>NC_079298.1:10245860-11445860 GCF_023638135.1 Falco biarmicus | reverse complement strand
ACAGCAGTAAATACTAAAATGCAGTAGAGGAAAACAAACGTTGCTACAAGAAGAAGAAGAAAACGCAGTTCCAGGCTTTGAAATGTGACTGGATTAAAACTTGTTTCCACTAAGCAAAACTGAAGGAAAACCTAAGAATTCTCAATAAGAAAGCTACCAATTGGAAGTATTTATTGATTCTTGCTTTGTGAGTTACAAAACAAAGCATTATCAGGGGAAAAAAAAATGAGTATTTTCTTGTTTTCACCCTTGACAATCATAAAACCACATGTCCAGACGTGATAAAACTTTTCACTAAAGAAAACCTTTCTCCCCTCCATGTGTTTCCCATATGTATACTTTCTATTAGTCACCCTTTTCTGCCAATAACTTCCAGCACTTGGAATTTATGTGCAGTATTTAATAAGAGCTGGTGTGAATGTCGAAAGTATCTTGGTAAGATGTTATGTGTCAAAAAGCGATCATGTTACAGTGTGATGGATTAATATGAAGAAACAGCTTGAAGGCAAGGTATTCATCTTTTCTTTTCTTTCTTTTTTTTTTTTTTTTAATGACAACACTAATACATTTGTTTCAGTTCTGAAACTAATTTCCTAATAGTAAGAAAGGTCAAAATGAATGAGAGGCATATGAGCCTTTTTGTCATCTTTAACAAATTATCCAAAACAAGCCTGTCGGATCAAAAGGGATAACATTTTGAGTAATAAATGCTAGTACTGATTAACTGGTCAAAGTTAATTCTTTTCAGACATTGCTAGATGCAAAAGGTAGAAACACATTAATTTGATTTTTAAAAAATATATTTCTTCTATCATGTTTTCAATATAGTTTTTTTGGAAATAGGCCTACCAAGTGTCTTTGTGAATGATGTCTGTTAGATGGAACAAACTGAAGATGCGATCTTCAGCAGTGCTCAGATGGGAATCTACTTCAAATGTTGAACAAGTCAAATGAACATTAAAAAAATATTCTCCAATTTATGCAACACTCTTGAATTTCAGCTCAAATTCAAGAAACACAAAAGGTTCTGTATTGCAAGTGCTCTCCTGAATTTCAGCTTTGAAATGCAGGTATTTTTGAAGTAATTTGAAACATAAGTGGGAAATTAATCAAAAGAAAAGGGAAGAGGATGTTTTGCAGTTCTCACTGGTTTTCAAATACCTGCTTTTCACTGGGGGTTTCTCCTGAAATATCTACTCTCCTGAGTATGGAATGATTTAACAACCAGTTACAGAATCCTGAACTTTAAACCAAAAAAGGAAAAATCTTAATTATGACTGGTTCAAAAATGATAAGGGCGGGCCTATCACTAGGACTGGGTTGCTTTTCTGTGTATGTTTAGTATGTTCAGAGGCTTTGAACAATTAGAAACTCTTAGGAGTGAGACTGGAGCAGAGAAACCACAGTTCTGTCAGGTGAAGCAGGGCCAGTCTGAGGACAACAGCCCACAATGTCAAGCCAGATGTTACTGGCTTCTCACCTTTGCTACCTATGGGTCTTTTTCAGAAAAGAAAAATGGTCCCCCTGTCCTTATTTCACAAACAACACACCACATAGGAAAGATGCAAGTTACACTCAGTAGGCTCCAAAAGTGTTGAAGAAATTGTTATGAATACCTGGTTATAAAGCCAGGATACACATAAATTAAATAGAATTTTAGGAGCCTGTATTTCCCAGATGAAAATCCAGCCCAGCTCTCCAGGGACCAGATGTGATTCATAAGATGCAACTTGCTGGCAGAATGTCTGCGTCACAACATAATGACAGACTTGTCCTTCTTGTTCAACAATACCAGCTGGGCTAAGAAAAAATACTACCTCTCCTCCTAATAAGCCTTGCTGTTTTTCTGTTCTGAAACCATGGTGGCCACAATAACATTACACCTCATCCCACAAGAATACCCTCATGCCTTCCAGAAGTCTTCACTGTGTAGTCCAACAATTCTTTTTTACATTTTTGTAAGGTGATTTCACAAGAAACTGCAGGTGATGAACACAGCACTGTTAAATAGTATGCAGGGTAGAAGCCAGTCAGTTGGTTTCTGTGTCATAATGGATCACTTAATGGCCTGAGAAAGGGATGCTCTTAATTTAACCCACAGAATTACAGTCATTTTCTTGGGCAAGCAACACTTTCAGCTTAATGCTACCTTTCCGTCTTTTCCTGGTGACTTCAGCTGCTGCTGTGTATCCATTTTCAGAGAATCCGGTGTACTTTCTTACTGTAATTCAGCTTCCCGATTAGAAAAACTGATGTAACATTACCCATACAGCTCACAGTGGATACCTTTGGAGGCGTAGGCCCACCAGTGTCTCCAGAAATAGTATCTGACTTCCACCAGCATCATCCTCTACCAGTGCATGTCCTCTTATTGAGGATCATGTACTACAAGTATCCTTCTTAGTGATTCCCACAGAACTACTCTGACACAGCGAATATCCAAAGTATTTCTCTGTGCCAGTTTTCAGCCACTTGGATATTGAGTCCCTTTTTCAATTGGGAGACTATTTCAGCAGTCCAATAGAAGCCATAGTGAGACAACGTTTCACCTTAACTTATTCCTGTTAACTTACAATGCTAAAACTTCGGTTAGCACTAAATAAATCCTTTTCTCTGTGGGGCTTATGCAAGTAAAAAAAAAAAATCTAGAAGAGAGCACAAAGTTAGGTGACAGGGAAAGGGAGAAATATGCTGGATTCTGATAATTGCTTTTCTCAGAATAAAGGTTTTCCAATTTATTACAGTTGGAAGGATTTCTGCAGCATAGAGAAGGCTGTACCAGTCCATACACATTAACACAAGACTGGGCTCTCTATTATATAAACACTTTTCCAAAACAGACAGCAGCATGACTAATCTCAAAACTGCAAAAAAAGAAAGTGTCTCCTCTTTGTTTGGCCTCTGAAATCTTCCAAATATTTAAAAAAAAATATTCCCTTCACCTCCTTTTGCTACTAAAAAAAACCCCACAAAACCCACAACCCACAAACAAACAAACAAAGATCCTTGAGAAGAATATAAAGTGAAGGAGATCATTCAAAAATAAAACACAAAGATAAAACCTTCAGTGGTAGATTCCTTCTAACCAGAGAATTTATTCTAAACTGTGTGGAGAACTGAGTAAAATAAAGGTCAGGCCCTGTGCTGGGAATTCCCCTGACCTTTCAGGCTGCATCCATCATTGGTATTACATAGAACGTGCCATTTATCACACCAAACAGAGAGCAAATCTTTAACTCCTTTTCTCTTCCCAACAGTACAGACTCAACAATTATTCAGATTTTAAAATGCAATCGATGTTTATCCAGCTTCTTTTTACAGCTCTGCCTCTTTGGGCTCCTCACTTCTCCAACCACTGGATGTACAGTAGGTAACTGATAAAGCAGGGAGCATATGAGAACCAGTGTGTCTTGGGGAGATGGATGCAAAGGAGTGGATAAAAAATGCTTTTGAAAAGGCCTTTTAAAAATGGTCTGCTTTCCTACCGACACCTAGCCCACTTGAATAAATATTTGTGACAATCCTCTCCTGAATTCAGGATCATATATAGGGAAGTCTGTCATTATTAAGGAAGAGGATTCTTTGAAAGTTTCAGGCCTTTAGAAAGCATCAGGTAATTGTTCTGCTGTGCTTTTACAGAAGTTTGGCAGCTCCTTAAAACATATTTGGCTGCTTTTTAAGGAGCCCTCCAGCAATGGAACCACCATGGAATGGGCTGCTACAAGCTGCGTGGAGCAGCCTGGCCCAGCACATCAGCACACAGACTTGCTTATCACCACAGCTGAACTTTTCTCTGACACAGAAATTTCTAATTTTTTTTCTTAGCTCTTCTGATAGCAAAGTATGATGAACCCAAGAGTGGAGGCCAGAAGAAGGAAGATAATACAGGGACAAGCTATTGCCACGCGGGGATTAAGCTTCCTGAAAGCCACAGTGATCAGACTAGCACCGTCTGTCTTCCAAGTCTCCAACACTTGTTCCAGAGAAGAAAATGAACAAATGGGGGTGATTGGGTCTGACACAACCACATGGGGAGTGGTGGAAGGGAAGCCTGGAGCAATCCCATCTCCATCTAACTGTCCTCCTGGGTTTACAGCTGCACTCCTGCCCCCAAAATACAGGGATCCCCTGAGAGACCTGTTCTCTGGGATATCTCAGCTTGGCTTTCCAGACTGAGGCAGTGCATGGCAGGACTCAGAGCAAGCCTTCTCCACCCCAGCACAGGGATCTGCTCCTTCTCCTAAAAGCTAGCAGTATGCCTAAGCCACACAGTGCCCTGGTGCCATTCAGTATCTTCTGCTTGCATTTGATACACACATTACTGGCACTAAGGACCAATTTGGGAGCTCCCAAGTTTACCCCTCACAGAGAATGAAGGAAGGCAGAGCAGTTGCCAGGATATTCATAAAGAAGTGCATGGGGCAACTTATATTTGTGGAAGGTTAAACAGCCCTAATGCATGATATGAGCACCTGTGTCACGAATCGACGATTAAAGTAAAGTCTTTCATCAAAATTCAGCTATCTCAACCATGGTAAATAATGGGCTAATTAGGCATCTGCTCATTCAAGGTCCAAAGGGACAGGCCAGTTCCTGGCACAAAGTGAAACATTTGTTGCACTACTAAAAAGTCATTTTCAAGCCTGTGAACCACCTACAGCAAAAGGAATCGGCTCCTTTAGCAAATGATGCTACCCACAGGGAGGAAAACGAGCACCTCCACCTTCCTCTTCATGATGGCAGGGCTTAGAAAATGACCTTGGATGGGTGAACCTGGCACCTGATCCAGTGTGAAACGGACATGAAACTTAAGACCTAACTTAAAACATCAATTGCTTAGAAAGGAAAAAAGTGGATGTCTGCTCTAATGTGTCAACGATATGGTTTGAACTTCAAATATAGTCACAATGGGACAGAATTTGACTAGATAACAAAATAGGCAGGTTTGGTAACAACAGTGATTAGTTTTCCTTGCATGGACTCAGCCAACCATGACATGCTTATGGCCCAATAACTTCAAGCAAAGGAAAGGTACATGCTCCATTTGATTCCTGACAGCTTCCCTCCCCTTTTCCCTCAAATTAGGCTCACCTTCCTGCTCTGTTTTCTTTTGGCTCTGTAGGTGCAATTTAACACAGAAATCAATGCGTCATCTCGTTGTGGTGGGGACAGCAGCATGCTCCACACCTGGTTGTGGCTATGGTACTGCTGCAGTGGGCAAATCCATTTGAATCATGGCCCAAAATTAAGAGGCAATCTTTTAAGGTTGATTGAAATAACCCCAGAACTGCAAGGATTATATACCAATAGGAAGGCTGCAGATGCATCTTTATGCAGAATAAATGCCATTTCTTCCCAAGAACCCTTATCTATCCCTCACACATAGCTGTAAGATTCCTTCGAGCACTGAAGTGCTGCTGCCAGGCGACTGAATGCCCAAAGGCCACTTGGCACCAGACAGCCCCTCAGGCAAAATTTGTAACTAACTTTCCTTTCTGACACACCTTTAAAAATAGCCAGGTGAAGTTTTTTGTCTCAGTATTCCTCATTTGGCTGGCGATTGGATAGGACAAGTCTTCAAAGGAGACAAGCTGGTCATTCCCTCCTATAATGCCCTAAGAATAGTCAGCAACTCCCCTGAGAAGTCTAATGAACTGTTTCTTAGATTTTCTTCTCTTTGCCCACCACCTTAATGCATCAGCAAGGCTCTGTATGCTCCAAAACAAACTGGTCATGTGCCTGCTATGGCATTCCCTGGACTCCTGCATTGCTCCCCTGGGACAGACTAGATTTTCCATGGCAGCTTGCAGCAGATTTAAGAATAGAAAGTTTTGCTGAATGCAATATGGTCATGAATAACACAGGGAGTTTAATAACCTCTGTGTTATTTATTTTACTACTAAATTCAATCCATCGACTTTATTACATCCAAGGGTGTCACCTTGCAAAATATGTCAAGCCTACTCAATTATTGCCCAATGTACAGTAAAACTGTTCCCCTCATATTGCATGAGGTTATTCAAAATTACTTTAAAATGCCTGCTACTACAAGAAGTTCAGGGGAGAGCTAACATCCTCTCTTTGCCCTTCTGTCTCCATTTGTCTGGCTGACTATTCGTCCTTTTGCACCTTCAGCAAAATTTCAGCAAGGCTTTTTTCATTCATATCCTGCCTGAGGATTGTTTCTGAAGCCTACAATCCTCAAGGCCATTACCAGATGCATTTTTAAAGATATTGTGAGAGGGGAGAAAAAAAGCAGATGATCTTAAAAATATGCTCCATTTGCAAATATGGTTTCAGATGTCAAACTGTTACAACCAAGTTGGCTCTTTCCATATTAGTTTTTAAATATGTCACCTTATCCTCTGAATTTTTGTGTCTTACCCTCCTCCTCTCTAATTTTAATGCACAAGGACCGAGTAGCACTGTGATAGAAGTATGGAATACAAAATACAATTAGTTCAGATAAGCAGAGGAAAGTTAAAATAAATGGAGTTTACTGGCACTGAAATCATAATAACGCTCATAGGAAGCTGCAACAGCATCCATAGGCTTGCATACCAGAACTAGCTATTTTATTTATGAAAGTGACAGTCAAAGCAGCCTAATTTTCAGAAGTCAGAAACCAAGTGTACCTTTCCATACACACGACTGACAGAAATCATGCTGTTTGTCTTTCAAAGCCTCAGTATGGATGTAGAGATGCTTTCTAGACAGTCATATCAGAGAAATTTGACCCAAACATACATACACATAAATAAGCAAGTCTATATTTAGCATTGGCTTTGGAAATAATTTCCCCCCAACCTGTTGTTCCCCATTTACATCTCATCTTACAGGCCATGACAAAAAATCACCTACAGAGCATGTTGTTTTTCACACAGACTTCTCCTAGGAGACTTCTTAAGGAGTTTAACTGCTTCCATGGTCATTCCATGACCAGGAATTTGGGTGCAGAAGACACAAGAGGGCCATTTCCAGGAACAGGGGGACTACTGCATACATTGGAAGATCCCACGTGCATGCCTCCCCTATCTGGGGGCCAAAGGGTTGAAAGCCTTCTGGATCAGAGCTAGGAACTGATGCTCCAGACAAGTCCCTGCCTTGAAGACTGTGGGAAAGTGGGCAAGCTGCAGGGCTGAGGGCTGAATAGAGAGAGGCTGGGTTAGACTCAAGACGTGGTGTTGAGGAGAACTCTCACGCTCAGTCTAGACAGCTGCCAGGCACTAATCTGAGAGATTTTCAGAGTACATAGGCAATAAGTACTGATTTCAGGATGACTAAGCATTTGCATACCCTAAGGTAAATCAGTATCACTCTGCCCACTCTTCATGAAATGTAATAATTCCCCAAGCAAACTCTTTGAGCGTCACCTGTGCATTACTGCAACTACTCTACAAGGCTGAAGAAAACAGTGGCCAAATGAAAACTACACTTAGGGAGGGATAATTCAATCTGTTTTGCCTGCAGTCTGTTCTATCAATTTCAGTCCAAAGGATAAAAATCCTAAAGTACCCCATCAAGTCTCAGTGTGGTTCAAGAAGGCATCAACTTCATTATTAACAAAGTTAGCCAGGGTATAGAGCCAGTTTGCCCAAGTTCAGCTTTATTCTCTCTACAGGGTCCTGAAAGAGGGTGGCAGCTGGCAGCACACTGTAGCCAACTCTCCATCACACAAGATAGAGAAGGAAAATTCCTATCAGGTCATCCGGCCTGTCTCCGAGTTTCTGCAGTATGGCTCCCTACAGCTAACTGAGGGGCTGTGCTCCAATTAGCACGGACCCTTTTGATGCTGGCCAGCCTGCAAAGCCAGATGGCAGCTTCTCCTTGGCATTTTGGGCCTGGGTACCCAGTGCAGACCACAGTTTTTGTAATGGCCTGGTAAATGGCTCCCCAGCTTTCTTCCAAATGCTCCAGTCTCTCCCTGAACTGCAGCATAACTAGATCTGATCATACTTCTAATCTCCACAGGGAAGAGATGCAGAAAAATACCTTTGAAAAATACATAATCAACAAGAAAACAATGCATAAAACATACTATAGGTGTAATATACGAGTAGACACATACACAAACACTTTTCCTACTGCTCAGCGCACAGATATTAATGGGTTCAGGTGATAAATCAATCTGAATGGCTAAAAGCAGCCACAGTAATCATTTATAGCTTCCACTGACTTCGTTTGAAGATACTGGCACTCTCAGAACAAAACTGAAAGCTAAAATAATATTTCACTTATATGAATTTCTGTGTTTCAGATCTAGCGAACTGCACTTGAAGTTATTTTCACTAATAACATAAAATCACAATGTCTGTTATGATATAAATTTTCAGTGCCCTTTGCTATTACAATACGGCAGAAATCAACAAAGTTGTTTGCAAACACTCTGTACAGAATACCACCTTATTATAAAACAGCGGTATATATCAGTTTGACTAACGCAGCCAATAATTGCTAAATATTTGTTTTTGCAGAGAACAATCCACTATTGTGACAGACGTAAAATCCTTGCAATAATACGCTAGGTTGGACAGGCCTCTTTGCACTAGCTCTCTAGCCAACCCACTCCAAATTACACTTTCCAGGGGTCTCTAGAGTGCAACTGAGCAGTTCACTGCCTCTCTCCCTCTAATCTTGTTAGAAAGTAACCATGCCACTTGGAGAATGATCTTTGGAATTAACAGACTAGAACCAGGACGAGATGGGATCAAGCAATCAGCATTTTCCAGCTCTCAAGGAGAAGAAATAAAATGAAAACAGTTTGCCCTTTAGATCAACTAATCTCTCCTCCACCTTGGTTTCTGGGAAAAAAACCCCACCCTACCCTAATAATCTAATAGCTAGTCCTGTTCTTTCACCACCATCCCCTTCCAACTATAGTCTCAGGTCTCTTACTTTTAAAAGCAGTTGAAACCCCATCAAATTATTCTGTCATGATTAGACATATTCATAATTGCAGAGCTAGAATAATTCTTATTTCAAAGGACAACTGGGATATTGTGCTAGGATAATCAGGTAAACAGATTTAAATTGTTTTCTAAGCAAAGAGCCAAATCCCACAAGCTTTATTAGGAGATTCAGCTCTCACTTCTACAGCTCTACTTCAAGTTGCTGCAAGTAAGAATTTAGGCTCAAAACCTTTTTTCTTAGCTTTCGCCTTCTAGTGAAAATTCCTTGCTGAACTGAACATGCAAGGAGATAATTAAGTCATTTGGCTAGAGCTGTCAAGTTGGACAAAAGCCCACCTTCCTCACCATTCTTGCTCCCACCTTGGGTCAGTTTCAGCAACTTTTATATTTTTTTTAAAGGAATGTTCAGCTTATTTGAAAACAAAATTTATAGGTGTTACTGCTCAGCATTGTCATCATGGCTTTCATTTCTAAACAACTGAAAATTAGGCTAACCTTTAAATGTTCCTGCCTTGCTTGGCAGACAAAATGAACATGACAAAACATACACTCTTTCTAATTTTAGAAGCTTCCAAGTCTGACATATGCCAGATACTGAAATGCCATTTTCCTGAGTCACCAACATGTGGCATCCTGCTTCTCTGGCTTTCACACACCGAGGTTGAGGGATGATGGAATAATCTCCTGGTGGCAGTACTAGTCTGGAACCCTTAGCAACATTTGGTGAACTGTGAACCTTTGCTTACATCAGGCCAGATCAATACAGCCATTATCAAGGGACATAAACAGAATAAAAAGCTGTCTCTGTTGTATGCGTTAACTCTGCAGCAAGAGAAGAACACCCGACTCCTGAAGGGCAGACTCACCAACCGAGCACAGGCAATAATGTTTCCATAGACTGCAAGTCATCAGGGAGGATTACGTCTGCTCCTGCTGAGATTTGATTCTACAGTGAGTACCCTTTTTTTGGGAATCATAGAACACCACAAATTCTTTAGCAGAAGACCAATCCTGAGATGAAGGCAACTTATTTTCAAAAAATACAAAACAATAGAACAGTTGAACTCAGAACAGGAAAAGATTTTTCTTGACGTACGTCTAAGTAAACAGCCTTCCAACAGCACTCTGCTGATGGGACCTTTTCCACGAGTGACTACATTTTAGTAAGGCATAAGCTGATTCCTAACTTGCATTTAAACTTTGGATTTAAGATTTAATGAGACAGGACAGGATCCTATTTGAGAAGATGCTTTAGAAAATCCAAACCTAAATGCAAGATACTCTCACAGTTAGAAAACAATCTTTTAGGTGACAGTCCATAAATATAAAAAATTAAAGCAACAACCTTTTTAACACAACAAATGGTAACATTAGCAGCATTACATTTTCTGCCGTGTTAACAACTGAGAAAAAGCAACAAAACCACCAAAAACCCCCATCAAATTCTATACATCAACACACAAAAAGGGGAAACCAGACAAAAATGCCATGATGGAGGGAGCAAAACTGTATTCACTTCACAAATTTTGCCATGCAAATTATTTTGCAAGCTACCTTTTAGCAATATTAAGTGCATCGCTCACTACTCCTCCCTGCTGCAAACACTCTGCAGTGTGTGGTGGTCTTAGTTTTTGCTGTTTACACTGAGTCAACCCTCTATTTCTCCCAGATGTACATCTATGGGAACCAAGGGTTATCAGTCCTCATATCTTTTCTTTTCTTACCATGTTTTGAAAAACATTGAAATAATTATCAGCCTTGTCTCTGAAGGAGTGACCTTGAAACATGAGCAACCCCAACAGAAATGAAGGGAGCAGCTCACATGTTGGGGCACCCCGGCTTTCTGCATACTCAGGTGGACTTAACACAAAGTATGTTCAGATTCTGCAGCTCAGGCCATCAAAGTGACCCAGCTCAATAATCTTGCGCTACATTGCAGTTTCCTTATATGTCAGTTCCCAGAAGGTAGATAGATATATTGAAGAGAAAACGAAATAATTTGGTTTTTTTTTAAAAAAAAACACACCACAAAACCCACCCCCAAACAACCAAAAAACCAACAAAACGACAAAACTTAACAACCTTACCAGCACAGGGATGGGGTTTTGAAGATATTTGGAGAAAGATTTGATATTCCAGATGCTCTTGTGAGATAAACCCTCTAAAAGCTCTTTTAGATCAGTCATTCTCTCTAACAGCTAAGCCACCAGAAGTTGGGGAAGCTCAGACTCCTATGCCCATTTAGGAAAACTATGATGGATGATATTTAGTACTTTGTAAGTCAGACTAGATTATCACTGTGATTCCTGTCTGGTTTTAAAAACCTATTGATCCACTGGTGTCAGCACTGCAGAAGACAGCAAGTAGAAGCTTTCAAAATACTTATAAGATGGGGACTATAGCTAACTTTGATGCTGTAAAATTCCAACATCACAATGTATCTTCTGACAAGAAGAAAATTAAAATTCTGCTAATACATTAATTTTAATTGGATTTTTCACATGCAGTAATCAGATTCTGAAAAGATGACTGAACACATCCATATAGGAAACAATAGTCTATCATGTTAACGCAGACTTGAAAGAGTTAAGCTACTAACATAGTTTTCTTGTCCGAGGAACCTTTCCAGCAGTTTTGAATATAGTGGTCCTCTGGGTTTGAAATAATTTCTAAGCATATACTAGTGAAGGTAGTCAGCATAAAAGCTTTAACAAGAATAGGAATTAAGTCTTGTTCCAGTACAGCTTGAGCAACATTATGAATAGGTCACATACATCATGAAAACCAGCCATGAAATATAAGAACTTGCAGCAATCCAGAGACTGATTAATGATTCAAATAAGCAATGTCTTTGTATAATAGCACTTAGGGAACATTATAGACACAGACCCCATTCAACAGCTTAAACTGGGCTCTAGATCAAGAAAACATATGCAAAACTGCAGGGTTGCTGCCTGCAAAATCCAGCTAGTAATGCTACTGGCATTAAGCTATTTTTGGTGCCTATGAGTCTAAAAGTGCAGGTTTTGAGGTTTAAGAAAAATAACAACTCTGGAAGCAGCTCTGCTTCATTATAATTCTCATAGGATGAGTTTTCAAAAAGGCAAAAATCCTGACAACTTGAAATCATAAAGGATATCTTTTATACTTTTCAAAAGAGCAATAGTATTATTCATTCAGCTCTAGTCATCCATTCTGTAACTAAAGCCTATCTGCCTAAAATATCCCCACTGGATCCATTAGTTACTACACCTTTCTTTAAGCTGTTAGGCAGCTGCTGTGTTCTTCTCACAGGATTCCTGTTCTCGAGCGCAGGCTCTGGATCACACAGTAACAAAATGCAAATAAGCAGTGGAGAATCCTGTCTACAGGATTATTTGGCATTACTATTTTAGCAGGAGATATGCCAGGAAATCAAGGGATGTAGCCTATACCTTTATGTGTTATCACACAAAAGACAACATAATGGCCTCCACTGAGGATAATTCTCTTTTATCTAGGGAAATCATATAGTTCATATAGGCTTTCCTCTTCCCATTCAAAATAGAGTTTTACATCTTTTTTTTTTTTTTTTTTTGCAATTTAGTGATACTGTATGACACTGCACGCTACCTCCATGGAAGTTCAGGTAGCCTCAAGCACCACAACTGCAGGAATGCAGAAGTACACAGGATAATCAGAAGGGAAGATCAGAGCTTTGGTTTAGGCAGAACAACTACTATTGTTTGTCCACAAATCTGATAGTGCAAATCCAGCCATCACACAGCCATCCCCTTCCACTTTATTCTGGGAATAGTACAAAAGACTGTCAGAGGGCAGTAGCAGCAGCTGTGTTCTTTGCTGCTGCACAGGAACTCATATATAAAAGCAGCCATACAGAGATCCCTGGATGTTGGGAGCACAGGATGTTTAAGAAAACAATGCAAGCAAAAGCACAAATATGAACAATGTTTCCCCAAGTAATAGCATCCCTACTTTTGTCAGCTTCTAGATCTCCCAACTCTGGGGACAGCATTAATAGCCTTTGACAGATTACTTCTTGTTTCTCTGTTTTTGATAACTTTAATATATTTTACTTTTTTTTTTTTTTTTTTTTTTTTTTTTTAGGAATTTATTCCTCCTCAGATATCTCTCTTCCAAGCTGAAGGGCTATACAAATTTTTTTCATACACAAATAATTTAGATCTTCTTGTCTTCTTTCTTCTTTCCCCTTCTCCAGATAATCCTTATTCACTTATTTCTGAAATAAGGTTGTCAGTGTTGTACGCTTTTCCCAAGATACAGGTAAACATATGAAGTCCCATAGTGATGAATCTAACACTGTCTTTGCCTTCTTGAGCACAGCTGGTCATTAATAGGGTATTTTGAAAGCTATCTCACAAGCTTCTTTCTGAAGTGGTATTGTATTACTAACTGGCACTAGATTTCTCATTTTCTGATTCTTGATTTGACATCCTTCTTCATCACAAAGACACACAAGTGTCTTTGCATTTGTTGACACAGGACTTCATCTGCCATTTAATCACTTAGTACTATAAGATCTTTTGGTGGTGCAACTTTGACTGCACCAAATAATTGTATACCATCAGAAAAATCCATTAATTCTTTCTACTGAATAACCTACGAGTATTTTAAATAAACCCAAGGAATCTGCACATGTAACTTTCACCCAATGTGAAAACTCACTTTTAACTTCATTTGTCTTTAATCCTAGGGAAGGATGCCCATGTCATCCAGTGACAACTTGGATTCTTCATTTGTTTAAAATCATTTAGTTAGCAACTTTTCAAAGCTTTTCAGAAATTCAAAGTAGGCAACAGGTAGTAGATTGCCTTTATCTTCATGTTTGTCAATTCCTCCAAAAAGGCTAACAGTTGTATAAGGCACAAATTCCTCTTCCAAAATGATACCTACCGTTAAACCACTGTTATTTGTGTTATCTGACTTGTCCCTTATAAAGAGCGGCTCTAATTTGGGAATTCCCTCTAGGCTCCTCACAGTGAACACCAAAGCAAATAATTCATTTAGCTTTTCTGCAAAGACCTTATTTTCCTTGAGCACTTCTTTTACATCTTGATCATCTATCAACCTTATAAACCTTCAGGCAGGCTTCTTGCCTCTGATGTGTTTGAAAAAAGTTTTTATTATTAGTTTTTATGCCTTTAGCAAGTTATTCTTCAAAATTGTTTTTGTCCTCTATTATTATGGTTTTGCATTTAACTTGCCAGAGTGTACTGGGGTTTTTTCCTTAGTTCATTTGGGCAAGACTTCAAAGGGTGTCCTTTAATGCTAATGGACTTCTTCATTCTAATAATCCCCTTTGCTAACTTCTCATGCAACCTTTATAAAGTTGCGGAGTTTTTCAACTAGGGGTAATATGCTTACTCTCTCTAACGGTAAAGCTGCAAAAATGCTTTCCTATAATGGTGGTTTTATATAGCTGCCATGTCACCTGAAACTGTTATTTTGTTCTGTTTTGCCCTTTTAGCTACGCCTTTAGTTTTCTTTTCCATTTTATGTTTGCCTCCTTTCAGAAGTGCCAGTCTAAGGATATTTTGGCTTTTGTATTCCACCAGGAATGATGAATTTGAGCAGGTTTATATTTGCTATTACAGAATGATTCTTTGACAGGTACATCTTCAATCAAGACTTAATCCTTGCTCGGGGATAAATAAAAATATCTACTCTTCTCTTTTGGTCTCTTTCATTTCCTGTTTCAAGACGACGTCATCTTTAAAGTGTATAAATGCAGTTTCTACATTACATGTAAGCATGACACTTAATCAGTCCCCGTCATTACATTCTTTGAGCCCTCACTGCTTCTTCGGTAATTCTGAGCATGACATCATAAAAATACTTATTGTTATCATCCCATTTTGGCATGAAACCTTAACGCATAAAGATTGTGAGTTTGTTCAGTACTTGTTGATACAATTCTGCCCCCCTGCCTTTTTTATTTTTTTCTTTTTCCTTCTTTGCTTCTGAGCTTTCTTTTAACTACAGTGTCACTCCTCCACTGGCTTGGTTTCCTTTGCTATTCACAAGTAATTTTACACTGCTATTCCAGTGCTCACTGATTGAGATGCTATTATGTCAATATCCTCATTTAAAACCAGCATTTCACTTTACCCATCTTCATTGCATACATTGGGCTAATTGTCCACTGGCTGGGTAAGCTATTACAGCTATCTTGCACCAGTAGAATAGCATGAACAGACATAGTTAGGTCAAACACTTGGCCAGCTGTCTGTAAATCATTTTTGAATACTAAGAGCTCTTTTGTATTAAATAGAAAAGCTCTGGCAGTGACTTTGCCCCTGTGTCTTAAAAGGCAAATGCAATCCCAGGCGGAAAATTGAGGTACATGAACAAAGGGCATGTTCCCAATGCTGTCTGAAGTAGGAAAAATAAAATGGATCAGCTCATTCCAGGCATTTCCACTTGTATCCTGTGAGAAGCCCCATCTCTAAGAAGCTCTGGCAAGAGCCAGCTGGAATTGACTGCTGCGCACAGGAGCTCATTCTCCTCAATGCTCATCAGTTCAAATGCAGCCATTGACTGAAGCAGACTTGTCAGTGACCTTGGTTCGGACCCAGTTTATAGAAGCACTTGGGGGAGGAGCAGAAGCAAAGGGGGAATTTTTCATAAGTGGGTAAAAATATATCTCAAACTTTGTGTCTCACTGAAAAAGAGATGGGGAGGAGAAACATGAAAACAGTATTAATAAGGAGGAGCTTAAACATGTCTTCCCATCCAGACTCAGGGAAACTCTCAACACAGCACTAAATGTCAGCCACTCCCCGATTAATGCTACCTAAAATAAAATTTAAAAAAAGCCTCTCTTTCCAATGCAGATACTAAAAAAGGAATTCGATAACATCACAGCTGTAAGAATCACAGAAAGTAGAAGCAGAAAGAAGATGCAAGAGAGTGAGAAAAGAATCCATACTGAACCTCTCTTGTACACTCAGACCA
This sequence comes from Falco biarmicus, assembly GCF_023638135.1. Classification (NCBI taxonomy): domain Eukaryota; kingdom Metazoa; phylum Chordata; class Aves; order Falconiformes; family Falconidae; genus Falco; species Falco biarmicus. Next base: position 11,429,976 of record NC_079298.1, on the reverse strand, counting down.
AGAAAAAAATCTGTGTATTCTATAAAGGGAATATTTTCCTCCATTGACAAGGGGTAAATTCTTTGAAGAGATGGCTCTGATTCATCAGCAGGGTGCTGGCAGATGCCCCTAGAAAAATAGAGAACATGGCTGTACATCTTCAAAAAACTATTTTAGGAGACACAATTTCCTCAGAGGGATATTTGAGTTGTGTTCAGCCCCCTAGGCATGTCCCAGGAAAATACAACCATGTTTTGATGGTAGAGAGGGTACTAAAGCTTTGATAGATAATATTTTGATCCAAGGTAAAAGCGAGGAGTTTGACTAAAGGCCCTAAAGAGCTGTGGAAAGACAGAGCTGCTGAGCTAAAACTAAGAAAGCAACAACGCAAGTTCCATGTAATAGCAATAAAACACCTGGAAGAAAAGATAAGGTGTACAGTAGATCACTGCAAAGTGGAGGTCATAACTAACATGTCTGCCCCAAACAAAAAGCAGCAGTACAAAGAATTCTCAGAATGGCAAACTACGGGGAAAAGAAACAAACGTGAGTGTGATTTAGATGTTTAGAGCAGCAACCTGCAAATGCTACTGCACACAGATACCCGGAGTCACAGGACACAAATATTAATAAAGTGTCTGAGAAACTGAAAGAGCTAACTAAAGGGGTACTTATCTAGAGATATGATAGTGAGCCACACACTAATTTCTCTACAGTGCTTCAAACAGGTGCCTGAGTGTAATGGACAACAGCTTAGATTAGAAGCATCAGGTACAAACAAAAACTGACCATCACTGTGCTGAAAAAAAAGATTTTGGCTGTAGTCTGTGGGATTAAAATGCTTCATTCTTCTTTAGGAGATTAATTTTAGCCGAAACTGTCCTATTCTAGATACAAACATTACCAAATGAGGATAGCAAAAATACGCAACCAACTAAAGAAACCACAACCTGTATCAACAGATTACTACTACAAGTGGTATGATTAGCATGTTGAGTACAAACAGAGAGAAATTTGGTAGCTGTAGACACATTCTGTGGACAGTCTAGAGTATTTAACAAAAGTATAGCAAAGCATCGTCCAGATCTAGATTATGAACATATCAGTGTGATCAAAACAAAACCAAACCAACCAAGAAGCCTGTCTAATTTAGCTGAAATGTGGCTTACAATTCCCAAATTATAAATTTGCCTTTGCAAAAAATAAGGCTATTAGCAGAGGGTGGCCTGAACAACACACCCCTTCCATGACTGTCACTTTAAGAAGTTTACAGTTCCAGGTAGGACTGCATCTAACAGTGTCAATAATTCTCAAGATGTTATCAAAGGAATTATGTATTCACTTTTATATGTGTGTGTATATATATATAGATATATGAGTATATACATGTAGGCAGTTTACATGCTGAAAACAAATCAAAGAGAAGGGACAAAGATCATAGATTGATTGGAGATTAGAAGGAAATCTGTAGAGGTTATTGAGTGCATTTGACTGCCTCAAAAGGGAATTAACTCTGTCTAAACGCTTCCCAACAAATACCTGTTGTAAAACCTTCCAATGGTAAAGATTCAGCACCTCCTGCAAATAATCTATTCTAGTGCCAAACTAGCTCTGCTGTTAGCAAGTTTTTCATAATATTGTGTGTGTTCAAAGGGCTGTGGGAAGGAAGCTGTTAAGATCAGAAGCTGCTTTATCTAGCAGAAACATAGAACATATTAGTAGATCAAGAAAAGGAGGTTTACTTGAGAACAAACTGGAATTAGATTTGTTAAAACTGAGCGAAAGAAACTGAGGAATTCTTAACTGTTACTCCCTCTCTCACAAGATCGCTTATTAGAAAATACCACTGCTAACAAACTGATCATGCACATTACATTTATTTCTGTCAGCAGATACCCAATGCATTCATATTTGACAACAAAAAGAGTTTAATGGGGATACCTGTAAATAGTCTATATGAAGTATAATGTGAGCTCAAACATTAGTAACTCTTACTATGCTAGTTCCAACACTAAGGTAGGAGATAGAGTAAAAATCCTAAGTGCCTACTAAGCAAAAGCTGCAGAATCAGACACCGATGAGTATGTTGCATTGTTAAATCGCACCCTAGCACCAGTGAAAGAAAGATTGCCCTTACTATTGTTTTGTTCAACACAGAACCTAAATAAGAACTATATTTGCCATACTAAAAAGTTACACTTCAGTCAACAGGGACTGGACTTGCAAGACAGGAGCTGTGCAGGGCATTTCTGAAATATCAACAAACTGGCACAAACAAAAACACTGCTACAGAAAGCAGCCACAGGGTTAGCATAGTTGAACACATACTGCATAAGAAGAGGTAGTATCTCTTCTAATTTCAGAAGAAGAGAAATAAGAGGCAGCATGCTGGCCATTTTGCCTGAGAAGAACTCGGAATAACATGTACTATATTTGGTTGAGAATTATTGGCAAAAAATTATGCATGATGATAGCTGTTTTCACGTCTGAGTGAAAACCATCAGGTACAAATGACAGCCCAGGATATCTAAGGGACTATCTGAACATCACTTCCTAGTAGGTTGTTAAAATTCAGTATTTGTGTTAACAAAGATTATTTAGTACTATTGTGTTGTTTAGCTAAGGAAGGAAGTCTAAGAGCTCTGCTAACAGAAGAAGGGAGTGAGGTAGCATGTTATGCTACAGATCTCATTACCCTATGTTAATCTGTTATGACTCCATATACCAGATGATACAGACCTCAGCTGACTTGTTTGGCTCTGAGTGATTTTTGAGCAATACCAAACCCCAACCTACAGCCCTTCCAAACATTTATTAACATCCAAACTGGCTTCAGCTGGAATAAGGATCAGCTTATAATTTTCCCGTGAAATATATTCCATTTTGATGCTCCAACTTATAACAGCAGCAGGGGAGATAATGAGGGAAAAGAAGAACTTTTGATCAGAAAACAATTGTTTCCAGTCATTCAAATGTTAGATTAAATAATACTACTTGTGGGCTTATACTGTAAGAAGCCAAAGTGTACAATTTTGTTGTGAAACCCTTGCAAAATCTGTTATTATAGTTTATTTGTCAACTACCCAGTAGCACATTGATGATAATACTAATAGCATCATTTCACAACTTGAGCGGAAGTAGAGCCTCTAAGACTGACAAAATATGCAGGCCTGACAAAAATAAAATTTATGTCATGCTCCAGCAAAATAAATGCATCTTGGAGACCAACTGCGTTTTTCTTAATGTTGAGTTGTCTGGTGAAGAATGTAACACTGCCAAAGGCAGAGAGGATGGGAGGTCACTAAAGCAATGCTGCCATTATGGATAGTTGCAAGCTGTAAAATATCAGTTACAGGTTTCTAAGTCATCATCACATGACCTAGTTTTCCATGGAACCAAAATGCTTCCCTCAAAATATGGCACTGCCTTTGTAACCAGGAATACTAGAAAAACAAAGATACTGATTTCCATCACTGCCAAAGCTCAGGCTAATGAAGAAAGTTGGAGGTTGGATGTGCAGCCCATGGAGCACTCCCGCAATGCCACACATTGAACATGGCTCCTGCACAGTCAAAACTACTACTATACTTGATAGTACACTCTAGATGCTGCTGCTGAAGGCTGAGAAAAGAATTGGCTTGAACAACAGCTTTGGCAGTAGACAGCCTAAACAGTGTCTGAAGACAACATTGGGCAGTCAGAGCAGCATGCAGGAGAGCAGCGACTAGGAGCCTTTGTCAAGCATTAACACCTGAATTATGCCTTTGAAAGAGATGTAGAGTGGCCTGGAGTGGTAAGAACACGTGTAATCTCCTGACAGGGATGAACAAAGCTCAGTACCAGAATGGAAGAAATAGAAGGTGAAAAGAAAGTCTGTGAGCACAGGGAAGGGCTGAGCCTGTACTCGTTGGCAATGATGATGGGAAAACCTAGAGAAACCACTTAGCTGAGTAATACAGTCAGCTCTAATGAGTTACGTATTTTCAGGGAGACAATGTTTCCCTTCAGCTGGCTACACTAACCTACTTCACACACCACTCAACATTCAACTCCCCCTGCTTTCTAGTACCTGGGTTTACCAGCAGAGAAAGCAACAAGCTGGAACTCAGAGATCAAATCAGGACTTCTCCCTAGGCCAGGCTACCTCTGCAGTAGTGAAGGTGCATGATGTACTGAGGGGAGCCAGCCCTAGTGAAGGATATCCTTCTGCCTCTAAAGAAGGGTCTAGAGACAGGTGATAACACAGAACCAGAACAATGTATGTTCAAGATGTTTGGAAGAAAGTAGATACAGTCTCTTTATGGAAAGGAATGTAGTTACCTGCTGAAGAATCCAGAGTTACATTGACTTATTGGATGAATGTGAATTCATCTGTAGTCTTACTACTTGCACACCGAAGCCTACCTGGATCAAAAACAAGGCCTCCTCAGAGACAGAAAAATTGGAAACATATGCTTCTGTTTAAGTCTAAGCCTGCACATAGGATCTTAAAAAATCTTCTGAAAAACATAAAAGGTATCACTCAGCCTTAAATATCTCCCCCCTCATGCCTCCAGTATTATGTTTACTCATCCTTTCTTATTATTAATTCTGTTGTCAGCAGATACCCACAAAGCCCACAGGCAGTGTCTCTTTCCCTCCCTCACACCAGTCCACAGCAATAGCAGATTGTCACCCTCTATCAGTTAATTCATCAGCTCTTGTGGCAGATGTCTGTGTCGTGGATCTAAAGGTTCCAGCCCAGCAGATGACTCAAAATTCAGCACACTGGGGCTTCATTTCAGCTGTATGTTTTGCTTTGAATCAAGGAAAACTTTCATGCAGAATATTATTAAAAGTATGCAAAGGCTGCAACATCAAGCACTCCAAAGTCAGGGATGGAAACAGAAAAGTTGCCTATGTAGAAATAATTTAAAACTTTGGTATATGTGTGCATGACAAAGGAGATTATAATTAATGAGCATGCCCCAAGTGAGTGTTTTTTTGTTTTCTTTTCTTTTTGTTCTGGTCTCCAGCTCATTCAGGGCACAATGTGAAGAATGCCTAACACAGGAATCATTTGCATGTAGGACTACAGCTTCAGTGACAACAGGAGGTGGAAAACAGGCAGAACAGAAGAAGGATGGATGCAAGAAGATGAAGTACAGTGCTCCAATGAGAGTGCCTGGGAGCACTGCATCCCATCTTTGCATTTTCATTGAAGGAGGGCAAATCATTTGAAAAAGATTCTTCCCAAGTGGTCAGTTGCTGCCTATTCCTTGTCTTCTAGGTTCTAAGAGCTCCAAACGATAGAAATATTCTATCCCAATCTTCCTTGGAGAAGGAAGGGGTAGAAATGAGACACTGAATATATCAAGCTTTGGTAAATGACATGAAACACATCTGATCACAGGCATCTTAAACCATCTGTCTCAAATGAGCAGGTACTTCTGATCATAACTTTGACTGCCTGTTTCCTATCCATACAAGGATAACTTATTTGTCTCTCACAGGGGTCTCCCCCCTCCTCCCTGCCCCCAAATTAATTAACATTTCTGAAATGCTCCCAGGGTATAGCAATGAGGAAAATAATAAAAAAAAAAACAAACCCCCAAAAAAACCCACGAGGAGATTAACGGTTCTAGCCTCAGAGAAGGATCTGAATAGCACACAGTAAATACAGGACAGGTCTGCACAATGAACGGTGAAGCTAAAAGAAAACACTGAATAGCTGCTTATTATGTGAAAGTTTTCCATTTGGAGAACTTAATGAGGCAGGGGTCTAGCTGAGAGAATAACACGAACCCCTATGATTAAAGACCGTATCACAATGTACATACTCAAGGGGACTGAGCTGACGCTGAACATGCTACCTAAGTTCACTCATTAAGTCTGTTTTAAAGAGTGCATTTCTTGTCAGGAAAGGTGCTGGATGGCCACATGAAACCTGTCCAACAACCAAGCAGTTATGCTGCTCTCTGTCTCTCAGGCTTCATGTTACCCCAGAGGTAAGGACTGTTTGATCTCTGTAGACCATCCATGTCCTGAGCTTGCCAGTGCTGAGCACTTACTCCCAGTCAAACATTAAAGCACCTGCTTAACCATAAGCACACAAGGAACATTGATGAATCAAATCAGATTGTTCACGTTTAAATCTAGCTGCACTTATACGCTTTATTAGATTCCTTACCTAGGCTACAGACATTGGTTCTCCAAACAGCTCTCTCTGTGAAGAGTGTTGTCATGCCCAAGCAGAACTTCCCAGCCCCACAGTTCAACTGTTGGAATGGTTCATATGAACATCCTTTGACGTACTTTAGACAAAAGTCAGCTGAGTTGGTTTAAAAAATACATTCATGTTCTGAGCTAATTCCGTGAACATGCTCCAGCATAGATAGGGGAACCATTTACACATATCATCTGGTGGAGAGGTAGGGAGGCAGTGATGTCTGACATATGGAGGGAAAGGTACTTCAGAACAGAAACATCTTCAGCCAACAGCAGCTGATCTAAAAGAGCAAGTCTTTCACTTCAGTCTGATCTGCAAGACTGACACCACTAGAAACAGCTGAGAATATCCCCTCACTTCACACAGACCAACACAATGACAGTGACTTACCATCAAGAGTGATTGTTTCAAAAATCAGTGACATGGAGATCAAAAGCTTCCTATCGTTCTCCTATTTCTTGATCCATCTACTCCCTTCTAAAGATGATATAGTTGTAACAGAATTTGAAACGCTTTAAAAATAAAGCGAGTGCACTTTGTAAAACCCAGAACAGAGAACCACAGGTGCTTTGGTTTCTTTCTATACAGTAACTACAGTAAACACTTAGCTTTGGACCACTCAGTGCTGGAATCACTGTAGCTATGACATTGTCTGTACGCCTCAAACCACTTCACTTATTACTGCGTCAGTCATCTCCCCCCCGCTCCAGAATGAACGTTTTTCAAAGGATACAGCTTATCTTCCATACTGCAGCAGCAGAAGAAAAATCATCCTATACAGCAATATTTAAAATGTGGTTTTATGCTCTTATGGCAGCTAATTTTCCTTAAATGATTTAAGGGAATGAATACATCTAAAAGGCCTGCACTGAGCCATTCTGCAATGGCAACATGAAGCTGAACTACCTCTGCTTTAAACAATCCAATCTCTTGTGGACAGCTTCTCACAGCAGATCTTGTCTAGAATGGGGGGGATGAAGGTTGTTTTTTATTACGTTCTTTTGCAGGGAACTTTATTTTGCATTTTATTTCATTTCACATTCCCCAGTGTGGGGAGACTTCAAGTGAGGAGAAGGTGGCAGGACAGATGTGTTCATAATCCCTGATCTGTCGCAGTTTGACAAGAGCAACTGGTTCACCTATGCATGCAGCCAACCATCTATCATGTATTGCTCATCTAAAAGTTACACTCTACACCTGGAGAGTAGTTAAAATCTTTAGCAGCCTGAAGTGATTCAAAGCAGGTTTTTATTCTTGCACTCTGTCAGGAGGAGAGGGGTGTTTTTTTTTAGCTCAAGAACTTAACAAAAACAGTCACTGCTAAAGCAGGACAGCACACATACAGTCCCATACCATCTCTCTGAGGCACCTCGGATGTTTTCCTCTTTTGTCCCAGCACTTTGGATATGGCCTGTTCACACAAATATTACTGGGATCAGGGAGACTAGGGATCTGGTATTGCCTGAAAAAAAACAATAATCCCATATACTGCATTATACTGCTGAGGGTCTCTAAAACTGGCAGAAAGGCTGGTATTGGCTAGGGGATGATAAAACCAGACAAGAAGGCTTTTTTGTTGAGCAGCTAATTCAATGAGAAAGGGGACTCTGAAGAGTCACCTGAACTTTGCTGGTGGTTTAATTAAAAAAAAAAAAAAGATGCCTAAATAGCATTTAAAAAATAATAATAATTAAATAACCTTGAAAATTAAATATTACACTTGTGTTTGAAAGGCTCCTTTTTCTTTCCTTCGTAAGGAAATGAACTGGAACTGGTTTGTCTCAGGTTGATCGCTGGGGAGGGCGGGGGGGGGTAGACACAGAGATAGAGGAAAAATAATTTCCATTTCAGACCAACATTTCAAACATTTCTTTTGATTTTTCACTTTAGACACCACAGAAAATAAATTCATTCTTTGCACATAGGGCAGCTGGAAACTACCAGAGTTTTCAAAGCTTCCCAGGAATGGGAAAAAGCTGAAAAGAATTTTTTACCCCTAATATTAGCTTTATATTACTGACAGTGACTTTTAATATGCCAGGATTTGTTGCTTTACTAGCCAGAAGCATTTCCCTACACCCAACCTTCTTCTTATGTTTAGGAACCTCTATCCTTGGAAAAAACCCTTTCTTCTCAAAGCAGCCTGCACGCTTTCCATCATCTAGAAGGCAAATTGTCTTGCTGTTTGGGGTAGGAAACAGAGGAAAGACCAGGGCTGGTTGTAAAGCTTCTTTCTGTACTTTTCATCATCATCAGTCTAATATAATAGGGCTGAGGAGCCTTGGTCACAGGCACACAGTGCTAGGTGCTGCACCAACAGGACAGAAAGAGAAATTTTTGTGCCAAACAATTAGCAGTCTAAGAAAATATTTTCCAAGCAACTGGATTCCACTTCATACATAAGGACCTCATCTGTTAACCTATCTTCCTTGTATCCAAACCCCCTTTTGCACAGGTATTACTACTAGCTGGAAGATAAAAAGTCCAATTAAGATGTATTGGGAGAAGCAGGAGTTAAATTAAAGGAGCTCTTATCCTATGCATGATGTAGCCACAGGTAAGAACCTCTTTCTTTATTAGCAAGGCAAACCAGGCTCTTTTTCACACTCAGAAAGATTAAAAGAAAAATCAGAAGCAAACTGAAATTTTAGGGAATTAAAGAGCCAAATGCCATCTCTGTAATGGGAAGTAAAAAGAAAGAACAAATACTAGAAATTCCATAGAGAAGAAATAATCATCTATAAAATGCTTCTTTTTTTTTTTTTTTTTGGCTGTGATTTTTTCCTACCCATCTCCATCTTTTTTCAGCAGTTTTTCTTAGGTGCCACGTTCAATAATCCTTCTGCACTTTGATGTCAAACATTCAATAGCTGTCTGCCTCCCTCCCACTCCTCCATATTCTCTGCAGTACATCTCCTCTGATTAGCTAAGATTTCATCTTCAAGAACACCTCTGCTTCTCTGAGTGGGCATAAGTGTGTGCATGTGTGTTCATGTAATATTTGCAAATATTATCCTTCTCCTGCTCTATATGCTACATAGCAACCCCTGCCGGAGATCTGGATTCAGTAATTCAATGCCATTTAGGAATTCAGTTGGGGGGGGTCTGCTGTTTTGAATCTAGATCAGAACATCATGAAAACAGCTCGACTGAATTTAGGCCCTGCTTTCAGAATTATTCCATATTTAATCTGGACTAAACTTCATTTCACTTGCTTTCTCCACTCTGATGCTTCCTGTGACAGAAGATGCAAATATTCCCTGATCTCATGTGGCGGGGGTGGTGATTGCTTACTTGTCTCTTATTTTGGTTTACCACTGGATTAAGCTACATCATAGTTACTGGCATCTTGCACAAACCCAGAGTGGGAGAGAGTTGGTACCTCAGCAAGTAGCTGTTCTGGCATCACTTTTCCTCACTCACCGGATTGTTGTACATCTCAATGATGAGCTGTTTCACTCCATGCAGTGTGGGATGAGCCCAAGGAGATGGATTTGCCCAGTGCCGGTTTAAATCAAACCCCATCAGAGAGCACCTGCACACACACAAAAAACAAAAACACACACACACAAAGGACATATATGAGCTGCAGCCACTTCTGGCTTCAGCTGCAGCGTTAGGTCTGATGTATTTGAACAAGTTATTCTCATGGAAAAAACAAGGCAAGTGCTTCCCTGAGGATGAGGAAAGCCTGCAGCAATGGCCTTTTTTAGAAATAATGTGACCAGCAGAGCATCAACTGAAACATCTTGGGTCATTCAGCCTTCTTCCTCCTCACAACAGATACACTCACTGTATCCTTTGCCTTTTGCCAGCTTGGCACGCTGGCACTGGAAGAGCCTGCTTGGCCTTCAAGGGTCCCTTCTCTTCAATGTTTTAGCTGGGGGTCTATAGCTATGAGGATGATTCATAAACCACAACAACAGCCCTTTACTTTGCCCTCAGTTAGGCCTTGGCTCAGCAAAGCAGTTAAAAGCATTGAAATCAATGTCTGTTAAGTATGTGCTTAAGGGATTTAAAGCCTGAATGTAATTGTTCCACTAACCCAGCGCCTAAGTCTCTTCCCCTCCTGCAATTGCCTACACAAGTTAGCCAACCAAGACACCAAGTTAAAACGCTTATTTGCCATCACAGCTTGTGGGCATTGAAGCATGTATGCCACCTTGGCTTCTCCTTCCTGCCCTGACTCATATCTCTCTCAGTACATTATCTTAAGTTTGACTCTGCTGCTCCCAGTCCCATGGAATAATATCCCATTCTTTGTGAAGTCCCATTGAAACTCAATGGGCTGTTAGAGTGAACACTGAAGAAATTAAAAAGCTGTAAGTGCCACAAACAGGAGAGGGAAATTGCGTCCTTTGTTTACTGCAGAGGTCACTTAGGCAATCTGCGGCCACTGATACAAGCAGGGAGAGCAGTCTTTTCTGTCATCTCAAGCTGAGCTTGGGATCAGTGAACTTCGGGTAGGTCTTGCTCAGGAATTCTACGGAAGACCACACAAATAATAAAAACCCAGGCAGAGGTGTAACTTTCTCTATATTTAAAGCAAACAAACAAAAAAATCAACCTCACTGTTAAGCCTTAAAGCTTCTTGAGAAGAGAAGAGCTTTCATTGATCCCTGCTCTATTACAAGAATGTCTGTTCAGCCTTAATCTTTTAAACACACCTATGCAAACAATAGAGATTTACTCCAGTAGCGTTATCCTTCAACAAAAATTCTAAGAATCTGATGACCTAAAAACATAAGTTTAATTGGCAAAAAGAAAGGAAAACACCTCACTTCTCTAACAGCTGAAACAAGTAACTGCTTACATCAAACCCAAATAAAAACTAAGACAGAGGTGAAATGCTAAGAAAAGTGAGAGGATGAAAACAGAGGATTAAATTAATTTCCAAAAATGATGAATGAGTATTTTCCTAGGAATAAAAAACCCCAAAGTGAATGGGACATTCTTTTGTAAAAATTCTTATGGGAAGCTATGCAGGCAGGACCTGCTGTGCTCCTTGGCCTTAGACTACCCAACTATCAGGTTGTCTGGGAGTTCAAACACCCAACTGACAGCTCTGCAACTCCATCACTGCTTGACTTGGTGTACAGACAAGCCAGATGTCTCCCTGTGGTGGAGAAAGCCACTTCCTTGTCTTGGTGGTCACTTTTCTGCTTGTCTAGAGGACAGGTGTATTTTTTCTCTGGACATTCCAACAGCTATAATTCCAGACAACTCTGAAAGTTGTCTCCATCCCACCATAAAGCATAACATACTATATAAGATACACATAAACTCTTTCCACTCAGATCTACTAAAACCTATCTTCTTTTAAACACACAGACATTAATATAAAATCAGAAGCTGTTCCAGAGACATAGGTGGAATTACACTGGGATAAAACTAGTATAAAAGCAGAATCACAAGAATGAGGTTTTCATTTAACAAAAGCAGAAACTGTGGTGATGTGGTGATCATCATGAGCCTTACTACATTTTGGCACAGTTCCCAAGAAAACAGCATGCTCACTCTACAGGATCACTTTCTTAAGAGATCAGAACCTGAAATCATATTCCCCTATATGGCTAAAGTGTCCCATTTGCATTTTGTTTTAAGAACACTTAAAACTAATAACACTACAGGGAATAAATATATTCTGATTCCATTATATTTATCTCCAAAGCATGCTGAAGTGGCCAAGCTACAGAGGACCAAAAGCAAATTTTAAATTCAAGCATGATTGTCAATATTAAATTTGGGGTTTGGGACTTTTTAGATAACTTTTAAGCCACCCCTATGGGGAACATAAGTAAGCAATATCTAATTTCTGCAAGATACTAAGGCATTACAATTTGCAATATTTGAATTTGCCATGAACGTCTGGTTAGTGATGAATCTTACAGTTCATTTCAAGCAACAAGAACAGTTGAAAATAGTTGTCCTTACTTGAGAAGACTTGATAAACAGAAAGAAGCAATGCTTGACAAACAAGGGATTCATTTGGGAAGCTCCTCTGAGCTCTATTTAATAGGAACCCAAATTAATTTCCAAATATCATTTAGCTAGTCTTTGATGTGGTATATCACATCTTTATCAATGTAACAACAATTAATTAAATTTCTGGTGTAGGCATTACTACTTCTTTGCAGTCTGGGAACAGCGTAAAATTTTCTATCCCCCTCTATTTTTAAGTCTTCTTTTCCTTTCCTTTTTGCCTAAAGACAAATTTGTATCTACCACATTCTCTTTTTATTCATCTGTTGCAAACTTGTGGTCTCTCTAAGGAAACATCAAGTTGTGTTCCTTGGTACTTCAGATTTGATTATTGACTCTATTACATGTAGAACTGTCTCCCAAAGCTCACATATATCAGGACATGACCAAAACATACGGTAAGAATCTCCCACGTGCCTATTACAGAACCTGCATACATTATATTCTCTTGCTCCCAGCTGATGTGATCTCCCTTGCGACTAATACCTCCAATGCAAGAACTTGAACAGCATAACTTAAAAATTGCATCTTGCACTGCTTTTTAATTCCCCCTACCAGTCTTAAACCATCTCACTTCTAGTATACGTTGCTTGCTGCTTCCATTGCTTAACTGTTTACCTGCTGCTTCAAGCACTGGGTAGGCAAAGTAGAAATATAGGTATACTCTGGAAACAGCAACTCTACAATGGGAAACACCTGTGTTCCAGTATAATACAGGATCTTTCAATAGTTGAGACCAGCTCTCTCACTCAGACTGCAAGTGTTGTCATTGGCTTCAGTATAGTTCCTCATGTGACTATAAGTGTTCCCTAGATTTAGAAAGGGCTTCCAAACCTGTCCTATACAGATTAGGTCTATTTTGTGCAGTAAACAAACTAATGTGCTCAGTACAAAATTAACAAGGGAAAATCCCCATGAATTATATAAAAGTACTGTTTAAGGATGATCTTTGAAAGGGATTATGGAGGAGAGCAAAACAGCAGACATTACAGACTCCAGGAGGTGCAAAGGAAGACAAAAGCAGCTTCAAGATTAGTGAGGGTTGAAGCAGGTGAACATTTCCAGAGTAAGGACACTGGGGTATACGCCATTCCATGAGGTTTAAAGGCCGTGCCCATGAACGGTCTTATTAATGTGGCAGGTAATATCGGCACAGAGCCAGCTAAGAGTGATGTGCTGGCACAGACTTGTACAGTTCAGAAAAAAGTATAATCAGAAGTAGGTGAGCTTTCTATAACAAGCAAAGTAGCAAACTTACTATTACATGATTATGGTCTTCATTCATACTGTGAAAACCTAACGTGTGTCACAGTCATTGCTGACACAAAAAAGGGCATGTATGTAATTTAAAATATTTAAGCTGTTAACAATTGTTTGAATTTTGGATTATGTTTGTTAGGGTTTGTTAGATATACAGATGACATACTATGTTTTTGCTTTGTGATAGAATGTACATTTAAATCAGGTTCTGTGATTATACTTGAGGAATTAGAATTTGCGCTTCACAAATGTTCTCCAGCCTTTTTCTAAAATTTCTGTTTTCTATAAGTAGATAAATTTATTACAGTGTTTATAAATTTACATAAACACAGTGCAAATTCAGTCAAAGCAAATGAGTTTCAAATTTGAAATGGAAACTGAAACATTTTGCAGTATTCATCCCTCCCTACTTGGGAAGCAGCCAGATCTCAAGAGGTTACCAGCTCAACTCAGTAAAACCAAAGATGTTCAAGACCAGCATTCAGCTTGCCGGGCAATTATCCGGACAGAACTTCTTTGGCTCTGGGGGCTTAACTCATCACTGGTTTTAAGTATGCAGCTGCTTTAATGAAAACATCCTTGTCCTTTTCTAGAACTGAGTAAGGTTTAGTACCAAGGCCTATGCTGGTTTATTTTTAGGGCTGCTTCCTGTTCTTTCAGGCTGTGCCTCTCCTTTCTGGAATCCCCAAGTTACAGAAACCTCCAGGAACTCTGCCTTCCTTTCGCTACAGTTCTCCCTCCCCTGTTCATTTTTCCTGCTATGTGAGTATAAGTCTCTCACTAACAGACCCATTTCCACAAGGTGAGATATGGAGAATAATGGAGGAAAGGAGTTAAAGAAATCCTTTTTCATGGCATGTGGTTTATTACAAAGAGAACTCTACACTCTTCCCTTCAGCTTTGTAAGGTTGCGTTGGTTCATTGGATCAGTACCAGGTGAATCTCCAGATAATGCCGCGCACAAAGCCAGGCAGTTCAAATCCACAAATGGCACTACCAACAGGGTTAGGATTTGAAATTGAAAACATAGTGGGGGGAGGAGGTGCACTCACTTTTTTTTTTCCTCAAGGCTTATTGCAATAAGAGTGGAGACAGAGGGTAATTGGTCTCTATTGTTGCACTTCTTCGAAGCAAGAGTTATAGCAAGAAACTGCTGTGAGACTGCAGCCTGCAATATCATGCAGGAAGAGTAGGTGTGCAGTATGAGAGAGTGAATACAAGGGGAACACATGGAAGACTCGCTTCTTTTAATAAATATATCATTTTAAATCCGATATATTCATGACATTTTACAAATCAACTCTACACCTGCCATCGAAGTCAGAGTCTTCATTAGTGTGCATTTCACCATTTGGGTGCTTGGGGCTTGCGATTTATACATTTGCCTATTATTCATTAAAGAGGATTCATTCAAGCCCTCATGTTCTAAGGCAATTAGGTAGCAAGACATCCTAAGACTCCAGCTACAGAGAATCCCCCCTCCCATCTCTCTCTCCCCCTCCCCAGCGTTCTGCATTTTTAATTTAGAGCTCTGGAAACCTTCACAAAGGCTATTTAACGTAACCACTGCAGTGTGCTTCAGGCAGAACACAAGTGGCCATACCCAGCAAAACAGCATTAGCTCTCAGAGACCACATGGTGGAGTAGATGTTTACAGAATGAGCACTGCGTGGTGTACTGACATAATTTTAAATAGTACATGACGGTTAAAGATGCGTTTCTCCATTTTCTGTGTAAACAATGTTAAATAAGAATAAACACAAAGGGATATTTTCTCCTTCTGATGAATACATGCATTTCTTAGAGCTGGTAATAGGCATTACAGACACACGCACCAAGGAGAAGACGCATCCCCACCTGACACAGGCAGACTCCCTTCTCTGATCTTCAGGATATATCTCAATTCTAGTATTTAACTCCCCCTACACACCCCGGGACCTCAGTAATGCCAGAAGGATTCCTGAGCACAAAGCAGAATTCCGGAAATAAAAAACCCATCCCGCAGATAGGAGAATCATGCCCTGTGAGCGTGCCTGGGATGTAAGACAGTAAGATCCTGTCACTAGCGTAGCTCATCCCTGCAGCTAGCATAGGACTTACTCCCCCCTGCATAATTTCCTGCACAGTGCCCAGTCCAATAATCAGTTTTTCAAGGGACAGGGTTTCCAGTGCACTCCCTGGGAGGCAAGGCACAACTAGTTTAGCAAAGTTCTGCCATAGGAAGCGCATGTCTGGCCCCACGTGCAGATCGCTCCGAACAAATGTTCGGCAGGAGCAGGTCTCGCCTGTCCTGCCCTGGAAGGTGTTCTCGGGACTCCCACTCCCAGGCTGCATGCTGAGTCACACTGGCTCATCTATCTTGTGGAACCAGATCCTTTAACCAAGTTACTGAGAACACCTACAGTTCTTCCATTTTAAAGCCTGATTCATTGTTTGGCCTTCTCAAAACCAATCATATCATTGATTTAATGAGAGGAACACAGCAGACAGTGGTGTTTTTTCAACTTATGGATCCCCAAAAATTTCCACTGCAGGCATTGACCCTTCAGAAATTTCACATACGTAGAACATAATGCAGTATTATATGAAGTTTCTTTCCTGATATGGTCCAAAAGCCACCTGCAACCCATGGATCACAAGCTCTAAACCACTGAGGAAGAGAATTTTAACTTCACATGTGCTTAATTTAATGGACTGTCAGCTCTGTGGGTACTGTCAACAGGCCAAGCTTCTTTAGATCCTCCTGCCCAGTCTGCCCGACACTTCTACACAATGCCCTAATCCTGTCTCCTTACAAAATGCTCCCTTCTGACAAGCACACCTTCTTTAAACTATTTGTATTTCTTTGCCGCTCTACATTCCTGGAGGTGGAGATTGGGTGGAGATAAGGTAAACTTGTCACAGTGGTTCCCAGAAAACAGCTAACATACACGTAAGCATTATGGGAGACAGCTCATCTTGAATTATACTTTTGATCCCACTTCTGTCCCTCCTCGGACTACGCAAATAATCTGCAGCACAACACATCTCACAATTATTAGTAAGCACTCCAGCTGCTGTAGAATGACATTCCCCCATATTACAATATATATTTCATATACTTTTTGGCAGATGAAGCTGGCAGTCTTGCTTAACCTACTCCCTTTAGACAAGAGGAAAGGAGTGTCACGTTCCCTTTAGACTAGCATTATATGAACACCCTGAAAAGATGGTTCAGCTCTTACTGTCAGCTCTATTACACACAGAAAGCTGCAGTCAAAGGAGCCAACCTTAATATCACAAACTTGAGCTCTTAAAAATTTGGATATGCCACACCTGCACAGATCCACACAACCTTCATTCAGCCCCATGTCTGTCATTACGATGACACACCCTTTAATTACAGGAGCAGACAGCATTTTTCCACAGGGCCCTTGCTTTATTCTGTGTACAGGATCAACACTGTTCATTAATGAGCAGATTATTCAATATTTTGGCTTTGCCTGGTTGTTCAATATGCAACCCTAGGTCCCTGCCTACTGCATGCTGCTCAAAGCCTACTCTGAGGACAGAGATATTCAGTTCTTCATGGCTTTTCTGAAGTGCTGAGCACTGCAGGAGACAACTGCTTTATATACACTGATGGACTAATTTTCTCAACAGCACTGTTACAAGAGGGGACCACATTGTCCCCAGTTCATAAAAGAGCAACTGGGACAAAAAGTGGCTTACATAAGAGACACCTGCTAATTTGGGCCACCATGTCTAAGAGATCAGGGACAAGATTTTTGTTTGAGAGAACTTAGATTTGTGTAGCATGTTACATGTCTGGCATCTAACTTACAGTGCTTTGAACTGAAGCTGATTGTACTCGAGGCTTCTCTAAGTCTGACCCCAAAATGGCAATATGAGTGGATAGAATTTTAGAAACATCCAAGTCTGTGGAATTAGGACAGTTGGAGATTACTATAAAATGGTAAGACATTACTGGATCATGAATGGGTTTTGAGTGTTTTTCAGTTATATCTTAATTCAGCCATTTTTGTTGGCTTTGGATCCCGATACTGCTGCATTCAACTGTGTCTGAGAACCTGCTCTAATACATGGTGGTTAGGGTTAGCACTGTACCTGATATTGCCTTTACTCTCCTGTATTGGATTAAATTATTACTCTGCTACATTACTGTTTACCAGGCTATTTGCATCCAGAGCAACCCTTATGCAAAGGTAGCAATGCTGCACACATATTCTCAATGTGTTAGGCCAAAACCCAGCCAGAAGTCCATCTCCATCACCACAAAGGCCTTTTCTTCTTTGGTATCCTGAAGCAAGGGTTTGACTTGATACCAAAACTGTGAAGAAGGTGTGCACTATTCTGATGAAAGAGCAAACAAAAAAGCAACACAGGACTGGCAAACTGCTGGCTGAATACTAACTTGCAAGGCTTAACTGCCCAGCAGCAGAAAGCAGGATTACTGGCTTCCTTTTATATCTACGTTTGCTAACAGGCTCTAATACACTTGGGTGTTTCTCACTCCCATACAAAGCCAGGTATTCCTGTATAGTCTTGCCATATCTGTAACTTGTTGAGTTTGCAGACAACTTTTTGGATACAGAAGTATCCATGTGTTTCTGGTTGGTGGGAGAGAAGGCCCGTTTTGTCGTCTCTGCACAGCATTACTAAACCCATACACATTGCCTGCAAGCAGCCTACCCCTGCTTCATTAGTTAGCATGCACAATTTTAATCAAAACTTAGTCAGGGATGTGTCCATTAGCCAGCCAATACAGCAAAGTCCTTTACCACCAAGTGGAAAATTTACAATTGTATAGAAAGTCCTGAACAAAACCCCAGGTCACGTAATATTGCAGAAAAGGGGAAAATGGTCCAGGGGTTCACTTAGGGTGACAACATGAGACTATTAAGACTTTGTATGCAACCTAGGGAAAGATTGCAATGCCTTGGTTCCTCTCTTGTAAAAATAATTATATGATCAACCCTTCATGGTGTTTTAAGAAATACATGCAGGATTATGAAGTACTTTGGTGCTATAGCAATGGGGATATTAGCTTTACAGCTGGAGATTAAATGATTTATGAAATCACAAAAAGATTTTCTGACAGGCCCTGACTTCTGGTGAGTTTCACTTCCAACGAGATTGCACTACTTCACACCTAACAAACACTTCTGAAATGCCTGTAAGAGCAATAAGATATCCCAGTGCATTTTATGAGAGGTATTCTCTGAGGGTTTGTGTACAGAAGGGGGAATGTGTGGGGTTGTTCTGTTATACCAGTGAACATTTCCTCTTGTTTCTTCTACATCCAACTCCCTGTAACTAAAGGTATTTTCTTCTCAAATGTTCTCACTCTAATTTTCAAGGTCATCTGGCCCACTGGGTATGTTACATATTGCTATCTAATTAAAGAGAGAAGATCAACCTTATTCTACTAGATTGTTTTAGTATCTGCCAGCTGACTACTCTTCATTAGCAAAGGGACAATGTGGCCAAGTCAGTTAAAAAACACCCCAACAAAACCCAAACAAAAACCACACTGAAAACCCCAGACCATTTCATCCTTGGAAAGTCCACTAGAAGCTCTGAGCACGATGCAAAATATCTTCCCATAATCACTGCTATGGTAAAATAACAAACAGTTCATAGCAGAAATAATACCGGTGTCTTGTTTGTCACATAACATTTCAGAAGATAGCAGGCAAGTTATAAAGCCCTGATCTGTCTCTGATTGCAATCAACAAAAAGCCCAGATGCTTTCAAAGGGAGTTAAATCAGGCTCAGATCTTTTCCAATCACTTGTTAATTTAAGGGGCAGAGCTTCACTGTGTGGTATTGCCACAGCCCAAACACCACAGGGAAGGAGGAACTACTTGACAGCGTGGTGATCTCTGTTCCATTACCAATTCCTACCTCAAATCACTTAGGCTTTGTATTTTTCACCAATCCCATCAGTTAAGCATACCATATGCCCTAGAAAGCAAGCTACCTGGCAAAGATATATTTCTCATAATACTCCATGACATCTGCTCTTACTAACTCAAAACAATGTATGAGGGGATTTGGTGCCATCACATGAGATATGGGTCAGTTGTCCGATACGAACACTTGTCCGATGCAGAAGAATGGGAACGTAAAGCACTCAAACTGTAACTTCTATAAATCACTGCAATGCACCAGTAGAATGTGATTTGATACCAAGCCAAGCTGAAACTACACATTTTGATTCCGGAGCACTGAAACATCTCATTGCAATGAATAATGGTACAATGAAAGATTAGTTTGAGAATCCTGATGAGAATAGTAAATCTGAAAATTTTAAACCTTCAGGGATTCAGAGCATTTTTTTAAAATTATTATTATTATTATCTCTCAAAAATAGGCACTTAGGGGTAAAAATGGTCAGTAAAGCAAATTTTGCCTACCAGGTTAATAGAAAATTTTCTGTGATGTATAGAAGAATGCAACAGTTACTGAAGACATGTAACAGTTGAAGAAAGGAGGTGAGGGTGAAACACCATGTCAAACTAAATCTTCAGATAATTGTTATACAGGCAGACCAAGAAAGAGCTCAGGCAGGAGCTGATCTTAGCATCCTTCTTATCCCACTTGATACATTTAGCTTACTTAATAAAAAAAAGCAGTTGTTGTCTAAATAGTCATGAATGAAAGATTTCTTCAGTCCAGTTACTTAAATCTGTGATGCAGAACTGATTTTATCTTCTTATGTAACCCTTTGAGACATCTTCCGATGTGAAATTATGACATGCAACTGGACTTGGCTGTATTCATCTCTTCTCACCCTTAGATACTTCACTTTCAAACTTACCCATAGAAGGCTGAGAGCTCCATATTTTTCAAAGACAAGAGTATACCCTTCAGTCTAA
This sequence comes from Falco biarmicus, assembly GCF_023638135.1. NCBI lineage: Eukaryota > Metazoa > Chordata > Aves > Falconiformes > Falconidae > Falco > Falco biarmicus. The sequence goes on along the minus strand of NC_079298.1, from coordinate 11,409,666 downwards.
CTTTCTCTCTCTGGCATTATGGTCTGTACTATTTTTCTAGTGAGCGCTCCTTTCAATCAGCCAGAAATTACTGATGAATATTAAAGCAGTAATGTACATGGGTACATTAAAATCATGTAAGCAAATTGAAACCAAAGAGCTCAGCCATGTATTGGTTCACTGGCAAACCTTGTCTACTGTTGCTCAAAAAGTAAAGTGAATAGGTAGAGCACAAACCCAATATTACTTTAAGTCAAGTTTTATAGGGAAAATTACATTTCATCCAGTAGCACCTCTGAGAAATTCTTATGCCTGACACTGTTAGCACCACAAGTGCTAGAGTCAGCCTATGTCATCCTCTGTTGACATGATGAATGTTATACCTGTTCTCTTAAGCACATTACATGTGAAATGAAAGATCCCACAGCAGCAAAACAAAATGCAGTGCAAGATCATGTCGTGGTTAAAAAGTACAAATGCTCGTGTGCTTGTGCATGCTGCAGCACTCAATACCTTTTGCTTTTCCATGCTGGTTGTTGTCAGAGTTCCTTTTCCTCACCACATCTGTGCTAGAGCAACAGAAGTGCTACTTTTCACTCTGCCTTCTTAAAAAAAAGGCTTGAAAAAACATACCGATCATGCTCAAAAGTGTGGTTTTGCCTGCCCTCCTCTACTTGTAACCCATCTAACTTCTAAAGGCACTGGCCAATTTTTACTCAATTTCACAGAAAAGGACATAATAATAAAGAGGTATACATGTACATATAAAATATATGTGTGCATGTATGCATAAGGGGGAAAGGTCAGGCTCAGGGAGGGAGATGCACTTAAAGCTCTTTTGTAAATTCAGGCAGGCCTGAGCTCTACTCTTCATCTGACTCCCTGTGCATCTCTAAATGGATGGAGATTAAGTACAGTGACATGGCAATGCCATGAGAAGTGGTCTTCACAATCAGCAATCTATAGGCGTCAGAAAAATTGGAAGTTTGAGAGTTTTTGGTGAGTTTTTGGCTTTTTGCTTGAAAGGCATTCCAGCAAATATGCCTGGCACTAGGAATCACATCCTCCTGTCCCAAGATGCAGACTCCATGCAGGAGAATGCTGCACTCATTTCAACCAAGGCTGTTATTTTAAGAGGGTTAAGCTCTACCATGTACAGCTTAAACCAGAGAAGAATTTAGAGATCACAGCACATAATGTTCTGAATCCTGTCCTATAGCACTGGAGGGGAAGGACTTACCATTTGACTTGCCTCCTTTTAGTTACAGGAAATGAGGCTGATTAAGTCATACTGTTTGTGCCCGTGCCTGCATTACATTTCAGTAACTTTAGGGTTAACTGGTGAACTTCAACCAAATTTGACAATAACTTAGAAGATTTTCAGTTCCTGTAAGTTCTATGAATATAGGCAGCTAGGCAGAAGGAGATCCTATGAACATCTCCACTGAAAAGATTATATAATGAAGTCAGTCTTTATTAGACAACAAAGAGTCCACATGGAGAAAAAAACCTCCCGCATGACTTTTCATCTGCAGATATTTTCAAAACTTATAAAAAGCCTTTAGAAACCAACGTGGCACTGAAATTAGCCGTGCTTTGAGAAAGGACTAGGACTGAAGACCTCCAGAGGTCTACATTAATCTTTTTTTTTCCTATAATTCCATGAAAGTATTAAATATAGGGAAAGTTTCAATCATTGCTCATACCTCAGCAGACACCAGGAGAACCCAGCTGTGGGACAGTAGAATTCACAGGCTCATGGAATGACTTATTTTTCTGTATGCATATTTGCAGCCTCACACAGTTCAGCACCCTTGAGATAAAATCTTATAGCAAAAATGTACAATGAATGAGAACATATATGAGTGGGAAGTGGAGGAGCAAACAGATTTCAATTTCAAGCTTTCATGGCTTAGCATAAACAAACATGAAACAATTCACCCCCAGAATACAGAGGTAGGAGGGAGATATTGACAGTGTCCTCTAGACACACAAGGAGACTGAGAACTAGGGAGCCTGGAGCAAAGAGAACATTTCAAAAACTGTCTAAAGCCTTAGGACAGTTAGAAGCAAAGATGAAGCTTGCCCGATTCATTCACTGGGGCTGCAACAACAATTATCTTCATACACTGCTACCCCCAAGATTGACAAAAATAAGCCAGATAGGTCAAATTTTGCTTTCTCCTAAACAAAGTTAACCTTTTAAAATCTCAGTTAAAACTGAGAATGGGTGAACAGATTTTGGAAAAATAAGAACAGTCTAATAACTTCCTCTAGAAAGCCACAAAAACAGCTTCTAAAGAACTCGCATAACTAAATCTCTTTATGAGCTTGAAAAGTCCATTTGAATTTTGTATTTTCCCCTCCTTTATTTTTCATAAATTCATTGTCTTCCCATATCCAAAACTCAAAATACTCATCTGAGATAGGGTCCCATTTCTACACCTTTTAGTTGACAGACAGTGCAGTAATTCTATAGTGATTATGAAGTGATCAGGGAGATAGCTTGCTTCTCTAACAGATTCTTGTAGACATTCATTTGAGCTGTAAATGGACAAATTAAGGAAGTTCATCTTCCCAGATGATCTGCCCATTAGCTTGCTGTTTCCCACAGCAGTAAAAGCAGTGATTAACTGCATAGATTCTTGCTCACTGCTTTAGCACCTGCAGTGCCTCCCGTGGTAAATCTGTTTCAAAGCAACACTGACAAAAATGAGTAACACTAGTCCAGACTACACCCCTAAGCCTCTAAACCCACTGCTTCTAATAGGATGAAGCAAAGTACCAGTCCTTGTTTTCCCAACCCATCCCACAACGTGGTCTTCCTAATGTGGTTCAGGAATCAGTCCTTTCAGCTATACTCTGCCCTGAGAAGAACTTTAATATTTGGCAGGAAATACAGAACATTCAACAGACCTGATACTTGTTTTGTTCAAGCTAAGACTGGTATCTGAGTGGTGTGGCATTCACTGTGGACTGATTTAGTTCTTTGATTTTGGTAGTTAGTGCTCCCACCTTCAAGTATTTCAGAAACTGATCCCCATTCTGGCCTCCTGACAAAAAAATGCAAGGCAACTTGCTTGTAAGGCTCATGAAATGGGATTACTGGAGGCATGTAGAGGAAAGAGCAATTCACTACCTTCAAAATCAAAACATTCCTCTACATAGGCTTGACCTGAATGCCTGCCAAGACCATTGTGGTATCCCTATCTGAAACTCACAGGGCAGAATTAATAAAACAAACTTTGACAGTAGTGAAATGGGTCACCCTGACCGTACGTCTGCTTGAAAAAAGATGGAGGTAAACAAATTTAAGGCTTACCATGGAAGCGCATTGAAAGAATAGTTTCATGGCCAGGAAAAGAGGAGATGAAAATTACTTTCTCCACTTTAAAAGAAAATTTATTGAAGCCCGGAAGACAAGAACAGAAGCAAAGTAAAAACCAAAACAAAACAGCCCAGAAGAGCTCTGAAAATACAATCTCTCCCATCAGCTTCTGGAAAATAGATAACCTATGCGTAGTATGATTGAATTTTTCTGTTTCATCACCCTAGTGGTAGCATCTTGTATGAAACTGGTTTATGAATTGAGTTTTGAGTGGGTCCTGAGAGAGCAGAAGTTATACCAATCTAATCAGGATGTGACAAACACATGCATCAAAATGTTGCATTGTCAAGATCCAGAAGCCACTTAATTCCAGAAAGATTTTAAAGTTGAGAAAGCAGTTTTGGCAACAGAATTAGAAATGATGAGAAGGAAGATGAAAATCCAGGTGGAAGAAAATAACACAAGTTTTTTCAAAACATCCTTTCAAAAATCCAGCCATATTCCTACACGGTTTTTTGACTAACTTATAAAAAAACCTACGTTTTGTTCAAATGAAGAACACAAGTGCCTTCTTCCATTTATTCCATCTGTTTCCTGAATATATGATAATAATGGGATGAAAGGTACATGAACCGAGATAAATAACACCACAGTAAACCCCGTGAAACCCGTAGGATACACCACAGAACATTCTCAGCAAAACATCCCAAAGCAAGTTAAATACAAAAAAAGCCATGCTACCGTCATTGCTACGCAGAAAAGAAACACCAATACCACTGTCACACAGGAAAGAAAGCAAGATTCATGTGATTGCTTTGTAATGGTTCCTAAACAAAAGCAGTGCACAGAAATAGTCTATGATTATCAATAACATGAGACCAAATTGCAAAGCATGTGCATTAAAAGAGATGACATCAACTGCTTCCTTCAAAAGAATAAGAACATCACAATCACTTTGTATTTCCCTGGTCTCAGCTTGCTTTTCCTATCTAAATACTGAAGATAGCTTCACAGGATAAGTACAGATTAGCAAAACATTCAAGGTGATTGAATGGATCAGTATTATTGTTTAGCACAATGCTATAAGATATAAAAATCCACAGAAAAGGAAGATCTGATATCTGCACAGCCACTTGAAATTATGCAGCTCACATGTTGAATTTTTACATTTTTTTGTAACATCATCAAGTGTCACAGTAGATGCCTGAAAACAATTCCAGCTAAAGAGTGAGATTTAAAGCTGAGGATCTTGAGCAAGAGGTGGAACAAAAATTCCTAAGTAAACTGCTATCTTGTTTGTCACACAAATAGAAAATCCATATGTTAGTGCCAGAGGCAAAAATAACATGTTCTAACCAACTACACATAAGAAAAAACTGAAGAAACATTTGTCTGTAGGAGAGGGGAGAAAAAAAAAATAAATTAAATATCTATCTAGAATAGTCCAAATTATCTTAAGAGGAATAATACATCCTGCACTAAATCCCAGTCAGGTCGAAAGCATAAATGCATGACATCCTCACCATTGTGGCTCTTGTAATAATGTCCAGCAGCTTGCTCTCTCTGTTTCCCCCACTCTCATAGAGATCTGTGCTTTAGTTACAGGTTTACTAATATGTTATTTCCCCTTAGGTCGCTAGAATGCAATACCTTATCAAACAGACTGTTTCACGCCGTGACATGGCTATTTGGTTTATTTCTATGTATCTAATATTAATAGAGAGAAGCTCAGATCACACTGAACACTTCCACATAACCTGTAATTTGGGATGGAGATTTTACATTCAGAAATTATAATTCTACACAGTGTTCTTCATTTCCAGAGCCAAAGACTTTGTACTTCAAGAGCTAAATCAAAACCCCTAAAATTCCGACATCTATGGTTTGATTTTCTGTGAGGTTCTTGGAGCATTTCACAAACATTAATGAAATGTCCTCCAACGCTTCAGTGAGGCAGGTGCATAGTATTAGTCTCACTTTGCAACTCAGACAACCAAGAAACAGAGGGGGATTGAGTGAATCATCCAAGATCATTCTGGACTTGTCTGACAGAGTCATAAATAGAAATCAGGACTCTGCAAAAAGTAAATAAATCACCTCCCTTCCTGGAAGAAACAGCAAAATATTTGGTGAATTTTAATTGCATGTATCATTCCATGCTTCTGGGTTACAGCTAGGAAAGGAAGGTCATTTTGGGCAAGGTCATTCCCACAGAAAGTCCAGGCAGACCTTCAGTAATAAGTGATGTGTGCAAAACCCATGTAGCCTCACAAGAATTTCATTTGAATGTTTAAGATCCTATATACCGGTATAAAAATTTGAGATATCTCAATAAAATTTATTTATCTGAAGAGAACCTCAGTTCCAAATTTACTTGTGTTTTCTCACAGGTAATTATCGAGGCAGGAATAAACAGCAAACAACATTTGCCAAGTTGACACAGGACAGCTAAATATGTCAGGTTAGCAAAATTATCTTCAGATATGAAAAAGTAACTTGCCCTAGGCTGGGATGGGCAACTTTAGCAAAGCTAGAATCAAATCAGTGTTGATAATCTCTCCAATGTAACAGGACCCCTTAACTGGTGTGTATGGGGGCGGGAAATGGATAAACCCCAAGAGCCCTGCTTGACCAAAGCACCACAGACACCTCCCCACTCCCAAGAATGCAATATTCAAGCCTAACTGGAAAACTTACAATGTATTATTTGGACTAAAAAAGGCTGTTTGCTTTTTGCTTCTCTTGACAGATTTGACAAGATGACTATCAGATAGAGGTTCAGACACAGATGTAAAGCAGAAAAAGGCCAATTACCAACTTTTTTCTCCTTCAGAAATATTTGAAACTGCTTCCCGGTAATGAACAACACACAAACATATCATTGAAAACTGAAAGGTGGCTTACCTGAGGCAATCAACACAATAATTGGGACAATTCTCAAACAAAAAAACCAAGTCTCTCTCCAAATTTATGTTCATAGCGCTGCTGACGTCCCCCCATCCCTTGAATTTGCCAGCACTGGCATTCTCCACACTGGCACAGAATATGCTCTGTAGCCATCTCTGTGGCTATACTGCTCAGCAAACTAGGATCATTAATCTGGCTCACAGTTAGCCCAAACTGGGGGAAAAAAATACTAATAATGTAAAACCCCAAAGTCCTACTGCAAACGGGGCATTTGGCTTTTATTAATCCTCAGTTGCAAGAAAGGGATATTTCGAGACACAGTGTGACACCACAAAATCTCTTTAGCCCTGTTTGCTTCTTTCTGCACTGTACCATGCTGCTTGCTCTAATATTTGAGCAGATGACACAAACTTTTGAAGAGAAATTTTTAAACTTAATGAATTGAACAGAGTACTACATAGAGTAGTAGCCAGCCCTGGACAAAATGGAATGTATACATTAAATAAGACTAGACAGTTGTGGGCAAAGGTGGGGGGAAGTGATCTGATGAAAAAGCACTATGACAAATGGCAGCAAAAAATGGCACAAAAATGTGTTAGATTCACGATTCAAGGGGATGGGTGGTGGTGGGGAAGATGTATAAAAGCAGTAGATCAGTTATCAGGATAACAAAACTAAGGACTGAGGAGACTAAAAGATAAAGGAATGATGAAAAGCAGGAAGGGAGGATGAGCTGAGCACACACCTGGTCACAAAAGCAGAGAGTGCCTAGCCAGATGATAGAGACATTCAGCGGCCACAGGTTACTGTGTCACTGTTTATAACATACGGAGAACGGCAGCAATCACTAAGTTTGGCTTCTGGATCTACATCTAGAACGTTATCCAAACTCAGACCAGAAATGTAGTAATTTCCATCCTAACACACGCAGGATACCCAGGCAAAAATGTGACAAATGGGTAAAAATTGTGTTTGGAAAAATCTCAAAATTAAAAGAAAGAAAGATGGAAGGAGGAAGCCATAGAGGGGAAAATAAAAATCAAACCCAAACCAAAATCAACCAGCCAACAACAACAACAAAACGAGATCCTTAACACATTACTGAGACTGGTATATCAATGCCAGCATATGGCATTAGCTCGTCACAAGAAAAGATACTTAAACAGACTGTTGGTTTAGTCTTCTGTAGCAATTCTCATGTTTTAAGAAAACACTTCAGTAATCAGACTGACCATTCATGTATGGTTACTGAGCCAGAACCAGAGTCTAGTTAGTGATAGCAACATCTGGTACTACTATACTTTTTTAAAAGAATAAATACACAATAAAAAATACAGTGGGCCAGATCCACAGTGAATGTAAATTGATACAACTCTGAAAACTGTACACACAGATATCAGTAAATTTATGGCAGCTAGAGAGCAGATCTGACTCATGTGAAACAGCTTAAGAAAGGCAAGATAAACCTCATTCTAACCCCAGCCCCCTCAACTCCCACAAGTTACCAGGGTTAGAGAAATCTGTGCATATGGCAGTTTACCCACTTACTGTAGATGATACAAATAATTTCCTGGGAATGCCCCACTGACCACAGACTCTAAGACACCAGTCTAGAATAAATGACTAACTTTTAAATAACCAAGAGCTAAACAAAACTAATCCAACTTGTATTATTCAAAAAAGCATTAAAAGTGCAGATGATGTTATACCTAAAGTCCAGAATCTAAAGGGTAAGATCTGATAACATGAAGATAGTAATTCCCTAACTGGGCGCACAAAGTCCTTCAGGCTTTTAAAAATACTAAAACTCCAAGGGAACCTTTGTCCTCAAGCAATTTCAAGTCAGGTCTCATAATCCAAGGAGGTGCACAGTTTTTTTTCACTGAGTTTTCCAAATGGAGCATCCAAACCTTTGAAATTCTCTCATGGCTCATTTGTAGGCATCTCACTGCATCCCAGTGAGAGTGGATGAGAGGGATAATTGAAAATGGGACACGTGAGCATCAAAACAAGCAAAATGACCCCCGCCTTTCTCTTTTTCTTTTTCTTCGGGTTCACGCTTCTAAATGAAATCCCAGGCTGTCTTCCAACTGCTACTCAGAGCTGTCACAGAGAAGGAACACGTAGAGAGTACTTAAACAACTGACTGACCTATTTCCATCGTTGTTGGTGCTGCTGCATCTAAACCCTCTGTTCTGAATTCTACACACATACATGCACATGTGCACAGCAATTTTCCTGTATATTCCCACGAGGAGCTATTTCCAAAGTCTAACCTCAGCTCCTGAAGGAGCTCTCTGTTGCCTCCCAAACAGCTGTTAACCCCATGACCTAAGTGCCCTCCTTAATTAGGGTAACTTCTGGGAATCTGCCCTTTGAGGGAGACAAGGAGAGCTTTGGCTCACTGACTTTTCTGTTGTATCAGTTCTGTTCTCCATTGGATGCTGCTCTGTATCCAAGGAATATGTATACAAGGATACTTTCATCCCTCTTAAAAATGCAAACACACAAAGCACCAATGCATAGTGAATAAATCTAAAAGCACATTAATAGCTGTAAAATTCTTACAACTTAGTTCACATGCAGAGCAAAGGACCACTGGAAAAGTACCCAAGTGGCTAGCCCATTCCCACAGCACTCAAATAATTGAGCCTCAAGAACGGCAAAAGGTGTCCAAAGCTGAAGGATTCTCAAATCCTCCCTACCTCTTTTGCAGTTAAAGGGGAAAAAAAAAAAAAAAAAAAAGAGCTTTGTTACCCTATATGACTTGTGTGCTACTATACATCTCTTCCCAGGAAGAAGCAGTCACTGTCTTGTTGATCTTGAATGAACTTCAAAGATACAGAAAAGTTACTTGGATGAAATGAGACTTCCAAAGAAACTTTGTGTGAAAAGACCTTCAGCAAAAGATTTTAATGAAATCTCTAATCCAAGGAGCTGCAAGACAGAGTGGAAGCAGCATTCCTGGTATTTAGTGGAACCAATACAACTTAGAAGGAAACTTTTCTTAGTTTTTGTTCCTCCAAAATGTGTCCTTCTTATGTTCCTCCACTCCCTTTCAATTAAAAGGTTTATAAAATAAGAAGTGAAAAAAATGTTAATGGAGGCAATATGGAACATTAAAAAAAGATTCTTTTTGAATATGGTCACATTATCCTTTATTGGACCCTGAAAGAGGATAAAGTAAATGTTGTTTCATTATGATTTCTTGTTATAACAGTGCTTTGACACAATTGAGTATAATTATTGCATCTGCAATTTTGTATCATTCTCTCAATAAGTTTTCTATTTCTATTTAATGTGTTTTTGTATAGCAGGAAGCTGTGGTCAGCAGGGTGCCAAGCACTGCAAAATGCTGTTGATCTTTTGGCAAGTAGAGCACACTCCTGTAGGACATTTTTAGAACATTATGCAGAATTGGACCAGAAAACTAGACTTCGAGGAGCCCTGAAAATTATGATTAATTTCAGAATACTTATATACTCTGAAAAGCCAGGGGAGACTCTTAATTCATCTAGGCTGATTTTTGTAAACAATGGACCACTTGATGACACCGAACTTCTACAGACACACCCATCAGGGAGGAAAAAGTTTGGTCATCACCTGCAGGCCTCATGAGATATCTGCTACTTGCCTTGGCAGCTTGTTTCCCTATTTTAAACATTTACTTTCCTATTTGAAAGTTTCACACTCCAAATATTTTTGTCATATCCTCCTCTGCTAAAGTTTTCAGTGCCTGCCTTGCCTGTCCGACTAGCGTGCATGACAGTGGTATCAGCTTCCTATATGAAACAGAATTATCTCCTTTATCTTGTACTACAACATATGATTTCCAGGCCTCAGATAGGTCTTCATCTCTCTTTTCCATGCTCCCATTTGAAACTTTCCAAAGCAGAGTCGGTGCAACAACGTGTATTAGCTAGGTGAGAGCACAGGATTAGTCCAGTGACTCAACCAAGCTCTTTCAGTATCTCAGTGTAGCCCACACACATATAAGCTTCCTGGAATTCTCAGGAGGATGTCACACAATCCAGGCTAATAAAAGTATGCATCAGTTACTTCACTCAGTATTTCCACATCAAATAGAGGCAAACACAACAGTGGCAATGGCACGTCAGGCTGGTATAAGAAACCAGCAAGCAAACCACACCAACACAGACTAGCAAGCAAGGAGAGAGAGAAGGCCCCTCTCTCCTTCTTAGCTCAGCCATGCTTAGAGCAGATTTTAGCTCTTACCCTGGGGTTCTGTTTATGCCGAGACATAAAACAGAGTATCAAATGTTATTATGATGCTGCTCCCCACAGTCATTCCCCAAAGTCTCCTGAACTCTGTCTCAAGTCAAAGATGGCCATGGAAATTCTCACTAACTGCAATCTTCTGTCAGTTCCTACTGGAGCTCACATTTGGTATGTCCTGTGGGTGGTAGACATCAGGCCCTTGTCTGCCAGTTATAAGGTAGCTAATTCTTAATTTCTTGTTAGCAGGTTTTGTCCCATGACATGTTGCTGGAATCAATGGGAATTAGGCACAGATTACCTTTAAATAAATGCCCCAGAGTAGCTCCAGTCCAGGTACTCAAATTAAAGCACGTGTCACTGGTTGACAGGTAATTTAAGTGCCAAAATCCGTATGAGAATTTGCGCTAAGTCCTCTCTCAGGACTATACCTAGGCTCATAATTCAATTAGGTATTACAGAACTAAAGCCAGACCTTCACTCCTAATCTCTGGCAGAGGATTCACTATTTTAAAGAGACCAAAAAAGCAGATGACAGTACTTTGCCTCCTGTTCAGGTCTGTATACTAAAGGCCTGTCCCCCAGCTTTTGCAGGAGATTATCAGACTGACAGTCCTACATACTGTAATTACATAGATGTGTTTTATAGGCAAATGCTGATTTAATGATACCCCCTCTGAAGGCTCTGAAGGATTTTTTTTTTATATATATATATATATATATATATATATAAAAAAAAAAAATTCAGGGTAAAGAGAGATCTGAAAAGAACTCAAAGTATGTTGGTCTTTTAGGACAACTGGAAATAGTCTCCAGTAGAGCCCTGAAACATGCAGCTGTTATGTTCTTGTTACAGATCCAAATTTCTTGCAGAGACAACTAGGATCTTATTTGCAATGGCATCAACTGCTTCCAGAAATACATATTCATGTAGCACTAAATCCACTTGCATGGAGAAGAACTACAGAGCTAGTTCTAGAAACCTGCCCTTCCCCAAAAATCCCTTTGCTATTTTTGGGGGGGGTTTAATTGTTTATTTAAATGGATAACCTACAAGCACCCAGAAAAGTCCTATTTATTAAACAAAATTTTAGATAAAGGGAAGCATTCAAACTATATTTGCCAAATCTTTCTGCCCTTTTTTCTTTTTTTTTTTAAGAAACAGATACAGAAACTCAGGCTGTTCTTGGGAGAAGCTTAACAGTCAAGAGAGAAAAAGAGAGAGGGGAAGGAGGGAGTGAGTACAGCAAGGCATAATTCCATCCTGCAGGTGAACACTGTCCTCCTGATTCCATTCCTTATATGATGTGTGTCCTGAGATGCCCCATCCTGCCCCCAAAACAGATCCTTAGATAACAGGACAGGGGCAGCTGCTCTAGTCCCTATACTGATGCATTTATGCCTGCAGGCAATACTTCGGGAAATTTTACCTGCAGCTGGTTTAGGCCTTCTTTTTCTTTTGGACTCATTCGTGCAAAGGAACAAAATACAGCGGCAGTAGCTGTGTTAAGAAGCCAAGGTGTTATCACCTGTGTGTCAGAACAGGGTGTCTGGCCTGTGGGAGTTGGGAAATGCCAAACCGGCCACAAAATATATGTGCATTTGAATAGAAACAAGCAATAAAACATGAATCAAAATAGAAAGCTTCATACATCTGAAAATCCACTGCCCCCTCTATTCCATTTGGAACACAAATAACTGTAGAGCCTTTTCATGGGATCAACAGGAAGCTACAGCTGAAATTCCAAAGCCAAAAAAGTCAAGACTGACTATTTAGGTTTCTGATTTGAGACATCTTATAGAAGGGCCTGTATTTTTTAAAACTGCTAACCACTCTTCAGCTAGACTCCAGAGCCTTTGATATTTCTCAGTGTCAGCAGCTAAAACTTCAGCACCTGAGAACTACCACCTGCCTATGAAATTGTGAGCACAAGCCTCCAAATCCAGTGCAGACCTAAGGCTTTCCTCATGAGTAGAACAGGACTGTCCGCCTGGGTACCTGCATGCTATCCTGTTCCAAGAGGATGTAGTAAGAAAGGCACAGGAGCATGTGAAAAATACAGAACTGATGTCCAGGCTCCATCTCCCTTGCAGTTTTCTTGAAGTGTTGATGAAGAAACACAAAGTGATATAAAACAAAGCTCTTAATATCAACTAGTTATATTAAAGTAGTTCCAACGATGTAAATGACAACTTGGCATTTCTACTTATTTTATCAATGTATCTTTGGCAGTAATTCTAATTTGCAAGATAACTTCTTCAGGTAATTAAATGGTAGTATGAACACATATACAGGGCGAAGTTTAGGTGATTGCTTTAATTAAGATCACTAAAGACAAAATATTCTGTCCTTGACAGAACTAAATACCAGCTTTCACCTTGACCACTGGTCAAAGTCACATTGAGACCATTTAAGAGCTTACAGTTTAATACAATTTATGTCCCCAGATATAGGGACAGTGTTATTTCCAGGACTAAATAAAAGAGATGTGGACTTAGAGATCCATTTTATAAAGAATGTGGCCACAACTATTTTATTTGCTCATGCCAGCATTTAGCCATGGCCTGCTTCCAACTTCATTAGTTGTTCTTAGTTCCATGATCCAGCCTTTTAATTTACAGGTTAGAGACTGTATCTTTTCAGTAAAAAAAAATAAATAAATTATTTTTTCATGTTTGTCTTAAAACAAAGCACCATGTCTGTAATAAACTTAACTGTCATTGAGAAGCATGCATGTACAAACCATTTCTGACCATGCTAGCAATGATCAAATAGCCAAAGTTGACCTTCCTCCTGCTTCTGCAGACCTGGAGCAACTACAGGGTTTATACAGTTTCAGCCCAACAGCTTCTGTTTAAGGTAAGTATCCAGGCATTTGATGATATTAAGGCATCGGCCAAAGTTAACTGGATTTTTTGAGAAACTGTGAAGTTTTATTTTGTGATGTTTCTTCTTTACCCTATGAAGACTACATGATATCAAACTGTAAACCCCTCTGCACTGGACAGTTGAAAGAAAAAGCCTGTAGCTTCCACTGATTCTAATGGAGTTTGTCATTTGACAGGAAGGAATTATCTCCAGAACTCATAGAATACTTCAGTTAGTTTGAATAATTTGTGTTTATATGCAGTGTGCCCAGTTTTTCCAAACAAACTTATAATTCTAAGAAAGACCAAGAGATCATCAGGCATATGGGCTTCTTGCAAAAGAAAACTATCAGCACTATACAATAGTTTGAAAATCATACATTTTAAAGCCAGAAAGAGGCTACTGTGGATCATCTTTGCTGACCTACTATTCACACACAAAGATGTTCCTTGAAGCCATTCTCATTCACAAAAAAAAAAAAAAAGAGTCAACAAAAAAAAAGCCACCAAAGCCTAAAAAAACCCCCAGACATATTTTAGGAAAATATTCTGATTTCAAAACAGTTCATCAGCGAAAATACAGCACAGTCTTTAACCATTCCCTCAAGAACTTGAATCTTCATTTCTTGAACATCACTGTCAAGACACTGCACTCTTTTATGCCCTCCCCTATTACACTGAAAAGCAAACTTCATGTTACTCCATGTTAATATACTCCTTATCTATGTACTCAGACTTAGACCATGGACTGATGAGACCCATATATGGTCTCAAATTATGTCATTCATTCCTTTGCCTGCTGTCAGTTAATCTAAACAAACTAAGCTACAGGACTGTCTTGTCACACAACAATTTTTCTAATTCTCTTCTCATTCTTGTCACTCCTCAGAACAGGTCAAACTTGTGCCAAACACAACTGTTTACACATCTATGGGCTGCACTTGTCTGACTGGCTTTTGAAATATTGGATTGCTGAATATTCCAGGTAACAAATAATACTTTGAGATAGATCCAAGATACAAAAAGCACAACTGAGTGATGACAGGGACTCAAAACCCCAAGGTTCTTAGAAACAGAATATTCTATCTAGACCTTTTCGGACAGGAATCAAAAATAAAAGTCTGAGATAGATTCATTGTTCAAAATATTCTGGTTGGCTGGATCAAGAAAGCTGTGGTTGTCTCCTCCTTCAGCTTCAAGATGAAAAGGACTTGACTGAGTTCTTCTAAGGTAGCAGTCACTTGACTTCCATGGGAATTTATGAATCCTCGGCTGTGTTGTTACTGTTAATAAGAGCTGACATTTAAATGCATTTCATTAACAGAAACTAGAATGAGAATGACAAGACTTTAGCAGATCAGATCTGTAATTGAAAAGGTGACCAACATAAGGAATAAGAACTGTCTGGTAGGATTGCACTTGCCTCTTACCCGTACCAATAACATATCTCCTGGACATGACCTGTCTTTCTTTTACACTAGGTACCAAAGCATCAGCAGGATGGAGATTTCAAGAACAAACTTACATCAGCATCAGTTCCTCCTTGCACATCAAGGAGTAAAAGTAAACCCTACTGGAAGAATTAAAACCAAAGAAGATTTTAGCAACTGAAAACATACAGAAGATTAGCGAAGGCATAGTAGATAGTAAAGGAGATAGACTGGCAGTTTGTTAATTGATTCTTTTAAGTCTTGGAAGAACAGACAGAAGATCTATTCAAGGACAAATGCTGGGGTACAAAACTTGGTGGGAGTGCTTGCATGGAATAGATATTCTCACTATGTACCTTCCTCACTAGCAAGCATTGCTGTTGACTGGGCCTTGAACATCTGTGGGTTTCCCAAGCCTACTGAACAAACGTACCTCCAGATGCACAAAATGACAATTTAATCCAGACGTGAAACAATGGGTAGAACCATACTACTACTCAGGTGCAACAGAAGAAAGAAAATCCAAATGCTAGAATTCAAATGATGCTTAAACTGAGAGCTGAGTAGAGCTCCACAGCTTTGCCCAAGGATTAAAGAATAGGAGAACAGAAGAACATCTAAAAGTAATCTTTTCTGAAGAAACACACCTTTTTGGTCAACCTTCCTTTGCAAATGTACTTTGTCACTGAAAGCTCCTTCCCTGGGTTCACCAGATTTAGAGTAGTCCTCCTACTGGTTGATATATGAAGGTTACTCAGCCTGATTGTATAGCTAGCTATTGTGTTTCCTGCCACCAACCAGAGAAGGGGGGGGACAACCCATAAAAAAGGAAAAAACCTACCACCATTCATCCTATTATATTTAGTACTCTGTCTTCCCCTGCTATAACAGCTTGCTTGATTGCCTTGTCCACCTGCTGTGCCATACTCTTTTAGCTCTGAAAGCACTTTGGGAAAGTCAGGATCATTTATGATGTACTTGTACAGCACCTAGCAGAACAGGATTGTGGCTGCTGGTCAGCACTGCAGTGTCAATGCATTATCAATCATCTGAACACCCAGGCTCCCTCGATGACCTATTTAAATTCAAATTAATATACAAAATTTATTAATAATAATACAAAATATGACCAGCCTGAGAGGCTTTGCATATTTCTGTGACATCCTTCTTTCTGCTCTTGAGATTCCCAAAGATACACACAACCTTACCATATGCCCTTCCATAATGCAGTTCACTTGCTGCTTTGCACAGGATCAGATCACAGCTCAGCCCACTCTATGAATACAGCCTGGTCTTGTTTACAAGAAGCCCCCATTCTCTCACCCAGCTGTTACTTGGAGAATCAAATGCAAGGCCTCTGCCTCCCTTTCTTCCCCTGGGCACAGTGCAGAGAGGTACCATAGAGGGGTTCAGGCTTTTCCTAGATCCAACTGAGCTGGCAGATTCCCAGGATAACTGCTGCATTAGCCTCAGGGTGCTGGAAAGCTCCAGTTCTTTTGCAAGCATTTGGATGTCTGAATGGCAGTGATGAATGGGAGGGGGCAGCTAAACCCACCCCCCACCCCCACCCCCACAGCATTCTAGTGCTATTAGAAATCCAGCTGTGCTCTGCAAACAGGCAGGATTTACTGTTCATATTTTGGTTAAAGAGACAGATGAAATTCCCCTTCCCCATCCATTATCATTGTATAATCTATACAATTCATCAGCTCAATGGCCATGTCAGTATAGAAAAAGGAAAGGGAGCATTAGTATTCAGAGCACACGCACCACACAAGACAGCAAGTTTATGATCTGCACAACCTGAAATAAGCACTTCTTTTCCCTGGGGACCTGGGTTAACACCAAGTAGCTGCACGTTAAGTTGCACATACTTCTATTAATATACATCCCTTCCAGTCTGCGAGGGGAAGAAGAGGCAGAATACCTGTCCCACTCACACTGGCAGAGACAGCTAATGTTTTTGTGACCCGACACTGTGTCCAGAAATGGGATCAGAAAGGGGATGTGACATCTCCTCCATCTTGGCAGAGCGCTCTTCCTCCAGCTCTTAGACACCAACCAGGCAAAGCCATCAGCTGTCAATCAGCTGTCACATCTACCTCCTTCCAGACTACCCTGACATCCCCCCTCTGTCTGGCGCCAGGGGCAGCAGAGAAGTAATCTGCTATGAGATTAATTGCTCCCTCTGCTATGTCAGCACACTATGATGGCTTCTGTATTTATAGAGAGCAGAGAGAGAAAAGGGTTTTGTGGACAGTTTTTCTCCATGTGTATGTAATGGGGTATAACGGTTGCATGGAGACAGCTCCTTTCCAGCCTGACACCATAAAGCCTCTGTTTTCCTGAATGAACATGCCAAGTCACCCAACTTGTTACCAAGTAGTATAAATAATCATTTTCTGTGGTTAGCAAATAATAATCCTAAGAAAGAGATCATACAGGCATGGTTGCATTTGAACACACCAACAACCACCCAAGAAATGACTGGTTACCACTTTTTCATTTCCAAGATCCCTGGAATAACTGAATAACAGCCACCTAGATCTTGGCCTCTAGCTTCAAAATTGCTTTAAGCCCATCTATGCCCAAGCTGCTACTAAAAAGGGGTGCTGCTCTGCTTGCTCCTCCCTCCTGTCTTGTTCCTATTTTTCTGCCTGCACAGGCAACCATGTGAGAACTGTTTTTTCAAGCTGTTTTTTTTGCAGGATTGGTCCTTTTCTGGCTCACAGCACTGCCACACAAGCACCAGTCCTGGCAAAAAGGAGGCAGCAGAGATGCACAGCCAGGGGGAAAAAAAGAACCAAACTGCCCCTTTGGGTACCAGCATGCACTTTCCTTAGCTTAAAGCAGCTGTGAAACAGCAGTCCCCTGTCTCTCTCTGCTTCAGCAGGAAGGGCTTGTGTACAAGTAGCTAAATAAAGTTTCCTTTACAGATACAACCTAAATTTTCAAGTGATTGCAAACTCCTGAAACTCCACACTCAGCTATGTTTCTTTTGGGAAACTTCATCTATGCGAATTAACCCAAGAAAAAAAAAGCTATCTTCTCCAAAGAAGAAACATCACCACTCTGAACCACTTGGAGGTACTTTACTGCAAAGAGTGAGAACAAGGCTCTTCTTTTGTAACCTCACAAAGAGGTTACAGTGTCTGGGAGCAAATGTGTTGACCAAGACATGTGAGTGGGAACTCTGGGCACATGTCTGCCTCTACACTTCCCAGAAGTGATGTGGATCCTCAGATTATTTAATGTTGTTTTATTAATACAATATTGTTTTAGATAATGGATGTTTATTATCTAGATTTGTCTCAGGATTGTTTTCATGTTACATGACGCTGCCCTTAGGACTAATATTATAAATTATACAGCAAGCTGCCATCATTTTAAGTGCTGCAATTTAAAAAAAAAAAAAAAAGAAAAAAAAAGAAAAAAGAACAGCTGTCACCCAGGAAAAGAAAACAACAAAAAAGCAAACTAAACAAACATTCCCCTAGGCTGCAATTATTTTCCTAATAATTTGGATGGGATTTCCCCCTCCCCACTCACGTAACAGCAGTTAGAACAGGAAGACCAGAGTTTTCTATTGATAGGTCATAAATCCTTCCCTGGTGAACGGAAGAGGAGTATTGAACACCTTGCTTGTATAACGTGATAAAACTTGACTACAAAGAAGGGGGTTCTTGCAGAGACCATGGGGGTGATCACTAGTTGCTGGTGATCTTGAGTAAATAGGTGCAACTTCAGAAAATCCCAGGATCTCTGTCCAGAAAGCTCTTCATGAAGAATTAATCCCTCAGCTGCCTTCCCTGACAACTGGTGAATCTGTAGGTCTAGGTAAGCAGCTGTTGCTGAAATGTGTGTGTGCATATGGGAGATTCTGAGATACTCCTTGGGGTGGGACAATCCAAAACTGGGCTACACACTAATCACATGCTGAGCATTCTTATGCTCACAGATAGCAGGCAAAACATAGGTGCTCTCCCTTAAGGTAGAATTTGGCCTCTAATCGGTCATTCTTACAGTTAAGGAAAATACTTCTCCTCTTGACTTGTAGTTTCCATTTTTCCCTTAATCGTCGCAAGGACAAACCCTGCCGGTGCAAACCAGCACTGAAGTGTAACCTGTAAAGCTAAACTACAAAAGTAGCCTGGCTCTGTCCCCTGCACCAACAGACAGGAGATTCCCAATTTCTCTTGAGAGTTATAGAATCATTGAACAGTTTGCATTGGAAGGGACCTTTACAATCTAGTCCAACCCCCCTGTAGTGAGCTGGGAACCTTCAACTAGATCAGGCTGCTCAGACACCCAGCCAACCTGATTGTGAATGTTTGCAGGGGTGGGGCTTCTACAACCTCTCTGCACAACCTGTTCCACTGTTTCACCACCCACATCATAAAATAATTTCTTGCTTATATGCAGTCTAAATCTACTCTCCTTTAAAGCCATTACCCCTTGTCCTATGGCTATGGGTCCTATTAAACAGTCTGTCCCCATCTTTCTTACAAGCCATCTTTAAGTACTGAAAGGCTGCAGTAAGGTCTCCCCAGAGACTTCTTTTCTCCAGGAAGTCAGGGGAGTACTGCAACAACTCTGTGCTAGCCAGGAGTCAGGACAGAGAATCTCTAACTCCCAAAGATGGGGAAGTGTGAAGGAGTCTAGTTAGGGAACAGCCCCACTCAATAACTGATAGCACAAGGACAGCTTGAATCCCCATTTATAACCTCAGTTGTGTGAGTGTCCACAGTGCTGGATGCAGCTCTTAAATCCCAGGGCAGGAGAATACAGGCATGGCTGAGACTGAGCTCAACCTTGTCAACACTTGAGGTTCCAGGATTTGCTCCCAGATGAGTCGACAACTCGGTGACGCTGCTGGCAAGGCAAATATAATGCAGACAAAGGCAGCACAGTTCACACTAAGCTTCAGCTGTTCTTGATTTCTGCAAGGAACCACAGCTTTTTTTTGGGCCAATAATTGTGTTAAGAAGGGAAAAGTAAACAAAGGGCAAGGGCAGGAGGGGAAGAAAGCCCACAGAGAATCAACGCACACTCCTGAGTCACAACGCTTATTGCAAGAGACACTTCTGAGCACATCCCCGAACTAGACCTTTAGCAAAGCAACAGTATCACTAATTTCATTTGGGAGAAAGAAGGAGACAAAGCCTTGGGAATTGGAATCTGGATTGTCCCCTCTGCCAACAGCTACATGAACAATTTCTATCTCACAGACCATCTCATCTTGGAACAAGTGCCCCACGGACACCTCTCTTGCCCATCAACACTGTGCTGACACCTTCCCTCTTCGAAGGCACTTTGACACAGCATCCTTATGGCAACTGCTAGGGTAGGAGGATTGCTTTGGTGCATTTGCAGCTGGGTGCAACACATGTTAGAAGCTAACAATATGTGCCATCTAAGGAGGCAGCTGCCTGAAGACCACCAATAAAAAAAAAAAAGCCAGTTACAGGCATGTCTTGCACCTGCCGCTGGAAATAGCTCAATAAACAGTACCAGCAGATGGCACTTGTGAATACACAGCATATTTCTTGGGTTGTGTCACAGCCGTAACTTCCTGTATCTGGCAAATAGCCTTTTCAGAGCAGCCCTCCAGTCTTTTGTATCAGCTCTTAAATGCCATGGATTGCGGCCTGGCAACTGCTGTTTGGGAAGTAGAGCTCAGCTCATTATGACATTAGACAGGGACCAACTCAACATGTTTCTCCCTCCTCTCACTTGCAAAACGAACAATAAAGCACTGCTTGGATTGTGTGGGTATATATAAAGATATTTTTTTCCTAAACAATTCTGCTTGGTACCTACACAGTACCTCAAAGCCAAGGGACACAACAAGGTGGGGTTTTTTTGTGTGGTTGTTTTTGTTTGATGTTTTGGTTGGGGTTTTTTTGTTTTGTTTTTTTTTTTGGTTTTTTTTACACACACTAATAAATCTTGCTCTACATCTGATTTTAGGTATATGAGACCTAAATATTCCTAAATTGCACTTAGGTAAACCAAAACAAAGATCTACAGCAAATCATCTGAAGTTTACTAAGTCATTTGCAGAATTATAAAAAACAAACAAAACCCCAAATAAAACACATAAACAAACAAATAAAAAGCCCACTGGAGGCTTTGGTC
This sequence comes from Falco biarmicus, assembly GCF_023638135.1. Lineage (NCBI taxonomy): Eukaryota > Metazoa > Chordata > Aves > Falconiformes > Falconidae > Falco > Falco biarmicus. Next base: position 11,388,780 of record NC_079298.1, on the reverse strand, counting down.
CTTTGTTTGCTGCTACGAACAAGAATCAAATCACCAGAGATACAAGCCAGACTTAAAGAGGAGAGAAAAAAAAAAAAAGAAAGCCCAATACGTTTAGTTACCTAACTGAAGGTAAAGCTAAGAAACCCACATAGGATTATTCAGACCTGAGATCAGCTATTCAGGAGGGGAGGAAAGGAAACAAACATTTCAATCAAACTGACATTGAGACCCGTTAATTACAAATGCATTCTAGAAGACAGAAACATGCAAAAAATAAAGTCAGTGAAGGTCAAGAAGAGGCTTCTGTAGCAACTTGCAGACATACATGACACTTAGGTACAAAACTTGGCTTCACTTGGCTGGGATTCATGAGTTGGGTGCTTATTCTCTACATAACAGCTCAAAGGTAATAATCACAAATGGTGCTATTTAAATGGAAAATAAATAGCCCTGTCTCTTTAAGGACATCATGTCTCATTCTCAGTGGAATAATGGCAGATATAAAGAAGCTATGATTTCAGTATTTCTCATTATGACTTCTCTCCCTGCTCATCTAAAAATAAAAGGCTACTCTGTAGTCCCAGATCAATCTAACTAAAAGAGAAGGGTTCGCTTACAACAACAAAATAGCAGCTCTGACACTAGTTATGTATTCATCACATGTGAAAATGGCCCCATAATGCTGCCTTCAAACCCTTCCAACAAGTTCTATTAAATTAGGTTGGGTTTGGATTTTTTTCTTGCACCAAAAGCAAAATAAATATAGCTTTATTTAATGCTACTAAAAGGTTCAGATTCAACTGGAACCCCAAGGCATGTGGCTTTGTTGTTAAAGTACATATACTGACTCTATTGATTGGTGCAGTCCTCTGTGCAAGAAAATTTGTCACATCAATAGCAACTGAAAAATACTCAGGAGCTGTAATATGGTTTAAATGAGCAGTTACCACATCAATATAAAGAGCATTTTCAATGGCAGTAGATAGGAACCCTTTTGCAAACCTGGTATTTGTTTTAAGATAAAGGATAACAACTTTTCTACAAGGAAAATTTTTTTAGGTAATGGTGAGCAAAACAGCAACCACTGTAACTGTTTTAAAATCACAGCACTCTCTGGGCCATAAAAGCCACAACAGAAAGGAAACTTCCAAGCAGGAAAGGAATGGCGATGCTACGAGCCAGATGGATGTAAGAGCCAGAGTAAACCTCTGCTGCTCGCTTGCCTTCCTGGTCTTTGCCATTGCTGCTGCTCAGAGTGCACCTGTGTCACAGCTGCAGCTCCACCCCGGACTTTGCTTTCCAGGGCCCCAGCCTGGCACACTGCATGAGCTGTGAGATCCAAACCACGTGCAAACACATGCAAGATGCAGGAGGAAGATGGCAAAGAAAACTCCTGACCTGTCCTCAATGCCAAGCAAGAGCTGGGAACAAGAGAAAGCTCCTGTCGTGCCTCACCCTCCCCCCGAGCTGCACGGGAGAAGGCGTTACAAGGAAACAGCCACTCGCTCACTGTGGCAGGTCTCTTTCTGGTTTTTCCTGCCCCCCCCCCCCATCAGGGTGGTTAGTCCTGGCCATGGCTATGCTTTTAATCCAACAGGTTGTCAAAAGACACTGAAGCATTGGAAAGCCGCCTTGAATTTCCAGTTTTGAAATTGGCAGTTGCCACCACTCTATCTGGGGGTCAGTAACGCACTCGGCACCTATGGCCTGCCCCTCCTGTAGTCCTGGCTATGAAGGGGAACCTCATTTACCTCCACATGAATGACATACCGCCAGCTGATACTAGACGTGATCTAGGCAGGCACAGAGAGACACTCAATGGCCTCAATAACATGCAATCTAAATTAAGACAACAAACAAGATGCAAAAGGGCACTGCAAAGTCCGTGCAGCTCTTCTTCAGCAGGCTGCAGTGGTGGTGCTTCCTGCACTGGGGCAGGGGCTGAACAGCCTCTGGCCAGAGGAGAATGAGCTCACCAACGCTTACCATCTGAGGGCAAACTGGACAAGTACTAGGAAGACAAATCCACCGCGCATTACCAAGCAGACAGAAATCCCATGAGTTCAGGAAATGTCTGAAATGAAAAATCACTGGAAGCTGGGAAAGTACATGGGCAAAAGCATATTATGAGCATCTTCTGCTCTTACAAGGAGAGTGGCCCTGTCCACTGCTGCATTAGCAGATACTGGGCTGACGCAGTATGTCTGTTGTCACAGACTAAGATGTATAGCCTCTTGCTTTGGTCAGTTGCAAGGGGGAGGGGGGGGATAGGAAATTCACAGCAAGGAACAAACCTCCATTTCATGGGATTGAAAAATCCCTGTTTTTCAATAATAAGAAATAGCACTATATTTTCAGGGGATGTAACATACTTTTCCTGACTGGGTGTATTTTTAGAGTACAATTCGCTCTCAATCACATCCCTTCTTCCCTCGGGTTAATGTACAACGGACATTCTTGTCATTCAGGCAAAAATCACACTAAAGGAAGACGAGAAGCGGCATGTGCTGTTAAGTTTTGAAGGAGATGAGAAATTTCACACTATCCTGATATCTTCTGGGTAACTGCTTATTTTATGATGACTAATAGGCAATTACTATGGTAATACCGCAATACAACATGTGTGAGTTTTGGGAATGAGAAATTATAGGTAACTACTTTGGACTCATTTCTATGGTAACAAAAAAGTAATTGTCATTAAATACCAGTTATATTGCGGCTGTACCTGGTAATTATAGATTTTTTTTATGACCAGCAACATAAATAAATCCAATAAATTTATTCAAAAGGTCCATGATTGTTTACTTATACGTTGTTATATAGAATACACAATGACAAAGGCCTAATTAGGAAAAACAAACTCCATCGAGAGCTTCATCTTGTCATCTGAGATGGATACCCTGTTTTTCAATTCAAGGCAATGTATGAATTTCACATGTATTAAGTGTGGAAAAACCCAAACCTTCCCCACCAGAAAAATAATCAAGAGATGTTATGCAAGTGACATTGTGCACACATGTAGCCATGTCTCACAACTGGACAAGTGATAGCAAGAACCTACAAAACATATCCAGTCACTGTGAATGTACACATACACCTATGTATGCAGCTATAAGTATATCGCCCAAAGTGATACCACTGAAGACCAAAATCAGCACTCTTCAGTGTTACAACATATGGGTCTGATTTAAAGCTAATACAATTTGGATAAGGTCCACAAATACCTTCACTGTCAAAAGAGCCCCATAAATTACCCATGAATGCGGATGTTGAACTTTTAACTATTTCTAGAGTCACAGAAATGAAGTCCTTAATGCTCTATTCAGGATAAATCTGAAATATTTCACCTGGCCTAAAGCCAAATTTCCTGTTTGTATTTCAGACTCTTCAAAAGGAATCTTTTTCAAAAAGCCCGTTTTTAAACAAATCATGCCATTAACAAACAAAAACAAGAGTAGATTGTCTTTTATAAATTGCTGATATGAATAATATAAAATGTTTCTCAAGCCTTCCCAGGTCCCTTCTTTCACTTGAAACAATTTTCCAAATTCAACTTGCTTCCACAAACCATTTCAGTCTTCAAAAAACTAGATTTCTGGGGCAAAAGTCCAAAATATTTCATGCCAACACAGCTTTCATTATGACCTCTGACACTGTTTATGGTGAATTTGGCTTTCCAGTCTGGATAGGACTGGCCTCCTTTCCATCCAAAACATTGCTTTGCTAACGCATCACACAAGCAAGCGGTAAAGACTGTGCTGACTTTGAAAACATTGTACCTGACAGTGAAACAAGAAAGGGTTAGAATCAGTGTGTGCCCTCGTCTCCCCATTCACACAAATTCTTGCAGTCTCTACAATCAAGAAAGAAGGGTATTGTAATGATGACAATTCAGAACTTTTCAGCTAATTCATGGCTTTAATTTACTGAAGGCTGGTACTGTCAGGGCCAACCAACTGAAGGCAACACAGAAACAGAAAGGAATGGGAAACCTTTCTGGGTTACGCAACAAAGCCTTTAGACAACGGTCAGGATATTTTAACTGCCTTGTCATGGCATGTCTGGGATACCTCAGTGAAGAGGTGCCCAGACTAAGAAACACATCCCTTTTGGTGCCAGTACAGGGTTTCATCTCCAGAAGGTGAGGCTGACAAATTGGAACTAATCTAAGATGGTGTGGTACAGTCATATTGCCTGCAGGGACACATTTCAGCATTCAGCTGCAGAATGCCAGCTTAAGAACAAGTTCTCGATAAAGGAAAGTTCAGGCCAAGCCTGGGGATGCATGACTTTTAAATCAAGAACACATTTTTTTTCTTAGTCTAACCCCACCTCCCTGGGGATGGAAATAGGTTCAGAAGATGATAATTCTATACTGCAAACAGAGAGAAAAGTCAAGAAATCTTTCTTCCCCTAGTTCTCCTTTATTTCTTAAAACTGTTTCACAGTTTAATCCATCAGAGAGGGTGAGATTAATGTTATGGAGAAACTTACAAATATTTTTATTTTTTGCCGCATTCTTTCAGAAAGCTAAAGATCAAGTCATGCACCATCTCCAGCAAAATGGGTCTTTCAATTCAGGTGAGAGCTGAGGACAAGTTACCAGCCAGAACAGAGGGCAAATTATGCTGAAGACTCACTGTTTTAGGTAGGTCAACCAATGGCATCTTCCTGGGCAATTGAACTAACCAGCCCATGTGGCATAACATTTTCTATACAGTGTAACTGCAAAGCCAGTTACACTTAGAAGAACAGTAATATCAGCCTTTAAAGACTTCAAGAAAGGGATGAAGCCTGTCTTCCTTGACCACAGTAAACAGCATTTACCCTTCATTATCCTGTATGTTAGAAAGAGCTGCGTATACTCATGTGGCAAGAAAAGGACTATGGAAGGGTTTTTTCACTGAAGAAAGAACACAGTGAAGTAGTCATCTTCACAGAAGGGTAATGATGCTGGCAAACCAGCAAACAATGCTAGCACCACAAGCAGAAGCAATCCAAATTAGCCATTCAGTACTTTGGCTTGCAGGTGAATTTGCACTCTGGGGGCTCCAGTTGTCTGCACCTAGCCCTTCTGACACTTGAAACCAGCAACTCTTGATCTATTGAAGTGTGGTTTGCCCGTGATTTTTCATTTCTCTACTTTTTTTTCAGAAAGAAACAGGTGAAAGCATAAGTTAAATTTTCTGTTTTCTAAACAGTCAGTCAGAAACGTCACTAGAAACCAAGTCTAGTAGAGGTAATTTCACCAACTCTTGGTTTATGTACATAAGTAATAGTAGCTAATAAGAGAACACTGCACTGGTACACTTTCTATTAAAAGATTTATGCTCTTAACTTTACAATAAAATCACAACTCTTGTCCATTTATTTTTTTAAAAAAATACTTTAAAAAACTGTATAGACCTTCTAAACAGTCTAAATTAGAGGGGGTGCTTAACCACCCCTTCAAGTCACATAAGGCATTTTGTCTTTCCATTCCAATGAGTTCACAAATACTTCTCAAACCCTTGCATATGCTTGAATAAATCAGTAAAGTTTATCACCCTGTTTCCATGCGTCCTGATACACTAGGCATTGACATTCCTTTTTGTCATCATTTCTTTTAGAGCCACTTCAATGTACACACAACATATAAACAACCTTCCTCACAGATGTGTCTGTGCTGTGCACCGTTGTGCTTTATAGCTGTGATATTAAACTCACTTGTTGCTGGTTATGAACATTTCACCTCAAGAAAGTCCCCTTAGAGTCACAACCCATTCAATCCATTCTCTTGAGAATGAGCAACAGTTTATAGATAACAGACAATTCTTCGCATTTTTGTTGCAGATTTGGCTTAAACTTCTAAACCTCAGGTTCACAAGGACTCTGAACAAAGGAAGAAGGATATTGCAGAAGAGCACAGGACCTACACCCTCAGTGAAAACCCTGCATCCTCAAAAATGGCAATGAAGAAAATTCCATCAGACAACTGTTACCATATCATCCTGGGTAAATGAGTGGTTAGTTCCTGTTTCGATCACAGGAGAACTAGTATATTCCATTCCTTCTATGAGAACTGCTGACATACTCCGGCTTTTAATGGTGCCCCACTGCGCTTGGGATTTCAGAGAACAGCGAAGTGCATCCGACAGTGTACTTTGCCAATTGTACAAAGCTGTGTACTGGTGGGGTAAAAAAAAATAATAAAAAAAAAAAATCTCTCTTACTGGCAGGAGATCAATTTACAAACTCAAGCATGAGGTTTAATTACCCATTTCATTATCTTAGCTTGCATAGCTCTGAATGTGAACCTTCAATGAACCAAAGAAATAGTCACCAGCTGCTGCTTGGAGAAAGAGGGAGGTAACAGGAAGTAGAAGTTCAAATGCCTAAAACTGCTCTTGCTGCATATGGCACCATAGGCCTTGTTTGCAAAAGCAGGGGGATTGCCCCCAGCCAGTAGATCTGTATTATATGATGCTATGTGGAAGACTTCTGAAATTCCTGTTTACGTGCTAATCTGAACAAAAACCAAAAGAGATGAAACAGACTTATCTAGCCAATCGCAGATAAGCCTGAGAGTTAAATTTTCAAATACTAGCAACTGATCCTTAGAGATTTTTTTTAAAATTCATCCAGTAAATTCAAGCAAATAAATTGTGATGTACTTGTGGATTTTGTATTAGCAGGAAATAAAGTGTTTGCTGTAAATTATTCACTCAGCACCAGTTAACTACAATGCTGGCACATTACTAGGCTTTGTAATATTCTTCTCAAGATAATAGGTAGCATTTTGCTTATTACCCTCATTTTTAAGTTATTAGTTACATTAGGCCATTTGTAAATAAAGTGAAAATTGCAAGAAAATCAAATGCTTTTCCAACTACCTCATTAAAAGTCTCTTTAGTTCAGGAGGGCTGAAAATTCTGCATATCATGAAAAGCTAAAACAATAGTATACCATCAGGCTCAGCAATTCCAAACAAATTCACATGCCCTTTCACAATACCTGGGTTCCCAAAAGACTTTTCAGCTTATGAGCTAAATGCCTATCTGTAAAGCCGCATGCCTCTGAAAAAGTATAAATAATAGTGCAGGAGAAAAACCTACAGGGCAAGCGAATTTATGGGAGAACACAAAAGCTACTTAATTGCAACTGGAGTTGCCTACGTGCGGGGCACCTGGATCAGAGTAAAGCAATGTAGTATCAGATTCTAGAGCCAATTTTAGGGCTTTATTCCTGCAAGGTGACATAACCATTATGATAAACTCCTAGTGCTGTCAGACACCACTACTGCAGTATCACTCTTTGGGTTTGGGTTTGCATTTGCATTTGCCAAGAGTTGAGGGAGTACCAGTGTAGCTAGAAGGAGACCGCATGTCCTGGGAAGTTTCACTTATAAAACATGTATATAAGCACTGTTTACAAATCACCCACACAAGTCACTGCTATTTCAGTTTAGTAAGTAGCAAAGCACAGGAAGGCTAAGAAGCACATATTAAAACAAAGAACAGCCAGCAGCACCATTTTCTGCAACTTTTAGCTTTCTCCTGAGTGGCCTCCTCCTCATCCACACAATAACCCAGTCTTATTCTGCTTAGCAATGACATACCTAATTAGATCAAAGCCCAGGGTAGCCTGGCTAGAGAGTGTATTGTGTTATTTAGTCTTGCGCTGTAAGCAAAACCTCATACAGTACATCACATTTCTCAGGGGCTTCTCCAGACAACTATGTGGTACATATAATTGCCCCCACAAACAAATCATCAGCTAATCAACTGCTTTTCATTATCACCTCCAGCAGCACATTTATTTTGTAAATAAATGCCTTAAGAGCAAACAATTATAGGGAAAACAAAAGATTATCTGAATATGTTCTCAACAGAGGAGGTGGTAAAGTAGTAATTCAAATACTAAAATGAAGCAAAATTAGCATAGGGTGGAATGATTATCCCATTCCATGTATCCCTGTCTATTACAGTACAATAATAGACTGAAATCTGTGACTTTAATGGATGATCTGGGTAGTTGAAGGGAATGTGATTGACTGACACATTTACACAGAGGCTGATGAGCAGCATAATGAATGCATTTGTAAAACACAGCTAAGGTCTAACTCTAAACTGACTTGAACTCCCACACCTAGAGCAGGCTTGCACAGCAGATACTCTGCTGTCTTGGAGATTTGCTCTTTACCTCCCAAAGCAAGAAAATTTGCTATTGAGCCCCCTCCCTTGATGGGAACTTCAAGGGAGCATACGGCCACATAAGAACCTCCAGTTTAAGAGGAATTAATTGAAACAAGTCATATAAGATTCAGTGACAAACCAGTGCAGGGTGTATAAGGGAGACATAACAATACAGAGATTCATACTCCGCACCATACCTGTAGTTTCCTAGGTATACTCCATCAGGATTGAGCATGGGTGCAATCTTGAAGACCAGGTGGTCTCTCAGTACTTTTGCAATAGGATGCTGGCTCACAAGGAAATCAATTATACCTGAGAAAAATGAAAGAAGAGTTTGAAGAGGGGGGGAGTTTATGACATCACTGATTTCCAAATATCTATCTGAAATTTCACACATAGAAGATTGGAATGATCATTCTTTGTTCCTGGCACTGTTCCTGCTTTCAACAGAACAAACCACTTGCAATCACATGGCACCTGCCACCTTCTAAGAACTCCAGGAATAAGAACTTTGAGGATAAATACATTAGTCCATCCTCATAACACCAGTACAATATGTCAACATTATCAGACACAGTCAGGTTTCCACAGAGGGAGAAGTTACTGCTCATCAGCTGAGCCACAATAACATTTATCCTCCTAAGTGGTGAAATGAAGTAAAACCTACTAGTTTGAGCCTAGCACCTTACATACCCAGCACGCATACATGGGCACTCTCTGCAGCTCAGCTCATGAGTGGCAATTTGTTGAGCTGAGACACCTCAGATTTGTTTGAGCATATGCCCAGACATATCCTTAACAGATGAACACAGAATTCAGATCATTTGCATGTATAAAGAAATGTACAATATCTCACTAAATATGGGAGAGTTACAGAAACCCTGTACCAGGCACAGGGAAATTGGTGGATTGATAGACTGGAATTTATAAGGTCAGATTCTTCACTCACTTTGCACCCATAGAAACCAGGAGTAGCTCCACCTCATCAGTGAAGCTCATTTAATGTGGAACCAAGGCAAATGACATGGGAACTGAATCCTACATGCCCTTCCTTTGGGCACAGTCACAACACCAGACCCTGCAGAAGCTCCCTCCTCTGGGCCTTGTGCTTAGGGAGCGACTAAACATCTCCTTGCTCCAAGGCTGGTGCTGGGGCAGGAGTCAGGCAGTCTGGCAGTTAAATTCATTGCTTATTCCTCCACTGAGTTGATACTGACAGAACTAGCTTCCAGGGAATGAATGTCACGATAAATTGAGTTCCTGTGTAATCTTAGGACACCCACAGATAGGTCATGACAATTTGCTATTTATTGTAAGGTCCATCCTGCGAAGCAGGAACCATTTACTGAATTTCCCCAGAATAAATCAATGACTATGCTCTAGTAACAGGATAAAATAAAGCAGAGAAAAATTAAGGCCAATCATCAGTAAAATTTCCCTAATGGCGAACTCTATTAGACTGTGGATTTGTCTCTCCAGGGGAAAAGTGGAATCCCATCATCAGAAACATTTAACGCTGGACAGGGCAAAGCCCTAGGGAATAGATATAACAAGCAACAATTCAGCATAGGAGAGATAGCATAGGCTAACTAGCTGACTTCAAAAAAGCTGAATTTAGACTTGATTTTTTGTGATCCAATCAAAACCTGTAAAAACAAACAAACTAAAATCCAAGTACAGGCCAGGTTAAACACACTTGTTTATCACTTAGCTGAAACATTCACTGAAGACAGTACCAAAATCTAACATTCTGTACAACTCCTTGATTTAGCTTATTTCACAAGGCCCATTTTGTATTTCAAATACTAACAAATCTGAACCTGTGCTGCTGTTGGAATGATTTCTAATTTGCTGAGGCACATGGGGAAAAATGGGTCTTCTGAAAAAACGTCTAAAATGATCAAGGTATAGTTGACTCTAAACATCAGCAATTTTTTCATCTATTAGTGACTAAATCTGAAGAAGAGAAAGTCACTTTCAGGAACCAGGTCCTCCACTTGAGAAGAGACAGCCTGAATTTCTGAAGCAAATTAGCATATACATAATTATATTGCTCAGGAAATGTTTCTGCAATTACCTCCTCCCAGTGAAGGAAACCAAACATCGATCTGCTTTTTGGTTGGTGGTGTGTCTTTTGTTCATTATACAACAGCAAGAACACAAAGAAATGACAGGGACACAGCTGGATCCTGAATAACCAGGTTTCCTAACTGTATGCAAACATGAAAGGCTTAGCTATGTTAAACTGCTGCTCTAACTGTTTTCTGGCAGTGTCTAAAACATAATCCACAGTATGCACACCTGGAGGGCTCAAAACTACTTAAAGGGATACAATCCCAGGCTTAGTTCCCTGGCTTCTTGAGACAGCAGGCTGATTTTAGTTTTAACAAGCTTGTAACTAGACGCAAAACATCATCTCAGTTAATGTTTTCTAAAATACTTGGAAGGGTTAACTATTCAAAAATCAGTATGTCTGGAACATACTTTATCCAAGGTTGGGTATGAGCTTTCAAGGCAGCCACAATAAAGCTGTGTAAATATGGCATTGTGTACATGATCATCACTTCACCAAAGGCTTTGGTGGAACAGTTTTGACATGAGCTCTGGCAGCGCACCAAACATGTACTTGTGATGGCTCTTCACGTAGCAGAGAGGACCACAAATACCTCAAGGATAACATGACTGCTTTTCATTCCAGAGGTAACACAAGAGCCCAAACTCTCAAAGCTTTGCTCTGGCTGTAGCTGTGCCAGGGAAGGGGCTGGTCAAGGTTCTGCTCATTTTGCTCCTGTTATTAATGCAGCTTCACTCAACAGAGCTTGGCAAAGGCATCTTGGCATCTAGAAGATACAGTTTTCAGCTCCACGCAGGGAATTATTATTCCCTAACTAATAATGTGATGTGGAAGGCTGCATGTAAACGTGTAACGGGTGAGCCTCTGCTCTGAATGATTCACTGTGGCACAAGACACACCAGACTAAAGGGAAGAGACTGACCTTGCACACCCAGCATCTTGGTGGCAAACGAGACCCAGAATTTCCCGAGGTATCACCATCTATTAGGGGGTAGCGCAGCCAGGTTTACCCAATCCAAGGAGATTTAATTATTTTCTTATTTAGGAGACAGTTAATTAAATCTGAAGAAGTCTTACCCCATGATAGAAATACAAAGAGGGAGTTAAAGATAACGGACTCACAGAAGTCTAACCTGAAAGTAAAGGCAGATCTAAGGAACACAAGAGAAGCATTAGATGAAAGCATACATCTATGTATACGAACGTCACCATAAAATTATTGTAAACATCCAAATAATCAATACAATTAGCAAAGAGCTTTGTCTTTCAGAGGAACCCAATAGTCTCTGGATCAATAATGTTTAAAGTAAAAAGACAGATATCAGACTATTAAAAAAAATACCATTGCAGAGAACTTGGTTCTCCTGTTAATAAATCAATACAAACTACATTTTACAGCTTCTATAATCAGCAAGAGACATATCAGTGTATCTCATTAGGCCAGGGTTAAGAATTTGGCAGCAACCAAAGCCCATTTAATATCATTTACTTCAAGGCAGACATGGCAATACAACAGATGCCCTAATTTATTTGTTGATCTTTGTATTAAAATAACAGTTTGCTGGTAAACAGGAAGGGTAATGATGCCAGTCACCCTTGTTAGTGGCTAATAATTGCTTAATTTGTCCACTAATTGACCTGTGCTACTGTTGAAGCACTGGATCATGTTGCAGGGCATGAAGTAAACAAGGCCACTGTAATGTTACTTTAGAGAATGACTTCTGGAAATAGAACTACTTATTGCTATAAATTTTCTCTTCACAGATGAGCAGATTAATTGGTCTGCCAATTAGTCTGCTATTAAAGAAAAAAAGGGCTGCCCGCAGATTGGCTGGATCTTCGAACCACAGCCTCAGTTTGGGTCAAATGAAATAATCCAATCTGAATCAGTCACATCAGCTCTGAAAAATAAGACAAGCATTATTTAAAAACAAATCTCTTGGCTGGAGATCAAGGAAAATAGCCCAAGAACTAAGTATCAGCTCTTCAAGTGACTTGAAAATAAAATGGAGAACATGATGGAGTGGGTCTACTGAGGCACATTACAGTGTGGAAAAGTTCTCCAATTAAAAGAAGAAAAACAATATAGATTATTTTTGTATCAAGCTTACTAGAAAGTAATTAAAATCATTATTTTTCAAATAATAACATGCAATTATAGATGCTGCCTGGAACCAGAACAGCTCAGAAATCAGCATTCAGCCATGACATAAGAGGCTTATCTGTAGTCCACTAAAAATGAACCAAAGTCTAAAGACTACGTTAACTTCAAGGAGCTTTTCATAGTTGTGAGGGAAAGGAAAGAAAGAATTGAAAACAAGGAAAAGGGGAAACAATACTGACAACTGCGTGTCATTCAATACACAGTCACAATGGCTCCAAAAGTTTTAGCAGTTTTTTAACAGTCTTTCTTGGTAAACACAGCTTCACTGAAACTGTGCTAAATCAGGACTCAATCTCTTTTACTCTGAGTCACTTTTTTATCATTGTTCTTTCTTAAGGCTAAACTAATTTTCTCAAATTTTTCTGGCCTTCTGCAGCTCATTATCTCTTACCTACTCCAACACCAGATCCTGTGGCATCTCTCTGCCCACCCTAATCCAGCTCAAATTATCTACTGGTGCTTCACAAGCGAGTCAATGGTTCCCTCTCCTATAACACATCAAAGAAATCTCTGCTCACACAATTTCCACTGTTCTGTCTGGATGTTTCCTTAATCAACTGCCTTAAAGTCTGTTTAAACTTCCTGTGGTCTCTAACATGACCTTTCCACATTTGCTCCCTCCAAAGAAAAGCCCATCTTATCTCCTGTTTCTCTATTACCCCATCCTTTTACTCAGTTTGACAATATGTTTAATTGTATAACTGTATAATACATTTGCCCTGCTCCTATTACTGCAAATCTAATCACCACAGATCTTAATGCAATATGGCAACTGTTAATGCAAACATATCCTGGACTGTGTCTAGGATATGACTAGAAAGGAGCAATTTATATTTTCAGACCAATTTCCTAACACTGCATAGCTGCTGGTATCCTGCAGTCATCTCACATAGCCTGCAGGTTAAAGAGAATGTAACAATTAGGCTCTAACAACAATTGAATATATTTATTGTAAAGTAAATACAAGGGAGTCCTGAATGCTTATGCTTATACAAATCTATTGAAATGTTCTGTTAAAGGAAACCGAAACCAATGTGAAAGACACAATACTTAGAGTTTTGTGGAGAATAGGAAAACAAATATGTGGGGTTGGGCTTTTTGGAGAGGATTTTTTAATATGTTGAAAAAAAAAAAAAGAAAGATGACAGTTTATTGTAGCTGCTTGGCCCTACCTCCACAGACAAATACAGCACAAGCAGTAAACAACAGCAAGACATTGCTGTGCCACCATTTGTCTGTGATGGAGCTCTCCTTCAGCAAAGGGGCCCTTGTCTGTTCAGCCTTTGCCCTTTCTCATGGGACTTCAGAAAAAAAAAAAAAAAACAAAAACCAACACCCCAAACACTACACAGCAAAACAAAGCATGAAAAAGACAGATGAACACTCTTCCCTGTCCCCGTGTGGTGGGAAAGGTGACACACTCATGCTGAACCCTACCCAGGACAGATCACAGCAATTCTGTGCCAGCATGGTCTGTACAGAATGTTCATCCTGTGCTTCAGTGCAGCCCCCAGCACAGGCCAATAGACAGAAATGATCCAGTAACGTCTTAGCCTGAAGTGTTTCCAATATTCAACACAACAGCAAGGAAAAAAAAAAAAAGGTATGTGAATGGTGGTAAACGAGCAGAGCTGACTCACAGCAGGGTTATTGACATGATCTAACATCATGCTGTCACTGAAATTATCCCTACAAAAGTTCATCACATAGAGTAATCCATAAGCACAAGATCATTGCAGATGCTGACTTTGCTCCTTCTCACAAGGGCTGCTCCTCCTCTTAACGTGTAAAAGGAGATTGCCAAACTCAACTGTTGGGTTTGTGGGGTACTTTTACACTATTTAGAAACACATTTTTTGGGGGGGACGGGATGGAGACAGATGGACACTCAAGGGTGCACAGTAATTTTAATATCAATACAGAAGAAATGTATAGATTTGGAATGTTCTGTAAATTGGTTTCCTTATCTTTCCAAAAGGTCTCTTTGGAATCCATGGGAAAAACAAAGCTTATTTCATTAAAATTGCAAAAATAATATGGGTGGGTGATGAAGGAGCACTGCAAAACTGAAACAGGCACCTAGTTACGGTGTTAGACAAGTGAAAATTTCTTGCCTGAAGTCTATCAGTCAGTGGTGTCCAGCTGTCAAACATGATGTATGTCCACATGCATATGCCTCTCTTTAAGCAGTTACTGCAATTAATGAGAGCGGGGAAGATCCAGAACATTGGCTTTTTTTCATTAACTCCCTCTCTGGCCATCCTCAGTACACACAAGTGCAAGTGAATTACTTACACTCTCAGAGGGATGCAGTACCATGCAGAAAACCTTAGTGAGTATTCATCAGATCCTAATTTTCACATCAGCCTCTGCTCTTCCCATTTCCTCTATGCTGATGCTCAAATTTCATCTAGCCTTCCTCCAGAGTAGGCTCAGAGGGAGCCTGCACAGGCCTATGAGTTCCACATAATGAAAAACAAGTTCTTAGAAAATGCAGAGAAGTTAACAATTTTTCCCAGTGGTTCCCATGGACAGGAAGCTCTCAAGGGAGACAATAGCGAAACAACACAATCACCCATGGCAAAGCACACAGGAGCCAACCAAGGCAGGTGAGGCTGTTAAGAGAAGGATGTGGTAGGTGAACCAGATACATTCCTGGTTATGGTTCATCTAAAGCATCCAGAAAGAGGAGGGCTGATTGATTCTCCTGGAACACCAAGCCTTTTGATTGCAGAACAGTTTGTCCCCAACTAGACAAGTAAATGTTTCAGTGCTAAAGAAGATCTTGTTGCTTGAGTATGGTTGGTTA
Source organism: Falco biarmicus (assembly GCF_023638135.1). NCBI lineage: Eukaryota > Metazoa > Chordata > Aves > Falconiformes > Falconidae > Falco > Falco biarmicus. Next base: position 11,373,577 of record NC_079298.1, on the reverse strand, counting down.
AAAGCACCCCAAAAAGTCTTTAGGACCCTGTGGTCATTTCAGTGATTTTTTTTTTAAAAAAAAATAAATCTGTAATCTGTTGCTATTGTAAACAAAAAAACCCCAACAAACAAAACACAAAAAAACCCCACAAACCAAAACCAACCAACCAAAAAAAAACCCCACAAAAAAACCCAAACCAAAACAAAAAAACCAGCAAAACACACACACCAAAACCCAACACAAAAACCCCAAAAAGCAATAGTTAAGTCCCTGGTGGATTGTACACATGGGCCCACTTCACCTATTTTTATAGAAAAGTTTCACATTTAACTTTAAGGATTCAGCTGTGATAACCTAGTTTATTAGGAGCACATCACGCTATATTATGGCTTATTTGTTCTTTTATTTACCATTTATTCTCTCATCTATTCTCTGCTGTAACTCTATGTCTCTTCAAAACACAGGATTAAAAGCAAAGGAAATCTCAAATAATGGGATAAAATGAATGTGCAGGAAATGAATGGGTGAATTAGATTACAGCAGATGAAACAGTGGTCTCAAATGCAAAATGCAGGGAGTTTATTTAATTTGTTACTCTTTTAAAATGAAAATATGCTCACTGACTTGAATTAGTAATTTTCCTGTTTCAAGATATGTTAGACCATTACAGCTAGGCCTGTTTCCAGAGCAGTGAAATAAATGGAAAACAGCCAGTCTCCCAGGGAACGCACTAGCTCACTGCATTTTGCCAGCCCAGTGAAACAGTGCTAATGTCAGCTCCAGAGAAAACCGTACTGCTGCTGTAGGGGCTGCATGCAAAGAAATTGATAATTACTAGCAACAAATACTTAAAATGGCAGAGAAAGGCACTATGGATTTTAACTCAAGTTTTAATGTACGTGGTAAGCACAGACAGCAATTGATTTAAAGAACATTTAAAAAATTATTGTTCCTGACCTCTCTCTCCCTCTCTTCTCCAGTTGGCATAGGGGTTCTACAAATAGTTACTCTGACATTCAGTGTAGCTGAAACACAAAACCATGTGAAGGAAGCAAGAGGTGGGAACAGCAGTCCAGAGCTTCCCAAACAGGTTCTGCCAATGTAAGAGAGAAGGACTGCTCTGTCAGTCACTGACCTGAATCAGTGCATCCTAGCCCCTCACCTCCACCCCTCCAAGTTTCTCAGATATATTCTTTTGCATGTAATGATGTAACTGAGGGGACTGAAGGCTCTGCTGGAGGACCACAAATGTGTGGCAGGCCTCTCTAAACAGATCAGCAGATCATCATTTGTGTGGACAGCAAGTGGCAGTTGCATTACTGCATTAGAGCTCTATAATTAAATAAGACTCCGGACAGTTTCATACCCTAACATTTCAACTGCTTTCCAGAACACCCAATAAAGTTATAAAAATCCTGTTGTACGGATACAGGAGACATTTCTGCCATTACAGCCCTATATTACATTAAGATTGCAAATTCAATGAAGATTTGGGAATATTTGGGCTAGTAAAGCATTCTAGGACTACTGCGTAGTAAGATGAACCATATGATGCCACTAGGCAGACGTTCTTGTCCATTTTAATGTGTCTATTGATTAAGAATGGATGGGACAGACTGGGATGGAAAACACCTTGCAAATTTTTACCTTACGTGGATATTCATTGTTTTCACACAAAGGAGGTACACTTATACCATTTACCTTTCATGTGGAGTAATTATCCCACTATTTTTACAAGATTTCTGAATTGTAAACCATACAGACGTTGCCTCAAAACCCCAAGGAGTTCCAGACCATGGTGCTCCAGATGTGTTTCAAGCAGGCAGACTATGCAGAGAAATGGATATGACTGGAATAGTCAGCCACAAATCAACACTCTAGAAGTAGAATCAATTCAGTGCAAGAAGTTGGTAAGTGACGAGTGTTGGGATTTCCTATGTATTTTTATGAGCTATGACCCTTTCCTCAGGATTCACATCTGCTTTGGAGAATATGTGACTGCTGGTGCTGGGCTGGAGCACAACATTCTGATTCAGTACTGAAAAGTTATAGATATATCTTGCCAGTAAAATATAATTAAAGTTGGCATTCCCAGCAACTAGGATGCAGGACCAGGAGCCAGAATGCCTGATCTTGGTCTCTAGCACTGCTGATTTTTGGCAAGTTGCTACCAGTCTGCTATTTTAGTATGTTCAATTTGAGATAGCAATGGCCAGATTTGCAGGGCAGCAAAGCTAACATCTTTGAGGCCAAAACCAGCAGATGGATTTTTCAAACAAACTCATAAAGCTCAGTGGTGTTGACTGCATTCAGGAATGTGGCAAGTGACAACAAAGAGGGTTTGCTAGGTGTTGAACAAATTCTGAAACTTTTGTATTCTTACCCAGCTGCCACTAGGAGATCTGTGCCACTGACAGTCCGTTCTCTCCCCACTCAGCCCTAAAGCTGAAGATTTCCTACAAACCAGCCCTATAGAGGTAAAAATGGAAAGGCTTTTAGTAACAGAGACAACCAGTATTGCTGGTCACTACAGAAATGGAGGCTTAAGTACTCTTAGCTTTGCTGTTTTTTCTTCCAAACAAAATCGAGGAGTGTTCCACAAACCACAGGCAGTGCTCAGCACCTCAAAGGATCACCTGGGGAGGGTAAAATATGGTATTCAAAATTTTCCTGTTAAAATTGTCAATCAAAAAAAGAGAAAATCAAGTATTTTGTGAGGGCAAGTCTAGTTCCTCCTTGAGAGTTATCCAAGTACTTTACTTTAGCCAACGCCTGGTCCAGCCTGAAAAAAAAAACATTATTAAACAGACCTTAGCAGATTATGAGCCAACAAGGATTGTCTCATTACAAAAGACTGCCTAGGTCATAGTTACGTAACGTCATTCTGATAAAAGTCTCTTGTAGCACACCTCAAGATTTGCTCTGATACTTTGACAATTTAACAGCTGGAGACCCCAAGGAACCTAGCAGTTTGACCCTTTCTCACATTGTTGGAACCAGCAATTTATGGCCTCTGGACTAATTTTAATGCCATCGATTTGGATTGTGGGTCTTTTCAGACTTTAGAAAAAGACATAAAACAATGAGAAAAGCTAGATTCTCAACATCTTCAAACCTGGGGGTTCATGGCAGCAGCAAGCTGCTTGAACACTTGATCAGAGAAGCAGTAGGGTGTTAGTGGCACCATCCACCTTATCCTACTGCAGCTCTGAGTGCACAGACTTGTATGCTCTCTCCAGCAACACTTGGTACTCACTGAGTCTAGGTGGTACATCAGGTTAATCTCTGCCATTATTTCATGGTATCTGGCTCTCCTGTTCCCTACGGCAATAGGATCCCCACTAGCTTCAAAAAATTAGGCGAATGTAGGGTAGTAGAATGAGGCCAAGGGTGGGTTTGTCTGGTAAAAAGCACAAGATTGAACAGAGGGTAGCAAACTGCCTCCTGACCTCTGTAGTGATGAGCCCATATCTCAGCCACTTAATAACCCTGATGGCTGACATAGCTTGCTTAACTACAAACTAATCTTCCCCAGGCCCAGAGGGCAGTCATACAGTTCTCCAGTAGAACTGGCACAACAGCAAAGACCTGTGGAATTGACTTGAAAGAACCTGTCAGACTGTGACAGAGGGGACACAGCAGCAGCAGTGTACAGCTGCTGCAGGACTGCCTGAAGGGTTCCTAAATTCAGTGCTTAGCACAGACCGAGTGGGTGCCTTTGTTGGTTGGCTTTGTTTTCTTTAATTTTCCTAATATGTCGTAAGGAGATTGGAGTTCTCTTTGCATCAAAATGAGCCTACCAATACCCCCTGGACTGTATCTCTTTTCCTCCTGGGAAGAAAAAAAAATAAATGTTCCTGGAGAAATACTGCAGGGATCAGATGATCTAGCTTTATTAATAAATTACTTGGTATTTATCAGAATCATTCTAAAGATCTTGCTTCAGAAGATGATGTATTTGGTCATTGTTATTCAAAGTCTGTCCTTCCCGCAACTGTGAGTCCTCCAGACAGCTCTAAAAACATTTGCTGGATTATGGCCCTCAATTTTTACAGAATTAACTAATGTTAAATAGAGCTAAGATTTAAGCCTTAGAATTGAACAGAAATGTATGGGAGATCCCACCTTCCCTGATAAGCAAGACAAGAGGCCTGCAGCCCAAAATAGTGGCCTGATTGCAAAGGGGGAAAAATAGATACAGGAGTAGAAAAATCCTGAATGCATGAACTAGAGTTAAGCAGGCATGCACCTTGACAGAATTAAGTCAGGCATCCTTGCATTGTTTCCTGATATCCTTATTGACTTTCAAGACATCAGTCTTTTCACCATCGCCCTAAAGGGGAGTTTCAGCTGTACACTGATGGCTCACACGGCATTAGCAAAGAGGTAAAAAACTAGAAGCAAAGTCACATCATTCTCCAGCTTTCAATTTACAGCTATAGGGGTCTTGCAGGGAAAAAAGCATCTAGATGATTACATTATTGCTGCTCCATCCAGGACCAGGCTGAGCTCCCCAGAGTCTAGAAAATGACTGTTCTCTTCCCCTCCATGACAACTGGATATGTGGAGGTCAGAGACCCTTCCAAAGCCAGGAAGGAGACTGCACCACAAGTGCAGTTTCCAAAGTTGACTGCACCAGGGAAAAGATTCCCAGTAGCACTCAGTGATAAAAATAAACTTTTATGGACCCAGGGAAGACTAAGCAGACTTTGTTCTACTTGGGAAGCCAGTAAAGGTTGCTAGATTACGAGGAGAAGTCAAAGATGATGACACTTTTCCTTTCAAGCCTTTTGTTGAATTGTTCCATCAGGACTTTGAGCACTTCTTACGTCCAGAGTTACCTTTTCACAACCTGGCAGCACTGCCTTCCTCTGGGGACCAGGAACATTTGGGTTTTCAGTGTGCTTAGTTTAACACAGATGGGCAATGGGAATGGAGGGAAGGACTAGTTTTATCTAACACCTCCCTTGGGAGCTTATCATAGAGCATGTTCTGCATGTACAGTAAGCACAAGCAAGCAGCTGCTTGTGCCCTTAGACTTACCACGTTAACTGAGGTACCAATAAGAACTACAGAAGTCTGAAGATGGATAGATCAGCCCAAGCAAAGACTGTGTTATAAACCAAGGTGGCAAAAGGTAGATTTCTCTGGAGAGAGATGGAGAATACATTTACATATGAAAACCTAATACACAGTGAAAAAGAAAAAGGGTGTTACATAAATAATGCTAGGGAAGAAATGAAAAATACGTATTTTCAAATGCACTCTAAAAATGGTTTCCAGCATCTGCAAATGTGTTGCTCAGTCAAGCAAAGACCCAGAAGAAGCAATAGGTATGAATCAGGCAGGCACACAAAGCTGCGTGATACAGACACAAGAGGGGCACTCGGCAAGTTAGTCGTTCACAACTATCCTTTCCAGTTTCCTTCTGCTGTAGAGTGTTGCAAAAGTACTTTGAGGAGCATGTCTACTGATTTGCCTTGACCTTGAATAACCTGTAGGCACTTGCTATTGGCCACTGTCACAAGGGAGCTACTCAGCCAGCCAGAACTCTATGGTATGAAAGTAGAACGTGTATTTCTGGAAAGGAGCAAGAGCACATGGGGAAGGAGGTGCCCCACAGGTGACGTGATGCCCTAACACACCAGGTCTCTCAAGGAGATACACATACACAATTCAGAATCTGAGTGAGAGGAACTCAGGGAAAAGCATGCATTGCATTTTCTTGTGCTCCAGCTCAGAAGTTTAGTCCCCTCAGCTGAAGAGAAGAGCTGAGGTGACCACTCCTCAGGACTGAACCCCAGCTGCTCACTTCTACTAGAGCTGATGCTTTGCCATTCATATATGAAGATGGCATTTACATACATGCAAACATTCTCCAGATCCTAAGAATAGCAACTGACAGTCTGCCCCTATAGGAAACCTGCACAACTATTTGTCCTTATTTCCCCTATGGGGACAACTGAAGTGATCGTTTTCTGTTACTCCTGATACGTGAAAACTTACACTAAGCCAGCTGTAATGGCACCTTTTGGCTGCTTCATTGATTTCCACTTTACTAGGTTTGCAGTTTATACTGCTCCACTTTTATAGGATTTTCCTGTCCTTCCATTCAAATCAGCTAAAAAGGCACAAGGCAGTTTGCCTGTTTCCACTCGGGCAAAGTCACTTGTAAGTCTCCTGTAGTAAAGCAGGGTGCAAAATCAACAGATGCTATGCAATGCTGGTGTCACCCCGTAAAGCAGGATTTCTAAAGTGGACAACCATCAGATTCCATAAACAGAGAAAGAGAATCCTGTTAAGTTGGTAAAGAGCTGCTTTACGCTTTCCTGTGGTTGCCTTCTGGTCATGAGAGAGGCGAGAGTGGCGTCACAGCTGTCTTGCTCTATCCTGAGACGTGGCTACCTTTCCCCTGAAGCTAGTGTGGGCTCTGCTTGCTTTGGGTTTGCGCCTCAGAAAGACATCTAAAACTACTGCACAAGCAGAACCAACAGCATATGAGAACAAGTAGATCTGTATCTATTGCCCACTCGATACAGGGAAGGTGGTAGTAGAGCCTGAGCAGTTCTAATCAGCAAAGAATAGAAAAAATTGAAATGAAACACAGAAGTCCATTTGCATAGCAAAGTCTGTAACTTCAGTCTTGGCAGACAATGAAAGCAGGGACTATACGCAACACCTGAACTAATTCTGGGTGACTCGCAAGCTGACCAGAGGCAGGAGGGGAAGAACAAAAACCTCATCCTCTGGGAAGATCTGATGGCCGAGAAAATGCTGGCTGCCTTTGAATTTTCTCCCCTTGAATCCGAGATGAAAGCTGTGTATCTGCAAGTTGCTTCCAGTGGTGCTGGAGGGGACTTGTTGGATAGCTGCTTGCATTGAGCTCCAGCAGGAAAAAGCAAAGCTTTTTTTCTGTGGTTTATTTATTTGTCTTAAAGAAAAAACAAAAGTGACCACATCTCTACATGAGGAAAAAATTTGCAAAAGCTCTCCTCTGCCCCTCACCAATGGAGACAGATTCTGTTCTTTTATTTACACTGCATGACATCCAGGCAAAAATAAGCTCTACAGAAATAAATTAGGGCCACTCCCTGTCAGTACAGATGTGCTCCTTTGCTGCTAAGCAGCAGAATATGTTGTAAGCCCCCACCTCCCCTCCAGAGAAAACATTGCTGTGAAAATGGAGCCGCAATGCAGATCCTAAAGGTGATGATAATTATCACTGAAGAGGAAATATTCGGTAAGCAAACTGTCCTCACATGAGTAGGGCCACCACAAGCAACTGACATCTCTGCTTGTGAAGAGGTAAAATTCTCCAGGAGGGTATAAGTACATGTTTCCATCTGAAAAGCACAAAGCAGGAAGTTAGAAGGATATAAATTTCAGGGTTCCTCTAGGCATTAATGGGTTTTGTTGTTGCTGTTTTAGGAAAAAAACCCTACAATTTCCTGAAGAATTCTGTTTGGACACAATCTTATTGCAGAATCTATTTTGAAGCATATTAAACTAAGAAGGAGTAAGACGCTCTTGTTCTAGAATAAGAATTGCTCAAGAAATGTTCTATTGCACTCTATTCACAGCCTGCCTCAGATGCAAATGAACTAGAGTGCCAGCAAGCCCTCAGACAGCAGCTCTCCCCAAGCACTTTGCAGCAATGGGTTTAAACTCTGGCAGCACCGTGACCACATAAGCTAATGTCAAGGTGCTATTTCGCTCATATCCTTGGCCATTAGGAACATTGCCAGGAAGAAGAAAAATCAGAGTTCACATGTAACCAGTGGCGAAGACTGTCTAACTTTCTGCATTGAACAGACTGAATTTTAACATCTTAAAGGTAAATTTAACTTTATTAAACAGACTCTTTTACTGCATGAAAGATACAGACATCAGAAGGAAGAGGTGCCGCTGAACATGTTGGACAAACTGGGAGCCTAGACTGACATGTACATTGCAAAAGTAAGGGTTTATTGAAAAGCCACTAGAGGGGTATGTTAGCTGTGATGGCAGCCACTTCCTAGCTGCTGTCTCCACTGCAGGGCAGGCAACCTTCCTGCAGGGAATCTGGGGGTCACTTCCAAGGGGTTTCCAGTTCTGACCCAGGACAGCAAAGCTTGCCGTTCCTTGCTCCTCCCCAGGAGTAAAAGATAGACTCAACTTCGAAAAGATGGCACCTAGGAGAAGGGTCATGGCATTTTTCAGCTCTACTCTTGATTCTGCAACAACCTGTCCTCCCATGTGACAGAAGACTGTTAAAGCTCAGCAAGGCTGAATGGCTTCTCCTGTACTGGGGAATTAGCCTCGCTCCTGTTCTCCCTTTGGTGTTATGGCACCAAGCACTGGTGTTTGTAAGGGGATTGGCTGCAATGGTGATCAGTGCCACACAAAAGCCACCATAGCATTAGAAATTTAAGAAACATGAAAACTGAAATCTTTCAGTGATTCTAGAAATAGCTTCTTTTGGGTACGTGGAGGCCTGGGAGAATGAGAACTTCCCCTGTTGTTGTTGTCTGTGACACATCTGTTCTGTAGTCACTCAAAGATTCAGCTTATGCTTGACCATAACATAAGGCAGGGTCCAGCTTTATAATATTTTGCCTACATGCTGTACCACTAGCTGAAAATTTTGAAGTAAACTTTGCTAAAAGACCTACAGACTTTTCCTCCTTTTTTAACTGAACACTGAACCTGGTTTTTAGGTTTCTTTGTTTCTCCCCCAATCCCCAATTTTTTCCTTCAGTGATAAATTGACAAAAAAGTAGGGAGAGAAGAAAAAAAGAGATAAAGGGAAATAGAAGAAAAATAAAAGTGAGCTTGTTCCAAATTTCAAATGAAGCATTCTCTTTGAAAACCTGTGGCATTTAAAAGAAAAAAAAAAACCAAACAAGTCAACTATTTTTCATCCATCTCCAATTACCTTTTACATTTAGCAGCTGCAAAGACTAAAAGCATCAGCTCCAAATCAGAGTATGTATACCAAGGATGTATTATCTTTTGCTGAACACGTAACAAGTAATTGTACACTTGAACTAACACTATAGGGCACTTCTGGAAATTGTCACTTAGAGGCCACACCTGTCACTAAGGAATCAACCTTCCTTGGGAGGACAACTTTTTAGAGAGCTGTGTCCCACTGTCCAAAACCACCCTAAATCCACACTTCCTGCATACAAAGTATTTAACAGAAGTTTGCCCATGCATTAGGGTCCCAGCAAAGCAGCTTATGCCTGCATTTCTTCCTAGATAAAATTAAGCAGGACTGATAAAGAACGTGTCCTCTCTTGGCTGGGGCATGTGCCCCACTACCCCTCCTTTCCATCCTCAGAGTGCAGAGAAGCAGGACTGCATTGAAAGAACAAAACCAACCACCTCTAAAGGGCTATTGTCTGGGACAGGAGCCTGCTTTTATCTCAAATCCCTTCTTCTTACTCTCCAAACAAGCTTTATGCCCTTTTCTCTGCAAACTGCAGAAGTCAAGGAGATATACCTCTTATAAACTTGTACACAATACCTTGCAATAGGCACACACAGAATGCATGAGCAATCTGTGCAGGGGCAGAGGAAGAATTTCACCCTGGTGCCCTTGTGTCAAAGAAAAGTTTCCAGCGGCCAAGTCCTAGTCATACATGAATGTTGGTTCCTCAGAGCAGCAGCTATAGCAAAGCAGAAGGAGCAAGAAGGCAAGTGCAGGGCACCTCAGAGATAAAAGAAGTGAAAACAAAATGAAAACAACAAAAAAATAAAAATCAATTCAGTTGAACTGAGCTAGGGCAGGCAAAGAACAAAGGGTCAGAAGACAAAGCCGGAAACAATAGACCAGCAAGATTAATATCAGTTGTGAGGAAGATCTGGGACACTGCTGAAGGAGAATGGAAAAGGCTTAAAGAGAAGTATAAAAACTAGAAGAGATTCCTAATTGTGAAGCCTGACATACCACTACAGCGCCTGCAGCTTGATCAGTACAGATCTCACACACTGCTGCACTTACAGAAGGGGCTTCATCTCACAACTTGGATTCCTTGAAATTAATGATGTTCACCTACTAGGAGCTGTTTCTTTTTTCATTAACAACGGAGCCATGCAAATGAGATCTAAAGGCAACCTCAAACTTCCTGTGGTCTTTACGTCTCTCTTCTAAGTTTTGCATATTCATGCCCTGGCCTAATTCAGCTAGAGCAGGACTTGAAGATTTCTGCCTGGGATTACCCCACTAGCAACAGATTATCCAGTACTGTTGGACACATGCATGCAAAGTCCAGTTTGGGGAAATGTGCATGCATGGTACACTCAGCCAGTTGAGTGTTGCACAGCTCCAGACTCAGCTGGCAGCGTCATGAGCAATGTACGAGCTAACACCTCCAGAGGGCTTGCTTTCCCATGTAAGAAGGTCTGTTGCATGGGCACAATGCCACTCCCTAAAAGTGCAGGACTTGCTGCCCATGGCTGTACAGAGCAATACACACAGAAAGTGGTCCTGACAGAATTGATAACTGGGAAGACATGGATAAGCATCTTGAAAATCCACTTGGACTGCGATTTCTAGTGGGAAAACTGGGCCATATTAAGGAAAGCCAAGTGACCATGAAGTGCAGCTGAATCAGTATTTTGTCTTTTTCCTACCCTCAGACATCAGCAAGGTGCCACAGTGTGCTGCCACAAAGATGATGTGCTTTGGCCTACAGGCACGTTGTTTAGGGCTGGAAGGAAACGACCTTTAAGCTAATGTTACTCAAAAGTATGAGCAGTCAAGAAACATTGCAAACCCAGTATGTTTAAGAGATTAATTGGGCAATCCCACCCGGAGACAAAGCAAAATTGCCTGCTGTTGTATAGTGAAGGCTTTCTCAATTCTCCCTCTTGAAGACCAAGAGCTCCTTTAGCTCTCTGATTACTGTAAAGAGGATTAGTTAACCAGAGGTAGTCAAAGGCCTGCCCTGGGCAAAGGGCAAACTGAATCAAAGCAAGCCACTTGACATTTCTTAGCTGCGTAGGCAAAGTGGACCTTGTTGTCCCAGGGGTGAGGAGTTAGGACTGATCCATTCCTCCTACTGGAAGATGCACGGTGAGCATGCAGGGCTAGGCCTGGGGGATGAGCCTGCCTGGCAAGTCCAATTTTCCTTTCCCACTACTACTGATAGGATGGAAGGGATATGGCAGCAACTGTTGCTGTTGGTGGGAAGGAGGTGTCTCAGTTATGCAACAGCCTTCTCCACAGATGACACAACTCTCCTCTCTGGGGCAGCCCAGATCTCCAGAGCCCTGGGGATTCCTTCTTCTTTTTGAAGACTGCAGCCCCCAGCCCCTGCACGGCCCCTCTACCCACCCTTGCCACTATCACACCTACTTGTCTTCTGTGCAGGGGTTCCCTGGTACATGCACTCCTATGTGGTAAGAGTGTGAATCACGTAACTCTATAGCCAGAGAAATCTAACCTCATTAAAAATTTCCTCCAGCTCAGGAAAAAAAGTGTATAACCTCTCTTATACCTGCCTGACACCACAGTGAATTGATTCAAAACCTGTGGTATCTTGTAACAGCTAATATCACTTTCGGTAGCAGAAATTCTTCTAACGGTCTATTTACATCAACACAATTTTAAGAGGAGCTTTTATTTCCATTACTCCAATATGGATGTTTTATATTCTCAGAACAACCTCTCTCTCTCCTGGGATACTTCACACTAAAATCCTATCCAGGAGATTTACAAGGGACAGACAATAATGTTTTTCATGTTGCTTTAGAAGTCAAGGAGAGTGTGTTTCCCTTTGTATTAAAGCTTAGGAGCTGCACACTTAAAGAAAAAAAACCATCTTAGTGAGAAGGATGAATGTAGTCTAACAACTTTAAGAGAGCCCTGCAGCTCATTTTATAGTTGGGCTGTTGAATTCTGTTGTCTTTGTCTGCTTCTCATCATTTGGTTTCCTGAACCCCTAATAAAAGAGACCATGAACTGCAGCTTCTGTTCACTATGTTGCCTCACTGCTTCCAAGTGCTAAGCTATGGCTAAATGAACAGAAGAGAGAGTGATCCCATCCTCTCCTGCCACAAATTATGCATATCATCTTAAATATGCAGAATACCATTCATTCTATGGGAAGATTTTGCACTTTTTTTTTGACCATGAGCAGTGACCTCTAGGGTGGAACTGTGAAATATTAGATGCATTTTCCTATGGATTGCAGCCAGAAAGAGGAGGTTTGCAAAGGATGCAGCAAATATTGAAAGGAAATAGAAGCTCTGTGTCTTTGTACCTTTGGGGTGGCAAGAGAGTGTAAAATTCCCATAAAGTGGAGCTTCTCTTTAGCTCAGTCCTCTTCAGTATTAGTAAAGCAGCTCGCAAACTGAAACAGTGGCAATGGCCCCCACAAAGGGCATTCCTGCACCAGAGCGCACTCAGAGGCCTGCTGCATAGCCAAGGCAAACCGCCCTCCTACGTACAAAGATGAATTACAAACTACACCTTTATCCATATGGAGGCATTCACTTTGAGCCTGGAAGTAGCCAGGAGAACGTAAGCTTTTGCTTCCACTCTCTTTCATCTAGCAGAGACTTTGCAGTAATATAACAAACATGCATGCATAAGATCCCCACTCTCTATGGAATCCTATTTTCTTTCTTTCTCTGGTAGGAAATATAGCTCAGAAATGAAGATTTGGCTTGCTAGAAAGAAGAATACAACAGATTAAGTGAGGTCAGAATGGATGCAACCCATGCATTTATTCAGATGCAAATTCAGTCCAATAGGAAGCCTGGCAGATGATGCCCTCAGTCTTCTCAGGGCCCCATCAACACCACAACAGGCACTTCCTGGGTTCAGTGTTTTTCTTTAGTACAGCTGCTGTTATCAAAACCATTCTACACCAACACCTACAGAAATAATTTATTTAGGAGAAATTTATCCCCTGGAAACTGCTAAGCAAGGTCATCACCTCTGTTACTTCAGAAGGGTTCTTTTCACATGTAAAGGCTTCATTAGCTGCATTTACTCTTGCATTTAAAACCTGCCCTGTCCTGTCTTTCAGTTACTATCACTTATGCCCTACTGCTCAAAAGATTTTTGCTTAGTGAAGGAAGCAGAAAAGGAGCTTTTAACCCCAACAGTTTATTCCTCCCCTTTCTTCATAATAAAAAACCGAGGTTTGTTAAAATTCCAAGTAGGAGCAATAAGTTTCAAAATTACTCTTTTTACACATACAACTGCCTTTCCCACAATAAAAAAAAACCAACAAACCAACACAAACTAAAACAAACCAAAAAAACCCCATGGTAGCAACTTCACCCTCTCACTAACTCGTTCAGGTATCCTGCAGGATCAGATTCAAAGAGCTTGAAGGCATTGCCTCCATGAAGTGAACTAGAAAACTGCCACCACTTTTAAGAGGCCATCTTGGAATCTGTCCTTCACAGCACACAGAGCAAATTTGTCACAGAGAGCAAGTTCAATTACCCACTATCCCAGTGAGTTACTGTGCAACAGCAGGACTCAAGACAGCTAGTGGAAGATTTGTTTTCAGGTAGTCTGTCCTCTTCTACCTCATCCTTTAAACTTAAAATCAGAACTTGTACAAAAGTTTTCAGATTTTTTTTTTCCTTGCCCTCTGCTGGCAAGAGGTTGAGTGTTAAAAACACAGACCATGAGGGTTAAAAACACAGAAAATCAAGAGACATTGTCCAATATAGTCTGGTTTTTCATTTCATATCATCTGATTTAAGGTGAAGCGAGAGGGAGCATTCATTTAAGCAGCTGTAATGAAAAAAGATTGATTGAAAAGTCATCTTTGCTCCATTTCTTATGGATAAGAGTCCCAGGTGTCTGTTTTCCTTATATTTTCTTTTTAATGGCTGTTCCCTATTCAGCCTATAAGCTTCAAGGTCATCTTCAGGTCAAATTACACTTAGCAAACGATGCTCAGCATCTGCAAACCTAGCTCTGGGATCCCTCTCCCTCCCCTCTTGCACTGGGTCTTCCACTCTGGGCTCCCAGCTTGCAAAACTGTATTAAAGTAAAATGCTTAGGGTACAAATTTTCTTTTTTGCATTTAGATGGCATGGTTGATGCCACACTGGGAAATGTGTTAAGATGACAACAAATGACGCCCTACTAGTAGAACGTGCTAAGTCAATGAAGAAAGTACATGTCTAACTACATCTAGACATTCTTAAGCTTGCCATTACTGACTGCTGGCAAAAGCAAAAGCACGCAGGACAAATTTAAACATGGCAGTTGCCATATGCCTCCTACTACTCTCCACACACACAAGTAGTGAGGGTCAGTTGCTTATCTCCCACAAAGAAAATAATTCCAGCAGTCAAAGAAAGTAAAATAAGACTGTAAGAATAGTGGGGAAAAAACCACAGTCCTGTTGTCAGATCTTGGATAAAATCCAACGCTTTGGAAAGTTGGCTTATCACCAGTGCTTAGAGGGTAGGGACTCATACAAATTTTATACAAATGTATCTTCTCACACTACATACATATTTAAGCGTTATTTGACCCTATCTGTAAGAGTTAATAATTTACTTGCCTTAACAGTATAATGTGGAAGACAGAAAATAGCATTTGTTTTCTCTAGATAAAAATACTGTGTGTTGGGGGGCGGGGGGGGGCAGGGGGGGGTATTAGCAAAAATATCTATGACAGGAAAGGAATCTAAAACCACAACTTCAGATTTCTGAGGGATTTTTCTGAACAGCCCATGAGAGATGAGTTCAAACTGTAACATGAATTAGCAGTGTTTGTGTTGCACTATAAAAGCCCACCAGGAGCAGCAGTGATTTCAGCCGGTTAGAAGATGGTCTATAAGAGCAAAGTGAAAACAACAGTCCTCTTCGTTCTAGACCCTACTCTTACTTACTCATCGCCGAACATGACACAAGCATCAATGCTCATGATGACCATCACAGCCTGAGGAGGAGAGCACCATCCTACCTTTGGATGTAAAGGGTACTCATGTGAATATACTCTCTAGTGAATAGCTCTCCATCTTTGTCCCTGAACTTCACAACAAGAAGTTAAGAACTATCAGGGAAACTTCCTAAAAAGGCTAACCTGAAGCATTGTAATAACTCTTAAAAGACCAAAAGAGAAACGAAAGGTTCTTAATCCATCTTTCTATGAAGAGCCCCTCTGGGCTTTCGCCTGCCTTTTAAGGAAGTGAGCTACAGCTCAGCAGCTGCACCATGTGTGAAATATTACAGCACTTGTTTTTAACTGCTGGATGAGGTGCCTCATGATTCTAGGGAGGCCTGGTTACTGCTGCAAGCACTCCAATGCTATAAGGAGACAGAGGTGTATACCCAAGTTTACAATACTTGCACATCTGCAGGAATACGGGGTATTTTTATCCAAAATTCAGTTTTCAGTGGATTCATCATAATGAAATACAAAGAAGGATGACACAGAAACAATAAAGCTCTGAATGGGAACATGACCTTGTGGTCTTTTCCTACAGGAACATAAAGATCCTTGCTTAGATTTAATCTGTGGATAAAGTGGGACAAAGGGCCAATAGACAGGACCAAGTATACCCTGATGTATCTATCCTAGCTAGATAATTTGCTTCTCAGGGTATCTTGCCTAATCAAAAAATGGAACATGTAATGGGGAGCTTCTGTCAGGACCCAGGAAGGTGGTGTCTGGAATACACATAACTATACAAACTTCACAGAGAGCACGCCAAAGAGGTCATGAAGAGGCTTGACTAGTTCAAAGACAGGCAGAAAAATAAGTAAGGAGTTAGTTTTGAACTTAGAGCTTTTAAGAGGAAGACAGAGTCTGAACTGAATGAAACCCAAGGTTGACTGAAAAAATGAAGAACAAAAAAGAAAGCTTGTAACTCATTATCTATTCTCCTGTGGGCTGATTCTCCAGGCCTGGGCAGTCACAATTCTGCTCTTCCATATACAAGACGCTGCTTGCACCTGAGGAATTTTTGGGATTAGCTTCCATATCTTAATACTTCAGGTGGTAAGCATAATCAAACATTCAAGAAGAAATCTCTCTACCAAGAAAAAAATCCTGGTATGTTCCTTATGCACTGGGCTGGCATTTGGATATTAAAACTGCAACACCTAACTCTGCCAAAATGCTTCCCAAGACTCCAGAAATAAAATTCCTCATTGTGCCTTCACTTAACCACCGAAGGGGTCCTTTTTATCCCTTCTTTTGACCCTCCCACACAAAAGTTTCCAAAGATGGAGCAAGCAGCCAATTTCACATTTGGCAATGCTAGAAACAACACAGCAATGGCCTTGAAATGTTTGCCATTTCTGTTTTTCTTGACACTAATTATACACACAAGGCAGCTTCATCTGCACTGGGCAGAATGGCTCAATGCACATCAGAGTTCAGTGCCTTCAGATCCATGCATTTCCAAGTACGCATTATAACTGCAGTCACAGCAAGTTTCTAATTTGCTTCTCCAAGTCCGATTCCCCCCTTTTCTTTTTCTTATTTCCCCCCCCATTGTAACTTTCCCTACAAAACACAAAGTTTCTCTGAGACAATCAGAGCATGACTTCCACCCAGTTGTTTCATCAGGCTAAGCATGCCACCCGCTTTTTCACATTCCTCTTTTTTCCTTTTGAATAAAATCTCCATTATCAAAATAAAATAATGTAATTTACAGAGTATCACCTCAGCAGCATGCCTCAGCCCTCATTTCACAGGGCTATGCTGGCAGCCACAAACAGAATCAAAGCATCCAATTAAAAACCCATATTCATTAACAAACATCACATGTATTATAGTGCCCTGCATTGACTCAGCCACCACAGGAGTCGGGAAACTTGCTGAATTTTCCTGCTCTCAGTCTGAAGCACTGTTTTATTAAAGGAAGGGTTTTACCTTTGCTACTCCATGGGCCAACAAGAAAAGGCTCAGTGTCCTGTTAGGTTTTCTTGCTAGGACAGTAGAAGTGACGGCTGTTGACCTTTTGCCTTAGAGGGATGCCAGACACAGGACCTTGCCAGGATGAGGAGCACAGAGAGAAGACCACGAAATTGTGCCAGACCTTTCCCACTGAGGTCTTTAGGTACCAACATGGCCAGTTGCAAACCAATCTGTGGCATTACAAGCAGCCAATGTAATAAACTGCATATGCTTGATTGATGCCACCCATTGGCAAGGCAGGGCCAGATCCAAGCTGATGTAGTAAATTAGCATGTTGCCTCAGCTTCAGGGAAGTTACTTTGATTTACACCATCAACAATTTACCACTGCAAACAGTCACATACCATAAGTACAATATTTCAGACCTATACAATGAAGTTATATGAATACATGCCAGGATTATTTATTTATTTGTACCCACAAGCCTGAAATTTACAGCTCTCTATAAATAAGAGCTGGGCAATTTGCTTTCTATTTTTAGCAGGAATGCTTTGTGCAGGGAACAGCTGTCAGCCACTGGGAACTGTGCTCCTCAGAGCAGCAGCTTCAGACAAATACAGGCCTCAGAATTATATTGGAGGATGAGGGTCACTGCTTTGTGGTGGAAAAAAAGCTGAAGATAGTAGACAGCAAGAAAAAAACCACCACCATAAGCACTTAACAGGGAACTGTTCCTAGAGCTTTTCCAGACTGTTTTCCTAAGAAGCCTTACATGATCACATTGCATATGTATGATTGTGACTGTCAATTCTTCCCAAATAGCTTCAGAACCCACCGAACAATTATGACCAAGCTCAGCAAACATGCACAAGACTCAGAGATAATATATTCCTGCTGCCTCTAAGAAGGCAGCTAAGTGGAGGTGAGAGATTCTGCTAATATCCTTATTATGGAAAAAAACTATCATGTGAACTCAGCCTTCCAACAGATCCAAAGCTATGCAAACCAAATACACGCATCGATAGGTAAACAGATCTCACCCTACCTGCCATCTTCATGCAGACACTCACCTTGGCACACAAAGGAAGATGGTGTTTCCCCAGGGTGGACCCGTGCAGTGATGAACACCACTTTCTGTTCAGCCCCTGGACGCAGGTTTGCTGCAGCAGAATGGGGTGGCAGGGGGCAGAGGAAAAAAAAAAAAGAGATAAAGATCCTTAAACTGGATCCCACATATAGGAACAAAGGGTCATTAATTTCTAATGGATATCTTTTTATTAAAATTGGTCATACATTATAAATAAGCACATCCTATAACTAAAGGAGGCAGCATCACTGGGTTTCTGTACCAGGCCATATAGCAGACTGCACAAGGGCTGCAAAACTAATGACACGCAGACAAACCTGCAACAAAAAAGTTAGCTCTCTTTTTTAAAAAACTAAGATTTACTACATTGAGTTTAACTGCACTGTAATTGCTGTCTCACTTGTGATAAATGTCCCCCTGGGGTGACAAGAACAACAGTGGGGGTCCATTCACAACGTAAAGTCAATTGCACCCTGCATTACACTTGATACAAGCCTTAACAGTGCCAAACAACAGTAAAGTGCTAACAGATTACATTCATTAGGCTTTGCTCTGGGGGATTTTGGGGGGTGGGTTGTGGGGTTTTTTGTTTTTTTGTTTTCCTGATCTCTTAAGTATTTGGGACTTCATCTGCCCTGACTGAGATGTTCAAAACCAATGAAATATGGAAGAGACCAGGATTAAGTCTAGCAACCTTCTCCAGAGAAGGTGTGAAAAATTTACCGGCTCCCCTTCAAATTACAGATAGGTGGAAGGGAGACTTAGATCCCAACTACGCTGAAATGAACATGGGTTAATTCCCCCAGTATTGAAACCACACTACTTTGGCCACTTGCTTCAGCTGTAAACTACATGGGTCAAGCAGGATAGTTTCTCTGTTTGTGCAGCGACTATGTTTAATAAACAGGAGATAAAAATTACGCTCTTTCAAAATGGGTTCTGGGAATTTTAAAGACCAGAAGAAGTCAGGACCTCAGTTAGATGACTTATCTAGATCTGAACACACACAGCAGGGGTAATACTAAACACAGCAGGATCCAATTGCTAGAAACAGTTTAAATCTTTGTTTTGAAATAAAAAGTTTACCCACTGAAAGGAAACTGGAAACTAAATCCAAGCTTTTTTTTTTTTTTTTTTAAATTACATAGATATATGTTACATTACATATATACCCAAACATAGACACTTAATTTCAGAGATGTTTGGGAATCCTCCAGACCATACCTGAGTTATTTTTTTAATTTCCTGAATTCTTAGAAATGCTCAGTTTCCCCAGTGGTAAATCACACCTAACAGCACCACAGAAATAATCAATACATTTTTGGTTGTTCTCAGGAGACAATCTCAGCAGGTTTCTTTTTTATTTCCTTAGCCTCTCTAAATGTTCTACAGCTGCTCACCCTGTAACTCAGCCATTCATTTGTTCTTTCATACTCCAGCTTCACTACTCTGGTGTTTCTGAGCCCCAGAGGCAAAGAAATATAAGAAAATGTCTCTAACAAACATAGCAGCTGGTGGGGTCAATTCTGCCTACAGAAGAAAAGTGGGAGACAGCAAAAAACGCACAACACTGTCAGCTAGAAGTCAATGACCACCCCGTATCATTTGCATTACCATTAAGTAGTGTGGGAGGAAGGAGATAAATTGACAAACCGACTTTAAAGAGCAAAAGGAGAAGGCTAGGATCACCTCTGCAAAAGGAAAGGAGCGCTCTCTTGGAAAAACAGCATTACATTAAAGGGACAGTGGCTCAGGACAGAAGGGATGCTCAGCAACATGACTGCCACTGGAGCTGGAACAGCTACTTGGTTAGGATATCTTCTGGACAGAGAATGAGTTATGGGGGTTTTGTGGCTTTGGTTTTGTTTGGGTTTAACTGCAACATTTTTGTTATTTATGCTTTACCCTTTATACCAGTTATTTTAATTCATTAGGCAGTTCATTTTCCTCTGGAACTGAAGAGAACTCTCCCAACTTAGAGCTCAGTTAAAAGCTGCCTGGAAGTCGATGGGAGATGAGGCACTGGATGCTAACCCGGACCTCCCTTGCCCACTTCCCTGGGGGGACGGAAAAGCTCCAAATGACCACCCTGCACTCAGTGCCAAGCAACTGCACCCGGCCTTGGTTTACAATCCCCAGTGCATTCCCAATGCATCACTCACCAGCCCACTACACTTGCTGCAGCATGTGAATGCGCAGCCTTGCAGTGTACAGACCCTCCCACAGCACCCAGCCTCCTAGGCATGCGATGCTCAAAACGAGCACAGGCACAGCTGGCTGTCCGGGTTCACGTAGCAGACATTTTCTCTGTGTTCATCAAGCCCAACAATATACATATTTTTCTCTAAGCAATATCCTGCATCTTTAACACTGAAATAATAAAACACATGGCATGTGTGACTGTGCACATTTGTGATTCTTTCTGGTATTTAGGTCAGACGAAATAATGTGACTCATCAACACTTTTTTCTAAGAGTCATTTTCATTTTCAGTGTTTGGATTTCAGAATGTGAGAGTCTGCACAAGCAAAGAAACATTTCTCATATGTTTCTGTTAACACTTCGGAAAAGCATATATCTGTAATGGAGCTTGGAAAACCTAGAACATTCAGCAGCATCTTCTAAATGCAGGTGAATCTGGTAAAAGTTGCTTTGGTGAGTAAAGTCCCTGCCTAAGTGTAAAGCTTTGTGAACATACGGGAAGAAACTAAACTGGCAGACAAGCTCTCAGGCCTGCAGGTCCCCTTCAACCACAATTCACTTTTGGGTCTCACTCTGAAAATGCTGGTAAAAGGGGGACACATGAGGCAACATGGATGTCCATTAACCAACCTACAGAACAAGGAGCACCAAGGGCCTCCTATATGTACGAAAGACTCATTTCATACTTAATACCGTAACACCTAAGAGTTTGACATGTGGACTTGGAACCAGGCTGGTGCAGGGCACACATTATTTACAGGCTGGGCTCCCAGCCTGAGCCCTAACCCAGCACCAGCACATTATAACCCATCTATCCAGACAACCCATGCGTGGGGGCTTGGAAATCATATACTCAGTCTCACACACTTGTCTTGGTCTCCGTAACATCCTGTGATAAAAGGAATGGCATGTATGTATGTGCACACACACCCCTCCACACTTGCCTAAGCCCAAACAGCAACAGTGCTCACTTCTCTCTCTGTGGTTTTATAGATAAACTAAAAACAAAAGAGTGAAAGGATAAAAAGAGAAAGCGATTATCAGATTACAGCAATCGGGATTTAAAAAAAAAAAAAAAAAAGCTGAGATGCTTTGTGTTCTTTTTTCTTCACTAGCTTTAGGTGTGCAGGTGCGCAGGTGCCGGCAGCGGGGCGCAGGGCTGAGCTCTCTGAGGAGAAGCTGGGCTGCCCCAGGCCGGTCACAACCGGTTCCAGCCGCCTCCGCAGCAGCCGGGGCCCCACCCAGCCCCTCAGCCGAGGCGGTGGCGCCTCCTTGGAAGTGCCACCTCCTTGGAAGTGCCACATGGGCAGTAAGGAGTGAGGGGGGAAATGTGAGAAACAGCCCTGTGAGCACCAGGGGCAGAGGAGGCGGGGAGGGAGCGCTCCAGCTGAGGGGCAGGCACTACCCTGCCGGCCCTTGGGGGGACCAGGCTGGGGCAAATATCCACGCTGCAGCCTATGGAGGATGCTCTGTCAGACCAAGTTCTCCTGAAGGAGCACAGAAAGGGCCCAGGTTGGAGCAGGGGAAAGTGTGAGGAGGAAGGAGCAGAGAGGGGCTGTTTCGGACTGACCACCATCCTGTTATCCATCCCCAGCACTGTGGCAGGCAGCGGGGGGGCACAGGTAGAGGAGTAGGAGTGAAGTCAGGCCTGGGAAAAACAGGGATGGTGAAAATTTTTCTCTGATTCTGACTATACAATTCTATTTTACCTGGCAACAAATAATCTTCCCCCCAAGCCAAATCTGCTTTGCCCATGATAGTAATGGGTCAAGATAAAGATAGGAATATCAGTTACCAAGGAACCTTTTCATCTTATATTGTCCCCCCGTCCCCTAAAGGAATGAGCAGCTGCGTAGGCTTCTAGCTGCTGGCCAAGCTCAACCCACCAAACCAATAATAGATACAACAAATACAAAACACATTTCATACTTTAAATGTTACGTTGAAAACACATCCTATTTTCTACTTCAGGATTTAAAAGATAATAAAAATTTAAAAGAAGTATATAGCTTTGCTCAGCAGATGCCAAAAGCACTTAAGCAAAATGACAGAAAGGCATGCTTCATTTAGCCATAACTTTGCGACCTGTGGAAATGCAAAGAAGTAGTCTGTTGTGGTACCCCTTCTACACTTCCAACCACCATAGCAGTGAATATTAGAAACAAATTTTTGGACAACAATGTTTTCCAAAGGGAGAAATTTATAGATTTCTGGAATTATTTCTTTTTCATATTATCTTCCAGAAAATGTCTTGAAGATTGAACTAAATGTTTTCTTTCCCTCTGAAAGCTACCACCACCATCAGCGTTGGCAATATTTGACTTGACTTAGATTCTGCCCAAGACCTAACCTACCTGCCACCTCATGTTGTGCTTTCATAGCCTGCTGCTTACCCACCACCATCGTGATGCTCTGCTGTAGAGAATTCCCTTGGGCAAAGCCATGAAGATCTAAGGTGCTAGTCAGAATAAGCAGCACTAACTTCAATATCTGTTCTGGCTCTAAAGCTACCAGAATGGTGATAAACACAAAGTGAATGTCATACTGGAAAAAACATGATTAGCTGCAAACTAACAACAAAAATCTCTCACTCTGAATATCACTCGTGCTGTATGGCCCTCAACTCATGTTCCTTCTCTTCTAATGCTATAGCATGTACAAGCTAACCACTTAAAGCAATCCCACTGGCAACACTCCCCCAGCTCTCACTCAGGAAACAGCGATTTCCACTCTTCGTTACATATTACAGTAGTGCAACTAAAATAAGAGTCCAACAGAAAACATTTTCTACTAAAAAGAAAAAAAAAAAAAAGACAATCAGATCAAAAACTAAACCTTCATGGAAAGACAACCAATTCACTCAGTCATTTTCATACAATTTTCATCTTAATGCTACTATAAAAACATGAACACTACAGTATATGTATGTAGTACCTTAATAATAAGTATCTAGAAATTTCATGCAGAAACATTAAATTTATGGAATCCCATTTGCACTACCACAATGAAGTGCTGTAACAGAACTGAGGCAGAACTTTGCTCACCATGCAGGTTCTTTCCTGCTGCCATGTCAGACCAGAGAGACTGCAGATTTGTCGTTTCTTTAAGTCTTGCAGCCATGGTATGGTAACAATACAAGTTCACAAATTAGTACTAAGGCTGATGGAACACAAAGGATGAGCAAGTTTGACCCTAGAAGTCTACTTCAGAAAGACTTTAACTGGTACCCATCAGGAGAACTTGGAAGTGAATTCCACTCCTTTGCAGATAACTTCAAAGTTGCAGCAAGGACTAGGAAAAGCTTGCCTTTCTCCCCTCCCACATTTCACCCATCTGCAGAAGATCAGAAGGCTCTAGTCAGAGGAAATGGAAATCCATTCACCCTAAAAAATGTATGCCCCAAAATCATTTTATTTAAATAGCCACGTATATTTTAATGAAATACGTGTATGCATTACAAATAAATTCTATATTGTCTACTTTCTCAGGTACTTTGGAGTATGAGGTGAGCTGTTGCCAGCATTTTATATTCAAAACCCTGCAAGTTACAGACTCCACAGAGGAAATCAAAAGAATTGTATTGCATTACACTTCACTGTGTTGTCTCAGCTCATCTGTGTCCAACAGAACTGTAACATCTCTGTTGAAAGCAAGCACTGATGTCATTGCTGTCCTGGCTGCCTAGTCTCTACCACATTAACCTGCTTTAGCAAATCAAATTCAAGCAGCATTTACTGTACTCTGCACTGTAGTCTCTTTTCCCAAGAGACCAGATTAGTACCTAAATCCATTTATTTTTGTTACTTCTGGTCAGAAATGTCATTTCAGGTAAGACTGAACATCTCAGTAACACAGAGTGCAAAAGAACACCATTTTTGGTCACTACCAAATCCCACTGGACTTGGTGAGGTCAAATAAACACAAGCTTTTCTTTCTTGCCTTCTTACAGTTGACTTGAGCAGTACAAAGCAGCTAAGTGGCACAGAAGGTAAAAATGATGCCTGTTGTACTACAGAGATGAGCAAAGGCTGGACTACAGTTTTTGGAAGTCAAACATCTATTCCTACATCCTTCTACCTGGAAAGGGAGGCAGCAGTATCTTGGCTCCCATGCTGAGTCCATGGAAGGTCAGGTCTGTGCAGGGGGGGCACTGCTACAAGGTGTCCCCATTGCTCATTGACTCACCTCACCTACCACCATGTTTAGACAGCCCCGTCTGGAGGGTAGAGGGGGTTTGTTTTGCAAAGCCTCACTTGTGCATAGACGTTCTACCCAGCAATGGGCCTGTACATAATGCTCAAAACTGGATCCAAACCTCTCATGTTCCACATTTTCTTTCAGGTTCTGGCCCTGACTCTGTCAGGTGCTTAAATATGTGATTTGTTTGATGGACTTCTATTGTGTTTAAAAATGTGCTTAAACCTGGGTGTTGGCATAAGAACTTTGCTGAATTGGGGCCATTTAGCAGGAAGCCTGCCTCTGAGATCATTGTCACAACATTTTAAAGTTGGAGATTGTGCAACTATTATCCTTTATTGCCCATTTTATGCCAAAGTCTCTCTTTCTTTTTACATTCCTCTTAAAAGCAAAGCTATTTTGGAACATTTAATATTATTTAATCTCTTTACTCTGGCAGCATAGAAATTACAAGGACCGTTACAATGGTCCTGTGTGTGCGTATGTTTTATTGATGTATATGCTGACCTAATATCAAATTGATTTTGCTCAGCTTTTCTGCTGACCATGGAAAAATGCAAATTGGATATTATATTTGCACACTAATTTTATTGGGCCCCTGTGTCTTCATAAAAAGATAAAGTTTGGGCTAATAAAAATAAAACATTTCTGGTGCTAATATAGGCAAATGTTTATGTAGGCAGGTAACAAATTGGTTTGTCATTTAGGGGAACATAAAGAGCACTAAAATCATCTTTAGGCAAAATAGATTGGTGGCTTTTGCTTAGCTTTTAGCTTTCATTTGCAAAATCAATTTAATGTAGCACAGTGTCTCAAAGACAGGGTGACACAGGATTAAGACATTCATTGTATTCCCCCTCCACAACTCCCCCTTATTCAGAGGCCCTGGGATTTGGGTTTGCTCTTGTTCAAAGCACATTAAATATACTCCAGCAGAAAAGAGAAAAAAGGAACATTTAGACTTAAACTATATGCAAGCATCCTATAGGGACAAACACAGGGGCAAGGTAGGAAAGTGGGACTGTTCTGAAGGTAGATGCTTAAAGAGTTATCAACACTTGTCAGTGCCACCAGGAATCTGAAAGTATAATACTTGTATGATCTCCTTGCCTGGCTATTTCTTTGTTCCTCCTTCCTTTTCCCTCTTTACGTCCTCTGTAACAATGTATTTCGCATCTCTAACGGCCAGCAGTCTCTGCTGGAATGCAGCTAAGTGAACTTCGATGACAGTTTAAGTATATGGGCATATATCAACATCCTAACTTCTATTTATTGAAATGAGTTGACCTATTTAAATCCCAGAGCAGGCACTATTTCTATCCAGCTCTTGTTTTTCATCCCCTCCTCCTTCCCCTTCCCTTCCTCAATTGCAGGGTATTTTGGAGGGGTTCCATGCAGTGGGAGGTTACATAAACAGTTTCAATGTTAATACTTGACTGCATTTTCAACTTAATAGCCCAGCAAAGGGATCTGACTGTTAAAGAAAAGGCCAGAAATATCTCCTGGTAAAATTATGCTGAAGCATAGATCAAATGACACTGCAGAGCTATTTGCAAAATCAGAAATGGCAAACTACTATACAGCAAGATCCCCCTTAACTCCCAGCCCCACTTGTTTTTAATCTTCATTACTTCTCAGAAGCAACCATTTTTTCATTTGGGCTTTCTGATACTGGCAGCTTGCTACACCTCTGGGGCAGGAAAATTAACTGCATGCAAAACCAGTCAAGGTACAGTCATATCTTTCCTCTGTCCTCATTTCCACTAAAAAGAAAAAGTCTCAAAAAGCCTTGTTTTTAATTTGTTTTTAAATTATACATACACATTTGAACATTGGAACATACAGTCCTATGAATAAGAACAGAAATCTGGAATACAAACAGCATATTATTCGTCCTCAAACAGCCAAGGTGGTGACAACTCACAATTAAGGATGCAGACAGTAGCATTTAATGTCACCTACCTGCATCACCGTCATATCATAACAGTTTAGCAGGCAGGTCCCCAGCCTGCTTTCTTTTTCCCTCTCCTGCTTTGCTATTTATAAAGTCAGGTTGGAGTGTAGATCAACCCCTTGCCCTCCAGAGACCGGAGGCAGGCAGTAAATTATGGGAAGGCTAAGTGGTACATCAAATGTGTCTCCTCAAAGCTATATATCATCTTGTTAAATTTGATGTCTAATCCCAGAACCCCAGAAATCATTCCCAAAATCCCAGAAAACGCATGTGTCCTTCAGATGATATAGAACAAGAAAGTAAAGTTTACTTGCAGGGGAAAAGAAAAAAAAACATCAAAAAACACGCCAAGCCAAAAACATTCTAGCCATTATTTGCTTAAAGTCTTAATTTTGAGTGTCTTTCAATGTTATTTCCTTAAATTTAATAGTCAGAACTCACCTATCTGCGTATGAATACATGAACTGTGATCTACAGTACTTAAGTTTTTTCTTGAAATGGTCAACGCTAACGAATAAACCAAAGCATATCCTCTATCTCTCTCTCTAAAAATTTTATACTAGACAGAAATGCGGTAGCTTATGTATGTAGCAGCACTTCTGCAGTTACCATCAGTGACAGTAATAAAGATCTTCAGCCATTCCACAGGGTTCTCTTAACTGAGCTCCACAACCCCACATCAGTGAAGATAAGGTAGAAACACACAGGAGCTGCCCGCAGCCACAAAGGAAGCAGGTCTCAGCTTTAGAGAAGGAATCAATATTAACTGGTACCTATCTTGCTCTCTCTTTTCACAGCTGTCGCTCCCTCTAGAAATGCTCACCCCATCCCAGTGGCCTTCATGTTGTACAAAGGGATAGAAGTGAAATATTCAGATGCAAGACATTACTGCCTGCAATACTAGAGTTACATGGGTGTCTTTTCAGTTTGCCTTTAAAACTTAGGGATTCAAAAGATATTGCTAGGGCCTGCTACAAAGCAATTCTCTATCAGCTCTCTCCAGTGGAGAGGGCTACGGCTATGTTTGTTTGCTACAAGTATGCATGGGCTGAAAGATAAGAGAATAATTTATGTCAGAATTTCAGCCAAGATAGCAAAGAGGGAATTACCAACCACTCACAGAGTGGTCCAGCAGTTACAGGAGCAGCCAGGACACCTTTTGTTCTGTTCCTTCCAGTTTTGCTGCAGATTTGCCTGTGATTAACGTCAGTACTAAGATTTTCCTATCTAAAAATTGAGCAAAACCATGTGCACTTCAGAACAGAACTGAAGGTCCCAGTAGAGCCATACTCAAATCTCTTCTAGTTTCTCTGAGATGCAGAGCCTCATCCTTGCACTCATCATGGATTCTTCCAGGGAAGGCAGAGCTGAAAAGGACATCTATAGCTGCCATGAGATGCAACTCCAGAATTGGCTGGATCAAACATGTCTAACCTCTCAAAGCCAATGGATAAAATAATAGGGAAGGAGCAAGCTGCAAGACAACATGCAGAAATCAGGAAAGATGCTTCTGGGAAGCTGTAACTGGAAAACCTCTACTAACTGGGGCTATACCTCATATTCTTCACAAGGAACAGGCAAGAAGTACAACAGAAGCATAATTGAAAAAAAGGTGGAGATGCATGAAATGGTGGACAAAGCTGGAGATACCTACCCAGGTATCTTGTTCTAAGTAGGCCCTCATTCTGGGAGAAAAAAAGTGAAAAGCAAACAAGGTTTTTTAAGCCAGATGGGCTAAAGGCTCTAACTCGGGGGGAGCAGAGAAACAACACAACCAACACTGTCACTGGATTAATCTCCTGTGTTACACCATTTAGACACCATCTTGAACAGCATGAACCCTTCTCTCTTATTCTTCCCAAAACACTAATTACAAAGAAGCAGGGACACCCCATACTCAATTACAGGACACAGGAGATTATTATTTTTCTTTGGATTCTTTTCCTGCATAGGCCCCTTCCTGGGAGGAAGGGGATGGACTCACAGGGTTAAGCAGAATAAAGCCTTCAGTGTACAAGACCTGGCTTGAAAGCAGTGATCCCAGACAGGACGTGCAAGGTGTTCTGCAAGAGGATTTGGCCTTTAATGAACTATGACAGTGTGTTCTTTGGTAGCTGAGCTAGTGGTCAATAATAAGCAACCTGCTGAAATGAGATTCATGAAGAGCCGTGCTCCTCAAAACGTGACAGTGACCTCTCCAGGAAGCACCAACACTCTTTGGAGAGATGCTTGAGCCCACAAGACAAGAAAAAGGTACCAGGGTATAGCCTCTCTCTTTACATTCACATTTTGCCCTAAACCAGAATTCAGACCTGAACATGTAGGACCAAAAAATTAAGATGCTCAGTAGAGGGTCTTACACACCAAACTCAAACTTTGAAATACCTCAGCAAGATGGGAGATGCAGACTACCCTCAGGGCTGAAACACTCACACAAGTTCCTCAGCCAGTAAGATGCAAATACTTCTTTACTGTTTGGTTTCAAGTCAAGATGAGAAACACCATCTTTTTAATGTAAGGGGGATGGCAAAGATGGGGTGGAAAGTGTCCCCTTTTCACAAAAAAGTGGAGTGACCTCTCCTGGACACACTACCAGGCCCCTGCTTTTGTTCATTGATTCTTTATTGGGTTTATTCACAGGGACAGGGAGTCTGTAGCTTGGGAGGAGTCTCAACAGCCCTAAGTCAGCTTTGCTTAGGTGTATGTATTCCACTCACTTTTGACTTTGATTCCTAGCATCAAGTGGCACAGACACAACCTCAGACAGAAGCATATTAAGAATATTTGACCTATACCACGTATCTCACAGTCTGGCTGACGAAAGTCCCGTCACACTCTTGTCCTTTCCTTCAAAAGAAAATTGTGATATGCCTGCCCAGAGGCAGGGCACTTTCTGTCCTTGTTAAGGCCCAATAATTAAGTAAGCTGCTATTCTTATCCAGGTGCTGCTTATGACTGTAGCAAAAACAATTATCACAAAGATGTTTAAATTCCATCTGGATGCATAAAACCTTCTCCCACTCTAACCAAACTGCCATTTCTGTCCCCTGCCTTATATCAAACCAAGAACCTTTCCTCTCACAGAGATGATTCTTCTCGAAGATCTGTCATCACCACATTAACTTCACGTACACACAAGTGTCTACCAATCCTAATTGTCCTTTTTGTGCAGTCAATCAATATAGCATAGTATGTGAAAACATATTTTGTTGTCTGCATACATAGACACTGGAAGGCTGTGTGAGCTTTGTGAAATGTATCTAGTCAGCAAACTGTTAAAACCAATTTATACACACACACACGCTCTCTCGAGGAAATAAGCCTATGGAGATTTTTAATTAAAGTCAAAGGAGCCTTTAAAAGTGGAGGGGGAGAAATCCAGCACAGCAAGAAATAAATTAATAAAAACATGCTCCAAGTTGAAGCTCAAGGGGATCACTCTCAGTCATCATTTATTTAAAGAATGGGACACGTCAAAGATAGGAATGTCAAGTGGGAGATGCTGTGAAGCAGCAGAGGACAGAAAAGGGGCTGACAAACTGCATGCCACAGCTTCTGTAGCAGATAATTTTTTGTCACGTAGGTTATATTTGTGGCTGGCCACCTGCTGCTTCATATTCACTGCCTCTCAAAGCTAGTCACCAAAACATCTGTATTCCCTTTCACATTTGGTCTGGGAAGGACCCTTTAGCTCATCTAGACCACCCTTATCTGGCCAGCACCCAATTTCTGCAGAAAACTATTCCATTGTCTCACCCTGAGGATATTTTCCTTTGTATGCAAGTCAGCAGTTTCTTTTGCTGAATTTCAATCTATTTATTTCCTTTTCCCTTGGTGTTTATATTTTTTAAAATGCCTTAATTTTGTATGCATTGTTTTAGCTTTTGCACAGGCTATAGACTATTCCAGAAGAACTAAGTGACCCCTTCAGATGAACCCTTAGACACAGGCATACTACAGATCTGCTCAATTCTCATGTCCTTAGATGTTTTTATAGAGAAAGTTTTAATGCTCAGATGAGAGCTGGCATCCTGCTTTTCACCCGTCATTCTTGCAGCCACTGTATCATATTTTCTAGCCTTTTCCATAGCACAGGGAAGAGATTTCTTCACTTGAGGCCAGTTGCAAAGCAGCAGTGCCACATTGCTTAGCTTTAACAACTCCCGGTATCAGCTGCTAGAGCAAGCTCTCATCACCTCCACTTGTCCTGTAACAGCTCACTGGGGTGTAAGACGCTTGTGTGGATCAGTGTCCTCAGCAGCCTCCTGGGTCTCCAGTCCTGTATTCAAGGGAATATAATGCTTCTAGTCTGTGCTCTGTCACAAGCCTCCCAGCATCAGATGCAAATGAAAGTAATCACCCATAATAAATCATGTGATTATGCTGGAAACCCATGCGTATCTGATCCTTCAACTACAAGAATTGTGGAGATCCTATATTAACTGCATGTCTTGACACTCATTATCTCATTTACAGAGTCTTGTGCTGTCTATTCTTTACCAGCCAGATCCCTTGGTAGAGACAAAAACTTAATGGATTGATAAGATCCCACAACATGCAAAAAACATGGAAATGTAACTCATTTCCAACACAAAAAAACCATTGAAATTATTTGAAACATTAATACACATATATTTATTAGTGAATGCAAATTGAATTATGTTTTGCTCTTTCCCATTAAAAAAGCTAAAACCACTCCCTTTACAGGAAGAGGGTTAGAAAGGTTAAGAAAATGAAGAAAGTCAAAGTCATTACATTCCAATCAAACTTGATAAATATGTAAATTACAGCAACTAAACAGTTGGCTTTGACAAATCACTTCCACGTAATGGATTTTTCATAGTAATGAGGCTGCAGCGCAATTGTTTTTTTAAAGCCTTACGTTTCTCATTAATACAAAGTGTGAGTCAGTGTGCACAATGGGGATATTTACCAAAAAAATTAAGGGGGTGGGTGGGGGGGGAAATTCAGACAGCAGTTGACATCACAGAGGGATGCCACAGCCTGAGATGGTTTCATTGCTTCCATCAGCATTGACACATTGTTGACTAGTCTTTAATTAAGTGGCTTGAACTCGAGGAGCTACTCAATGCCAAAAGAAGCATAAAGCCTAGGACTTTGCCACTTCCAATTTATTTGTAATGTGTTTATCCATCCAACACTATCAAAGGTGCCAGCTGCATATGCTGCACAGGCTCTACAAGACATATGAAAATGGAAGAGGCGCAAGAAAATCACTTCAATGACCTTTAAGTACCTTCCCTGCCCGCTGGTATCTTCCTGCCTCATTCAGTTCTCTGACATTTCAGACCATGTCAATCATCATGGCATCTGTGCACCTCACTATCTTTCTAATCTAGGTTGGACACTAGTCAATGGAAATAAAGATTCGTGCAGGAAGGTGACCCTCATTCATGGAGTACTGCTCTCAGTTTCCTCATCATTGTCCTGAGAACAGCCTGGTATTCACTAAGGCATCTCACAGCTTCTTACTCCAGACTTCTGCCTCACCTGATGCAACCTATTCAGGAACATCCACAGGACAGCATTAAAGGTGGTTTAAGCCAGAGTGCTTTTCAAAACAAAAGGGCAATGACTGTAGTGAAAGTGTCTCCAGAAACATGGAGGCCTGCCTCCTTGCCATGCATTCAGCTTTAGCAGGCCTCACCACACAGGGTTGTGCGGGTGTTGCCCCATTTAGTGCAGACTGCTAGCAATCAACCAGCCAGTTGCTGCTATCATTGAGACTGTATTCGGATGACCACATTCAACAGCCTACAACTGAAATGGACTCTACTCTTAAGGAACAGGGGTTTCTCTGCAGACATCTTACTACAGCTGCCAAAGCAGATTTGAATACAAAAACAAATAAAGGGAGGCGCAGAAAAAGATTAGTCCATTTCTCTGTGCTCCCCCCCTGCATCCTTTGTACCATCCCATACAAAACCAAATTACCCTGGTGCCAGCAGGGCCCAGTTTACATATTCTGCACAGTACAGAACTTCCTGAACAAATACAGGGGCAATTTCAACATGCATGCCTACACCTGATACAATTTTGGCTGCTCATCCCTTCCTATTTGCGTGAGGGCTGCATCCATGTCCCCTGACTATGAGGAACTGTGCCGCCTGGCATTTGGATTCCTGAGCCAAGGCTACAGAACTGAGTTTGTATTTACTCCCCCATACTCTCAGTGCACCCAAGGGTCAGCCAGCATAGGGTGGTGATAGATCAAAGACTATGCTGCTGATTTTAAGTTATTTAAAGTAAAAACAACCCTTCTCACCCCAATCTGTTGAAAGTACGTAAGGGTGAAGAAGGGAAAACACAGCCAGGGGGAATGTCAGCAGGCAATAAGGACAGAGGAGGTGGAGGAGAGGACTGTTTAAACATCTTCTAATAAGCCTATAAACCCTGGCTATATCTCTGCATGCATGCATTTCTTTTGCTGATATAGGATGCATACTCCATGTAATGCTATTCTTGTGAGCCAGAAAATCTGCATGTAATACAGCAGGAGAATGCTAATGACCTTCAGCTGAGCTGGAATCCAGCACCACTTCCCTTTATCAAAGGTAGACTTCAGAGCAAACAGTCAATCTTGGGGATCCTCATGGAGTTGAAAATCAGTGAACACAATGTGACCACATGCATCCCTGTTTGTGCTAAGTGTCCCCCAATTGCACAGGAGTTGATAATCCCTCCCAAATATCCCTCAGGCTATCGCAGAGGTATTTTTCAAGCAGCACTTTGTCAGCAAGAGAAAAGCAATGTCAAGACCATTCAGGTGATGAATACTTGAAACAAAGATGGGTTAAACAGCTCACCCAACATAAGCTACTAAATCACTAGCATAACTGCCAGCAAAACATCTGTACTCCATTCCCCACACCCCACTGTCCCCTCCAGGCTGTGGGGACAATCCCTGCTTGGTCTGACCCACATCTCTGATGGAAGCCATGTTACCCAACCATACTGTTCCCCAGACAAAAACATTTGAAAGATCTGGAGCTATTTCAGATGAAAGAAAAATTAATAGAGAGAACCCCAGACAATTTGAAAAACAAGAGCAGCTGACGGACTTAACCTTGCTGGCTTTACCAGTAAATGACACAAAAGCTTGATTTGAATGAAAAGCTAGGTCAGCGCTTGCAAAGGACTGTCTTCTCAGTTTATGAGCTGATTTAGAAGAAACAGAGAACAGATTACTCCTAATTTGCTTTATCTTTACATTCCTGATCTATTGATTATAATAATTATAGAAGCTTTTTTCCCATTAGCCACAATTATTACCATACAGACAGCATGCAAAAGTCAGAGTGGATTTAAACAGTTTTGTTTCCAGAGTGCTAGTGTAATGCCGTTCTGCACATTTCCAAGGCAGAGAAGGAAAAATAAAGCTTCCAGCCATTAAGTTCAAGCAGATTTTCTCATCATCGCAGAATTTAAGCTTTCAAACCTGCCATGTCCACACTGATGATATTTAGGACTGAACCCTGGAGAGACTTTTCAGAAGTTGTCAAGGCTGAGCCCAGACCACTGTCCTATTTTGAGAAAGCTTCTAAAATGATGGAAAACTTTTTGAAGGTCATTGTCCTTTATCAAGTACATGATGTAGCATTGTCTGAATATGAGGATAGAAATAAAAAATCCTGCATTCCTTTTCTTGCTCTTCCACTGAACTGCTGAGTAACCTTTCAAAAGATACTCAAGAATAAATCCACAAACAGATTTAGCAACTAAAGTAGCCTAAATCCCATTTAAGTCCATAGTTTAGATCTTCAAAACCTGCATTCAGCTGTCACCTGGTTCAGGACATGTCAGTATCCATAGGCAACCAGAGTTCTCCCTTTGGCCAAGTCCCCCAGAAATACACATACCTCTGCCTCTCCCACTCATTACAGCAGGCATTTGCAAATTGTACCTAATGGAAAAGCACCACAAAAACACAGAGCTAAAAAAGCAGTAGTGACAAACCCTGATTTTTTCAATACTTACAGGCTCAGCAGACGTACCCAGTGTGTGGGAAGACCCCAGGCAAAACCCCTTTTCAGCCTGAAGGCATCTGAAACTACATTTGCACTTCCAGGAGTATTCTAAACAGGATTTTTATTCATTTTTTTAAGTGTGAGCACATAACATTAAATAGCACACAAACCAGAATCCTGTTTTCCCTCCTTCCACGCTGACACCCCGAATACTAGGTTATAGGATCATGACTGCTCTTACTCAACAGCTAACCCAGTGAATATTGACTTAGATGACAAAGATAGGTAGCTTCATCATGAAGAAATAAGAGCCTCTTCCCACCCCCAAAGCCTGAGGATGTGCTCTCTGAAGGCTTAGATTTAGAATGCAGAGTTTGGAAAAACTGAAATTACAGGGGTTATGTCAAAATGTTGTTTCTCTTTCCCAGTCATCCTCTGACTTGCCTGTCTAACTCCAGGAGAGACTCCAGACAGAGTGCCTTATCAGTGCTGACAAAATAAGCGAATTTAAGATACAGACAGAATTCAAGGTCTGTTCTTCAGCATGCTGTACTTGACTGCCTTGAGTTGGCTGTTTTTCTAAATCTTATTCTGTGCTTTTTCTGGGAGCACAGATGACTATTGAAAGGTTGGTGATTCTTGTAAGCAGCAGATCAGATGCCTTCAAAATTGGCACAGGAACTGTACATACTACTTTTTTTGACCCCAATTTTCATAACTCTTGATTTATTTTCTTCCTTTTTAAAAACACTGGTAACAACTGCCTGGTTTTATACCTTGCTTTGAGATCCTTGAATGGAAGACACTTTACATCTGTATGCACTTATTACTAAAAAACAACTTATGCCTGTTTCTTCTCTTCATTGGTAAACAATCTGGAAAGCCCTGTCCCAAAATCTGCACCTTGATCATGCAGTATTTTATCTACAAAAATGCAGACCTCAGGTTGTTAGGTTTTTTAGCTTGAATGGATAGGAGACATCAGAAGAGGGAGCGGGAAAAAAAAATACCCAACAAACAACCAACAAACCTTTCTCGAGAATTTAATTTTTAATATATTCCTTTCCTACGCCTTTAGCTGTGGGTCACACGTGTAAGCAGCCTTTCATGGCAATGCATGTCCAGAAGATACCAATATAAATCAATAGTGGATATATTTTCCTTTTATTTTTAATATGCTGTTTAGTCCTTTTTTGGATAGAAAAAGAGAAGCTGAGCTGCATACAAATGGGTCACAGTACCTCATGTTTACTGTTAAACATGAATTAAATCTGAGTAGCTTGGCATATCTCTATAATAAAATAGGAACCATTAATAAGATTTCATTAAATGGAGAGCTAATGTGTAACAACCTTATATCAGATATGTGAAAACAGAATTTCATAACAAGGCTGGGAGAAGTATTATCAAGGACCTAAGTAGAAAATCTATCTTTCTCGATACTGGAGGAATTTATATTTGAAGAGTGTTCTTTCCTATTGAGATCTTCATTGACTTGTACAAAAATACCGCTTTTAATCTCAAATCCCCACTGGCATTTTCATATAAGCACTGAAAATGCTATTGGGCTTTAGAGATTTAATTTAATGAAGGAAAAGTATTTCTATTAAAGTGTGTAATTTTTTTTATTTTATTTTTTTTAAACACAACATCTTCTGAGGAACTAGGGAAACGGGATTATTTTAAGCTCTGAAAAACTGACTAACCTGTGCCCTTGTAGAACTCCTGCTTCACAAAGAAAGCTTAACAGCTGTGGCAGAACCTGTAGGTGTATTTGAAAAGGGACCCTACTGTCCCAAGTCACATGCACACTGAGAATGCCAAGCCTGGAGAAGGCAGCAGAAAGAGAGGAAAAGAAACATCTCCATGCATCAGGTTGTTTATGCTAAACTGCTGCATCATTAAGCTCCCTTCTGAAATGTCAAAGATGGCAAAAACTCACCAAATAGCTACTAAATCTTCTGCATTAATGGACTGATGCTCTCATCTATTCATGTCAAAAAGTATTAGGTCTGGCTGGGTAGGTAACAAATTCACTGTTGGGGTAAATGAAAGCCACTCTATCAATTTGGGCAGAATTGTACCCGTTGGCTTCTGTGATGAGATAGACTCTGAATTGTGTGAGATAGAATTCCCTTCACATTAATTCCCATAGTACTGCTTTTGTGAGGAGAAAAAAAAAAAAAAATCTGTTTTATCTGTGGATCACCCATGTCTTTTTTGTATGAATATTCATTACAAATATAAATTCCTTTTCATATTGAAAAATCAAGTGCACTTGACACCAGGAGGCCTCTCAACAGGACACTGCCAGGGTTGACAAGCTCAACAGTAGACATAAGTTACAGCAGTTGCTCTTATTTGTGTGCAGAGCTTACAAAAAGTTAAGTTTCCTTGATTTTAAAAAAGAAAACAACACAATCAAAACCAAAAAAACCCACCAACACTATTTTTTACTTAAGAACGGAAGAGATCACTTGAGTAATGCAAACCCTACACCAAGTTACCTACTGCAACAACAGCTGGGCTAAGGAATTGTATGAGAATATACTGTGGCAGCAGAAGAGGGTTGTCCAGAAATAAATACTTGACTTCCCACGAGATCCACTATTTATCTCATATTTGGACAGCCAACTCTACAGAGGGGTTCTTTATGTAAGGAGGTGTAGATAACAGGGCACCCAGATGCCATCACAAACAAGGAAAAGGGTCATCTGTTTCTGAAGTGAGATAACCTTGATGAAAGCAGAGCTAGAGTCCAAAGGACTGATGAAAAACTAGTTCCTCATACTCAGCTGATGAAGCTAGTGTAGGTTTCAACAGGCCTTCAGCTGCAAAGCTTCGTCGCAGCCCAAACGACAGCCTGCTTTGACCTTTCCATCCCCTTTTTCCCACGTTCAGCTGCCTGCCTTGCCTATTTACATTCACAGGCCTTTCAGGTAAAAGTAGTATTTCTCTCTAAGCATGAAATTGTACACAAAAAGATAATTCTGCCATTCACTTCAATAGAATGACGATTCCCCTGTGTGTTTATAGACTAGCCAGTACAGCTGAGTATCTTACTACTTGAAGTTTCTGTGACTAACGGTCAGGTAAGCCTAAACTGCAATTGGGAATTCACATAGCTCGCTGTGCCAGATAGATGATTGGTGTCAAAGAAACCGGTGGTTCATTTCAGAAGGTTAAAAAGCTTAGCAGAAATAAGTTAAATATGACAAATCTGGGGAATATGGGCAATCACCTGAAGTATTTGGAACAGCAAATATTCCATCTGTGGCTCCTGTGCATAAAAAATACTTTACTTAAACCTAATTAAAATAGTGATGAAAAAAGATCATCTGTGAATCTTTATTAGAACAAACATACTGTTTGCTGGATATTCTGATAGCTACATATCCAAGCTCGACACACAACTTTTACTCTAACTGCCTCTATTTTTTTTGTGGTGGGTACAGGCAAGCACGATAGAGCATGCTCTGATTTCATTTATTGCTCTTGAAATGGTCTCATGCAAGTAGGCAGCACAAGTACAAAGACAGACATAGTTTTAATGTTTGGATCAAGCATCCAGAAGTTCCTATTTTTAGTCAACTGCCACGAAAAAGTATGCAAATAGTCACAAGAGAACTTCATGAAAGCAATCAATATTATCAGGACACTTTTACAGTGGTGGTTCTGGCTCCTCACTAAAGAAATACAACATGCACTGGGTTACGCTCTCCATAGAAATGCAATCCTTCCTCAAATGCTGTCACAAAACTGGCAGAACATTTCCATTCTACCACAATCAAAGCATAAACAGGAAAATAAAAACCTGATTTGATGACATATGATCTAGATAAGAAAAGGGTCAATCTAGCCTCCTGCTTTGTCTCCAGCAATAGCCACTACTGAATAACCATGGAATAAGCAAAGCACACAGAAAGAGAGCCTTCCCTATCCATTCCCTCCCAGATTCTGAGAGCTAGGCTTTTTTTATCATTTAAAACATCCATAGATTTTTCTATAAGAAGCCAGTCTTACTGTCTACCCAAACCAGTTTACACAACTTTTGATTCAGAACCATTCTGAAAAACATTAACGCCCCAGTCATGAACAGCCTCAAACTTTAGATACAGGGGAAAACTTTACAAGCGATCTCTGTCACTACAGAGAACCAAGCAAAAATTCCGGTACTGCAGAAAAAAAAAAACCACTGGGTCAGGTTCAAACCATGAGGGACCATCCTTCAGCCAGCATAAATTGTTACTGCTCCATTGAAGCCAATGGAACTGTGACTACTTGCCTCAGCTAAGGAACTGCCCTGAGTCACTGGCTCATCTCTAATGGCACTGCTCGGGGACAAGGTGGGTGGAAGGGAGAAAGGCAGGGAGGAAGGCTGATGTAGAGTGGCAGATAGTATATATTTTTTTAAAGCAGCTGGCAGTGTTAATAGAAATCCTTATTCTTCCACTGCATTCTTATATTCTTATGCAAAGCTCAGATCTGAAGGTTACCTGCTTCCCCAGTGACTTGAAATGGAATTTTTTGTAAAGTAATCTCTTCAGTCTGTCTCTTCCTCTATTTACAGAGCATAAAAGTAACCATAAAATGCCACCGTTTTTGAGCAAATCTAATCTGCCCTTCCAGTAATACCAGGCCACACAATGATTATCTCATTTTCTCTTTGACAAATATGGAATTATTGGCTGGTGATTGTCAAAAAAAATGCATGTCTTTACATCGGATAAATAACAGTAAAGACAAATAAAAAATAAGAAAACTGAGCATAGGCAATAAGAGGCTAATGCCTCTGACCAGTGACCTGTTCTGCAGAGTTGGTGACACAGAGCAGTCTGTCATTTTCTTCACACTGCTCATGGCTCTTCCAGCACACTTTTCCACTTCAGTTTCAGACAAGGAAACAAGGAAAAAAGACAATATGGGAAGAGAGAAAGCTATTTTCTTTTGTATGAGGGGTGGGAAATACCAAGTTCTTAACAAAAGGAAAGAAGTGAAATAGCCTAGTTTTGGACAGCTTCATTCAGGGTAATGCAAGACCAAGGTCAAAGGTTTCTAGAGGGGAGGTTTCACTCAGTTATCTGTGGATTGAGAGAGAGAGACTACCTGAAGTGCGACAAATGCAGGATACAAACAGTAAAGAGGAGAAACAAAATAAGCACCTATTTCAGATTCCTAATTATCAAGGACTGGGAGAAGAAGAACCCGTCCTTGGAAAATCCAAAGCATCACTAAGTTCAGCAAGAAATAACAAGCAGCCAAAATGAAACAGTGACAGTCTCAGCAGGGATGCTGCTTCTGCAGCAGGTACAAACTGCAGGAGTGCCAGCACAGTGTCGACCAACCTGATGTGACCACTGAAAAGCACAACACAACTCTTTCCCTGAGGAAAAAGCAAAGAAGTTTCACTGTATGACAGAGCAACCCATAACCATATGTGGGTCAGGCACAGTGCCTCAGATCCTAAACTCAAAGGAGAACTATCCTCCCATTCAGCTTGATTTTTGCAGGTAGAAACCTCGGATATCTTTAGCATGCTGACAATGGCGAGGTTTGCACATTGGTCCCAGCAGTCAAGCTGCACAGAGCCAAGCTGATGTGAGAACCCCTTTGCCAGCACTAGCAACAAATGTTACATGGAAAAAAAGGTCACTCACAGCCTCAGGCAAAGGAATGGAGCGTTCCTCCAGCTCCCTGGAAAAATACAGGCAAGCAAAATCTGACAAAGGAAGTCCTGAGGCTGCAGGAAAGAGATTAGGCAGGAACACATCCAAGAAGATACTCAAAAACCTCTGTCCTTTTTGAATCCATGGGATTTAGATGATAAAGGAGGAGTCAGGCACCTAACTGCCTTCTTGTACCCTGGCTTTCAACCAGGATTCATTGCACCTGGCTTTAAGTATTTAAGAAATGAGCCAACCACCTCAAGAGGGCAAAGCACGTTAGCAGGATCAGGCACCCTCTGCAGCTTCCAGTCTCCTTGCACTGACTGCAAAGCAAGCATGGAGTCTCCAACCTGGACAGCTCAGATAAATGCTCGTAATTAGCTATGACAGGTCTGTAGTTCAGTTTCTCCCCCTTTCTCTCTGTGAAATAAATATCAGCCCTTTCCTACGGCTAGTACACCTATGCTTACCACAAGCAATTCTCAGTGTGAAATCATCATCCTACTTCTGCTTTACACGGGAGTTTTTCAGCTGAGGGATCTGAATAAAACCTCAGATCAATTTAGAGATATGGTTCTGTTTGGTGTAACACAGCCTACATTTTATTCCACAATGGCCTAACCCAAGCCAGGCCTTGGGAATACACTATGGTGGGACAAAAGGCGGCATAGACCATGTTTGTGTGGTGTGGAGACGAAAGAACTGGAGGAAAACTATAGAAGTCCTGCCTAGGTCCAGCAACTGCATTAAAGAATCCCCATTACAGTCATTACACTTTATTCCTGCACTTTCATTTTCCACTGTCATGAGACACACTCCAAAGGCATATTTGCATTACCAAGGTGTTACCAAAGTGAAGTGAAACAGCTTAAAGCTTCTTTATAGACAATACATCTATTCATGGTAGATAAAGGGATTAAAGATCCTACTAAAATCCATTAGAATCAGGAGTAATACTGCCACATATAGTTTTATTTTGCACTTTTATTATACCTTTCCTCCCAGGATCTTAGAGCACTTGTCAAATAAGAAATTAGGCTCTGCTACTTTAGCAGCATAAAATAAAAACTCTGCTTTCAGATAGAGAGGACAGCTACAGTGACAGCTGAAGGTCACACAGGAATAGAGCCTGGGTACTCTGGCTTGTGAGTTTCTGCTCTAAAGCCAATTCCCTTTTTCAATTAGAGAGATGACAGTGCCACATACACACAGTACTTAGGGTAAACATTTGTCTGAGTTCTTCATCTCCTCCTACCATTATCTGCACCATTTTTATTTGAATGCCTCATTTTTTTTCCAGAGTTTTCTGCAAAATTCAAATGAACCGTGAACAAGAGAATGAGAGGTTTATTGAGCCATAGCAGGCTAACACTACCCATGTTGCTGCATGATTCGAATACTTAAGTGGCCCAGATGCTCTAACATTCAATTAATGAATTCCGGAGATTTGGGAAGGGGGTGGAGGGAGGAAAAAAAAAATTACACAAGATGTTGGCTTTGCCATTGCATTATCCTAGGTGTCTCACTCTGATGAAGGTTAATGAGGAGAGTTCAAATGCTAAGACATAATTAAATAGCAATAATTAAAGAAGCTGACACTGCTAGAAGCAGCAAACTGAAATAAAGTAAGATTGTTTCCCTTTAAAAGAAGGTAGGCAGATATTGTTTAAACACAACCCTAGCAGGTTTCTGAAATGGTTTCCCATATTCAAAAACACGAGACAAACATTCATTAATTGGTATCATTACACATTTAATGCTGTTTACCTTGCCTTCCCTGATCCCATTTGCCTATTTTTGGACTGTAGCCTCAGCACAAATGAAGCCCATTTGGCAAGGCTGCACCCTGATCAGAGACAGACATGTGGTCATCCTGGCTAGCGCAGAACTGAAAGGTGTTCATACATTTCCCAGGTAAGCATAATATGAAAACTGAAAGAGAAAAGAATTTTAAGGCAGGCAATGCTCTGACCCATAATATTCTAGGAGCAGCCAGTACAGCACGTAAAAGCTAAGTCAATGTTTGGAAAATTGGAGTATTCAGATCTGGAATGCTATGGACATTTTGGATCACTGGCCATCCCTGCTATAGACTGACTGGTTCACACAGCATGCAGCAGAAAACAGAAAAGAAAAAAGGCACAATTTCTACTATATTCTTCCAATTAATTTGCAGCTGCTAGTTAACATGCATCTTTTGTTAATGACATCAAAACTTCCCACTGTTCAGAAAGTTTCGCTGATTTACTGAACACTTAAGAATCACTCAGCACTGTCAACAGCACAAGCAGTACCATGGTAAACACAAGTTTGCCTGCTGTTGAAATCTAACTCTGCATTGATGGAAATAAGGTGACAGATCCTGGCAAAAGCAATATTCATCAATTCCACAGGCTTGCCCCTCACAGGGGTTATCCTGATGGATAATCCCACATGGACTATTCTAGCTAGCAGAAGGAAGGACAACAAAAATGCTACGTTACTTTGTCTGTTAAGGGGTCACCTATATATGAACGTGCCAAGTTCTGCATTTGGTTCATACATCTCCTGACTCTGCCCCAAGGATCTGGTGAAGAAAGTCACGTCAAAAGAAGGCCACTCCAAGCCTGCAGATATACATTTGGTGATGAATTGTCAGGCACAATAGTTTCGCCTGAAGTTCTCTGCAGATATAGCTGGATGATTCCTTTTTGAAGTCGCAGTGAGTAATTCCTTTCCTTCCTTTCTGAAATACAATCATGCCTCCATAGGACCTGCTGGGTGCCATTTGTTGAAAGACCTTCTGTCAGAGGAAAGAGTTCTCAGACCCCAGACCCAAAAGAACAGGCTCAGATCATCTGAACTCAAGGAGATCTCTTGGGGCCACTAAACAAAACCAGAACGTTGAACTCAAACTGGATCTGAAACTTGTAAATGAGACCTGTTCCTGAACTGTGAGGCTATTGTCCCACAACAGACATGAATCTGCACTGCAGCAAGAGATAGAAAGAATAGGAACACACCACCAAGGTCTCTTAACCTTCACCTGGAGTGCCTTTTCAGACAATTTTTTGTATTGGACATCAGCCTGAAAAAAGAATAGAGAAGAGGCTTCCATTCCTTGCATACAAGCACAGTTATGTACATGACTGGAACACTGCAGGTACAAAAAAAGATTCAATGTGTTAAGCTAATGAAAATGCAGTTTGCTTAGATGTCCTTGTTGCACTGTTCTTCACAGAAGTACATCTGTCAATGACTAATATGGACTAAGAGGAGAAAGCTAGGTGAAATGGGGAACAAGAAGATCCATCCCTAGTTGAATAAAAATAAAGGTATGTTCAGACACATTTGGGGAAAGAAGGAGAACACATTAAAAATTCAGCTTAAGCCAACCCTCCTCAGAAAATGGCTTTTTTAAAAACAGATTGACCCTGACATT
Organism: Falco biarmicus; assembly: GCF_023638135.1. Taxonomy (NCBI): domain Eukaryota; kingdom Metazoa; phylum Chordata; class Aves; order Falconiformes; family Falconidae; genus Falco; species Falco biarmicus. The sequence goes on along the minus strand of NC_079298.1, from coordinate 11,330,253 downwards.
TCCCCTTACTCCTGACCAATGGATTCCACAAGACTGATACAGCATCTGTCATTGCAAACACCTGGGTAGCAGTACATTTCCCTTTGTAAACCTGCCAGCAGTCAGTCAAGGCAAAACTTGCAGCATTTTCATTGAAGGTGCAAAATCTGGTATCAGAGCAGACAGGTAGCAAGCTCATTTTCATTTGAAAGTCAGACTAGTATTTGAAGATAGGACTGAACAGGTAAAAATCCAGTGCATCAATCCACTGATTCCCCATGAACACTTTCTTTGCTCATTTTGTCTTACTCTGAGACTAAAAGTATGAGGAAAACACCACTGAGAATAAGACGAACGAGCTAAAGAAATATCTCCATGCCTATCCCCATTACTAAGGTGTGACGACCTTGCTCAGTGGTGACCAAGGGGAATCTGGTTACAGATGACTGGTGGCTGAGCTTTTGACAGTAGAAATATGCCTCCTATAAGTTTCCCCTGTCTAAGTAAAAATGCTCTGCTGTTTCTTTCAACCTACAGATGTCTTACATTTCAGGCAAGAACTTGGCAGGAGCTTGAAACCAGGCAAAATGCACTACATATATCTGTGGAAGCGGTACAGTTTGAAACTCAACAGACAGAAACCTAATTATACTTTGTAAACTCTTCCCAAGGCTGATCCGCCAGTGACAGAACCGGGATAATCACCTTCCTAAAGCTGGTCACAAAAAAAAAAAAAAAAAATCTTGTTTTCAAGGAGAGATTCTGGATGGAGGGATTCTTCTGATCACACAGGAGTTACAAGACAAGACAACTATGTCCAAGAGATCAGCCACCCATGGTAGCCATACTACTAGCTAAAAAAAAAAAACCAAAAAACAACCACCACCAAAACACCACAAAAACAAACCCAAAAGACCAAATCATCCCAACCCAAAACCTATATGCAAATAGTTCAACTCAAGTACTCACACCTGTTTCATGATCTGCACCAGTACCCAAAGGTTTCTCACATCAATGCTTACCATAGTTAAAATGCTTTTGCTCTCCAAGGCTTTTTTGCAGACCGTTAAAACTGTCAGATACTATGTTTGCATCCAGAGATTTGAGGTAAAAGAAAACCATCTTTAGCTTATAAGGCCAAACCCCATTGAAGTTCCATTACAATGACTATAGAGGGCATTTAGATACGTATCTGCCAGCTCTCAACATGTTTTTGTTCTATTATTGAAACAACTGCCATAGGCATATACTGAAAAAGCCCTCACTGATGTCATGATCTCTTATGTATCATATTTCTTTTCAGGTTGTTAGGGTTTAATTTTTAGGTGGGTTGGTTGGTTTGTTAGGTTTAATTGCTTGGATGGTTCATAGCTACAGCATAGATAGTTGTCAATTGTGGATCGTTGATTTAGAGCAACAAATGTCTCAATAAATACTTAGAGAACTTGCACAACAGCATCATCCAGGCATCAGTGTACTGACCTTCACTTTCCAGAAAATGAAGAGTTAATCCTGAATGTCTTTAACTGTTTTATCCTTTGAAATGTTTATCATGAAATTGCACAATATAAGTAGTCAAAATGTCCTATATTAATGAACTTTAATAGAATACAGGATTGCAAAGACTAACATTGAAAATTATCTATAACCTAAAATCTGATCAAATTGAACTCTCCAGGTAGATGATGGATAGAGACAGTAAACTTGGAGTCAAAGACTTCTAGGAATAGCTTCCTTAGAGACAGATGTCTCTGTGATTTACCACTCAAACCTTGATGTCTGTCTCACTACTACTTGCAAAGCCTTTTCCTATTTTCAAGACAATTATTTCTGAAATAAATGCACATCAACACCAAGATCACCTACTCTGCTGTTAGACTGCAAAGCAGATAGAACAAGGAAAGACCACGAAGATAACAAAGATATAGTGATAATTTACTGTACGTCAGCAAAAGAAAAGTTTTGTCAGGTTGGGAAAACTGACAGAGAAATGGTTGTAATTTATACTTATAAAACCTTATATAAGTATATTTATAATTCTGCTTTTATGTGTAACCTCTTGGTCACCCCTCACGCTACCAGTTATGCAGGAAAAAGTACCATTGACAATGTACCATTGTCTTTTATCCATGGCTAACACTTCTGTATTACTCCAGCCTAATGAAACACAATGTTATCATAATCTCCTCTGTAGAGCTTATCATCAATTGTCAATTACCCACAGCACTGGAATAAGAAGAGGAAATAACAGAAAGTTGGGACAGCAAAATAAATTGATAAGGTGAAATATATTTAAAATGGACAAAGTAGTCACTGTATTTAGGATATATCTTTTTGAAAGGTGAAGTTAAGAAGTATAATGAGATGATCAATATAAAACAGCTTTTTGAAAAGATTAAGATCAAGATGATTCCTAAATAACATGGGTAATTGGCTAGTGAACAATCAAAAGTCTTGACTGTACTGTGGTTTCTTTCTTTCTTAGACTACATTTAAATGCATCGTTTCATCTCCCACTGTGATTTATACTACTTTTATATAGTCTGTATTACAAGAAAATTTTGGCCTTCAAATCAGATAGGTCCTCTAGGAACTCAATTATTCACCCAATGAAAAGCTACATGAAAGCCCTCCATCTAATGATTTTTTCTGGCAGAGAATTGTAATGAAGTGATTTTCTAGTCAAACAAGATGGTGGACAAATGGGATATTTGCAGGCAGCATATTCAAAATTATGTATGGGCAGTATTAAATTACTACCAAGTCATCAATTCCACTATGTCAAGTTTTCTCATAATTAATGGGGACGCTATTCTCAATTTTCAAAAGTAATATGTACAATGCAAGATCATACACAGTTGTTTCAGAGAAAATCAGAAGGCTTTTCCCATAAAGGTTGCCAAGAAATTGTAACATTCAAGCACAGGCAGCTGAAGTTTTGTCATTTGCTTCGATGTAAACACACAGTGCACACATGCTGGGTACAGCAAAGAAATTCTGACACTACTTTTAGAGATATACACAGAAAATCTCCATCCCAGCATCCACCCGCTTTCTGATCAAATGATCAATATCCTCTCTCTGTCAACTCTAAGGGTAACGTGTATCCACCATCACCTTCATTCATTTAGAAACAAAAAATAACAAAAATAGGGAAGAAACTACTAAGAGGATTTTACTGACATTTTACAGGAAACAATATTTATTATCCTAGAGGCAAGGTACACAGGAGAACAAATACAGTTACAACACCCTTTCCTCATTCAAGTGCTTCACAATTTAAAAGAAGTGAGAATGATGATATTAAGAAAAGTTCAGGTATAAGAGAAGGAATCAAAGACAGTGGGGTTAAGACTGCTTACCACATAAAACACTATCACTACTGTTAGCCCTCTCTTTATTGTGAACACCTGCAAAGTTTACTTTTCAAAGGTAGATCCTTTAACCTGCCACGTCTGTTTATGTGGAGATGATGTGTATACTCAAAAGACTGCATTTCTAAAGGTAGGAGGCAGATTCTGCAGTGATGCTGGGAAGGCATCTGCAGAGTTTCGCCCATTTACATCATGCAGGACAGTAATCCATGGTGTAGTATCCACTCCCACTTTTGTGTTTAATTGCTAACAACTCCATACTGGGAACCAAGTTTGTATGAACAAAACTTTCCGTAATAGGAAACTGTGCTAAACATCCATTTGGTACCTGGGGTACCCTGCCTCCCATCCCTCTGTTAATGTACCTAATACCCTCAGGAAACAGCACAATATTAATACAATATTCCAATGATCCACTTATCTCCACCTAATAGTCCACTCTCTTCCCCAACTCCCCTAAGCATGAAGAGAAATTATATATGGTTTTTAAGTTCATTCTTTTGGTAATAAAGAAGCTTATCTTATCAGTTATTGCATGCATTAAAGTGTTGTCCCCTGAAGGTATAATTTTCCACCGTATCCGTCCTTATTTTAGCATCTGTTAGACCAAACTGTATCTACAATCTCTCTGTGTACTAATATCTGACCCTTGGCCTTGAGGTAGGAATGCTGATCCCCAGCTTTATCTGACAATTCTTGTTTTCCTGCAGTTGCCTCTGAAAGTAAATGAAGATTAGTTTGCTTTCAGGGTTTATTGATTAAGCACTGTAAAGGATGGTTGTTGTGAACTAACTTAAGTCATAATCGCTTAAATAGGTCTCAGGAGCAAGAATAGTCATTTTCTCGCAAAGATAACTGAAACCACATAACCACATATGCAAGATAAACACACATGGGTTTTAGGGGTAGCTGGTGCTTTGTGTTATAAAGAAATATCATACAGAGAAGCGTGTTTCCCCCTCCTTTACAGACTCTCTCACCACTTTCCCTTAAGCTCAGGAAGGGAAATGGCGGTGATGGTAATCTCCTAGATGCTACTGTTCGGTCACATATTTTCTTCTTACACAGTGGCTTTCATCAAGGATCTCAAATTACTTTTCGAACACTGATTAATCCCTACCTGTGAGATAAGCATTCTCACACACACAGGAGGACACAGAATGTTCAACAACTTATCCAAGGACACAGTTCACGTGCTGTAGAGCTGGTAACTAAACCCAGCCTTGGCTGGGGAGCAGGGTACGTGACCTCCAGAGGACACTTGCAACCTACACTATTCTATGCAATGCTGTGCAAACATGTCACCCCTCACTTAAAATACTTTCTTAAAAGCCTTTGCACAATCATTAAAGAAAATCATCATGGGTTTCAAAATAAAATTCATACATCCTACAGGAGCAGCAGTGGGCAGGAAGGTGGCCTCAGGCTGGGAAGGCATTATGTTGAAGGAGGCTAGAAAGAGTGGGCCTAACAAGAATTTAGGGCTTAAATTGGCTCCTGCTGAAGAAAACAACAGATCATCTATCACCTCCCAATACTGTTAAACCCCAGATGTAACCCCAGGCCCCTGGGAACGGGCATAAATAACAGGATTTCCACTGAAGAGCAAGACACTGAAGAACAGCACTCACTATTAACTTCTTAATAGCAAAAGGACTGCAGTAGAAACATGAATTCAGTGTTTGTATACCACAGTCTATGAAATTCTGCATCACAAATGCGAAACAATTAAGCTTAATAGTAGGAAAAAAACCCAGAACTGTCATTTAACTTAAGATTTAAGTTCTGAAACCTTAAATCTTTGCTTTATATTTAAGTTACTTCTCATGAGCTAAGTTATGTTTGGAAAATATCTGGCAGGTATTGGCAGAAATCCTACATAAATACGTAAAAATATTTAGTATCTTTGTAGAAGGTGAAGACTACAATTGAATTGCTTAATACAGTGCTGTTTAAACTGCAAAACTGAAGTAAGACACATTAAAATCTGAGATAAACCAGGTATACAGGAAAGTAACATTTTAAGTATGTGCAGAAATACAAGAAAATATACAAAATATTTGATGAATGACAAAAATCAGTGCAGCTTATTTGAATACCACTTTAACAAGCAAATTGCTGAAGTCTCTCATTTCTGCATTATGTAGTTCCTGAGCACGGACCTTGCTGTACCTAACATTTTTCTCATCCTGTATCCACAAAAAAAAATCCCTCTCCTGTGAGCAGAAACCCAACCTGCACATCAATTCCTCACCCTTCCTGCCCCCTCTGTCAATGCGTTTGTTATGCCATCCTATTTTCTTGCCTTAAATTCATACAATTACTATTAAGCATAGTTATAGGACTTCAGCACAAAGAGCCAGCTTCAGGTATTTCTTTCAGATTCAATATAGATTTCTGTAGTGTGTAGTCAGTAAGCATGACAGAAAGACTGACTCCAAGTGAATGGGTAATACGCCTGTGTTCCTCACCGTTCACTGTGCAGCTCTGCTTTCCACTTACTGCTTTGATCATGTAAGAGAAAAAATATCAGGATTCACAATGTTTTGGGTTTTTTTGTTTCTAGGTCCTTTAAGAACTAAAATCACCGGTCTTACACAAAATTATCGCAAACATGATAACTAAGTTTTGGCCCCCACCGAAGACTCCGAACCCGGCTGTGCTGGCTGACCATCAGATCTAACAAGTTCCAGTTCAGCTGAATGGTTTCTGGTTATGCTTTGCATTGACATTCTTCAGGTTCCATAGCCATTTGCAGATCATAATCATTAATATCCTAATATCTAAAAACCCTTTAGGTGATACTGTGAAACAAACCTTAAGGACAATTCTTAAATCAATCAGTACTTCAAAACTAATACATGGGAAATGGTGCAAGAGAGGGATTTGAGCTCACATTTGTTGTGCAGTCAACACTCATCTACCCTTCACAGAACAGCAAGGGGGTGTGTGTGGAATATCTGTATGCCTTATAATGTAATTTTCCTTTTCACTTGAAGGTGGAGGACCTTATTTTCTCAATTCTGAGGTTAAAATAGCTTGTTTCAAATGAAAACTTTTGAAAATATTAGAAAACTTAAATCAGATAGAGTCTCTGAGGATGTTCTGTTGGAGTAAGGGTAGACAAGTGATTTTTCTGGCCTCAGAAGCTGATCCCAGATAGGATTTAAGGCAACTGTCAAGTCAAACCCAATTTCATCAGTGCAACTCTTGTCTTACAAGAAAAAGAAAGTATATTTTTATATATACACACACTCACAGAGGCCAGCACTTCAAACTGATTGAAAGAGTACCTGCATTAAAAAAAACAAACCCAAAATAAATAAATCTGTTTTGTGAAATTCTAAATCAATGATACTCAGTAAGAAAAGATGTGAAGGACCACATTCAAGGGAGAAAGGACTGTGCAAGCAGAGTTCCTCGTCATTACCCTAATATCTAAATCTGGAAAGAAGAAGCCACTTGGTTCTCTGACATGGTTCAACCAAACATCTGGAGAAACACGAACATTTAGAAAAGCTCCTTATACCTCTCTACTTTCTGCTTTTCCATTTCAGGTTCTGGTTCAAAACAATCCTGTTTATTTCATAAACAGCCCAATTATATTCTATTCTCTTACCTCAAATAGGATTATTTGGGTACACTTCCCCTTCGCAAACTATGGCCACTCTTGTCAGTAATAATTGCATCCACTTGATTTTCCTATAAATGAGAGCACACAAAGACAGACAGGAGATCCTTGCTCACCCTTTGCCTTTGAACCTATTCCACCTCCAATTCCTTTCAAAATGCCACCACTTGGTTGACTTTCTGCAGTATAGTCTGATCTGAACTGCAGTGGCAGGTGTACAAAGCCAGCTTCACTTGTGTCAGCAGAAATACATGGAGCACCCAAGAGTACAAGCTGAGACACACGATAAACTGCTGGGGCCTGAGAAGCTACCACATACCAGCTGAGGCTATTCCTGTGGTTTAACACGCTAAGCTTGTGAAATAAATTATCTTAGCTTAAATCTCAGCAAAAGGTGTTTGGGCAGAATGATGCTACTGCTTCTGACCAGAGTGGCATAAGAACTACCCGAGAGGGCAGCTAGCATGGCTCAGCTGATGCAAATCAACTGGACAAGCAGGTGTAATGTACTCAGGTGTCTTAAATGTGTATACTTTTTCAGCTGCTACATGTGTATGTGCTACGTACATCATACAACACAAGGTAATACTTTAAATTATCCTTAAAAAATCCCCACCGCACATTTGGGCAAATGTCTGAGGTGAGGAAGGCACTAGAAACTTGTTATACTCAAATTTTTTTTAGCAAGCTCTGCCTACAGATTCCTCAGTAGTTCTGGTTCAAGATCATAACGCTTATTTCTTAAACACAAGCTTCTTAGCTGACAGAAAACAAACAAAAAGCTTCTCCCCTAAGCAAAATACTTAAATGCTGGAAAGATGTTTAACTTTCCCTTTGTTCTTGGTCTTGGAGAGGAGGGGGAAGGAGCTGAAATTTCCTGGTCCCAGTTACTCTCATCGTGCTGCATCACAGCCGGCTAAATCAGTCACGCTGCATTACGTTACATGGCTGATTTAGCCTCGTATGATGAGTCACTGCAGTCAAGCGTCAGCAAAGAAATGTGCTACTTAAGAATAAAAAAAAAAAATCAGGGCAGGTGCCGTGTGGCTAATTTTGCTTTTAAAAATGGATTTTTAAAAAAAAATTTAAGCGTGCTAGGATTTTATTTTATCAGCTGTGACTGTACAAAACAATTGTAACAATCCTCTTTATTCTTTATTAATTTGTGTCTGGAGGCCCCCAATGTGGGTGGGACTCTCCTGTGCCGAGCACTGCATGTTTGTGTGGGAAAAAACAGCGACAGTGTTCCCTGCCATCTCGACTCACCAGCGCAAGCATGGGAAAGCACGAGCTCAGAGCAGTAGGAGTCTGCCTCAGGGTTCCCAGTCCTCAGGCTATAATAGCTCTCTAAAACACCAAAACCTAAAAAAAATAGTTTTCTAAATGTTTTCAAAGGCATGGAGATGAAGGACGAGAGAGGAAAGCTAAGACACCATTAAAGATATGGGCTGTCAATTCATAAGACGAGCAGAGAAATCAAGTTTTAGTGACTCTGGCATCTCACCCTTCCCTTTTAGGCAGCCTTGTCTCTACAGACACAAGGACAAGTTCCCCAAATCTTCCTGCCCCCCCCCAAAATGGCAGTGCCCAGCCTTCTTGCTTAGCACATCATCTATGTCTTATGGAGAAGCAGATGAAGCACAAGCAGGTCACTGGCATGCTTTAGTGGATCATGGGCCCTGCTCTGCTGGCAGAAGAGGCTTTTTGGCACTTAAAATAAGTTTTGTTTTGTATTTCTACGGCATCCAGAGTCTCTATTTCAGTGCTCACAGATCGCAGGATAATCCCGGAAAACTATATAAATCATGCTCCCAAGATAGAACTCCTCTTCCCCCGCCCTGCCCCCCCCCCCCTTTTTTTTTTCTGCCTTCATTTCCTACTTCCTCTCATTTGCTTTTAGATGCCTGGGTAGATTTAGGTTAATCTTAGGGCTGCAATGTTACACTGAAGCGTCGTATTAATGCCTGATCTAGCTACTGCATCCTACTGTAATTCATATACAGCAGTAATAAAAATAATCCTCTGGGAAAATATAGTGGGGAATGGATTTTTTTTTTCTCTATGACTGACAGCACATTTTCATTCTAAAGAAAACTAAAATACAGTTTCTAAAAAGATATTACAATAGAAACCTTTAATGGAAATATCTCTAGGTAGCTGATAATTCCAGTTCACTAAAGACGCCATGTGTTTTCAGTCTAAAATAAAGAGTGGGAAAAGTGCAAAACCAAAATATTGTTGACTACATTCCACATATTTCTTCCCTTCGTTATTACTTTGCAGTTTCTAGTTTAAGAAGCCAGAGATCAGAGTTTTCTACATATTGCAGAACCTATTCAAGTACCACTTAATCACTTGCCAACAGCTAAATGAGTGCTCCAAAAAGACCTAGTCCCATCCTCTTCACATGAGCATAATGTATCAGAACCCAGGTGCACCACTTCGGAAAAGCAGAGTTAGCACCAATTTTTCCTACTGTTAAGTCTCATTTAAGCAACCTTCTAAAATAAGCATATTCTAATTGAACTGCTTACAATACTTGACAGCATCTTTTGCTACAGAAAACTTAAAGTGCATTTTCCATTTCTAAAAAGACAGCTAGGAAAAAGAATTTTTAAAAAGAAGCAGTTCATCCAAGGCCATAAAAGATCACAGATTTTCTACAGAATTAATATGCATGATGTAGATCAAACAAGTAGGTAATAATTTTTACAGTATTTATTTACAGGGTATATTAGCGGAGGAAACGAAAAGAATTTTCCTTTGCTTCACTACACACACTGACATGAACAAGTAATCATTCAAATGCTTTTAAGAGATGCAGTCTTGCTTGTACAACTCTGCAGAGTCACGGAGAAATGAATGTAGATTACAGCAGCAATAGAGAAGCTATAAATACACATGCACTGCCAGTCACATCTGGTGGTTTGTTTTTTTTAATATAAGATCATGGTATTGATATATTTCTTCTTGTAGATGATTTAAACAGTTATTTAGGATGTCAAGATTAAAAATAGTTTTTTAAAGAGAGGGTAAAGGTATGATTCCTTGATTTTCTTTACTACACTTCCTAGACATATATTTCATCTCAGAAAACCCCTGAGATTACTTATGGAATATCCCAGCCATTGATCAAAGATAAGGCCTTTGCAGGAAGCTTAAAATAAATGGTATTATGTGGGAAAATAAAATCAAATAACATACCAATTCATTCAAATGAGTGTTTTGCTAAAAAGGATTAATTTTAACACAATTTGAATTTCAAAGTTAAGGCAGTGTTCCCAAGTTTCCTAACTGTTCATGCCTATCATATCTACATTTTCTAGATTACCTCATGTTTTTAACTGGCTTACAGTTAAAGTGGGGAAGGAGGGATAGGGTTAAAACAGGCATGTTTCAATTGACTTGTTCTCAAACAAGGATACAGCAAATCCTCCCTCTCCTAGCTCGACCCAAACCTCCCCAATCACTTGTAATTTCACAGCTTTATCCAGCTCAAAATGGGAAAGATTTCTAAGCTCTTAAATTGTCAAATGGTGACACCACTTTCTGCCTGGTTTTAATGATTATTCCTTTGGCTTTCTTTAAATTCATCAGTTCATGACATTCTGTCTGCCCCCTCCACCACCTCAAACAAAAATCAAAACAAAGGGAGAATATATGGAAATTCCACACAGCAAAGGTATGTCTTCACGACAGAATAGAAATCACCCAGGCTAACATTACTGGAGGAAATCTTATGTCTTCTGCTGGAACTGGTAGAAGAGCCACACAAGAGTTCAGATAGGAAAAGACCTCTGCCTGTTTCTGTTCCAACCCACTGCTTCAGAAGGGCTAACTGCAAAGTTGGATTTAGTGTCAGGGTGCCTCATCGCCGTTGATTTTATGCCCCAAATCAAGTGATCAAGCTCAGAAAGGAAGATTTCATAGTGCAAAACGTTGTTTTTGCAGTCTTCCTCTCTCAACACACCCCCCGACATGGTATTTGGTGGTATATACATAGGTGCCACCATTTTCATAGCAGAGTATGCAGGATTCAGTGATCCTGTTTGGTAGGACCTTATTTAACAGCTATACCTGGGGAGAAGAATATCAGTGCATCTGTTTTCCAGAGCAGCAATGACTAGCCCATAAAAAAGGCTGTGTGTTATGAAGACAGCACAGACAAGTTTGCAAGCTGCCCCAATAGTGTACGTGGCAGGTGGAAACCCAGGTGAGCTGGTACCAAACACTCTCTTCAAACATTCTCTTCTCCAGCATTTCAGGGCAATTGTGCGGGATGCAGCTGTTCCCCAGGCAGAGCTGAGCTGCACAGTTCGCGCTTCCATCTGTGAGTCTCAACCGGCCATGCTAACCTTGACAGCTTCACAGCAGCCAATTTTTCCACACAAACCAACCACAATTTTCTTGGACAAATCCTCCACTGGATTGGAATCTCTGAAGATTTTCTTAAACAGGGGGCAAGAAGTTCTTCTCTCTTCCCCCCCTATGCTTACCAAACATTTATTTTTGTCACTGCAAAGAAAATATCGCTTTCTAATTCCCTTTTACACTTTTAAAGTGCCTCTGTGTTCCTCTGGGGAAAATGGAGCACCATTTTGTTCTGTAACTTTTAATTTTTTAGGGAATCTTCCCCCACCCCAAATCTCCAGTGGAGGAAAATAATTGACAAAGTTTTCTGTTCTATTTATCCATGATTAGACTGTGCTCAGCACAAAGAGGGGAAGTGTCAAAGGGGGTGAAACTGGCTACAAGCCTGACATCCTCAGCAAATCCTGAATCACTCTACAACTTGACTTAAAGAAGTTTGATGCTGCGAGTAATAAGATAAAATGAATAAACATAATCTGAGCAAGTGCAAACATCTAGAGTATGCAGGGTTACACAAGCCCAAAATTTAGCTCAATATATATTTAACAGGAGCAGCAGCCTGTGTAGCACTCTACAAAACAGAACCTTTCAGACTGAGACAAAAAAGCAAGAGATGTATCTTGTCTAGCTGTAAACCTTAAAACAGCAGTAGCAAATGCAACTTTTTAAAGGTAACACCACAAGACTGTCCAGAGCAGTACATAACACAACTCATCTTTATTAGGAAACAAGCGTCATTTTTCATGGGAGAAACAAACTATATCCAAAAAGAACAGGGAAAGAAAGAGATAGATCACTTAATCTTGCAAGAGATGGAGGTGGATCTATGTGAAAGCTAGCATGGAAGAAGGCACAATGATGAGAGTTTGAACAAAACAAAAGGAGATTTTATAAGAAGAACATGTGAACATGCCAAAGAAACGAAACTCAGGAGAAAAAAAGGTATGTCAGACACTTACAGCTAAAGGTAATCCAAGTGTGGTTTGGGCCAATAAAAAATTCTTGCATTCAAAAGGCCACCTGACTATCCTAAAAAACAGGTCTCCCAATTGTAGCTGACAAATTACGAGGAATTTTCTAAAGAGATTTTACTTTATCCACTGAAATGTGCACTAAATCTTCCATTTAGCATGGTGCTCGTGTAAAGCCAGTATCGTTCTTGGAATACTATTACAACGTGCATAAAGCTATTTGTCAGGCGATAATCAAATGCCAAAATTGGTTCTGATAGAACATGCAATTGCTCACCCTAGACAACACTTGCTGTCCAAACAGATAGAGATTGTGTAGATAAAGAGAGAAAATTTTTAATTATTATTTTTAAATCATCAGTGCAGTCATCTCATTAATATGAGCCAAAAGGAAGTTGACCTAACATAATATACTATGTCAGAAATGAACAAAAGAGCATTCCTTTCTAATTAGCAACCATTTTCAATTAAAATGCCCACATTTGGATTTAAACTTATTGCAAGAGACTGACTTTGGTGAATAACCTGGCCTTCCTAAGATAGTCAGTCTTATGTGAATAAAAGATCAAGGTAAATCTGTAGTTAATTATTCCTTCAGACAGTAATATACTATGTATGTGCCACAGAAAAGCATGTGGAAGGGCTGGGTGCTGGATCCTGGTCTCCGATCCTTACATCCCATTGGAGTAAACTCCATAAGAATTTGACTCCCATCTATGGACCACTCAGAATTTCCCTGTTACTGATGATCTTTTGGCTTTGTTCTACCCTTCACGTTTTAAGGTAGCCCAGACTTGCTGGGCAAAAATGCGCTCAGGCCAACAGCAAAAATTAAGGATAACATTTTCATGCATGTTCAGTATTACAAAGACTTTCAAGTCCACTTCCAGGGCTTCCAGTATCTCATGTAGATAGGCCTGAAGCAGACAAACCTTATGAGAACACGCTGCCGAGTGTACTGCCTGCCACCAGTGCACATTTCCCAAGAAGCTAATGCAATAAGTAACAGTGTCTAGAAGTTTGGCGGAGAAAAAGAGGTCACCACATGTTTGGCAACACATCATTAACTTGCTAATTATGCACTAATGGACATCTGATATTTCAAAACCACTACTTGATGCAATTACGTTCCACTTTCCTACATTAAAGGAAAGATGTAACAGCACTACATCATCCACCTGCTGCATTCTTGTACATTTTTAAAAACCCACTTAGATCAGAATAAATTAATCACTTCTACCCACCACTGATATCAGGCAGCACAAATAAAACTAGTTTTAGTACTTAAAGAAAAACAAAAAACCCCCACATATAAAACCTTTGATCAGTGACCAGTCTTGGGTGCTGGGTATTAGGAATAGCTGCTCAGTGAAGGATTTCTCCAGAGCACTACGGTAATGAATTATGATGAATCACAAGGTTGGGGCCAAATACTCTGCAGTTATGCCAGATTCTGCTGAATGTCCATGGGTCCCAGGTCCGCAACATCTGAACCAATACTAACAAAACAACAGTGCTTTCATCTTTTGTCTCATGACTCATTGCACGCGCTGGGGTAGTAACAGCCCAGTTAGCCATGGCAGCCCAGGGCTCCACCTTCCAGCTAAAAAGAGAGTGGAACACCACATTTCCATTATTTTCCCTGCGAATCCAAATGTACCTGAAAAGCAGCTGGGCCTACTGCCTCACTGCTGGATACTTTTATCATCACCTTTCTCCTAGCACTGAAAAAGTTCTTCCCGTGGCAGGTTTTGCCCAGATACAACAGATTCCTGCCTCCACACGTAGCAGATGGTTCACCTACTGCACATCCAGAGGATGAGTGGGGAATTAACCACCACTGAGGAATTCAGTTATCCTTGAGCTCCTTAATGTCTGCACGATACTGGCAGTCTTAGCACCTGGATTCCTCCTTTCCCACTTTCCCTGAGGGTAACATACTCCCTGCATCTCACAGCGCCAAGTAGGAGAAGCCATTTTACCACAACTGACTTTCATTTACTGCAGGTGTCAGGGAAAAAACATAAGAGGAAAAGAAATCCAAAGCTTTGCAAGGGCAATAATCTCTCCTATGGACTTCAGCGGATAGAAGTTGTTAATTAACGTTGTATTTTATGGTGGCATTGGAATCCCCTTAGAGGATACATCTTCTACTCCCACATTCTTCGTAGGCTTCCATTTTAATCTGCAAGTACCTCAATAACTTCAGAGCTCTCTGATCTGTACAAAGGGATCCCTGAACGTGATAGACTGATGACTGTTATCCCCTAACCCCTCCACAGGGAAATCCCAGCTGAGCATCGAGGCTCCTCATGTAACACCCAAGGTGAATCAGAGAGCAACACCCCAGAAAACCCTGCAGAGAGCAGCAGGTCCCAAGTATTGTCTGCTCTGGTGAAGGTGGATTCTCTGCCAGGGGAGAGCATATAGTTAATTTACACCCCTCTCCTGTGCAGAACCTAGATTGCCTTTCTTCAAGCCGGGTCATCTCACAAGGCAGAGGAGCCATGTGTAGCCTCTTTCATCAGTGATCATTGATTTTTTTTAAAATTTTTTTTTTGGGGGGTGTTGTTTTAAACAAAGAAGTTCTGGCAGGACTGAGGAAGTGCTACACAAGTAGCACCTTTGTAATTTCCTAATTTTTAGCTAAAATGTTAGTGCTTGTTCGTGTCAGATATATACAGAGTTTGGTGGGTGGCCACAAAGTCCTGTTAGGAAGAGTGGTCCCCATTTGGTGTCTCCAGCCAGACAAGCCACCATTTCTTCCTCCTCAGAGTAGCCACACGAAACCCTGTCAGGTACTCATGTGCCACTGTCTCAGAGAAAATATCAACAGGTACTGTCTGTGTAATACATGAAATACAACATCAGCCTTTCAGGCAGAACTGACACAGTGTAGCTCAGACACAAAAAAAGGCAATTATACAGCATCCCAAAACCAGTTTTAAACCATTTGTTTTAAGAACTGCATAGTGGATCCAAGGGAAGAATTCAGCCCCAGTGAAACACGAGTAAAATCCCATCAGGAAAGGCCTGTTTACATCCCAGCCCCAAAGATTTTTTTTCAAAGTAACTAGCATCCTCAGATAATTTTGCTACCATGATTTATATATAGCTGCAGAAGACCTTAGATGAGAATCATATGTGGAAATCTGCAGTGTTGCCAGGTGGCCTCTGGAGGGAAGAAAGTGCTGTGAAACTTCTGGAATGGTTTAAACCTCTGAGCCCCTACAAGGCAATTTGGATTACATGATAGCCCACAGCAACATGCTGTTCTTGAATACACAAAGCATAAATACAGCAAATCGAGTTAATAGGTTTTGTACTGCACATCTTGTTTGGTTTGCAGACAGTGCTACTAGAAACAGCTTCCAATACAGTCCAGCTTCTTTCAGGATTGTTTTGGTCCAGCTCATGCCTATTTATGCAAATATCCATTTTAGAGTGGCAATTGTAAAAAGCAATCCCAAATTAGCAAGCATTGCTCAAGGACTGGAAGGGACGGCTTGGATCAGCTCCCTCCTCCGCCGCAGACAATCACATGAGGAAAGTCAGGATCAAACAGGCAATTCATGATGTCTGCTTTCCCACTTTCCACTCTGCCCCTTCACATGAGTTTCTCAAGGATGTTTCATCTGCCAGAGGTGCGGCAGCTCTGATACTGAACTGGCAGGTGTCCATCAACATCCACCACCAACTCAATGCCAAGGACCATGTATAAAAAGCACTGCCAACCACGGCAGACAGGCAAAACCTCATGGAAGAGGGCATCAAGTCTGACACACCTACCATAAAACCACGCAGGCTGAGAAATCTTGTCTCGTTTATACATCTCGGTGGACTCTCATCCCCACTAACAGCAGTTTTGTATGTCCTGCAACCTGAGAAGTTGCCTACACTACCATGCAAGTGCAGCTAGAAAAAGATAGTCAAGATAATGGTCACCGCTGTAATTTAGGTTATCTGAAGGGTCAAGTATTGTCCCTTCATATAATAATAGGGTTTGTAAAAAAATTACCACCCTGAAAGCAACATGCTTATGTTCTGACAAAACAGCAAGCCCAGTGAGCTGAGGCAGTGCCCAGACCTGCAGATCATCGTGGGCTGGGCAGGAACCGAGTAGGCAGGAGGCACAGGCAGGGAGGGAGAAACAGCTCCTCGAGTCAGGCTGTGTCTGGAAAGGCAGCTGAAAAAACTGACAGCGAGCAACATTCGGTTCTGCTCTGTTCAGTAGACCAGGGTAACAAGTTATTTGCAGTTAAGCAGGATCGCACCATGAACTCATGGTTCTGCTCATGAGAAAGAGAAAGCCCTCACCCATGATCTTGAACCTTAGCAATTCAGCCCAAGAGGAACGCATGCCACCTTCAGAGATGCACAGACTGCTACAGTCCCACTTTTTAGGGAAGAAAGCCCAGCAGATTTACCATGGAGAATCCCAGCCTGAGGCAGCCAGGACTCAAGAGAGAGTGCTTGGCTAGCAAATGATCAAAGTGTGACTGTTCTCCCATAATCACCTACTGCATCTTCTCTTCTTTTCTGCTGTCCTTTTTGTGCAGAGAAAAACAACAAGAAAAAGTTTATTTCCAAGGAGCAAATTATTTACCAAATCACAGGCACCTTGGGGGTGTGGGAACTAGCTGGAGCTTCATGTGAGAGTGCCTTCTGCCTGCACCGAGCAGCCCCCAGCACACACATCCTTCCTCAGCACCAGACTCTAAAACAGGCCTCCAAAAAATGGCACTGTATCCTACACATATTTTGGGTAAATTGCACAGCTTTATTTTCTTTCCTAGCTCAAAGATAGCCAAATGAATTATTCCATATGTTTGTAACCTTTCCCCAGTCTGTGGTGGATTGTTTTATAACCATTTGCAGGCAGCTGATACATAGAGGGATTGCTCACCCCTCACAGCAGGAACAGTCTCATCAACTCACGGAGCCTGCTGCCCATATGTGAGCCTGAGCCCTTTCCAGTCCGCTCAAGGGGCCTGGTCCCTCTTGAAATACTCCAGAAAGCCTCATTTAATCTCAGCAGCTATAAAACTTGTCCATGTTATTTAGCCTAGGGTGTGCAAAAAAATACACAGAGGTGTGGTTGCAGCTCTGGGGAATGAAGGAAGAGAGAAAAACAAAAATTACACTAGAGAGGGAGAAGTAAAGCTTAAAGGAAGGTTAAAGGAACACAAAATGTGTTCAGCCAGATAGACCTGACATAACTCAGTTATTGACTCCATAACAATATACACAATTGTGAACTTTCCCAAGGCTTTTTACACATTAATTCATAGTTCACCTGGCACTCTTAGCTGTGCAAACCAAAGCTCTACACTCCAGCAGTTTGAAAAAAAAATCCTTTCTGGGCTTGGCAGGCAGCACTGCTTTCCAGTTTCATAGCTACAGCTGAATATGCTGCTCCTCATCACTGGTCCAGTGCATACCAACATACACAGCCACTCTAAAGACTCTCCCTTGAGGGCCCAGCAGGAGCAGGCCATCAGTTGGACAGAAAAGAGAGGCAACCTCAGCACTGCCTTCAGCAGCCCCAAAGGGGGCAGAAAACCCATGAAAGCATCTCACCAAGAGCATGTGTGCGAGCACTATGGGGAATGGTGTCTTAGGAGAGGGTCTCATGGCACAAAGCACTGGATAGTGGGTGGAAATTTTTGCGAGGAAGCAAGGAGCAGGGTGAGTTCAGTAGGAAGCTGACATGTGTAGCAGCTCACTTCATTGATACTGAAGCCATTTGCAAAACACATCAACAAGCAGATCAGGGAAATTATCCAGCTGGGTTGCCGTGTCTGCCTCTCCTGAGCATTATCATCTCTGAGTCTTAATCCAGAGACACAGCAAGACAAGACAGGGAATCTAATGTCCTATCTCCTGCTGATTAGCTGGCAGGTGTAGCAAGGAGACCTGGGAGATTCCCTTTTTAAATAAAAAAGCTGGTTGCCAGCACCAACTGATTGGCATTAATGCAAATAAGCCATCACAGAGTTTAACTCAACCATGCCACGTGTCAGCATCCCATTACTGCATTACATTATGTAAATCAACCGCTAAGAAAATACAAATAGAAAAGAAGAAACTATAACCTCAGCAGGCATCATTCTGTTGAGCACAGCTCCAGCTGCCAGCCCCATGCAGGAGTTATATCCAAGTTCCTGCAAAACCAGTTGCAGCCTTTGCACTGGCTCTCCATGTACCAGTACTCCTGTTTTATTTACTCAGCCTTAAGGGCAGGTCCCACGTACAGACGAGAGGGGAGCTAAGGGGAACTCCACCACCCAACCCATGCTGTTAGCCCCCCAGGAACAGCAGACTCTGCCCAGCATGGTGAACTGTACTGACAATACTGCCCCAGCTCCTCCCTCCCAGGTTGGCTCCAAGGCCACCTCTGTAAACCCAGGAATGCTTTGCACTCCAAAAACAGAGGAAAGAAACAGCCTGAAAGATAGTTATTTAATGCTTTCTTGGGAATACTGAACTTGCTGAGCACTCAGTGCTCCTGTTTATCTTCACAGAGACTCAAACCAGCCTGCCATCTGCTTTTGCTCTCTTATTTGTTCAGTCTAACCTTGAGTTTTGTGTTCAGAGATCTAGGTCCAATCTAATTCATATTCATTGTCTATCCATGGTCCAACTATGGTGCTTTCTGCCTCTCACTTACTATCTGCCCAATACACTTCCTCTGCCATTCTGTTCTTTTCCTGCACTGAGCTGTGCTAATCCCATTTTTTAATCCAGCCACTGGCTCCATTTCACCTACTGCTCTAACTCCAAGCTTCTTGCTCCCCACTCACACACCCCCAACAACTCATCTTTCCCTTTTACTCCTTGTGCTCCCTTCAGGACTCCCAACCAGCTTCTATCTTTTGTGCACTCCTGTGAAAGTTTCACCTTCCACCCATGCATGAAAGTCTGCTATTACATGCCTGACCACTCTTCCTCCGTTCACATCTTTGCAAAAACATCACTCCAGTGAGACCTTTCAAACAAATTCACCAACAAATTGTAACAAAAAGCTGTGTACCCCTTTAAGACCAAGCTTTGGTGATCTGATTCATCCCAGACTCTGCTTACTTGGATGCAATATCCACTGCCCTGCTCAGCTCATGAGAGCACTGAAGCAGACGCTGTGATTTCCTGTTGCGTGAGGCACAGACCACACTGTCAGGGCCTAATAAACACCGGGCAATGTTTCATTTCCCTATAATTAGTTGCATCATTTGACTCATATTACAGAAAGGGAGGCACAAAAGCAATGGGCAGAATTCTTGCTATCTGTAAGAATGGATCAAAATCAAAAGCAGCATCCAAAGAACATTTAAAGAACAATAAATCCTCAAAGATATCATCATAAGCTAAAGTAATCCTACTGTAGGAATTATGTGCCCTATTCAGTCAGAGAAAGGAAATTTAGAAAAGAAATTTGTGTTGAAAAGTATCTTTACGTTATAGAAATGCTTGGTAGGCATAGTGGGGAAGTTAGAGGGGGGAACAAAACAGAAAAAAAGTTTTTCCTTTTACTGTGCAACACATACTTGTTTTTGTAATTCAAGATCTCAGAGTCTTTTCCCAGTGGATGATCATTGGTTTCACCTATTGCAAGAAGAGTTGGGAACTCCAGAAGCAGAATTAAATGCAGGAAAAGTAACCCAACCAACAAAAACTGAGATGCTTTCATGGTACCAGGATAGCCAAAAAAAGACATAGTATTATATAGGTATTATATAGCCAGGAACTTTTTTTTTTTTTTTTGTATGTCACAGTATAAAATAGACTTTATCTTAATCTTGTCCTCAAAACCTACAACCACACAGTCATACCAGCATCCAGCTTTGATAACGTAACAGTACACCCATCAGCTTTACCAGGGCTGCTGCAGTCCTTGGCTCCTCTAGTCAATCGGCAACTGATCTTTGCAAGAGTCCACACTGGCCTGGCAGTGGGAAAGGATGTTTCCTGCAGGACACCAGCCTTCATGCTGAACCTTCGTTAAACGCTCCTTTAGTGGGAGGCAGCAGGTTATGGTAGGATGGGTCTTACCTCTATCTTATGCATAGGTATGCAAAAGCCTGAAAAAAAGATGGTGGGAGGGACTGGCAGCAAGAACAGCAGCAGTTGTCATGGGGAGATTTCAGCACAATTAACTGCATTGATGTTAGCTGGATGCGTGTCACTTGAAGGGAGACTGCATAGTTTCAGCCTTGATGATAATGTCTACAGGAGATTTGTTCCAAGAGCAAGGAACAAGAAGAAAAGAGCAGAGAAGAGTCTCAGCGGAGGAAGGATGAACATCTGGTCTGAGGCAGATGACACTTCTGGAAATGATGGCCATGCAAATCACCCGTCTGTACAAGCTCAGAACAAAGAGCGCGCACAGCAGATGATATCTGGGCTCATGCTGCCATTTAAATGGGATCTGCTAAGAAACAAGCATGCCATTTTCATCTGCAGCAGATTTGTTTTATGACATGCTGGGCCTGACTGGGCTTCTCTGCTAAAGAAATGAAGAATTCCTGAAGTCAAGGACATTAGAAGGTGGGACATGGTGCCTGCCAAGCCCCTCTCCCCATCCCTCCCTCCCCCCGCCCCGACATGGAGGCTCCCAGCTCATCCTAGATCCGTCACAACACTATGGGCAATCTGCCATCTCAGCCACACTCAGACATCAGCCAAACATCATTATGAAAGGTACAGATTCATCCACTTGAAGTGAAAAATACACATAGTCCAATCAAGCCTCTGCATCTGTTTGGACTTTGGTTTGTGTTCATGTTTCAGAATGACTTTATGAAGTGAAACCAGTTTTAATCTCAGAGTATGCAATAAAGTATGGGTGCATGCCAAGACAGATAGCAAAGAAATCTGCGCTATCAGCCACCAACAGGTGAGCCATCACATGAGGTCTCTCTTCTTATATCCAAACAGTGCAGAAGCTACAGATTTTGTAGCACCTGTAAAAATCACAGATTTTGGAGGATACTGATCAGGGTGCAGTTCAGCACAGAGAAGATGGAGATTGGGCTGACAGGGAGAAAGGAACGAGGCTTATTTGGGGAGGAAAGCAGTAATAGCTTTCATAATCGGAAGGGAGGATGTAGGACAGCGATTTCCAAACTCCTTGAGAAAACATGACAAACCCCCCTCACTCTGGCATCAAACTACAGCTTCATCCAGATTTCCTGTTACTGTCACTGGGGCATAATAGCTGAAGATTACAGACGAGTTTAGTTACATTTCCAAAGACAAAACCAGCACCATTCCCCTAACTAACGTTTTCTAATACTTCAAAATTTAAATGTAGAGAGAAAGAGGGGCAAACTGTTCAGAACCAACCCTGAACAGAGACTTCAGGGATTTGGGAATGCCTCCTGCTCTCCCCCTGCCTTTGCCTCTGCGCTGCTCAACTCCTTTGGCTCATCATCCTTGCTCCAAAGCTGCATGTCCTTAGGCTATAGGCAGCAGCTCTAAAAGCTGGGAAACACACACACTAAAGTCTGTCGACCCCACAGCTCCCAGCCCAATTCTGCAGGTGTAAATGCTTCGTATGGCTTGAATTAAGACTTACATTTCTGAATGGCAGCTGAATCAACCCTCCAAATCTGTGCCTGCTGCTCCTAAAAAGACCTGTACAGGAAACTTTGATGGAAGAACTTGAAGAGAGAAGTTAAAGCCCCGTGAAAGGCCTGAGCAAGTCCACCACCAATGTGGGATGACAGCAGCTGAACTTAAATCTGCACAGAGCAAAGCAAGCACCCTGCTCAACCCAGCACCCTCACACAGGGACCTCCACAAGCGTGGGATTAAGTTTCCTTCCCAGCAGACTTTCATTGCTGGCCAAAACAGGCAACAAAGATGGTATAACCTTCACCCAAAATTCCTCATGAGCCAGGCTTTCTTCAGAGCTTTCCCATGTGAGCTTTCCCTCATCTCAGAGCAGCTAAGCCCACGCTGCCATTTTCAACATGGGCAGAGGAGAGTGTGATAGAAGTGCCTCATCAACCATCTTCCACAGAGATTTTAGAGACTCATAAGACTACCATTTTTCTGTCAGATTTGGTTATCTGATAGCAATCAGTGGCTCTAGAAGTTATGATGACACACTACAGAGGGGAAGCATAAAAACAAATCATGGGAACAAAGTCTTAAAGACTCTGAATTGAGTACTTAGGTTGAGGACTTGACAGGTGCTGCCCACACAAGTACAATTTGTATAACCGCTATCCAGTGGAGT
Source organism: Falco biarmicus (assembly GCF_023638135.1). Taxonomy (NCBI): domain Eukaryota; kingdom Metazoa; phylum Chordata; class Aves; order Falconiformes; family Falconidae; genus Falco; species Falco biarmicus. The sequence goes on along the minus strand of NC_079298.1, from coordinate 11,307,687 downwards.
AAGCACTATATGTCTCAGTTGGCAGCTGGAAGTAGGGATGTAAGTCACAGAAAAGAGTTGTTTCTAAGCCAGCCATCACATAAAAGTAACTCTTTGTGGAGTTTTTCACATGCATTGTTAAAGTTGAGTTGTTGCTTGAAGGTACAAAGCAGAAAACCAACGAAATCAAAACAGACTTTCAGAAGGACAAGGAAATATGCCAACAAAAACACTACACAGGGCTTCACCTTGTCAAGACTTTGGCATGCACAGACTTAAAAAACAGAAAGAATCACCTTTTGCCACTTGCTTTAAGAAATTTCACAATCCTTTGAAAATGTACAATGAAGTAGCTTGTAACGTCAAAGCTGATAAGCAGCTCCTGGATGGAAGACAAGGCAGCTCTTTGTTTTGCACTGCAATATTTTGTCATCAAACCAATGAACAATATTAATGGCAAGTAAACTCACTCATTAAGGGAAAAACATTTCTGCTCACGTTCTTTGCACTGGCAGCTGGCCTCCCATAGGTTGCCTACTTCAAGTCTAGCCCCAAAGGAAGGGATTGGGGGGAACATTTTTCCTTTGAAATAAATAGGCATAGTTTAATTTAACCTCAGGGGGGAAAATCCTAGTAGATTCCCCATGTACCCCAATTCTAAGAAGACATGGAAACTACACTGAAAATTTGATTTAACTTTTCTTATCTTTTCAAAAAACAGAATTGACTTTTTAACTGTCATTCTGCCTCTGCTGAAGATCTTCCAGTTGGATCCAAAATACTGAAGCTTGGAGAGAGGGGGAAAAAAAAAAAAAAAAAAAGAGAGACTGCAATAAACCGAGACCCCAGAACATTTCTGAATATCCAAAGCACAGTTTATTCCTCCCAGTATCCTTAAAAACCTCCGATGCACACAGCAGGGTATTCAAGCCAAAACCGACTCAGCAAGAACAAAGCAAAATTTTTCTTCTTAATAGATTATTAATTTGTCTCCCTGTTCCATCTAAGAGGGCTGAGACAGAGAAGACTAAGTAGCTGTAGGAATGCTTATTGTCAGAACAATAAAAACAAAACAAAAAAGTTTTCATGCACCTTTTACTTATTAATTTCCTAGCTGCATTTTGGTAAAGGCTCTTCTGGACAGGGATCAGTGGAATTCCTAATCAAAACCATGACAAGCAAAAAAGTACCACTTCTACTTCCCAACATGAAATATTTAGTGTAAAATCCCATGAGCTGCAGTATAATGACATCACACTAATGGAAGAAGAGAAAACCTTCTAACAATTAAAGAGAGCCTTGCTGAGAGAACACACAGGACATTGTCAAGCTGTCATTTATATATCAACCACAGCACATCGGACAGTCCTGCAGGCTACTGTAAACCCATTTGTCTCTTTAATGGGCTGCATCAGGAAACAATAAAGACTATAAACTGAAGGAGGTGGTTTTTTGTTTGCTTTTAAGCAGAAGGGTAACATCAGTTAAAAGACACTGTGGTGCCACCCATTGCTGCCTTCAAAGCTTGCACCGAGTCTACGGTCCCGCTCTCCCCTCTACAGCACACGCGCAATCTTGGAGCCCATTGCAAAAGAAGTCTGAACAAATGCGTGTTTATTTTTCTGATAAAAACAAATTTTCTGTAGACCAGTAAGCAAAATTTTTTCCACCTCCTGCACCTCCAGCAAAATTGCCAGTGAAGGGCTGGTTCCAGAGCTGTGACTGCTGACATGGTGACGCACACAGCAGGAAAAACACAGCTTGAGTTTTAGATGCCAGGCTGAGCATTCAGCACTGGCAGGTACACAAACCTTGTTTTGACTTCAAACCTGAGCAAATCTGATCTGGGAGTTCACTGATGGAGAATAAATATGGAAGAAACTGATTTCAAATTGTGTCTTTTGAAAGGATGAGTTGACAGGACAAAAACAGCAGATGCAATAGGTACCTGACTACCATTGTTACATTTGTTTAAGCAGAGATTGCTGCAATGTTCAGGAGCCGCATAGTAGACTCTGCAATATGCAATCAAGTCACGGGTCTGAAAACACTCTAAGAAACATCCAGTAACTTTCACAAATGATAAGAGCTGGGCAGATAAAAGAAGTAATTACATCTTCTTTGAAACTCTATTTCGCTATTTTTAGTGGTTTGATCAAGGGCCCAATTCTTCCACCTTTCTTCACACCAAATAATCCTTTAGTCTTTAATTATTTTCACTAGAATGGCTACTGGCAAATTAAGTCACTACGAAGCCAGAGTTAAGAGAATCAGAACCTGGCCCAAAACATTTTGGATCAGAAACAGAGACTCTGACTAAACAGCAACATCAGTGCCTAAAAAAAGCATCCCTTTACATCTTGGCATGATGGCCCCAGCCCAGCGCTGGAGGCTAAGGTTTACACACTGTGACATTTAGCCAGTGGCCTCTCTAGGGCTGTGTTAATAAGACCAACGGAGCTGGATTGCAATCTAATGCAGAGAAATACAGATGGCTATTAAGGATTGGACTGTGACCAACTCATCCACAAATGCTATCAGGCTATCAGACACCAGCCATTTCTGGGCAAATCCCAAAAGAGAGGGGTAAAAGGGAAAGCAGTAGGTTTTTATTATGAACCTCCACATCAAAACCTGCCAGACTCAGGAGCAGCTCCATACACTGTTCATATGGGGCTCTGCACTGGTTCAGTGGTCTGAACTGGAGTAGAAAGAACCAGAGCCAGTGCAAAAATCCTTTGATTGCTGTGTTGTGTCTACACCAGCACAAAGTCCAGCCCTAGAGAGGAAGGTAAATGAGCAATATCCAGACAGCCATACCTAAGGAGCTTGAAAGTCAGAGCTATTCCAGTTTTCTTTGCTTTGGAGACTTGTAAGAGATCTGACAGCACAGCACCTGGATCTGCTCATCAGTGCTTTAAGCAAGTATCAGTATTTGTCGGGTTTTGTATTTCACCAGAACTTGTCAAGTTTGGGTTATGTTTCAGCTTCAGGACTTCATTCTTATTCCTAACTCTTCAAATTATAGATACTTTCATGGCAGTGCTCGGCCCTGTTCAGTCAGGTAGGAAACACCAATTGCCTCTTTCCATCACGTGGGTGAAAAAAAAACCAGCAACAAACCCAATACACAAAGGAACTAAAGAGAGGATTACTGTCCCACTCCAATATTTGTTAACGCATTTTTCCTGTGAAAGAAGCCAAGTTTCTCTTTCTTGTCAAGTGGTTTTTTTTTCCTGGAAAGGAGGGCATTAACACAAGAACAAGCCCGAACATCCTTGAGTAGTGGTTTAAAACAATCCTAAATGGAAAAAAAAAAAAAAAAAAAGCTCACTGTAAGTAAATGAGTTTCTGAACATGGCAGTGCATTGAACACAAAGCCTGCTCCCCCAGGAAGCATGCAGAGCCAAAACGCAGGTGGGAAAGCCGTGCCTCCAGGCACCATGCCACTGTGCTGATAGCAACCCTTCGCTCCCAAGGGTGCCACTTAAAAGACTGGGGAGGAAAGAAGAGCAGCAAGGGAAAGACCCTTTGCCCATTGTCAGACTTGCTGTATTTAAGCAGCAGAACCTTTTCCAGCATTGAGAACAACTCCCAGGGAGGTCCTTACTCCCCACTTTCCAATTTCCATCTAACAATAAAGTGCCTGGAAGCACTCCCTCCCTGCAGCCCAAGCCCATCCCCTCTTCAACAGCCCTCCACGCTCCTGTCCTCCGGTAGTCACTGAAAGGTCTCCCATCTCTCCGACCTGCGTTAGGATTTGGGCTGGACGTGCCCAAAATGCCCCTTTTGTGCACGATTCCAGGCCCAGGCTTTTGACTTTGATGAAGACCTGCAGTGTCAGTGAGTCCAGTTCAGGTAAGCCAAACGCAAAGAGCTTCAACAGGATAGAAAAGCCCACATAAAAGACTATAAAATACAGGTATTCCTGCAGTTCATGACCGCTTATCACAATTAAAAGGACAGAGACGTCCTGCTCTTAGTGCCAGCATCAGGACAGAAAAGTGGCATCACATTAAGTTTCCTGCGGGGCAATACAGGGACCCTTACACGAGGGAAGGCGAAGTAGATATGATGCAGTACCACATGGGATTGCTGCTGGCAGGCTGCCACAACTGAGGTAATCCGGAAGGATCCTGACCAACTCTTACATCATACAGAACACCAGCGACCTGCAGTTACTTTGTTCCGGGGAGGATTTCCTGCTGCAGCTTAAGACATCAGCCACGAGCCAGGCGCAAGGTGCAGCGATGTGAATTAGCCATACTAACATGCCTGGCATGCACTGCCCTGAGTCAATTGAATAAATGGGATATTATTCCAGGCCTCATTTCCAGAAGAAGCCATCTGACAGCTGTTACCTCACAAATTGCTCTGTACAAACAGGTGCAAAATAAGCAAAAAGAGCTCCATTTTTCTTCCTTACTGAACTGAAGCACCCAGAAAAAGATGTTTGCTAAGAAGTCTATCTTCAGAGAGCTGGAAGGCCGTGAAGACCCTTCAGTCTCTTCCACAAAGAGAGGCTACCACTAGCCATGTCAGGTGGCCAGCAAGGCAGCCCTGCAGAAAACCAGACCTTGAGTGATAAATAGCTTAATTTGTGAGGTCTTCAAAGATCCTTAGCTGGAACGGTGCTGGAAATGCAAAGTGAATTACTTAAAAATACCTTTCTTGACTTCAGAAAAGCACTATGAATCTAAAGAAAAGAAAAAGCCAAATCCTCTATTTGAAGGAATGAAGCATAAACTCAATCCAGAACATAATCACTAAACAAAACAATATTTCCAAACCAGCCTTTTGAAATGATGCACAGCAAGGGCAGATACATCTAGATTCTCACACTAAAAGCGCAATTCACCCACTCATTGTTTTGGGATTCTAAGAGGATCAAAAGGACCATTTTAAAGGTCCAAATCCCCCACAAAAATCTCTTCAAGTGGGCTAGATGGAAAAGAAAGAAAATTGTGATCAGACACATCATGATTCAGGGAGATCTGAGTGCAGAAACTTGTGAGCATTTCCACTGAATGCAAAGTAGCAATTAAATGCTTCCTATAGAAAAGAAAGGTTGTCCCTTGGACACTTCTGTCAATCTGCATTTAACAGATGCAGCAGTCTTCTCAGTTCAAGCACACGAGTGCTCCAGTTCTTCACTGAAGTGACCTTAGCTGTCAGCCCAGCCTGTCCTGTTCAATATCTGTAGCTCTGCTTGGTACGTTTTGTGAACATGTGTGGGGTTGAGAAGATGCAAAAAGGAAAAGCACGATGAACAGGCAAAACATTGGCCCCAATTAAAAAATTAAACAGGTGTCCCGAGACTGTCAGCCTGAAGATGGAGCATCTACATTTAATTAAAGGGATAAGTTTAGCAGAAAATGCCACTCCAGCTACTGTCAGAATGCATGATTAATTTGTGATAAAATACCCAGCACTAACAGAAGCAGACTGCTGGAGGACACATATTTACACAATTGCTTGTTACTTCTTCAAGATATTACCAATGACCCTGGGCTTAGTGTCAGTGCATTAAAATGAAATTCTCACATCTAGTCTTTTGAAGGCTCAGACTCGCTGAAGGCTTTCTGAAGCACCCGGTGCGACAGCACACCGAAGCCTGGGAACAAGCAAGCCAGCCACCTGGTGGAGACTGCTGCTCTTCCACCACCAATGGGGGTCACCTGCCTCTTTTAGTCTCAGTTCATCAGTCCATCTCCTGCAGTGACATAAGGGCATGGCTCTTCCTCAAGCTTATCAGCGATGCCAGTCCTTTCCAAGCGAACCTTAACTAGTTTCCCTGCTATGACAGCGGGTGCTGCACCCGCTGCTAATCAACTGCTGTTTCAATTAGCGGTCAGGGTAGATTGTTTTTCCTCACATGATCGATATACACATCTATTGAGATGTGAAAGAGCACAATTGTTTCTCCTCAGTCATAGTATTTTGCAAATCCTTCGCATCAGATAACGTGCACAACTGTACCTCGAATTTTAACTTTTCCTGCCCATCTGACCATTTTTGAAATACCAATTGCAAGGTCCTCACTGGCTTTCAGCTAAGTAGAGGAGTTGGTTTTACTTCCAGCCCCTGCGAATGCACATGAGGTTTCCAGGATCACAGTGTTTTCTTGCCCACCTTCTTCCCCCAAGGAAGGAAGACTGCTTTTTTTTTTTTTTTTTTTTTTTTGCCTTGGGTTGCCTGAGACCCCCACCCATGGATAGAGTCGTTGCTTTGTTTCACACATTAGCTGGAATGGTTTTAAGTGTCAAACTAATAAGGCTCTGAGGACGTATCTGCGGAACTTCTGCTGAGCTGCTTCCCTGGGTTGATGCTCTGACATAGTGCCATAGATACAAAAAATCTCCACTCAGGGCTCTCACCATTCCACACAAGTAGTTTCAGAAAGCTAATAACCATCTCTCTTCATACTAGTGAGAGAACACATGGGACCCACACCAAACGGGCCAAACACTTCCAGAAAAGAGATTATTATTTCCCAAAGCATATCACAGTACAACCTGCATTGAACAGGACATTATTTGATGCAGCTGACCTTTGGATTTTAGTTCTTAATTTTATTCCTGAGAAAGCCCAGAAAAAAAAAAGGCAAGAATCACCAACTTCAGCTCCAATTGATGTCAGCCATTTCCTTCTGCCCCTATCCATGGCTGTGCTCCTCGTGTGAGACTTCTCTTCAGAGACATTGTGGAGATTATTAAGACTTCACTGAGATAACTTCAACTACTTCATAGATACAGACACTTAAACAGCCACAGGCTAAAGACAGGCAGTCATGCAGATGTATGCAAGGTGTATCACTCTTTGGACTTATACCTAGCTAAGTTTTTTGACTGACTGTCTTGGAATTTTCCTTAGCTATTAATAGAAGAATTTCTTATAACAGCATCAAACAACGTAAAAAGCACTTTCCTTTCAAGTAGTCAACAGCTACTGATCAACTACCATCAGCAAGGACCTAAATTAAAGATAACCTGGAATACTACTACTTCTGCTTTTATAGATAAACAGAAAAGAGTTATAGTGCTGTGAAAAAAAATATTCCTGAAGTCTACAACTGGATACAAGCATAGCTATTTATGATTTGTATAGTCATATGGTTGAGCACTGAAACAGATATGAGGACACAGGACTTGGGCAACGAAACTGCCTGTCACTTGATACTATTGCCTCTGATCTCAGCTGCCGCATGAGTTTCCTCCTTAGACCTTCATTCTCGGAAGCATTGACCATCGAAGGAATGGCACAAAATAGCTCTTCAAACACACATGGCACAAAGAACACGTATCATCAGCATCTCACTTCCGCACTCAGATACTTGATTGAACTCGTAGTTATGTCTGGTATTGAAAATTTCAAAAGAACAATCTTTTGGTTTCCAAGAGGTTTCCCACCTCACGCAATTATTACCATTATGGAATTCCTACGCTCATGAAATTAACTTCTCTGTATATGTGGCTCTTTATGACCACACTTTCTCTGGACCCTTCTAACTAGAAGAATGCGACACAACATGCCTCCATGCACATAGATCTTCAAAACTGAGGGCATCGTTCAGGTGCTGGAGAAAAGCACTAAAAGCAAGCAAGGATGTAGTAGAAATACTTACTCAAGAGGGCATCACATAGCCCCTTGGAAAGAGTTGGTCTGTTTGACAGGTTGGTATTGCAGACTGATGAAATGGACCAATTACGGGGTTCTTCATCCCCTTTTCTAGCTGCTAGACTACCTCATTGCTTCCCTTTGCTCCCAAAGAAAGATGGATTTTTGCAGGCTATCTGCAGTTCTAGCATTTTCAGTAATTAAACTTATCTCTGAGGCAATCACATTTAGGATTACTAGGTTTCCTATCTTCAGGCTAATAGGGTCAAAATGCTTAGCTGCCCTCCTGCCTGCCAGTTTATAGCATTTTGCTAATGGATCATTTCCTTCCATGGGGATAACACATTGGCTGTTAGGTGTTCTCTTGTTGTGCTGCAGTTTTAGGTGGTCAGGCAGTAATAATAAGCATTCTTGTTATACAGGAGAGTTTATTGCCAGATTAAATAGAGTAACAATGCAATAAGAATGACTTTTTGCTCACAAGTTTGCTGGCAAGGATTTCAGTCAGGCAAGGGGGGCTTCTGTAACTTGCTCAATGGTTCTCCAGTCTTCACCTCACTTATGCTCAGTCTCTCATTTTTACTGCACCTGTATTCCCAAACCGCACTACCGCTTAGTAGGCTGTACTTAAACAGTCATGCATTGGAAGAATTTGAGTCCAACAGGTTTCTGCCTGCTTTAACTCCTTTCCTGACAAGCTCTGCACCTGCACTGCCTTGTTTCTTGTTTTTCCTCAGCATCACTCCTGCCCTTATTTTATCTCTCACCCTTACCTGCCTACAGAAGCCGGCTGCAGCAGTCACAGGTCTGACCAAATCAGCATCTCGACACAGAAAAGCAGGGGGAGTAAGAAAAAGAAAGCGCAGTATGCAAACTATCCGTTTAGACAAAATGGAGTCTCTATGCAAAATGGTATCGCTTAGGCCAGGTTCAGACCCTCAGACATTGCGATTTCCTTTCACTCTCATCATTTCAAAGCAAGTTTTATGCATTCGTGGCAAACTAGATCTGAAGTCATATCTAATACATCCTAGTCTTAATGCAAAATGGGATTACAGTGGCTTACTCCCAGAATGTTGATCTTCTGGTAGGAGCATTTAAGATTACTCATTAGACCCTACCAAGTGAACGAGTTAAAGCAATAGGGGTTTTTTCCTATGGTACTTCAAAGCCATTACTTTGCATGGAAAGTAATAATCACTTGTCAGGCTCTCCACTTTGCACACAGAGCCTTATTTCCATAGAGGTGAAAATTTAATAGTTCGCTCAAATGCTCTTATTTTAAAGAATTTGGTGCAATCAGTCTGAGCCTCACATTTTTGCCTTTTTTTAAGACAACCAATCTGGTAGGGTATCCATTCTCAAGAGCTCAAGACAAGATGAATTAAAGTTAATTGGGGGTAAAATGAAGCACTTTAAAGTGTGTCTCTCGAGTTCACAAAACTGGAATAAGCACAGGGAAGATCTATTCAATTATCTGTGGTTGTGAGATTTGTTTTGCGGAAACCATAACACCCAATCCACTTGTTCCCCTCGCTGTCTCTGCCCGTGATCCCATCAGACCTCATAGGCTAAGCCATCTGGCTGGATCAGCACTACAACTGGAGACTGTCAATGAATCTCAGACTTGGACTCCATTAAAAATGGTGCTGCTGGTTCTCAGAGAGAAAGAGCTTTTCCCACGACCAGAGAGCCACTTCACCAGCATCACTCCACAACGCACTCTGCGGGTCAGATCAGAGGTGAAAGGGGGGAGAAGAAACAATAGAATTTTAGAGAAGACTCAAGACTGAAGCTTTCTTCAGTTATTTCCAAGATGGTTGCTGCAGGAGAAAGAATCTAAGTCCAGAAAGTAACTGTTACCTGAGCAATTCTCCTTTTCTTCACTAACCTCCGCCAAATGCAAACCTACTTGCCACTAATCCAAAGCAGTCTGACTGAAAAGCTAACCTGTACGTTCCACCCCAGCTATGGCTGCGTTTCAGCATCGCTTGGAACAACTGCCCCGTGGGCAGCTGTACCCCAGCAATCACAAGCACAGGTTCAGCTTGCACGCACACACCTCGCATAGGTCTAAACCTGGCTGTGGGTGTACCCAGAGCTCTGCAAGCCTAACCAGCCCCTGCTGCACAGGGTGAAGGGCAGGAGCCTGCACTGGGCTCGTGGATTAGCTCAAGTGCAGTACAAAGTGGAAGTTTGACATATTATTTTTTTATGCCACCTAATGGCACCGTAATACAAACGGAACGTGCCTCAGACCGGTCCAGGCATGCCTTTGACTGCAGAATAGGTTTATTGTACTGTGTACAATCTACGATTTGCTCTGGGATCTCTCTGAGTGAAAGACAAGTCATTAACGTCCTCTAAATATCCTTGAGGAGTGGTAAGACAAAGAGTAATCATGCAGAGACTTATTTTTGAATAGGATCCTGATTTAAGCATCTTGTTTCTTATCTTCCCTCTCGTAGCTTTCAGCAGGTGAGCTGATTTGCTTTTTTAGAGAGAACTGCACTCCTGGTGAACTGGCCAGAAAATTTTAAGTTGCTTTTGGTTTGTTTTTTTTGGTTGGGTTTTTTTTTTGTTTTTTTTTTTTTTTTGAGTGGGTGGCCAACATGGCAAGATACCTGGGGAAGGAGGGGAGGGGTTGTTTTCTTGTCTGAGATGGGTGCACTGGGCTCGCTCTGCCTCCTGGACAAGGCTGCTCTGCAACCCGCTCACTGAACTCCCACTCACACCGTGGAGGCATCAGGTGCAGGGACGCCTGGAATATGAAATCAGGTCTGCCGCAGAGAGGGAGGGAGGGTGGGAGGGAGGGCTGTGCCCTGCCTTTTTCGTACTTTTAGATTCAACTAGAGCTACAGGCATCGCCTGCTTCTTTGCAGCTGCCTCCCACAGAAGGCCAGGCCGTGCCCTAAACTTCAAGTCTGAATTCGCAGAGTTTTAAAGAGTCTGGATGTCAAGTGGCCCCTCCAGGCCTCACATTCATCTGAGGTTGGCAAGTCCAGCACAGAGAGAGTTTGCGGTCCAATTACAGGCATGACGAAAGAGCACACAGCAGCAAACAGGCCGTGCAGCGAGGAGCCCTTTCGCTTTGAAACACTTACTTATATCCTTAGGCTGGTCTGTGCCAGGATCGCTTAACGTAGTTACACTACGGGTAGATAAAGGACTGGCCCTGCCTGAGTTTTAAATATGGTGGTCACCATCTACAAGGATGCAAAGCAATTGTCCTCCCTCATTACCAATGATAATTTCTCAGGGCAAATTCTTTGGTACACAAAATCCTGCACCTCTAAATTGCAAGCCTACACATGATAGTGAATCATGCTCTGGCTAAAGGAAATCAGCTTGCAAAAACATAGTAAGATGACCCCAAGCTTACAAAGTAGCGACAGAAGTTCTTCATTTAAGAAATACTAAATATTCTTTTTTCCTGCTTCCTTTATGTTGCTCCCCTCTGACGAGCAATAAATAAAAAGGCAGTTGAAAACAGAATGAAAGTGCAAAGCCCCAGATCTGAAAGGGACAAAGACTCCATCTGTCACAAGAAATCCAAAAATCTAACTACCAGCTCAGAGCCCACCTGCCAAAAAGGTTTTATGCTTATGTTAAGTGTGGCTTTAAGGAACAGAAATGTTCTCACAGATAAAGGCAGCCACAAGAATGACTAACTGAGATGCACAGACAATAATTCCCTCCTTTGATTTCCTCTGCTGTCACCACTATCAGTTAGACATCTGAATGAAAAATCAGCTTAGAAACTTTGATCCCTTTAAAAACAGAAAAACAAACCCCGTAATCCAGAAATCCTAGAGGGATACAGAACTTTAGCATCCTCCTACGCAGCATCTTTGCTGCAACACTGCAACTGTGGGGAGAAACATACCAGCCCCCCTGCCCCGTTGCAGTGCCATGCCATACACTGAGCAGCCCCGGGTCCAGCACAGGCAGGTGGTGAAATGCAGATGTCTTCTGCTCACTTCTTGGTCCTACACGAGAAAGAGGATTTTTCAGTCCTGCCCATAGAGCATAGCAAGCCTCACGGCTTGCTTGCTGCTTTGCGTATTCAAAAGAAGGGGAATTTAGGATTGATATTTCTCTGCCAGAAACTGAGAGGATTGAGTGGCCAGCTCTACCAAACAAGAGGTCCCCTAAATACTTCGGGTTCCTCTACACAGGTTTGTTTTCCTCCTCACTCTGTTTTGCTTCTAGTACACACAGACTGAAATACCCATCTGCTTCCCAGAGCTCAGCCCTTCACCTTGAACAACAGCAGGTACTGCTATGCCTTTACCTTTACGTTGAATTAGAATAATTTTGGGATTTTTGTTTGGCCAAAGGCCAGGACCCAAGTGCTGGAAGATGAAAATGCAATGGGCAGTACCCAAGAACAGAAAGCACAGAAATAAGAAAGGGGAGGCTCTGTAGTAACGTAATTATGTGTCCTGGAATAGTACTTTAAAGGACTTTGTTAAAGATCTCAGCACTAACCTTTCTTGGATGCTGGCACCACAGAACTAACACTACGCACTGGATATAAGAAGCTCCAAACTGCAGAAATATTGCCTGCTTTGGCACAAAAGATCAACATCTGCTCTGAATCCAGAGTGCAACCTACTCACTTGATTACGCAGGCACACAAATGCAGTCAAGTTAGAGACTTACCAAGTTATCCCCTCATGGCTTGGCTACGTGCTAGGTCCTACCCTTCCCCAGCTGGGCGCTGAACTGCACTAGCCGACCCTCTTTGGTGGGCTCTGGTTGGGACTGGGGCAGCAGTGCAGCTGCAGGGGAGCAAGCCGAGCTCCCTTCTGAATCACAGGGGCAGAAGACAGACACACAGGTCCAGTTCCCAGCTACCTCCTCCGTGTTGGTGCAAAATCATTTCTTTTAATGGAGTTAACCCTGACTTGCTCTAGGCAGCTCCCCTGCAGGGGCAAGCTATCAGCATCTGTGTCAGCTTTGCACATTTCCTCTTTCCAGTGACCTCCTGGGCTGTACGCCTGCTTGCTCCATTAACCCATCTTTGCTGGGCACATGAAATACCTCAAACTTTAAGAAGTGAAACGAACATATCCATGGCCACTACTGGCAACATTTTCCTTCTGGAGTCTCCCTGTGCCCTTCACATAGAGGGAGACAAATGCAGCCAAGTGTCAGACACTCAAGCCTGAAGCAAACCTCTATTATTTTTTTTTTTTCACTCCTTTCCTAACACAGCAATACATACAGGTGGCTTATATCCAGCAGAACCAGAAGAAACACCATTTATTTCTACAGGCCTTGGTGAAAAGCTCAGCCTTCCTGACTCAGCAGGATGGATTTCAGGTGGAACATGCACCCCAGATGATGCCTTTCATCAGGGTTATCGGGAACAGCCCCCTCCTCCGGTTTCCACACCCTGCAAAGGAGCACTGGCCCCAGCATGCCAGAGATGAAGAGTGGATCTGAAAAACAACTGGCTTTAACACCCCCCCTGCACCCCAACCATTAACTATAATTGTATTCTACATCAATCACAGGAGTTTTCCCCTTAAAGGTTATTAAGTATAATTTCTACTATGCAAATAGTTCCAGCTTCATTAATGGATTCTTGGTTTCTAGTAGAAGTTTTTCTTTGATGAATGTCTCCAGATGTCAGTATCTGAAAAATGTATTGGGGGGAAGAAAATTCTCTGTGATGCAGTGTAAAAAGGTCCATTGGAGGGAGGGGGTTGGGAAAGATAGGAATATAATTAAAACAATTAAAATTCCTATCTCATGACCATTTACAGATGCTCCAAAGTGGCTTTAAATTAAAGGGAAATGTCACAGAACATGGATGATTCTGCCAAAAAGCAGCATTAAAAATGACAAATTCCAAACAGCCTGAAGACTCTCGTTAAACCCAAGGAGCAGGGCTTTAACAGCTCAACCAAGGCAGGCGGAGGGGGTAGACCAGGGGGGAGAAAGAAAAATCAGGTCTAACAGTCAGCTGCAGAAATGAAGGAGAGGTGACCAAGGAAAAACTATCCAGCAGAATAACCACACAACATGAAACCTATAGATTTTTAGATTTATTCCCACCAGATCGGGTATCTTTTCTATCATCTTGTCTTTAATGGATTCAGACCGTCTGTTACTATGGCCTCAGTTATTGCCTTTTCCTAACCACAGATTTTTTTATGTGTCTAAAAGCTCTGGTGATGAAAAGCTTCAGCTAATATCAAGTTTTACTGGCTGAAGGTTCCCCCATACATGCCCACCCCAAGCCAGCGCAGGAGGAAGGCTCGAGGGGCTGCATTCCCTCCACTTTTTCTGTTGTTGGGTTTTATTTCCCCCTTATCTGCACTTCTGGGAGAAATCTCTTCTAGAATATTTTCTCATTTATATTGTGAGAAACCTCTGCTGGTGTGCTTGGGTGGGGGGAACTTGTTTTATTTCTGTTTGCTTTTTATTTTTTTTTTTAAAGGCCATCTGCCCAAACTTCTTACACTCTCTTCCACTTAGGTTCACACTGGAGAAGCTCAATTATAAGAAATACAATAAATATTTATTGAACTGGTGAAAGCAATAGCATATGCTGAACACGCTCTGTTTTCCTGGATACTTTTTTTTCCCCCTGCATCAAGCCCTTGTTCTGTCAGAATTGTTTTCATGTTAGTATTAGTCAGTCACTCCCCATGTGTCAGTAAATGCAAAACATGCCTGCTGTGAGACAGAGAGCGCGGGTGCCACTTTGCAGTTCCTCAGGATGCGAGCTGGCACAAAGACAAAGCACACACAAAGGATGACAGGCACCACAGCCTGCTTTTCCAAACAACAAACTGTGGAAGTGATAATACCTTGGGAACAGAGTTGGGGTGGCAGGGGGGGGGGGAAAACTGAACCCACACAGACTTCAAAAAGCTGAAATTCAGCTGGAGAAGGTAAAGAAGGTTTCCTTGGCAGAAAGCAGTCCTGCACGGCACAGCTGCTGGAGGAAAGCAACATCTGCGCATGGGGTCAGGTATTACAACCTGGTAGCAGAGCCTATTAAGTGGCCATCTGTAGATGGTTTGCTTATTTACAGGCATTTCAGTAGTACAGCTCATCATCACCTAATAAATGTTAATGAACTTGGCCATATTATGCTGCTGTAAAGGAGGCGGGCTTTCATTCCCCCTCCAGCCAGTGGCCTTAACTCTGGATGCCTCCACTTTTAGGGGCTAGGCACTGGCTTGGCTGGAAGTCTCCCCCTCTGGCTAAGGACTAGCTGAGACCTAGAGGGGGATTTGGCTCAGACTATCTTCTGTGTGGTACTGGCCAAACCACACAGGATCTGACCTTCAGAGCACTTGGGCATTGCTCAACACTGCTGAGCTGGCTGCTAAGCTTCAGACCCTCTGCTAAGCCTGAGGACTAGGTCCAGCCCCAGGCACAATCAGTGCAAGTGCTGGAAGAACACAATCAGCTCAAATTCATCTCAGGGGAATTGAGCCAGGCATCTGAAATGAGGAGCGTGGACCTATATGATCTGATCTCACATCATACAGAAAGACTGTGGTACAGTCCAGAAATTAGCTCAGCCTTTCAGCCTGCAGCACAGTGGCATAGCCAGAAGAAATTATAGGACAGGAAATTATTGTTGACTGGATCCATCATTATTCTTTTACCATCTGTTACCTTCAGGTTAGTGTTTTTCGTAGCTCACACTGGTTTTCAGCATTGCATCCAATTTTTACTGACCAGAAGCTGGAGGGGAAAAAAAAAAAAGCTCAGATCTTGATCAGGAGTTCACCTTCAATTCCCAGGGAAGATTTCTGTCGTGAAAAATGCTACAGAATCATTAATGAGCAGTTGTAGCGGAGACCTCTGTTTAATCTCCCATCCATCAGATGGCACCTTTGGCATTGCAATGACCCAGGCTTCCCACAACACCTGGCACTTACATAGTGCTTCACCTTCGCTAAGCATTTAATTGGCATAATAGATTAATGTTTATAGATTAGCTGACTCAGAAGGAGACCACCACATTCCAGGTTTCTGGTGTCCCTTCGTTCAGCACCATAGCCTTTAGTTGGTGGATAGGAAGCAACTTATTAACCTCTTAGTGTCCAGGATTTTACAGGTTGCTGCAAACTGGCCAGGGCATTGGCAGTGGGCTAGGAATACCCCCACAGACAGGCACAATAGTTGTGACAGGCAGCAACTCCTAACCTTTCTTTATATCCTCACTAGATATAAAGTTGTATCACCTTCCACTTGCCATGGGCAAAGAGCACACATCTGGGCTAGTACTGAGGTTCAGGTGGCACGTAATACCTGATAATAGCCATCAGCAGGTATCTGTAGTAGACTGAACTCTGCATGACACTGTGATCATAAGTGACATTGCCATGGTCATTTGGGGGGTAAGGGGGGATGTCAGAATAAATATATACTTGACCATTGGGCCTTCCAATATATTTGTCAACATTCATGCACACCCATCCACCCACTATGCAGCACATACGTTCACACAGATACTGCCCTTTACAGAATCAGAACCAATTCACAGTTTTACTTTGTATGCAGGATTGAATATCTTCGCAGCAGGAACACCTTAGCCCAAGCTAAAGTTATGATTCATTTGGTGGCATAGGGAATTCAAAGCCTCTGAGTGACATCCATAGTGGTGCTGGAAAGGAGACTCACAACAGTCTCTTCAGGCTGTTAAATAATTAACCTCAACAGTAACCATCCTTCATTCCTACAAATGATACCAAAGAAACAGTGTTTAGCTGCTTATTTAAACTTGTATTACTCTAATTTCTTCCTACCAAATACCCTGTTCCTCTGTGAGCGCTGCTTCCCCCCACCCCTGAGCCTGGCTCAGACCTCTGGGCTCAAACACATCAAAAGACTCCTGTGCTTGAAGGCAGACATGCTAAGATCTTGGAGACAGGTCCTTACTCCCTCCCATTTATTAGACAAACTCTCCCAGTAAACAATTATGCAAGTTTTCCAAAGCCCCAAACCACAGAAAGATGTGTCCCATGCCACTAGGCAGTCTGGCACTCAGAGAATCACCCCCATTACAGACAGATGTGTACACAAAGGCCAACAAAGCTGGTGAAGGATCTAGAGAACAAGCCTTACAAGAAGCCACTGAAGGAACTGGGGCTGTTTGGCCTGGAGAAAAGGGGGCTGAGGGGAGACCTTATTGCTCTCTACAGCTCCCTGAAAGGAGGATGGAGGTAGGTCTTTTCTCCCAGATAACAAGCAATAAGACAAGAGGAAACCATCAAGTTGTGTCAGGGGAGGTTGGATGTTAGGAAAATTTCTTCACTGAAAGGGCTGTCAGGCATTGGAACAGGCTGCTCTGGGATGTGGTTGAGTCACCATCCCTGGAGGTATTTAAAAGGCACATCAATGTGGCACTAAGGGACATGGCTTAGTGGTGGACTCTGCAACATTAACAGTTGAACTCAGTGATCTTAAAGGTCTTTTCTAACCTAAACAGTTCTATGGCTTTGTGAACAAGCACAACCAAGCAGCAAAGAAAAGCTGTTTTAAACATTTGGGTTTCCCCCTTTTCAGCAAAGCATACCAGTGCCCTCACTTCAGCCAATGAACACTGTTCTTTAAGGATAACCACCAACTTAAAAGAAGGCTTAGCAAGCACAAACGCTGCCTGTAACAAAACACTTTTGAATAGAAATAATATTCTTTGACACCTTCTTTGGCTAGGATTTAATAAGTGCAAAATCAATGTTATAATCAAACATAATACTCATTCCTTAGGATAATCCTCTGACACAGCACTTGCTATTTCAGCTGATTAGAAGCATTGCTCAAATAATGGAAATTCCTGATCAGTAACCCAAGAGTCCAAGGCGAGTTTTTTATTTCAACCCAAGGCAGTTATTTCCCTTCATACTAAATGTTTACAAGTGGTAGAAAAATACTTGTAGGAATTCTTGCCATCAACATAAAAATTTTGTTCTCCCAACAGTGAATAAACAGCTTTTCATGCTTAAACACCAATGTGTTTAGGATTAACAGCCAGACCTGTGCTCTTAAGGTCTGGTTTTTATTTTTTTTTTTTTTATATATTCCAATAAGCAGGAGCAGAGAGGGAATCTCAGGCTGCAAGACTTGGCAAGGGAATGCAGGAAAGACCTCGGGCAACTACAATGGGATACTGCCTGTCCTAGGTGACTTCTACAGGTGGGAAACATCTATCTTCAAAAGACTCACTGTCACACAAGACAGTTCTCAAAGAGATGAAACTGATGGGGGGTTCTTTCTGCATTTCTGCCTGCTTTTGGCAGAGTAGACCTGTGTGTGCAGGAAGGAGCTATGACTTGATGGCAAGTTGCAAAGCTTTCCCTTCTTATCAAAGCAGAGCAGCTGAGACAGCTTCTTCTATAGTTGGCTTTGACTGAAAGATTAGAAGTTCTCTTACACAGATTGCATGAAGCACAGCATTTCAGAAAAGTCACTCAGAGTCCAGGTGTTTTCGATACTCTGGTAACCCCAAAGATGGAATCAGCAGGGGTCACTAACATGGGGAGAAGACAAGCCAGGGGCTCTCACCACCAGGTCAACACATGCCAGTACAGAGTTTGATCAAACCCCAACTTGATTACAATTAGGTGCACTTCAAGCTCGGCAGTCAGGGGCTACTCCAATGCCTCAATAATAGAAAGTTCTTCCAGAGACGCATCCTCATCTTCATTTCCCAGGTGGCTCATGCTTTCTGGTGCTGATGCAGCAGGACCAGCTCCCAAGCACGGCATGAGCACACAGATGAAAGCGGCCGAGCCCTGGGCTGTGGCTCTGGCCAAAGGCCAGGACTGAGCCTCTGGGGAGGAGTTTTAAGGAGACAACCAGACACATCTGCTGGTGGGAGCTGAAGTTACTGCCTGGGGAAGGGGATTGACCTGACTCGGGAGAGAGTGGAGAGGACAAGTTGGCAGCAACATTGCAGGGACTTTAATCATGGAGTTCAAGCTCCTATTTAGGCCATAAAATTTCATTCATTTAACCCACCTTTGACTCCTGTAACCCCCAGGGAAACAGTAAACACTCCAGCACTGATGCCCAGCAGAAAAAAGCCAGAAAACAGTTTTAGTATCTCCCAGCAGAACAACAGAGGCAGAGGAGCTTCATCCTGCTGTGTCCCCTTCCCAGCTCAACTGCTGCTGGCACACCACAGCTGCCCCATGTCCTGCCAGGGAGCAGCTGGGAAACTCAGCTAGCAGTGGGATGCAGGGACACACACTCACCCCACACAGGTACAACATGATGTAGTTTTAGTCATTTCAATGTCACAGAAAATACCCAGCCCTTCACAGCCTGGTTTGCCAGGAATAATCTTCGATCACTTCAAAAATGGAGAATGCAAAAATCCAGGCCATAAAATCCCGACATCTACTTTAAACAGTCGAGAACAGAGGTGACTGCCAACACACTGGAAAACAGGAACCAACACCTCCACAAGAGATGCTCCCTGTCAAAATAAACAGATGCACATTTCCACTTATTGCACTGCCATACACAGCCCAAGACTTATTTTCAGATTCAAATGATTCCTTATTAATGAGAATACAAAAAAATAAGGTAGCATCACTAAGGGAGAGCACCTTGTGTGAACATCCTCTTCTCCATGTTTTAACACTCAGGGGAATAACATAAACCCAGCCTCCGTAGCAGCTCATTTATCCCTGGCACTGCTGCATGTGGGACAATTACTTAAACAAGGTAAACTTTTCTTCAAACTAGTTGAAATGAAACTCCATTTAAATGAGAGGATGTAGTTTTTTTCACCTCAGTCTGGTTCTGTTTTGTTTGAATCAGACTTTAGAAAAAAAATCAGTTAAAGAAAGAGAAATTCTCCTCCCTTTAAGCCTTGCAAAACTCATCCATCACCCATCTGTCCACCTTGCACCTCATTATTTATTATTCAAAACTCAACAAGCTAGCATGCCAGTTAAGATTTTCCCTGAAGAAAGCTGGCATCTAGACAGACAGCAACTGCTATCAAAATGTTTCTTTTTGATTTCTCTGCCCTCCCTCACTCCATCCCTTGTGGTGGGAATAAATGCAAAACCTTTAAAGTAAATAAAACACTTTCTAATGAAGCAGCAAAAGCTAGAGAAAAACAAAACTGAAGTCTTTATCTTTAGTCAGACTTTATCAGTGCTCCATTAAATCACCCTCCTCATGGTCCCTTTCATCCTCCCGAGTTCTCACCCCTAAAAGAAAATTTGGTCTCAGACACACGCAGGCTTCTGGATACAAGACACATCTGTTGTTCAAACCACAGGTCCAAAGCGTAACTACAGCCATGATCCATCTTTTCCAGGAATCCCTCTAATGAGATGATTTAGTTTAATGGATGCTGGAAAAGCAGCTGCCATAACCCAGACAACCTCCTCTTAGCTGTCTGCTGTAGCAGCAGCAAAGTCCAAGCTGAAGCAGCCAGCAGCACTGAGAGATGCGTCCATCCCAGCCACAGGATGCATCGCACCCCTGCAGGCACAGAGAAAGCCTCAAGGTCAGTGTGAACGCAGCCTCCATCCACCGGGGACTACCCACAGGTCTCCTTAAAGCTGAAAGGATATTCCCCGAAACGGTATGGCTTCACAGCTAGAGCACGCTGGCAGCCTCCAGTCAGCTTGCTTCTGCATATAAGTACTCCAGCAAGAATTCTCCCAGTTTGCACCACACCACACACAGTGGCACTGCCCAGAGGCATCCATCCCAGTCCCAGTCGGGTCTCCAGCATGCCCTGGGCCAGCCATCGGCTCCTGCTGCGCTCAGGTGTCACCACGTACAGGCTGCCTGCGCAGCCCACACTTGGCTTTTGGGTCTGCTGGCTCTGCCATGCATTTGAACCACATTCAAGGGTACCTAGCCCTGGATTTCCAGTCTCACCAGACAATGTACTAAAAGATAAACACACAGCTGCAGCTTTCACCACCACCTCCTCCGTTTCAGAATTTGCAGAATAATTTAACAGTGAGCACCGCTCCCAGCCTGAGGGTTACAAGCCCCACAGGGCAGCCCAAGGTGGAGCCATGCACCGGCCCATGTTAAAACATATGCCTTAAAAAAGGAAAAAGTGCCAGATACCTTTGAAAATAAGGCCTTTCCCTCCACCCTCCCAGACAAAGAACAACCTTGTGGGAAGGATTCAACAGGGCAAACAAAGTGCCTTCCTCTCCACAATAACACCTTCTTGTTTCTGTATCATGCATCAAACAGCCTCCTTTATAACACTCCCAACAAGAATATTCACCACGAAAACAGAAGCCAGAAGAGGTGGGATTTCCCCCCCTCCGCCCCCCCATTACCTCAAAGTTCCCTGCCTGTCAGAGTTTCAGACACTGGCCCATGTGTCTTCCGTGTAACGCACAAATATAATTTCTGCAGGAACATATCCGTGAGCGTGTGTGTTAGGGGCTCTACCTTGGGCAGCATACAGGCACCCCTGGGGGCAGACAGCTTACACAGAGGCTGTGTGAACAGTTAGACTTTATGAACAAGGGGGAAAGCGCAGTTAGTTTTCTCAGACTGGTACTACCCCAGAGCTGAGCTCACAGTGCTCAGGCAGAGAGCCGACAATTTGGGAAGGAGCCACACAACTGTGACATGAGTTGGGCTTTGGTGCAGGCTCATGTAAGTGATGCATGGCATTTGCCACCCTCAGCTACAGCTGGGAAGCTTCAAGCACAACATAGTCCTGGCATCTCCAGGTCAGTCACAGGTATCTCCACTGTCAAAAGGGATACAGACCCATGGCAAAATTTGTAAATGCAAATGCATTTATCATCCATTCACCAGAAGGCCTGTCACTAGTGTGAGTGACACAGCATCCCCCAAAATATATATATATCTATCAGAGGCTCTGCTAATGTTTTAGATAAAGCACAATGGATTTGGGGGACATTGTTTTTTTGGGTTTTTTTTTTGGTTTTTGTTGTTTTTTTTTTAATACCCATGCCTTCCCCCTCCCTAATGTCTCATTTTTTGTATTCTATTAACTTACACTAGTAATCTAATGTCTTTCATTCCCAAAATTTATTACAATCATTAAGGTTTAAAGCCCACTCAGCAGTAAACCAAGACAAAGAGTAAATGATTTGTCTGAAGTTGTACTGCAAAGGCGAGAAGCCCTAGACATGCGCAGGGGCATCGCGCCCACTGGTGCACACACAGCTGTGTCAGGCCTTGGTAATGGAGAGCTGCACCTTCTTCAGCCTCCCCGGCTGAAGCATCATGTCATCCATCATATCAAGTTACTGAAAATACTAAAAAAGGATGTCATACAAACAGTGCTTAGCTTCACACTCACAACCTAAAGCACAATGTTGTGTTAGGGAGATGGTCTTTTCAAGTATCTTGTCTCTAAAAACAGCAGCACAGTCTAAAACGCTATTTTATATTTATGAAATAACTGACAAGACCTGCAGTTCTCCCCATTTTGTTTTTTTTTTTAATGGATCTGCTTTACTCCTTCAGCTGCTTACTCATTTGCACTTACCTTTAGTCTGATCATGTAAAAGGTTTCGG
Organism: Falco biarmicus; assembly: GCF_023638135.1. NCBI lineage: Eukaryota > Metazoa > Chordata > Aves > Falconiformes > Falconidae > Falco > Falco biarmicus. The sequence continues at coordinate 11,285,571 of NC_079298.1, read as the reverse complement.
AACAAGCGCAGAGGAAGAATAAAAACCATAATGGTTTCTCACAGCTCGAGGGCATAACTCTAATTAAAAAGAACATTCTTGCTTTTAGCACCCAGACTTCTCTCCAAAATCTGAACTTTGACATTTTCAAACTGAGGTTTAAAACAAGAAAATAATTCTTAGTGCCATGATGGACTGCCTACATTGTACAGTGGAAAAGGGGAGTGGTGAGGGAGAAAGAGGTTCAAGGCTAATAGACTTAACAGGGAATTTGAGTTAGGAAAAATGCAGATTTGTTCACCAGCAAGACCCCAGCTCGCATTCACATATCAGCACTGCAGTAGTAGTTCTGTGCAACACTGGAGTCCCTGCATATATCTGTCTGATGGGCTGCTCTCAGACGAGTATGTGCATTGATCCAATGCAAACTGCCACGCACCAACACACATTACACTCCAGCTGAGTCCATACTGCTGCACAGGAGCAAAGAGGCTCAAACACACTGTCTGGCAGTGGCATCAGACACCCATTCCTCTGTCACATGCCATGCTGCTCAGCCTGGTTTTGCTGCCCTGCAGGCCATCAAGTCATAGGCGTCAACTCCCCTATAGGTGATGCAGGCATCTCCAATCCCATCCCACATGGCCACACACTCCAGATCAGTGCTACACATGAACTGATCTGCTCCCAGACACACTTCTATCCCCTCCTACTTTCAAACACAAGCAACACCCCCAAGTGAGTTTCACCTGCCAGCGTACCCAGCAGCGTTAACACAGGTGGGTATCTGTACACCCAGAGGTTTCTCCTGGCTCACTTCAGTGAGCCCCCTCTGAGTAAGAGCAGATGGAGACATGACAGATAAATACCCAGGACTAGGCCAGTCTATCAAGTGCCTTGTCCTTGCTCCACCTCCAGAGGCAGCTGCTCATCCCAGACTCAAACCAGCTATAGACCATGCTATCTCTAACAAACTTACATAAACAGATGAGGCATATAGATACATAAATATATACACATACATATACATGAATCTGATAACTTTAGGGCAGGCTTGCCCAGCGCTACTCCAGGCACCAGGTATTTCATAGTGCCTCCACTCCAATAGCACTCTCCAAGACAGTGAGGCTTCCTAAAATTATTCCCGTTAGCTACATCTCCCAACTCCAACACAAACACCTTTAGGCCAGATCTGCCCTGTTTAAAACTACACCTAGACGCCCTTAGCTATAAAAATCAACTGGGTACCTTTGCAGGGAAAAATCAGGACATTTGTAGCCAAGGCTGCCTTCTTCCACACGTGCTGGAAGACAACCCACGTAACAAGATTAGTTTAGAAATTCGATGTGAACATTACTTTGCAGGAGTTCTACATCACCGTTCCACAAGTCACTTTTGACAAACGGCACTCGCACATACCTGCAGAGTCAAGCACAGCTAAAATGCCGCGTCTGCAGCCAGAAGATGTGGCAGAACCCCCAGGGCCCATACCAAACCGCCGAGTCAGAGCTCCTTGCTAGCAGAGGGGTCACAGAAGTCCCCGCTTGCAGGGCAAGGTCCCTCATTAGCAGCCCCTAGCCAACAAATGGTCAAATTTTCCTCTCAACAAACTGTAGGACTTCACAGTTTGCAAGAGAGTGCAGATGGCACTGTAGTCCAACTGTAAATACATCCCCCACACAGCAGCTAACCCCCTTTTCCTGTTTCTGCCCTACTTGAGGGACACAGCTTTCAGCTACACATTTAAGCCGTTGAGAAAATTGGCAGAGCAACATGAAAATCAGCAACACATGCTGCTAAGGAGTCACAGGCATGGCAAACTAACACCTTATCTACTGCATATTTTTTGCTTAAAGCCCCCTTTACTCTCATGATATATCAACTATACATTTAAAAGATGTGTATTTTATAATTACCTTCTTATCAGCTAAAAACCATTCAATCTCAGATTAGGAGTGGGAAAAATAAAGTATAGACAACCCCCTCAGAAGACAAAAATCAACAGATACAAGATGGAAAAACAAATTAAAATGTTCAGCTTTGGAATCAAGAGTCCTTGCAAACATCAATTTGGCAAGGCACATGGCAATTAAAAAATTGGTAGCAGTATAAAATTAACACATACTACTCTATTTTAACTTCAACAGATTACACACCATAATTCATTTCTTCTTGTAACAGGAGTAATTCAATCATTATCACCTCCAACCAATTTTAGTATTAATTTTATTTTAAACATCAATCTAGAGGAAACATTTACTAACAGCAAATCAAAACCCACACATTTATGGATTTCCATGTTGAAAATCAGTTCATTAGCTAATGTGAACAAATGACTAAATTATTTCAATAGTTCACATCCAGCCCATATTCCTTTACAATGCTCTCGTAGCTGTGCCTAATGTGAGTTGGAGTCTTTTACAAGTGAAAAATACGCACACCAGTGGGACAGGTTACCCGGTAGGGGTAGGGGTAGGAAAGGAGATTCTGTGTAACTCAGCATTACCTGACTGGCAGAAGCATTCAGTTTGCAATGCAGAGAGCTAATGAGTAGCTATCAGAACAGTACACGTTGCCCATAGAAACATTTGTACAAGGAGCATCCTTGTGTTAGGACATGCTGGAGAACTCAGAAGCAGCTGCAGGATAATTTATTTTTGATTTGGAGTCCTCATCCTGCATAACAACTTTAACTAGCTTCTGGATGATTGACCAGCTTCATCCATCAGATGCTTCAAAGAAAAATAAAGCCACTCTGGAATCGGTACTATAAGCAGATTTCACCCCCCACCCCCTTTGCTTATTTGCCTACAGGAGAGGAAATACAAATGAAGACTAAAGAAAAGTAACAGCAGAAATGCATGCACATGTGGATGTTTGCGAAGGAAAGGTCAGCAGGCAAAAAAAAAGCAGCAAGACCTGGCCAGCCTAGAAACTTTGGCTGGACTCAGAGAAGCCAGCAGCCCTGCACAGCTGCACACCCCAGACTCTCACACAGTAGCAAAGGGAGAGAGGAGACATGGACCATCCATCCTCTCCATCAGTGATGTGGTAGTTTGGCTGCTTTGAGAATTCCCATCAAACCCAGAATTTTTTAATCATTGTCCCCAAGAAAAGTGAAACAACCTCCTTTTCTGCTGGGGGTTGAGTTTTTTTGGGGTTTTAATTCTCTCTAGCAGTTACGTCTGAATGAGAGCAGAGGCTGTGAAAATCGCCCACCATGCCAGCACACAGAGCCTTTTTTTCAAGCAATTTAAGAGAGATTTAAACACTCTTTAAAAAGCCCCAAACCTCAACTAATTGTTCTCAACTAAGATATGGTCTGATTTCAGTTATCCCACTGATTGATCTGTAAGTGATAGATTTTCAAAAGAATGTAAAAAGAAAAGGGTCCGGTTCCCATTAAAATGTAATGGGATTGATACTCAATCTGTTTCGGCTCCCCTGAAAAATCCAGTTTAAATTAATCTGTGGAGAAGCTTCACACTTTTGAGATTACAAGTTAGTAGAATTGACTCTTACACTGTATAAATCCAATGAATGCTAAATAAGGTGCTCCTAAAGCATCTGTCCGTATGTCTCTGTCCTGGACAACACCATCCATTCTAATCCAGTCCTGGACCTGGCCAATAGAAATACCCTAATTTCTACTAACCCTATGTTAGCTTTGCCATATGGAAAAAAATATGCAGGAATGAGAGTGGTGACAGAGCCAGATTCCTTTCCATACATAATCTAGAACAAGACAGGATGAAACCCAGGCCCCTCTGGAGGAGAAGGCCAGGTACGGCCCTGCATGTCCCTGCAGGGAAAGCCCAAGCTGCCTGGCAAACACATTGTAAAAAACTCATACATCTTCAAGAGGATGAATTCTCTGCATAATTGTTTCATAGTACTGTACCCAGATATGAAAGCCTGATTGTCTGCCATGAGTACTAAGGCTTCAAACTGTGAGCAAACCCCTGAATTATTTGGTATTACTGAGAATGCCATTCTTCCAGAAATTCAGCACTGTCTTGATGTGATTTTATCAGCATCTCAGCAAAAAAAAAAATATGTATCGTTTATGCAAAAAAATAAATCACAGTTACAAATTTATGTCCTTTCAATGTTAAGATTCTGTTAATTGGCATGCTGCAGTCCAAAAGCAGTGATGCAGGCGACACGGCTAGGGAAAGAGTGAATATTTGCCCATCTTTGCCCAACAGAACATGGGTTTGAGTCACAGGCAAGAATCTAGCGATTGCAATGTAGTGCCTCTCCTACTCATTCCCCTGCAGACTGAAAGCTCTGCAATCAAGGAAAGAAACTAGAATCTAGGGAAAGGACTCGGCAGGTCCCCAGTTATTCAGCTCAACTATCCATCCCCACTGTTTCACCTCACTGGTCTGTGGAAATGATTATTCCAGGTCAAGATCAAGTCCAGAGGACACCTCCTTTGAACTGAAAACAGCTTTTTACCTGTGCAGCAATGGAAACCCACCCTGGGGGTGCCGATGCCTGCCCGGCTCTGGGTCTATGCCCACCTGCTGGCACAGGCAGCCGTGCAGAGCACAGCCAAGGAGGGGTGAAGCCGGGACATCAGCCACCAGCAGGAAGCACAGAGATGCACAGCTGGGGCTGACTTGGGTCCAATGATCCTGACCTTGGATTAGCTAAGGCAGACGTCTACGACTGCACATTAGGGCAAATCTCAGAGAAATCACTTTGCTTGCACCAAGGACTGGGTAAGATGCATAAATTATCTCTGCTCCTGTGCTAGGCTAATACATTCCCTCTGCAAGGAAATCCACATCTCCGAATGAAACAAAGCTTCCTCCTTCCTACCATGGGTGCCTCCAAACAGATGGTCATATGTTCCCCATTTTAAGTGCTGATACAGCCCAGAAAGGTTATCTAATTACAGAAACAATACTTCTTGGATGCACTAATGCTTCTGCAATTTTAATAGCAATATGATAGCTAGGATTTATATTATTTTCCCTTTCTGATTAATTATTTACACAGAGACAAGCCTAGATTATTAAGTACGTGAGTGCCATGCCAGGCTGCAAAGAGATTTTTAAACAGAAAAGGGAAGAAACAGACTCTAAACTTTCTGAAAACAGTCATCCCAGTGTTTCCACAACCTGTGAATCAAGGCTGCTGGTACATTGGCTCGGAGTGCAGGCTTAGTCCAGGACATTACAGGTAATGGTACAACTTCCTTGTTCAGTAGAAAGCTACAGTAGAGGAAAGGAAATGCTAACGTCAACACATCAATCAAGGAAAGCTGTGTTTAGCTATAAGCCTAACAAAATGCCACACAGGAGTACATGACAGCTGGGAAACATCATAAAATGCAGGGAGTTTTGCAATGACTGTTCACCTACTCCCGATGCAACGTGTCCCCAAGGTGCTAACTGGAATCAGGAGAAAACTTAGGAATAGCCAAGGCTTCAGAGAGACATTTGTCAATTACCCAATGCAGTTCAAAGCACAGCCATGAGTTCTTCAAGTAGATTGTGCTCTGGGGGAAACACATGTTTCCCTTGTTTTTACAAAAAATCCCACAACAGCTGTATGAAATTTATCATCTTTTCCTAAGGTCAAGTAATTCTTGGAGATTTGCCCCAATATACTTTTACAGACAAGTCAGGTACTTATTTCTGAATGGCAACACTGAGCTTGGCCAGCTATTCAGGTGGGATGATCTCATTTTTAATACTCATTAAAAACATTCAAATGAGCCTACAACACTCTTAAGGCTATGGATAAAATTCTGCTGGTTTATAGAAATCTGAGAACTGTAGCCACTGCACAACCATTTAGTCTGAACCACAAATCTCCCTTTTGCAGCTGTGCAAAATCCTCTGCATGTTTATCATTCAGCATACCAAAAATCACTTTGCTAACTTTCTACAAGTCCAGGTGCTTATAGAAAATGGTGCTCTATCCTCCTTTGCAGCAGTGGTAAAATGAAAAAAGGAAATTCCTAAGGAGAAAAAAGAGAAATTTTTATGCTCTATGTCATTACATTCATTTAGCCTGGAAAGAAATTAATCCTATCAAGTTTTAATCAGGTGGCAACTTTGCTTTGATTTGCGAATAACAATTTTAATAAAAGATATTTCATAGACCAGAAGAATCTCTACTGCAAAATGCCCCAAAGCCTCCTTTTCTCACTAGGACTTTCTGGTCATAAAAAAAAATATCCCAAAAGTAGAATCATCACTACCCACCCCATCTGCAGTGATGAAAACATGAGTGAGAGGTCAAAGGAAAGGACAAAAATCCCAAGTCCTTCGAAAAAAGGACTGGGGGGAAAATATCCAATTGGAGTGACTCTAAAGTCTCACCAAAAACCTCACAGGTTAGGGAGGAAAAAATGCAGGAGTTTGAGACTTAGCAAGGGATACAGTTTCTTCTCACATCTGCTTTCATGGCATCACAGATGGATTAAGTAAATCACTCCAGGCATAAATTTACCGTAATAGATGGAAGGCACGCCTCCCCCCCACTAGGATCAGGCAACCGTGGCTGCTCAGGCTGATCCCCCAGCCTGCTGGCTCACAAATCAGGCTGCAGCAGTGGGAAAGACCCCTGCCTGGCCCCACGTGATACCCTCCAAGCAGCTGGAGGACAAAGTGACCCAAGACACCTCTCCTAATCCATAGCACTGGAACACAGATAAGCCAAGATTTGAGTGTCCAGAGAGGAACTGCCTGGGTTGACGGCCCATATCTGCACAAACACCCCCAAGGGGAGGGAGAGATTTAGGAACCAACACACACACATGCATCACACAGCTCCTGAAGGTCATGGTTTAACTGTGGAGTGATACCACAGCCCCAGAAGGAGCCTTGATCCACACCCAAGGCTGTAGAAACATGGACCAAGGATAAATCTTGACTTCTCCAAGACCCAGAGGGAAACAAGACACTCTGGGAAAGGAGCAAGAAAGGGGTAGAACCATTTATCTGGGAACTGCAAGTAACAGTCCCAGCAGCTTCATAGCCTTGGGTGGTGGGGAAGGCAGCGCGCACCCAGGTAAAAGGGCGAGCAGAAATGCTCTTGGGTAGGTCCATGTGCCTGTGGTGTTGCAGTCCCACCATGGCAGCATCTCCCCTGTGCAAGTCACCCCTGCTCCCTCGTCTGCAAAATGCTCTCCTGGAGCAGGACAGGGTGGGAGCAGGCACCGTGCTGCCTGTGAGGAGAGAAGGCAGGTCTGGTGAGCATCCCCGCCCCCACTATTTTCTGGTGAGAATTTCACAATAGAGTAAATCTCAAGTAGCGATGAGGCCTGCTGCGTAGGGAAAAGCCAAGTATGAATAAGAAACCCTTCCATCACGCTGTCACAGAAAGCAAGTTCCCTGGGGCTTGAAGGAAGGCTGTGCCTTAAACGATTTGCTCTTTAATGGACTTTTTCTTTGCAATCAGCATGTGAACTTTGAAAAACTACCAGTTTGGTTTCTAGAGTGCGTAGTCCTGGGCCCACCTAACCCACACAGCTCCCCGCTTGCTGCTCACCAGCTGCCTGATTGGCAATCCCACCATCAAGAGCCTCCATGCAATTCCTACATTATGTATTGTATTAAAAATAATACGCTCCTGATTTTAAAGAGTTTTAAAGAAAGACGCTATTGGCACGTCACTTTCCTAAAAGCTAAAAAGATGCATTTTTAGAAACAGAAATATAAGCAAAAAAAGGGCAGTATGTACAGGGCAGGACAGCACAGCTGCCATACGCAGCCCTGGAGGCAGGCGAGCCCCTCTGAACCAGCAGGGCTCAGGGCAGGAGCAGGGGGTCTGTTGTGGGCAGTGGAAGCAGAGGATCAAGCTCAGCCTTTTACCCACCTGCAGAGAGGACTGGAGGGACACAGGTTCCAGAGGGAGACCCTGCGCTGCTGGTTGCAAGGGGGTGGCTGAGTGTCCTCCAGTGCAACGAACATACCGCAGCAGAAACTAGGGGGCTCTGCAAGACCCAGCTTCATCTGGAGGAAAGGGAAGGAAATAGGTGCCCTCTGCACGGAAGAGGCTTCTCACTGCCTGTGTCATCCCCCAAGGACCCCTCAAAGCCTGGTCTCTGTGAACAGCCACAATTCAGCCTCCAGCACACACCTAGGATGGGGCAGATGTTGTCCTCTAGGTTGCATATGGAGCCTCCGGTGGACCAGAGAACTGAATCAAGTCCCCAGCTGTCACCTTCACAGCTAGAGCAACCCTGTTCTAGCTTGTGTCCTGCATCTCTCACACCAATTGCTTCCTAGTCTCTTCCTTCAAGAGCCTGATCGCCATCAACATTTCTCATCCTCTAGGAAAGCTAGAGGACTAATGCTGAGCAGCAGCTTCTAACCCCATCTCGTCCAACTAGCTGAGTCTTTGTTGCACTGTATTTACTTATGTTTTCCAATACTAAGGAAAAGCAAACAATGTAGAAAACCTTTAATTTCACATTTTTTCCCAGCTGGTAAAAATGATAGCTAGATATGCACACATCAGTATAATCATCTCCTAAACAAATGGCACAATGACAAACTGAGGGGGCGGGGAGAGGGGGAGCAGAGCACAAGCTGGTGTTTTCAATTTAGAAAGTATGCATTATTTACACTGCCATTATTCCACTCAATTTGAGTTCACGCTTTAGTCCTAATTTCAGTATAATCAAAGTCAATGAATATTTAATCAGCATTGCTTCCAGAAATTGAGTAATGCCATTAACATAATGTTCCCAGGACTTCAGTGCCGGTTTTCCTCAAAAGCATGGGACTTCCACTCTTCCTGCCCTTCCCCCTTTATTTACACCAGGTGATGCTCTGATCTCCACCTTTGCTGGGATTAATAAGGTGGAACCTGTCCAAAATGCAGGAAATGGGAAAACTGCTTCCCAAACAGGGAGATGTCTCACCACCCCTATTGATCCAGACCCAGGATAGTTAATAGAAGTAGAGCGTTTCACTTCAGTATAGCTCAGTACGGAAAAGCATTGTAATAACAATAATCCATTTGCACTTCTGGAGCACCTTTCAACAGAGGGGCTCAAGTCATTCTGCAAACATTAATTAATCCCTTCCACTCCCCTGCAAGGAAGACAGTTATTTATGCAATAGCTAATCTACAGATAGGAAAATCTGAGCATGACGAGGTTAAGTGCCTGGTTTTCAGCCACCCGGGAATCCAGCAGCATTTGGGCAGGAGTTCGGAGCTCTGACTGGCTCCAAGTTTCCTGTTCTAACCAACAGACTGTGCTGCTTCGCTAAAATAAGATCAAAAAAGCAGCAGTACCTATGAATATTTATGAACAATACAAAATTACAGCATAAAAAATTGTACAGACATTTCAGAGCTGCTAAGTGATGGCTCCAAAGCTGTATCTCGATGTGCACAGAGCATTCAGTAGTCTGTGCACACATGCCCCCTCCAGTGGGGCTGCATCTAATCTATCATCTTTTCTAACATGACTATCACTGTAATATCTCAGCAATGCTTTCAGCTGAAGACCTATCACAGCCTTCCATCTATCTGGACTACCTCATAACGCTTTTCTTCATGGCGCTAGAAAATCTGTAGGGCATGTGTTTTAAAATACTGGATGAATTCCTCACTTTCCCTTCCATAAATGTACAGAGTCTTAACGCAGCCTTTATCAATAATGAACATCTCTTGTTCTCCCATAACATAAAAAAGGATTATTTCTGATTTTAATAAGGAAGGAACAAAGTTCAATTTTGTCCACACTCACAATACATGCAATTGGGAAGTCTGAGGTTATGTATAGAAAGTACTTTGAAAATTATTCTAACCTGATTTTGAGAGGGTTTTGGTACTTAGGGCCCATCACACTTCCATAAATTCTTCCATGAACAATTTCTTATTTCATGTCAGTTTACTACAGCTTCCCTAAAGGTCACCTGTTCACACATCGAGCTGTTGCTCCAACCAGGCTCCGGTGTAGCACTAGCACATGGCAATGTAGTTGCCCTTTTCAGTAATGACATTAAGGATCATTTTAGAACTGCTGAAGATTTCTGGGCTGTATGTGTGCAAGTGGTGTATGGAAAACTTCAGTTCCCACCTCTAAGAGTGACCTTCAAAAAGATTTTCTCTAAAAGCTTCGCAGAGTTGTTCAAGCTCAAAATACTTGATTATTTTGTTGAATCGCATCATGGCTGTGGCCAGCTCAAGTGTAATCCTGCTGGCAAGGCCATGCATTGGGACCAAGGTTAACGAGAATGAAATAGCATCTGACAAGTTTACACCCTAGCTTTATGTAATTATCCTGATGTGGGTAAACATGAAAATCTAGTTTGCAATTATTTACAAAACCTTATTCTTGACTCATCTGAAGAGTTTGCTCTTGCAGATGGAATGGAGGAAATAAGCGATGCATCTGGAGCAGGGATGGAGGAGGAAAACATGCACCTGCAGAGGAACTCTTTCCCTTGAGCAGGAGTGGAGAGGTATTTGTTATAGTCTGAAGAAAGGTAGAAACACTTGGTCAGCTCAGAAGCTCAAGTCATCAGCAAGTAATGGCATCTACGTGGTTCCCTGGCGTTAACTATCAGACAATGAAACCCCTCCTGTAATCTTGGGGGAAGCACTTCTTTAAGGCCAGGTAGCATTTTTCTAACCTGTGTTGCTCTTAATAACAAGTATTTTGAAGCCACAGGTTTAATGGTTCTGTGTAAGTCACATGCTTGTCTCTTGAGTGAGGTTCTCAGCCAGGCCCTACCAACACCCTCTGACATGTTGGTTCATAACTGCTTTAAACATGAGTCTTAGAAAACACCATTTCCATCCTGGCTGAGAGCAAGTAAACACAGCACCAGCAGGAAAGAAAAATGTTGGTTCTGCCCTGGAAAATCCCACCTCCACTGACTCCAAAGGAAACCCAGTTACTCTGACAACATCTAGAGATACTTCCCTTAAGGAAGAACAAAACAGCCATCACACATGGCCAGCCTGTATCTCACTGACATAGACTGGAAGGTGACTGGGGTTTTGCAGTGTGATTCCTGGCAGGCAGAGTAAGAGTTAAGCCGGAGGGTGGGGGAGAAGCTAGAGGATTGCTATAACATATCATCAGTGGGACTATTAATAGGGTACAGGTTATAACTTATTCATGAACTTCTGCACTTTTCACTCCTACAGTATGGCAGGGTAACACAGGAACACTTATGAACGACACTACTAATGCACCGAAGAGAAAGGAAACACAGTTCTGATGCTGTTGCACATTAAACCTATATATTACTTTTCCAGACTATAGCAGATCAGTCAAGCAGACATGGATACTACTGTTAAAAGATCAGCCCTCAGTGCATCACTACCCCCGCTGGGTCTTAGATGCTTCTGGCAGATACTGAGCACATTAAATCTTTTAATCTTGGGTATACTTGCATAACTTGTTGTATGATTCCTGGTTCAGCAAATACTTATGAGCACTGTCAGACTCCACAGGCAGCACTCATCTCTCCAGGGCCCACAGCTGTGGTGGCCCAGTGCCAGCACAGAGGCATTCCCCTCGCTCTTTGCAAGCCCAATGCAATTTGGAGCAATGGCCTTTAACTGTGCCAGAATATAATTCTCATTAAACTAATGCTAATTAATTTGACCAAAGCAAACAATCCCCAAAACTTCACATCCTGGAAAATCAGTTCCATTGTTTTCAAAGTTCACATTCAAAAAAGGGGATTTGAATGCCCTTGGGAGCTGGTGAGAATGACCATTTGCACCAGGAGGTTACAGCCGACAAGCCAGCACCTACAAAATCAAAATGGAGCTCGCAAGAGTTGTGAAGGCCCAAATTCACATTGCTACCTCAGTTCCTGAAAGAGACTAATACTACGGTACAAATAACTTAGGACTCAATAGATGTGGCAATGGCAATGGGCTGAGTCCGTAGCAAGGCTGAGGAAAGAACCTAAATATCCCAAGGGACCAAGTTTATTCCTCTCACCTACTCTCCTGGCAAGAGATTTAGCACTGGTCACTGTTTTATCTCCACTGTCTTAATTGTTTTCTTGCTAGTTAGGGCTCATTGTATGTTATATTGATTGTTTTTCCCCACTAATTGACTGTGTGGTTGTTGGCTTCTTTAATTGCCATCCTGAAAGACACTGTAAATTGTCCTACATCAACACTAGTGATGGCAAAAAAACCATAGTGGTGACAAGGCACCTCAGTGTTAATACAGTGAGGAAACATCTCAAAGCAGGCAGCTTTTCTGCCCAGCCCAGTTACAGTCTGAGTGCTGAACCTTACCTATTTTCCAGCAAGCTTTTGATACCCATACAGATGAAGATACGAAGCATGTTCTATAACCCCAACAAGAAGATCCCTAGCACCAAAGAAGAGACCAACACCTTGCAAAGGAAATGCTCCCACCTTCTGAAACCATGTCTGCCACCTAACCTACAAGGTTTTGGACAGCTCTCAGCTTATTTAGTCCCCAACTCATCCTAATATTTTTACACTGAATATGAAAATTTTCACATTCTGGTTTCAAACTATGGTTTTGAACCATATTCTGGGTCAATATTCACTGACCCAGGTGATGGATGCACACAGCCTACAGCATGTCCTTTCCACACACATAGGCACTTCCCAGCTCCCCCTCCAGTTACTTGAGTTTGGATCCAAGCCACAGAAGTAAGTGGCTATTAGCTTTAGACTTTTGGTTTAGACCTTAAAACATGTAATGCTTCTCACAGAAATAAGGATGCAGACAGGGACCAAGGGAGATTTTCCAAGTCATCTAAGTCCTACTAATTGACTCAGACTTGATAAAGCACTCACAGACATTTTTAGACTAAGTTGCTTTACCTGGATCAGTCCTTCAACCCTCATATCTACAAGCATCATCTGCATATGCAAATCCAAACCCTTAAACCAGCTACACTGAACAGGGAGAGTCATTCATACAAATTATTTAAATATTGTGGAGATGACAGGAAGCTACGAGGAGAAAGTTTAATTAAAAACCCAGAGCAGAAAAAAAAAAAAGAGCATTTTTAAAAAACATTTAGCTTGGAGCTTGAAATAAATTTGCCCTCACAGATCTCATTAAACATTAATCATATGCCCACTTATCTTCCATGATTTACCCCAAAAGTGGATAAAGCCTGTTTGTTCTGCAAGAAAAGGGTAGCACGGCGAAGTTTATCAGCTGCTTTCCTTCCTTCAGTCACCTTGACGGGATGAATAATTTGATCCCCTTTTCTGATTGCAATGAAAATCCAGTTCCCTCATAACTTCCTAAAGTAATCCATACAAATGGCAGCACCACAAGTGACTTTAAGAGGAAAAAAAGCTACCAGTACTTTCAGCTGGGCCACAGTTAAGCTAAACCCAACTCTTTTGGTAAGAAACTCCAGTAAAAACCAGCATCCAGCACAGAGCCTGCCAGAGCCCCTGCTCCGCCAGCTGTTCCAGTGGTGCGTTGAACATGCAAGAGCCTTGCACCTGAGCAAGCGGGAGCACGGCGGGCAACAAAAGGCGCTGGTCAGCACTGGAGGGTTATTGAATGCTCGGTGACTCTCTCTTTTCTGGAATAGTGTCAATACTGCAACTGATTCCAGGCCTTTTCTTAGAAGAAACCCAGCTCTAATTTAATCCTACTGAGCAGCAGTCAGAAGGCCACCAAAGGAGGAATTTCATTCATTTTAGCAAAACAGCCGAACAGCGGTGGGTTTGATAAACCCAAAAGACAGGATGCCTTCTGCCCGTGCTCGAAGGATAACTGATGGCAGCAGTCCCTCTGCTGCCACTGCCTACTCCCAAGTATGCAACACACAGGACCTTGCTCATTTCCCTATTAAGGCAACAAAAATGCTTGGTTTACTTTTGTGTAAAAATGAAAACAAATTTTTTTAAGATACTAAACTATCCTATCGGTGTCTGGTGCTTTCCAGAACTTCCTTCTTTTTCTTTCTTTTTTCGTCCTTTTTTTCCTTTGTTTTTTTTTTTTTTTCTTTTTCCTAGCTGAGCAGAACTCCCTCTCTACTTGTGCCAACATGCACAAGGGGACAGTTAAAGGTCTTTGTTTCACAAGGTCCTTTTTCATTTGCCTATAGCCATCCTGCTAGCCTATCCAACAGGTAGTTCCATTTCTCAGCCCCTTCACATAGCTTTTCAACCAGTCAGTACAGGAGTTTGTATTTCAGCTGATGAGAATGTGCTATAAAAAGTTGTCTTTGCTATTCCTACATACATTGACCTCTCTGCAACTCCTTCTCACCCCTCCTGAGAGTAACAAAAGCAACAGGAGAATAGGAATCTCCCTCAACACTTGAAACCTATCTCCCAGCCTTCTCCAAATCATTTGAGCAGCTCTTACTGTAAGTGAGGAGCCAAGGGAGAGTATGTGCTACCCGGCCACTTTTACAGACCTTTATCTATCTTCAGGACACTGTTCTTGAACTTTAATGCGATGGTAGTACTGTGCAGCAGTAGCAGAAAGAGGAGGAATGCAACTGAGACAAGTCTAGGGATGCAATCCCATCTATCTTTAGATGCCACATCCTCAACAACATCTGCTTTGACCACCAATTCATTAGACTGATGTAATCTATTAAGTGAAAGCCACCGGCCTGTGTCCCCCCCCCACACACACACCCCTCCGCAAAGCAGCCTGTTAAATACTTACAAGGTAGCAAGTCAATACAGAACCATTTTCCTTAGGCTTCATTGTCTCCCAGCATTAACCTGATTAACCTTTAGGCGTAGCAAAAGGGTTGTTTGTTTGTTTAAACATCCGCTTTGGATTGAAGTGATAAGCATGAACGTAGGAGCCTGTGGAAAGGGGAGAAATGTCTTTCACCTATGCTGGCCTGGCTACTCCCAGCTGTTGGCAGGGCATACACCCATCAGCCCTGAGAGCATGTTTGAAGTGGGCTCCGTCTCCTGACATGAGGATCTGCCAGGATTACCTTGGCTTTTCTCAGAGGAGAGGGATGGAGGAGTTTCTACTTTCTTTGGGTCCTGCCACCCTCTGCAGATGTTCTGTTTGGCTTCACTCTTTTATTCACTAAAAGACCAAGTCACTAAGCATCTTCTCCTTTCAGTTCTGCATTTGTGTGAACCCAGGTTTAGCACTGTGTCCAAACGCAGACTATAGCTTTAATTTCTCCTAAAACACAGAAAAAAAATCACAATGTCTTTGGTCATCTTTCTGCCACCTCTTTTGTGAAGCTGTCCCCAATGTTCTCACACTAACCTGGACCAACTGGTCTCTAAAATTGGATTCACACTCTGTAGCTTGGAAAAGAATAATACACATGCACACACACGCTACCGTAATACGCATCTAATTCTAGGGCATTCATAAAATCATAGAACATCTCAAGTTAGAAGGTACCCATAAGGAACCTCGAGTCCAACTCCCTGCTCCTCGCAGGACTACCTAAAACTAATCCTACTAAGAGTGCTGTCCAGACACTCCCTGGACTCTGACCACTTTCCTGGGGAGTCTGTTCCAGTGAACAGCCATCCTCTCAGAAAAGAACCTTTCCCTAATATCCAGTCTGAACTTCCCCTGGTAAAACCCGATTCCATTTGCTCATGTCCCATTACTGGTCACCAGAGAGAGGAGATCAGCAGATCCCCTTCAGCTACCCACCTTGAGGAACTGATGGCTGCCAGAGGAACAGTTCACTTTATAAATGGGAATATGTGAACTACCCTTCTGAGCAGAGACAGGGCTATTCAATGCTCAGGTATTCTAAAATATTTCCACCTTCTGCCAGTTTAAGCAAGATAGTTTTCTCTGTCTGAATGCCTTTAACTCTCACCTTCCTCCCAAAACTGAGGTCTATTTTCCCCACATCTTCTAGCCCAGTCTCATCACCTATTGGAAATGCCACGAGGAACAAGTAGTAAGTGTTCTCGTTTAGCCATAAGTAGTTTTCATGTCATGTCCCCTATGTGACAGTTGCCAACATTAAACTGCAGACTTCTTGCTGGAACCTGACGTGATGCTCCGTGTAACTTCATAGCTATATGCCTTTTATATGAGCATGAATAGAGAGGGTGGCAGAGGTTCTCAAAAGGAGAAAGGGAACAGACAATCTCAGGGAGGTTTATACCTGCATTTTGAGGTGCCTGGCAAAAGTTTGCAAGTGTATTTTGCCTGTGAACAGCACACTACCCACCAGTATTCGCTGTGTCTGAAGGTGCCAAAAAAGCAAGCCTGAAACGCACACAGGGGAAGGGCTGAGAGGAAAATAAGCCAGCTTAGTATCTATCTGCTCACAACAACCATCAAGCACATAAATGAGTCTTGCACTCTTCTTTCCCCATCTTCACTCTGTGGCCACTCTCCAAAAAGAAGGCACTGTGATGACAGCCAGAGAAAAGCAAAGCAAAATGTCCCTGTTTCAAGATCTCATTAACTGGGAAGTTAATAAGTGCACTGAAGCTTTCATTCCTCAAGCTGAAACAGGAAAAGTTAGAAGAGAAAAAAACACTTTTACAGTATCAGAATTTTTACTTCTCATCTTTAATGGTACCTCTGTAGATTTTTAATAGCTGCTCCTCCACACGAAACCCATAGGGGCAAGGTTTAGGGAGCCAGAACTTACTGGAGTGCTTACATCCACATTTCAAAAACCAAAGCCTTTCTGCAGAAAATAAGATACTTATTGAAAAACTGCAAGAATCCTCTCCTCCATACACTCCAGAAGCTTATTAGCTACTTTTTAACTCTTAAGCCATTAAGGTTCACTAGTTTCATGTCTTCAATCTGGTCTCCTAACATCTTCCTTGGGGCCAAAAATCTTCATTATCCTTTCTGCAGCCATCTACTGTTTAAATAGCAGCTTGAAGCTTCAGAAATGAACAGCAAAACTAGTAACGAGAACTAATAGATTAAGATCAGCAAAGATTAATACACCTAAGCAAATACACCAATAATTTCTTGTTGAGCTTTTTCTAGGGCACACTGAAGCACCAGAACTCCTGTATTGCCACCAGGACCACGATGAATAGATGCAGAGGGCAGAACTGGAGGTGTTCAGTGGCTGGGGTGGGGGTAGAGCCAGTCCAGTGGGAAGGAGAGAGCTTAGAGATGCAGATCCCATCTGGCCCCTGACCTCAGAACTTCATCCATCATCTCTGCAGCAGAAAGGAGGAAAGATAACAAGGAGCTCTTCTATCCAGCAGCTAGGGGGGGTCAGAGATTTAAATTTACCCACAGATGACAAAAAAAAAAGTCCCAGAAACGAGCAAGGTTCAAGGCAACACCAGCTGCTTTTGTTTCAAGAACAAACAAGGGCTAAGTCAAATGCCTCTGATCATGACAATAAGATCCTTCCATCTTCATAAGAAAAAAAGCACCTGAACCCAATGGTAAGGTTTTACACAGGTTATAGTTAGCAAAAGGATCAAGCTTCTGTTTATACGCAAGGAAAAGTAATCCAAAGGAAACTGGAAGTCCACTTAATTTTTTAAGTCATCCACTACTGAAAACATAGAGGCCAGAATCAATGGCTTTTGCTAAATTTCAGCAAAACTTCAGCGTTTTGTAGCATCTCTTTTAATTACCGTTGGGGGTTGGTTTTATCCCTTTCAGACTGATTTTTTTCTTCTGGAAGAATCAATAATCAAAGACCCTAAGTCCTCACTTGCTACATGTTTGCTTCCAGCTTCTTAAGATCAAGGCACTTCTGCCTAAAAATAATCACAAGTGCTACTAAAGTTACAAATAAATTCTATAAGCATTGCTTTGCTAGTCTGCTTAAACAATATTCAAAGTTCATAAGCAATTCGATTCTACAACAACAGATGTGATAAAGAATTAAATATTGCTTGTACTGTCTTAAGACTTCAGAGCACTACATGGAGTTGACCCAAATGATCTTCACAATACCCTTATAAGATAGGTGTAATATTTTTTCCATTTTGTTGGGGATATGCATGACCCCAGCCTCAAAAAGTCTCTCCGCTCCAGCCAGTGTGTTAGCACTTAGCCAAAGTTAGGAAAAACTTTTCATTTGTCTTTTGATTTGCTTTGAGCAACCTGGTCTAGTGGAAGGCATCCTTGCCCATGGCAGGGGGGTTGGAACTAGACCATCTTAAGGTGCCTTCCAACCCAGAACATTCTATAAGTCTATGAAGTTAAAACTTAAGAGGTTTTGTTAATTTTCCCTCCTAAAAGCACCTTTGTTACCTAGAAATTGGTCACTTAACTTGGACCTTGGACTAACACCCATTAGATTCAGTGGGAGAGAAGGTCTGTGGTACCCTTCAAACCACACTTTAGCTATACCAGGCTAGGTTTGGGGATTTTTTTTTTTCCCAATTAGCATTTAAAGGCTTTTAAAGAGACATGGAAAGGAGAATTTTTAAGATGCTTGAATTTCTTTCCTTTTCTTGAGGGAAACTATAGACACCTAAATAGACCCATGAATTTGGGATCTAGTTACCTGCCTTTATTCAGCTGTAGAAACCTGTTTGCCATAAACACGCTGATCACACAAGACAGTATCAAAAGAACCACCAAAATTCAGGAATGCCCAGCTCCCAGTCTCTTAAAAATGGTTGCAAAACAGCAAGAAAAATGGATAATTCCAGGTCCTTGCCCAGCATGCCAGGAGCACGCTTGAAATAGCTATTATTGCTGCCCATGGAATTGCCCAAGCAAAATCAGGGCATCGTCACTGTTGTGGAAACCTGGTGGTTTTGTCACAGGCTACTGAGACCTGGTGCCTGGGAAGAAACAGTGAGAAGCCGAGTTTCCATTCCAAATGCACCGTGTGCGCATCTGGCTTTGCTCCCTGCCCTCCAGAGCCTCCGCTGCTCAGCCCAATGGCCACAAAGGTCACTGCTGGAGGGGGAGTTTCAGTACGTTGCCATTAAGCCAGACAGGTTTCCAAAGCTTTACAGAAGTTTTACTTTCTCTTGCGCCCTTTATAATTTTCACTTTGGGTCACCTCCCTTTCAACAGCAGAAAAGGCGAGAGGATTCACCCTGGCTGTTGGAGTCAGTTGCTGACAATACATTACACTTAAAATTCCTTTTAATATTCTGCTTAGACACACTGTAAAGGAAGAATGGATATCCAGAATAATTAAAATATGTTTAATTTGCATGGAGCTCAGGGCATTGTTCTGACATCAAACATCACTGTCAACCATATGTGGAATTTCAACTGCCAAGTGCTTCATTTATGTGAAAATTAGCTTAAGTGTACAAAGAATGAAAAATTTATGATTATTTCACATTTTAATAAATGCAGTGCGATGCATTAATTTAGACTTCTAAAACAATTTTGACAGTGACAAGGGAATCCTTCGCAGACTAAGTGCTGTAGCGTGCTGTGTTTCACAAGTCCTGTGGAATTATGTGGTAGAGTGTTAAGGCAGTTAGATTTTTATGTTTTTAAACAAAGACATTATATGACTGTATCACTTAAAATACTGCTTCAGTTCACTCTTTCCCCTGTTCTCCCATGAGGAAGCATAGAACCTATCAATAGCTTTCAGACAGATCGGCATCTTGCATTATACAAAAATGTTTGCAGTGAGAAAAGAAGAGTGCATATATTACATTGTTCAATGTAACAGGCACTGGCAACTTTCCCCAGACTTTTGTTGTACCAGAAAATCACTGGGATGGTGACAGGATCTTCCCCAAGGTGCTAAGATCTGACATCAGTGCGTTATTTTTCATGAGTATCTTCTGTTCTGCATAATAAAACATGGTGCTTCACCATCTCTCACTCCTTATGGGCCATCTGGGCTTTTTCCAGACCTAGATGGCAATCCCACGATGTGTTTGTCATGAGAACCCCAGGTTAAGAGAGGAAACATTGCCAACACCTTAAGAACTGCTGCTTCTCTTGGTCTGGCCAGGTGCCCTTCAGATATCACCTTGCATATAAGGATCAACTTTGCGTTTTGCACGACAGAATTATTAAAGCACTTCTGCAAACATCTGCAACACTGTACAAAACCCCTGACTCAAGTATAAATGACACAGAGAAAGAAGAGGATATCAGCTGTTCTCAGCCCACACAAGTCTGACTTTTGTACTGTAGAAGATCTGTGTTTTACAGACGTGTAAAGCACGGTGCACTCCCCTCTCTGCATGCATTGCACACTCAAATTCTACATTAAAAGAAGGTTATTAACACCATCCTGCAAGAGTTCAGAAAAGAGACCAAACCAGCTTCTATCTGCCGTTTCCTAAGGTGGGGCTCTTTGAACAAAGCTCTTTGGTGTATTTCCATTTCTTCTCTTTTTTTTTTTAAAGCAAACTTATAAAAATGGAAACTATCACATAGCCTCACCTTGAGCACAGATGAATTATAAACAGGGTTTGATCCTTCAGATCCACCTAGAGCTCTCAGCATGTGAGCTTATCTAGTAACCAAAAGCAGTAAAAAGCCTTCATCCTATCTGAGAATCAGCTCTGAAAGGAGATGAGATCAGACATATACTTTGCTATTGGCTTTCATGGCTGTTTCCTCACAGCAAAATAATACTAAGAATAAAGAACCTTAAGACCCGTTCCAGCCATGTTAAAAGGGTATGATCTGGAAGGTGCAGCTCCTCATGGAAACAGAATCGTGAGTCAAAATCCCCCCTTCACGGTTAGGTTAGTTACAGCATTCTTTGTCAGAACGCAGATCTTACTCCTCATTGCAACTAACAGCAAGAGCAAAACTAACCGTTACTGGGACAGGAGCAAACTTTTGCTATGGGTCTCCTCGGCACAAGAAAGCCTGATCTGGTAGAGGAATCAAGACACTTTGAAAATTGACTGAGCGAGTATTGAAGAAGCAAGTGTTGTATGTGTCTATACTGTATTTTGCAGGTCCACCCCCAGCACGTGGCCTTTGGGTTAAGGTGTGAATGGCCACTCCCACCTGCATTATAGCTAAGTGGTTGGGATGCCACCAGCCAAGCAGATTGTCTTCAGGTGTTTCTGGACTAGGTGGGCAAGGACAGGTTGATGTGGCAACCTGCATGCCCCCAGCTGCTCTCCCAGAGGCGCCTAGCTAGAGGCACTCTTTCCATGAGCAGAAATAAATCAAGGGAGGAAGGAGGTTGCTGCTGTCCTCGGCTTTGCAGAGGGAGCAGGAGAGCACTGTGAGAAGACATGTCTCCAGGAAAAAAAATTATGGGACTTAGAGGATCACAGAGGAACAAAAGGACCAGCAGCTCTGATGGCTCTACATCAGTAAGAAGGATGAGTCCCTCACTCCCACTCTGCAGCTTGCTCCGGGCACACTGTGAAGAGCCCACGGAGGCAGAGCTGCCCCACTTGCACCACTCTCCTCCAGTGCTCCCGCCAGGCTGTCACTGCACAAGGACAGTGTCACCAGCCTTGCCTTGTCCCTTCTTGTGACTGTGCTAATCCCTCTGCAACATGAAAGCTGAGGCTAACTTGTCCACTTAGTGCCTATGAAGCAAAAATGCAAACATAAACAAGGAAATCAACGTTTGGTGGTTTTAGCATGCTATTTTAGTGGCATTTATCTGGAAGTGCAATCTGGTGTTCGATACCTCTGCTCTACCTGGGCAGGGGAAATACTGGCTCAAAAAGAAAACCGCTGGTATTAATATGTCTTCATGGGCTTTGTGCTGGGTGGTAGATATAACTTCTGTAATCGCTCCAAGTGGGATTTCAGAAGTGTTCTGCTCTAGTCTTATTGCATTCCTACCCCAAATGAAAGCTAATTGTAAGCACTGATTTGAATAGACATTTGTGAGCTTTAATATTTCTCCAATACTCTTTACTAAGCTTTTGTGCAGTCAGTAAGATAGATGAGAACGGTATTAACATATTTGTAAAATAGCACATGGATCATTTTCATTTGAACAACAGAACTGAAAACTGGCGTTGGAAAATTAAAGGGAAATCTAGAAGATGTGTGCATCTAAAAGCCCATGAGAGCCTGGCATCTGGTCTTTTATTCAGCTATCGATTTGTGCAGCATACAACTTTCTGAATTTGAGGGAAAAGCTTTGTGTGGTTTGAGGGCTACAGTGGGATGTTTTCAGGCAGATGAAAATGAGATCATTCCCGTGTTAAATATTTTCTGGAGGAGGTTAGGCCTTCAACCTAACACCAGCAGCCTGCCCCAAGGTGTTGTTCCTAACTGCAAAGTATTTTGTCAAAAGCACTATCATCACATGGACTTTTCAAACCGGTAATACTAAAGCAGAGGACTGCAGACATGGGAGAAGGAAAAGGCAGCACAGGGAGCTTGCAGTAGCCAGGAGAGCCAGGCAGCAGCAAAGAGAGTGGGTGACCTTTTGTTACATCGGTGGTGACCAAGCCCAAACTTTCTCTACCTCTTTTGCAGCACCAAGGCAGTCACTAATCATCTTGCTTTCATGGTTTGACAGGCTTGAAGCATGCTGCACTGAGTTATCAGTTATAAAACATCCTCTGAGGAGGTGCGCTGATGCTTCAGCAACAGCAGGCTATTTTCAGACAAGAGACAAGTGTAGTCAAGGACATTTGGCAACTCTAACTCAAGCATCAGCTCCAAGGTGAGCAGGAGGCTGGGCTGGGTTCAGGGATGAGCTCTCACACCACTTGCCCAGGGCCTCTGTAACACACTGATTCAAATTACCCACCACACAGATGGAGAGAGGGAACGAGCCCTACGTACCCACTTCCACCCACAGCTTCCAGAATTCACCTTTGCTCTGCAGAGAAGAGCCTCCACCTTTGCTCACTTTTCAAACACTAGATTCATATTCCCCATTTTAATCTGAGAGCTGCATTTGGAAAAGTGCCAGGAAAGGCAAAGGTCATCATCAAGCTGATATTTCAGCCATCGGGATCTTTAGTGAGAAAAAGGAAGAGGCAGAAAATGAAGATGAATTGAGAGAGCTGCAGCTACAGGGGGAGGCAATGGAGCTGAAGGCAGCAATGGGCTTAGGAATGGGAAGGGGCAAAACAGGATCAGGGCAGATTGAAACTTCACAAGTGAGACTTGCTGCAAGTGAAAATGAACCAAGACCTTGTCAGTCACTTGTCAGATAGCAGAACAGGCACTGTCTTTTCACCCTTTGACTTATGTGACCCCGCACACTGTAAAAATCTTAGAAATTCTGTGCAAAGGAGGCTGCTGGGTGAACATGCTTATATTGTGGGTCAGAGTTTCTGCGCTAGCCCAAGGCCAAAGTCCAATCAGAATTGATAACGCAAAAATCATTAGGTGTGAATTCTTCAGAAGCAAGTCAGAAAGCAGCTCCCACTCAGGTTAACGCCTTTGGTCACCACCTTTTAAATTAGCCCAGACTCTTGTATAACAGTAGATCTACAGCTACGAATATACCACTGGCATAACGCATGGAGGCACCCAGGGTGCTTTTAGAACTGGGTGAAGAAGAAAAATTCAGCCAAACCCTACATGACCTGAGGATCTGCCCCAGTAAGGTGGCCTGGACAACTGTCTACGAGCCAACCTCTGTAAAACAGACCAGCAGAGATACACACAGCACTGCTAATACATATTGACTACCTGGCATACTAATTAGCTAACACCTATTTAAGTTTCCACCCAGGGTACATCCCACCCACAGCATGTACCAATAGTGACACGTCTACATCGGGGGAACTCCTTGTGGAACAATGCCCCTGAAGTCCCGCATCCCTGGTGCGGCTCCACAGTCACGGCAAAACTCGCCTTGTGCCCCTAATCCTCCAAACAGGAGGCAGAGGATAAACTCAGTCACTGGAAAACGGATGCTGAACACATCCTTCCCACACCTCCTGCCAGCTGCTTGCAGCAGGGTTGGCATGAGATTTACAGCCAGCTGCTAACCTTAGCGGGAGGTACAATGCCACAAGAGCAGGTAGATGAAACAGGGAAAATCTGTCAAGAATTTAAGAGAAACAAAAAGAAGGAAAAAAAAGAAGAAAGAATTAAATAGGAAAAGGGGTTGGGGGATAATTACAGAACAGGTATTTTTAATGGCTGCTGGCAGAAACCCCAACTCTTGTATTTAAATGGCTTTTTTAATTAAAAAACAGCAGGCTATGAATGCTAATCTTTCTGAGCAGAAAGCTCCTGATGGTTTGCCTGTTTCCAAAAGACTAAATCAATCAGCAAAAAGGCTAGCCCCATCTTGGGAACATACATTTCAGAAGGGCCTAAACATTCAAAGTCTATGTGTGCTGCACTCCTGTGTACACAGGGTAAAAAGTATACTAGCACCAGAAGTACAACATTCACAAAAATATCTAAGACTAGTTTAACTTCATTTTTTTTCCTGGATCTGATCTGTCTTTCCTTGTTACTTCAAAATGTTTTTTTGGGGTTTTTTTTTCCTAGCTAAAAATATCAGTGGAGGCCTGCCAGGCTAAAATGTGCAGTTTGAGTCCCTAAGTGTTTGGGTAGGGAATATTCCAATTGCTCCACATTTTTGCCTATGTAAACTATTTAACTTGCAAATCAGAAAGCAATGTTGTATGACACACTTGGGTTTTTCTTGGAATCTCAGCAGACATGCAGTGAAAAAAACAGCTTATAACCAGCAGAGAGAGTGAGAGGAGAGAGAGAGAGTGATGTCAACCATGTAGTACAAAAATAAATTGTTAGCAATTTTTTATGAACTGAGGTTTCCCAAATGTAAAGCAATTTAACAATTTTGTGCCATTGCAATTCACAGTATCTGTGGGTAGAGGGATTTTAAATGAAAATCCAGCCTTATTCTATTCTGTGTCAAGAATTATGTGTCATTTTGTTTCTTCCACGCATTTTATATTTGTATAAAGTGTTGGAGAAAGAAAGCCTCATTGGGGAAGGACACCACCAGGAAGCTGCGTAAAAAAATTCTGGTGCTGCAGGGCAGTGGAAGGCTTTGTAACCTGGCACCAACATGACTCAAATTAATTAGATTTGGAGCCTCCTTTTTCAAGCCAGCAAGTTTCTGTGCCTGTTTCCAAGCTGCGACTGTCCACCCCGCTGTGGCCAGCGATGCAATGATGGTCCCCCATGGGCTTGGCTCGAGCACCTGTGCAAGGTGGTGCCTGGGGCTGCAGAGACAGGGACAAAGTGTGTGCCCTGAGGCTGTGGCTCAGCCCAGCTCTGCCCCACTCAGACACAGGGTCCACGGGTGCTTCACGCTGCCTCTCCATCACGGCATCAGTAACTGGACATCCACATGCAGTCACCAGAGGTGGAATTCAAAAAGACCTGAGTCCAGGAGCAGCAGTACAGCCCTGCTGTGCTTCCACAGATACTCAGCACACACTCAAAACCCATCCCACTAAGACACAACTCCAAGTCCTGCCTGTGGGCCCACTCCTCCTTCTCCATTTTGCCATATTCTTTTTTTCCCTTGCCTGGTCTATGCTCCTGGCAGTTGCCTTTTCACCCAGGGATGGATCAGGTGCTGTTCCCCATGCAGAGCTGCTTCCCCAGTGCCTGGCTCCCGGGAGAAGAGCTGGCAGACTCCCTGCCCAGCCGTGGAGTGCGTGAGATGTGTCCTGCCCACCCTCCCTCCACTGCCCCAGTCTCAGGGCACCTTTGGAGCCACCAGTGCTGGGCTGCGAGCCAGACAGCAAGGAGCTATTTGCAGCCTTCTCTGAAAGCACAAGATCTGCCTCCAAAACATGCACAAATGCTTTCCTCTCATGTCCAGACTCCCAGTCTTTCTCAGCAGCATCAGCAGAGCAGGTGCTGTGAAAGTCTCCTGGCCTCCCCTTTCCGCACCGATATGTCATTTCTTCCTCCTCTATCACTGTGTCAGCTCCTGCTGATGGAGCTAACCTCCCTGCTCCTCCAGACACTGCATCCCAGCCCTCCAGCACACACATCCATCTCCAAGCACACCTCACCATTAAGGAAAGAGCGTTCAAAATTACAAGATGATTACACAGTTTGTACTGGAGCTGGGGAGTATATAAACCCAGTAGGCTACTTGCACTGCCTGTCCCTCTCATAACTATGCATGCCTTGTCCAGGCAGACCACATGTGGGGAAAAAAAACCCCATCAGGCAGAGATTCACAAGAGAAATACCACACTATGTAAAAAATAAGAAAAATACAAGTATCATGTATCTGCACACAAGTAAATCCAGTCTACTGGTCTCATGAAGCAGAGATGCTCAAGAAACATGTACTAAGCTGTTACAGAGAAAGAGGAGATAAGCAAGACCATCACTGATGTGCACATCTTTCGTGGCACCTGGATGCTTTGGGATCCATGGTTTCTGTATGGTTGCTTCAAAGGCTAGGAGAGTTTACTATCCACTCAGACTGTTGCTGAGACAAGATCATTCAAGAAGAAGCCTCAAGAGATATCACCACCCAGTCTGCACGACCACGCTTGATGTGCCCGGACGCTTTGTGCGGCTCATATCATTACTTTGAGGCACCCTGTAATACTCAACGATGAAAGCAGATTTGCAGAGGTGCTTTTCAAATTACTGCCTGGGTGCCCTTTTCTTAAATCAAGCTAAGCTTTCACTAGGATCAAGTTAGGGAACAGCTCCGAGGAATTTCTCAGCAAATTCCTTTTGCAGGATGCTGATTTCTCATTATAAGAGAACACAAATCCATTTGACAAGAAATGTGCTCTTTCCATTCTCATTTTGTTTCACAACCTATGGCCTAAACCTCAGGTGAATTTTCAAATCAGCCAGTGCTCGTAGTTGTAAAGGAATCTTTATAGGAAAGAGAAGTGTAGAGCACATTGGCATCTTACAGGGGTTTTTTTTGCACAGTGCAGCGAGAAAGCATAGAAACACATCAAGAAAAGTTATGCATCCCTCATACTGCACACAAGAAGTTAAAAAGCTTTTTCAAAGAGCTGCAATTTGAGTTGAGATGGACAACAAATATTGCAATACAGCCACATCAATTAGCTGTCAATGGCTCACCTCTCACAGTGCCTGTTATGGGTTGCAGGTTCTCCCGCTTGTCTCAGCTACATTGGGCACCAGTTGTTGTAGTCAGAGTCCAACTCAGTCAGCCTCACACAAGGCACCAATTGTTGCAGCACAAACAAGCTACCAGGGTGCAACAAGGCTTTTACTATAGTCAGATTCTACTGTCCATGCTGCTTCACCTTCCTCCAGAAGCCAGATCACACTATCCCTCCCCCATCCTGCGCCCCCCCCCCCCCCCCCCCCCCCGGGGCTATTTAACTACTTTGCAGGAACGAGCTACAGCTGCACATCATCCATGCCAATCAACCCACTGCCTTCAAGGCAAGGCCACAGCTGCATATTATCAATGCTAATCAACCCACTGCCTTCATTCCTACACAGCAGAGTTCTATGGACTGTGCCCCATGACCCTGCCAAGCTACTCTTTTACTCAAGTTACCCCTTTTTCAGGTGGGAGATCCTCAGGAAGGGATGGGATAGGAGGCCTCTGTAAACTCCCAGAGTGATCTGGGAGGTAGATCAAATGAAATCCCAAGAACTGGACCACTCTGTGGTCCAAAACCAATAAACTGATCCTTCAAGTGGTGATGGCATCAGTTTATACATTTCTGATTCAAGTGTCACACTGACACTTGCCATTCTTGGCACCGAGGAGCTAAATTTATCATTGTCTTCTTCAATATGCCATAAGAAAGACAAAATTAGAGATCTCCTCCCGTCTGAATTGCAGGCAGTGCCCCGTTGTTAATCTCGCCATGGAACAGGCAGCGCTGCAGCCATACCGGAAAGCCTTTCCAGTTTGATTTGCTCTATCCATTGAACAACAGCATGTGGATGAAACGAGGCTGAGCAGCTTGCCGTCCAGCTGCTTCTCAAGTGCAACGAAGCAGAAGAAAACTACTCTGACAATCTGAAAGGGGACTACAACCAATTTAGAAGGAAATGATTGCGCACAGTCCAACCCAATGCCTTGAACAGCATCACGGAGCAATCCTCCATCACTTAGTGTTCTGGGCCTGTCACTCTTCTGATTTAAAATGAGTTTAGGTAAACTAGTTGCACAACCATGATTCACTCTAAAACATTTCCACTCAAGAGCATTATCTGCCTCGCTGGCACCTTTATACTTTCAAAGATTATTTCTACTATGCTTTTTATTTCTTGAAACAGGCTTGTATATACGATATAGCAAATACATCTCCTTTGCTGACCAGAAAAACTTTGTTTCCTCTTGAGAAAGAGAACGAGCTCTGGGTGCGGATTATAAAATGAATTTGGCTATCACACGTACACCTATTCTCCACCTATAACAGATCTGTAAGGTTATGATCAGAGTGCTAGCTAGGAAGTGAATAAGCATCATCGTGAACTATATTTAGCTAAGACAGATCCTTCGACTCTGGATTTTCATACGACAGAGTGTCACATTTTTGTCTGATTGGACATGGTCGACCTTAACAACATTTGCCATCATGGAACTGCATTAACTACTCATTGACTTTCAGGCCGAAACTACAGTTCAACATTTTCTTAGGTACTTCAGAAAGAAGCTTGGCTGTGGCATTTCATCCTGAAGTCCCTAATGCCTTTTACAATTAATTTCTTTGCCAAGAATCAATGCAGCCCATGCCCCTCTGTGTTCCAGGAGACTGCCGGGACTGTCAGAGCAAACTTCACGTGCCATCGCTAGAGACAACCCCGGGAAGTCAGCAGAAAGCGAAGCTGAGCTCTGTTACTTTGGGGACAGCATAAACACTACAGTGGATGAGGCAGCTTCAAACAAAAAAAAAAAAAAAAAAAAAAAAAAAGAAAGAAAGAAACCAAGTCAAAAAAACCAAAAACAAACAAAGGAACCCACACAAGGAAACAAAAAACCATGAGCAAATACTTCCAGGGAAGCATCAAGGGAAGGAAAAAGCCTGCTGTCTTTAGGTTGAATGGTCAAATAACATGACTCAGAAGAGATTGACAGGAAGGGTAGAGAGTTTTGTGAGCACCCGGCAGTGCCTACAAGCCCAGACATCATCCCTGTGTTAGCTGAGCTGAGCACACGATGTATCTGCACAGAGATGTGCAGCCGGAGCCCCTGCTGCCGTTGGTCCCACCGCGCAGCCGCTCAGGGCAAAGTACCGCACACCCCTGGCCGCCTCCCCACCGCCGCTGCCGCACACCCACACCTGCGGGCTGCTCATGTCCACCACCAGCACAGCAAGTCCTAAAGGACCAGTCAAAAACTGGGTGCAGCCCCGCTCTGCCTCCCCCTGCACACTGAGAATCACTACGGGGAATATTAGCCTTAAGGAACCGAGGTACGTTTCCCACGTTTCCCCTTTATACCCAGCAGCACATCTTCATTTTCTTGACTGCAGCATCATGACCTCCTGCACAGCAAAGAAGTTTGTGGCTTTCCATACGAAACTTCAACAAGCTTTGACCCAATTGCACAACTCTTCCTTTCTTTAACAGCTGTAGATACAAGCTATATAGCTACAAGTTACACAGGTAGAAACTTCAAATATTCTTCAAGAAAGCATCACAGATAAAGCACATTCACCAACTATCCTCCATTTTCCATATACTATAAAGTGAGTTTTCTTTGAAACTAAACTGACAAACTGCTTTTTTTCCCAGATGTTTGCCCCTACTTCTTGAGAAAAAAAGTGCCAGGAAGCTGCAGATATGATGACTAATAGAGGTGGGGTTTTTTTCCCACACAATTAAAAAATCAGAAGGAACCACTAGACTACCTCATCCAGCTTATAACAAAGACCCTCCATTACACCGAGTTGCTGCACACATTTTAGCTTCTCAGTGCTTCTCATGGTATCAGGCTAATTATTGATATGTTATGACCTTGATTCTTACTTGTTGGGTGGAGAATAAAGTCTAACTCCACTGTGGTGCAGCCCCGCTTCCTTCTAAAGTCCAGCAAAGTAGGGAATGGGAGCATCTTAAACGTTTTCATGTAAAAATTGTTTCCAAAGGGATTCAAGATATTTATATTTATGTCTATATGTATATATATACTTATGTTTGTATTTTTATATAATATTTATATTTATTGCATTTACCTAACTACTGTCTGCAAATCTGGCAGCTGTAATACGGCAATATTGCGTGCTTTGCCCTTGGCTCTGGCATTGTCCAGGCTGGGGTAAGAGGAGGGAAGAGCTGGCCTGCAGGGAGGACACAAGGGGCTGCCAGCTGGGTGTGACAAGGGGGAGGCACCGCCACCCCAGTACTCCCAGGAGCTCCCCCCAGCCAAGGGCTAACCAGGTCCCGTCCTGCCCAGTCTTCCAGATCAAACATGTGATGTCTGTTTTGGCCCAGTGTTCCAGGCACTGTGGTGTGTGTTTTGGCCCATGACTTATCTGGCTGAAAAGCAATCATTCAATATGTCTCTCTCCTAGTCCTGATCCACCAGGAGTGGGAAATTGGGCAATTCCAAACCTGCAGGGCAGCCATGGCACAGGGCCACCACGCTGGAGCTGTTGTGAAAACGCTCCACTCCGGGGAGGTGTGGGGGGAAGCACGAGTAAAGCAACTTCACCATCCTTTGGACACATCTGGCTGTCACGGTACAACATGCTCCTGTCAATGAGGCACCTGTTCTGTGAATGCCTGCAGAAGAACGAGGAACGCTCGTCCTCCTCCCCATGGCAGGCCCACGTGGGAAGGCAGCCATCCCTCCCCTTCCCTGCCTCCGCTGTGCGGGGACAGGCCGTGCATTCGCCTCACTGAAACCACATGTGCTCGGTGGGTGCCCAAACGTCTCCTTTTCAGTGGGGACACGGACGGGCACTTCCCCATAGGTGCCTTTCGAAAGCTCCGGCTGCAGCTGGAGAGCCCACTCGATACTTTGTCATGCTTCAAACTGGGCTTTCAATAACATAATTACAGGCCTACATTAAAATCTTATATTTAAATGATCTTATTCTTTATCAGCAGAGGATATTCCTAACCAAAACAAATTCTTCTATATCATTTATTGTATTTAAGATAATTTAATGGTTTTCTATTCATGCTGGAAGGCAGCAAATGAATAAATTCCGTAGCACTTCATTTAAATATTTTAGAACAAATCTTGAAGGATGTTTTCATTTAGCTGAAAGCAGCTTAATAGCAGGTTTTTTTCTCTACCACAATAAAAAAGTATGGGTTTCTTTTTATTGCGCTTGTTAAAATAAATGGCATTTTTAATAAAGACTGTCCCCATAACAACATATATGATTTGATCACATTATGAAATAAATGTCATGTGAGATTATACATTTCAAAGCAGACAGTTTATGTTCTTTTAGTTATTAAATTCAATCAGTTTTACTACTTTTTTTTTTTTCTGGAAGGCAGGTATGGTTTTGATTAAAATGTGACCCCAAAAGCAGAATAATTTAAGTGAGAGTGTGTTTTCATTTTTTGAAGGTTTATCTACCTTCTCATAGGATCTTAAAAGAAAAAAAAAAAAAAAAGTGTGCCTTTCAGTGGCAGAATTAAAATTTGTTTTCCTTTGACTGACATTTTTATTCCCAAGAAGAATGTGTTACAACACAGCACCATGTGGAAAACTTAAAGCTAACTAACTAGATATTATGTTTTTAGTCCATAAAATGGGTTTGATGGTACAAACAGTCTGTAGGGCCTCTGAGGGAGCCACCCCCCGGTGCAGAAACCCAGCGCCAGCCCAGGGCAGCAGCCTGTGCTGTCAGACCAGGCTGGAAAACCGCCTTTGACAGGGAAGCACACCGGTGGCTGCCCACAGGGGACGGGACCTGCAGGGCAGTGTGATTTCCTCCAGGAGCTAGCTGGAGAGCTACGGGATGCCGAGACAGGAATGAAGCAACCCGACCAGTGGTAGAACTGACTCTCAGGACCACATGTGTGGCTCGTTACAGGCTGTCATTTACTCCACCAGTAATTGGGTTGGGCTGTGACGGGTGGCATCCTCTCTTGGCATTTCTGATTCCTCGCCTCCTGCCCATCGGCCCTCAACCAGGCATCCCTGTTTGCTGAGGGGCGTGGCTTAAGCACATCAAAGCTCCCAAGATGTGGTCACAGTCCCTGCTCAGGAAGCCCAAAAGTCAGAAGCTGGTCCAAATCTTAGACCGGAGTCTGGCCCTGAGTCAGTGCAATAAGCTGCCTATAGGACCTATTTCATATGATGCATCCATGGTAGGTACAGTGAAATACCTGGGTGAAAAACAGTGGAAAATAGCCTATTTTTAGTCTGTCCAGAATTCCCATCGGGAATTGCTGGATCCTTATCCCTGTTTAGGAATGCAAGAATCAGAGACCTTTGGAAAGGAAGGCTTCATTGTGTCCCTGGGGTCTCACTCACAGCACTGAAGACCAGGAAGCTGGATCCCCCAGCCCCAGGCTGTGGCTATCAATAACCTCCTCCTCACTTCACTGCATTTCTCTTCGGTGTCTTTCTAAAAAGCCCTCCATTCATCCCAGACACTTCAACTATACCACTGTCTTGTTTCAACAAATGAAGCTCCCGTTAAAAATCACTGACAACACGGGCGTTGGCTTAATAAAGAAATTACTTTTAATCTAAACATCACCATCTGTCAAGGCCCTGAAACGGGAAAACAAGAAAAAATGTGCGGTGATGCACAGCCACGGAGTAACATTTGAAAGCACGTCCCAGCTCTCACCGAGCACGAACGCTGAATATTAAACAAACACCTGAAGCTACATGTGCCACCACCTAAAACTATCACTTCGTTTTCTGTTACATGCTGTGACTTAAGGAAAACATTGCAGGCATCGCCATCTGTGTCGCTTTTAATTATCAATAGGAAGCACACGCACGATATTTCACAACCCATTCAGAAAACAGAAAAGCAGCAGCCAGGGCCGTGCGTATGCCTGAGGGGCTCCTGTGCCCAGGGTAAGGCCACGCATGGTCACCACAGAGCATGGTGTAGGTGACAGGCTGCATTACGGGGACGGGCACAGCCTCCCACTTGACAGCCAAAAGCTGAGGCTTCGTGCTTGAAATGTGCCCCTGTCCCTGGGGGCACCGGCTGCTGCAGGTGACGGTGATTAACACCCCGCATCGGGTGCTGCCGGTTCTCAGCTGCGCAAGGCAGGTTATCACCGCGCTCTGGGAAGGATCACGAGGGGAGGCTGCACAGGGGGATGCGGAGCCACAGCCTCCTTATTCATGAGCACAAGGCACGGCGGAAGAGGAGCTTTATGCAATGCTGTCAGGAATTATGGTGAAGTAGTTTCTGACCGCTGGCTCATGTGTTCAAGTTGGATGAAATGAAATGGTGGGAAGCTGGCCGGCTTGGGAGGGAAGTCAGTGATAGCCTTTCCCATTATTCCCAACAGCTCTGAGCAGAAAATAAAGCTGGGAGTAAATAATTTCACCAGCAGCTGAGCTCAAACAAAGCCTGGTCTGTGCTTGCTGTACCTCCCCTGTGCCCCTCCAGTAATCCCGATAGCCCCGTGCTCTGTGACCCCCTCCCCAAAGGACCTCTGGGCTTTCTCCACATTAGTCCCTCATCGCCTGCCCCAGTGGGACTAGGCTGGCTGAGGAGCCACGCACGGGCTGGCTGCCCACCCCTCCCATGGCTGCCCACCCCTCCCACGGCTGCCCACCCCTCCCATGGCCAAGGGGCAGCTGGGGCAGGATGGAAGGGGCTGGCACACAGGCAGGAATAGCCCTGTTACCGTAGGCAACTGAGAATGGCTGCAGATAAATCCAGAGTGAACAGTGCTAGGTCAGATGTTTTACAGATCCTTATCTGATCTCCTAATATCCTGTTCAATCTCTCAGGAAATACTCAGTAAACCCTACTGCCTATGCACTGGAAGCAACAGTCTTCTGCAATTAAAAATGTCTGGAAATGGCACTCCACTCCTCTGCACAAATAATCCAGACTACACACAAACAAACAAACAAAAACTGCTTCCTTGGAAGCAGCTGTGGGGCACCTGGAAAAAAAGATGCTCAGGAAACCCAAGCAGAAACAGGTGCCTCAGGCTCACTCCTCTCGGTAGTTCCTACCCCACTGCTTGTCCTCTGTTTTCTGGAGAAAACTCTCCTGCTTATCCCTCCTGGAGGATTTATCCTGAACCGCTCTGAACTGATACAAAAGGCAAAAAAAAAATTACTTTTACCTACCAGCATCTCTCCTCTGCTTGCAAGGGTTGTCCACTGTGCTGGTGATGGTAGGAATAAAGCCAATTAAAAACCAGCTCCAGAAGTCAATCAAATTTTTCACCCCCCGTCCCTTTGTTGTGACTGAATGCTGCATGTTCTCCTCAAGTTACCTCCCCAAGCAACAATCCCATTTACTTTTTGACCTCTGTAAATTAAAATAAGTTGGGAGCTCTCCTGGTTTAGAGCTGCAACTCCATTTACTTGTGAAATTGTTTATTCAAGTAATCCCCACTCTGTAGCATCAAAGTTTGTTGTTAATAGTTGCAGACCGTTAATCTACACGATGAGTATAACAAAGCTTGTGGAAGAATCCCAAATGGACAAGCATGATAAGAGATGGGAGAAAGAGGCTGGCAAAGCTCCAGGTACATGGTATTTTTGTGTCTGACCTCTTTAATTACTTCAGCACCAAACTGACTGGTAGATGAGCTTTAGAGCTACTCCAGTGGCTATCAATAACTTTCGGTTTCAGGAAAAAGATGTGGTTTGATTTTTATTGCACAGTAGGGAGGTACAGCTATCCAGTACCTTGTGCTGTAGCAGAGAGGAAGTTTGTTTAAAACAAAAAGAGGAAATCTACACAAACAGCTCTTCCGAGTCTCACTGCCAGAGGAATATCACATTGCTAACAAGATACTAGGGGCTGTAGTGTCACCTCAAGGTGTCAGGTGCAGGTTGCTGAGGATGAGGAATCTGGAATGATGTTGTGGCTGCTTATTGCAGACCCTTAACCTAGGTGACCATCATGGAGATCATTTCTGCAGCCACTCCTCCTGCGCTGGGGAAACCAGTAGCAATGATGTAGTGATTTATTGGTAAATTATAGCAATTTATTGGTAAATTAAGGTTTTACCATTTCAAAGATTAGGTTTTGTTTCAAATTGTAAAAAAAAACCAACCCTGCAACACTTCAACACAAAAGCAGCAAATCAAATAAGTACACCACCTTCATTTTTCTCATTCCGTTTGCTGGCTACATAAAACCAAACATGTATCTGCTGCTGAAATCAGCATAAAGCTGGAGAGACTTTTCTCAAAGTAGCTGGGAATTCACCTTTCCTCTGCCAACCCATCAAGAGCCTGTCTCCATTCGCCACATCTTGGTATAGTCACTCACTGGCAAGTTTAGAAATTCCTAAAAGATTTTCACCAAATATTTGTAACTAACTCTGCTCAGCTTGAACTAGAGGGTGAAAAAAGCTAGTTTTTCAGCTGCAACCTCTCTTAAGTCATGAAGCCAAGACAGAATCCTTCAGCACTTTTTGTGCTCTATCCCCTCTATAAAAATCAGCAATATTTGTTTCTCCAGAAATTCACCTTTGGGAAACAAAAAAATTAACAAATCACACTGGTTCAACATTACTGATTTGTCTTAGCAACTTGGTTTTGACTCATGCTCCTTATTTTTTGACTGCAAAGTAGAG
Organism: Falco biarmicus; assembly: GCF_023638135.1. Classification (NCBI taxonomy): domain Eukaryota; kingdom Metazoa; phylum Chordata; class Aves; order Falconiformes; family Falconidae; genus Falco; species Falco biarmicus. The sequence goes on along the minus strand of NC_079298.1, from coordinate 11,250,161 downwards.
TTTTTACTGACCTTCCAGGCTGAACTGGAAAAATTACCCTTTACTGAAGTCCTGTCAATCTAGAAAGTATCAAAACCTGAGCCTGAAATATCATTCTTCAACCTGAGATATGCAAGAAACCTCTGCTGCTGATGAGAGATCTGCAAGATGGATTAGGAAGAATTTTGCCTTTGGTTTGATGTTCAAATTAGATTACTAATTCACAGAGTCCTTTTACTGTTTAATAAATTCAGATGAAAAGGAAAGATACAAATTCTCACAGTTCTCTTGCTACTTAATACATTCAGATGAAAAGGAAAGATAGAGCATAATCAACACATGCATTAATTTATGCAGATCTCTCTCCAGCTTCATGTTTTAAAATGTCTTTTTAGATAAAAGGCCAATAATACTCAGCATTTTTTGTCTTCAAAGTGCTTTGAAAATATTAACTAGTGAATCAGCATAGCATACCCATCAGGTCCATCAAGATTAGTATTCCTGTTTTAAAGAGCAATTCCAGGCAGAAAGGTTATGGGATTTCCTCGCTAACCAGAAGTCAATGCCAAGGATAGGTGCTAATTAGCAAATTCATAACTTGCAGTGCAGCACTTAGATTACATCCCATGCTCTAAGTCATTCAGCGAATGTGATGTGTGTTAAATCTTGATAATATTGTGCTACTCAAAGTTTAAAAGATGTAAAGAATGGCCATGCTGCAGAAAAAAGAGGGGGGGGGGGGGGGGGTAGGGGGTGGGTGTCATTTCAGTGGGACATCATTTTGTTCAGGGGTTGTTCGGGCCCAGCAATGCTGTGAGAGAGGAGAAACTTCCACAAAGTGGGAGCTGTTGGTCACTATTGCACTGACTCAGGCTGTACGGACTGGCCGCCACCAGCTCAGCCGGACCCCTCCGCACTGCAGCCGCCCGCCGCAGGGGGGTCAGGTTCTCAGGGGATGAGGTCCAGGAGGGGATCCCACACTGCCCTGAAAGCAGGGCTCCAGCAGCACACCCAGATGAAACTCCTGACCCACGCAGCAAGCGCCTCGTGTTGCACCAAGCTTCACCCCACCGCTGCCTTCAATCCATCCCTCCAGCCCCGGCGGCGGTGGCGGGGACAGGAGCCGAATGCCAGCGGGAAGGCGAGCGCCGGGAGAGCGGAGCTGATAAGCAGATTCGGATTTTCTGATTAGTGCCAAGGGTTACGTGAACAGATGCCTCTCTCTCACAGAGGGCACAAACACATTGCAGAGAGGAGTTGCTGCAGTTCATTTACAAAGGAAGAACACTTTCTAGCTCTCCCACCGACAGTTTGTTCCTGTCGCCGTGGTTCAATCTACACTGTGCTGCTGGCAAAACTTCCACTGTGAGCAGCTTCAGCACTTCTCCTTTTAAGTTCATTATTTCCATCCTGTTCGTTATTTTCTTTCTGTAACATAAAGGCACTTTCATGCATGATCTGCAGATCACCAGCAATGAAACAGAGAGACAGGGGCGCACTGAAACGGATGCGCGCTACATTCACCTTGACTGCTAAGGACAGGGAGCGTGAGAACAGGGAATATCCCACAGGAAGGCAAGATAACAAAGACATGCAAGAACCAGCCAATGTGAAAATCATAATGACACAGGGATTTATGGGAGGACTTATGCCACAGCTATAGAGAAGTCTTTTTTTCTTTTTGTGTCTTCCCCCCCAGTTTCTTTTTTAAATCAGCATGGTCTGTAAAAATAGACAACACAGGGGAAAGCGCAGACCTCTACGTGGAAAAAGACAAACTGAAAATATTTTCAAACTGTAAATGGGTCATGTGCAGCACCGGATCTTGCTGTAACATCAGCATACTGAAGTCTCTGAGAATTCATGCAATGCTTGGGTTTTGGGTTTTTTTTTTAGATATAGGGTGGTGGTACGGGATTTTTGGCAAGTGCCCTCGGCAGAAGCAGATACGGAATGGCACCTTCTCCCGTCATTCATAACAAGGCACGGCTATGCGAGGTTACACACTGCCGTGCTGGCACCACGACGGGCTCTGGGCCAAGAGGTGAAATGCCACAGAGATATTCTAGCCCAGGGCCCCCAAGACAAACATCAGAGCGAGAAGAGTTCGCAAGAGTTCAGCGTACAATAGTGCACCGGTTTGGTTTGCCCTTCCCTACAGCGTCAAACGTTAGGGTCATGCCTTCGCTTTCAAAGCCTTTCGCAACTCTTGGGAGACCTCCAGGCACGTTGCCAGCGGTTTGGCTGCTGGGGTGCTGAAACCACTGCTGGTGGCTTTGATCACGAGACAACCCCATCCCATGGCTTCCTGGCGGAGGAGCTTTCTTCTGCTTATTGCGCTGCACCTCACAAACAGATTGCAAAATCTCTGCAGCCACGGCAGGTCTTTCATTAGGTATTTTCTCAGCACCTAGCACACCAGGACCCTGGATAAAGGGTAGGGCTCTCTTCTGGCTGTAGCTACGCTTGGTGAGTAGCTATCGTGGCCAGCCACTGCACAGCCAAGCGTTTACACCTCCTGCTGCTGACCTGCCCCCCAGTTCCTCTGGCAGAATGAAGCCAGGTGCCAAATCCAAGCAGCCTGATTTTGAGTAAGTTCAGGTCTGAATGAAAGGCCGAATGCCACATCTCAGCACTATCTGTAATTATAACTGTTTATTGCTATATCTCCAAAGAGCAAAATGACAGTCTGGCGTAAAGAAAACAGGCCCATCCCAAAACATTTAAATGCTTTTTTTTTTAAATACAGTGCCTAGCTTACAACACACTTTATCAAAGGTTTAGGCTATCAAAAGAAGGCTGCGTGCTCCACGAGAAAAGTAATATCCGTTTTAGCTTTCAAACATTTTGGCTTTTTTATTAAAAATATGTACAACAAAAGCCTTACGCTGTTGTCATATACAAAGGAGATAACAAAATGGCATATACAAAGCAGATAACAAATGCTAAGAAGTGGAAATCTGTCAGCTGCTAATATCAAAAGGCTACACAGAGAATGAAAGGCAAAAAGTTTTTACCTGCATACTGTTTATAGTTTGAGCAAACCTGAGCAAGCCCATGGTAACTATGGTCCCTCCATCCACCCAGTAGCTGTCACATGGACCAGCATCCGAGTTATCACCAAATGTAAAAGGTGGCGTCTAAAGGGGCAATGCTGAGATAAAGGCATATTAAAAAAAAAATTAAAAATATCTGGTTATATGAGAAAGAACACCCTAGGCTATTGAGAGAGAGAGAAAACATTAAAAACTCCACAGTTCAGTACTTTTACTGAGCCTTACATTTTGCATGCAGGATGCAAAGGGACAGCCGTTCCTACAGCACCACTCAAGACAGAGGCAGTATTATCACAGCTCTGTGCCTGGGAAAAACGACACAAGAGCCAGCACAGCGCTGATGAGAGTCCTCTGCAGTCCCACAGCCAGTAGCATGGGAGCCCCCAGGTCCCAGGCCCAGCAAATCTGCAACAACCTGCAGACAGGTGCGAAAAATCATCATCTGAGGGACGCGGCCGGCAGCAGGGCAAAGCCAGGAGCAGCGGAGCAGCACCGGCTGTGGCTCCCTCGCTCCTCCGCAGCCTCCCCGGGTCTGGGTCCGGCCGATGCTGAGCGCTGCCGACCGGCGGGGAGGCGAAGCTGGGCGGGCTGGCAGCACCTGGCCTCTCTGAGAGGCGTTGCCCAGCTGCTGAGCATTTCTTTTGAAATTTTTAAGCTCTAATTTGAGAAAGAAACACAAGGGCTGGTGCAGCAACTTTGAATAGTTCATTGATTTCTGTGCTAGAAAATCCCCCACGCCCATTGTCAGATGACATTAGACTGATCGGCTTCTGACTCCAGTCGTATATGCTCTTGCACATACAAAGGCAGAAATGTCTGTCTCTTGTGATTCCAGACTTGCAGAAAAACAGAAATCTCCACAAATCAGAGTAATTGAAGGTTTCAAGGGATCTTATTACTCTTACAGTGTAATAGTGGAAAGCTTTGGGCAGCATGCGTGCTTGTTGGGGGGACAAAAAAGTAAACCAATCTAAATCTGGTGCTAGTGCTTTAATTTCTAATTAAAACCCCCCAAAACCCAACATCACAGGTATTTGCTTTAACTTCACATTTCAGGTAGGGCAGAAAAGTAATGTACTATGACCTCTTCACGACCAGGAGAGGGGGGGTTAAGTGGTTTAAGTCTCTGGTTTCCTAAACACAGTGGTTTTCACCTGTATGTTACTTGCAAGTTACAGCAAAGCACAAGAACAGAAGAAGCGGACAAGCACAGCTGCTGCGGGTCAGGGTGGGCTCCCCGCGACCCCCTGGCCTGGGCAGCAGGCTGAGGGCTGCACCTGAGAGATGCTGTCGCTCACCTGGTGCAGTTAGGCGGGTTGTGGAAATCAGAGGGCGAGGTTATGGAGAAAGACAATGATTCTTTAAAGCCTTAAAACTAAATGATCTTTCCTAATAATTAGAAATAAATTAGCAGAAGCCTGCTTGAACTTTTTTTGTTTGGTTGGTTTTTGGGTGGGGTTTTTTTGTTGGTTTTTTTTTTTTTTTAAACTTACTGCAAACAAAGTAAAAGTCAGGCTATTTCATTCACAACCTTACAAATGTTTCAAGGTATAGATCCTCTCCTCCTAAGGTATCAGCACAGAGAAAAAAAGCTTCTTCCAGCTCGGTGAGTAGCGTGCATTAACACCCTCTTGAAAACAGCAGCAGAGTCTGCGCGAGGTGAGAAGAGCCCCTGGAAAGTATATGAAGCATCGGGTCGTGCCGGTGCCGGGCGAGGGAGGCCAGGCCTGAGGAGGGCAATTCCCACCCGGCACAATGGCGGCAGTTTGCGTTGGTGACAAGGCAAGAGGCACCGCTGTAATTTTCTGATCCTGTAAATGTTCTTCTCCCCTGCCCCGATACTCGCTCGGCGGCACGTGGCTACTCAGTGGGTTTTCCTGCCGTCCCTTTGGGACTTTTCTGGGCTGACTGTCCTTGTTACGCTTTTCTTGCCGTCCGCTCCTTCACAGGGCAGTGTTATCCGCAGTTTCCACCACTGTCCACTGAGCAGCCCCAGCATCTACAGACCTCAGCCAGAGGATTCACAGCCACACATCTGCCTGTCTTCCCTCGCCAGCCATGACCTGCCTTTGCAAAATCACACTGCATGTCTGCAGGCACTGCTTGCTTCATTCATTCATCTTACAGATATAATGACTTGCTCCATGTGCAGCACAACTAACAAAGACTCATTTTCAGCACTACAGGTCTTACACGGAGGGTAAGACCTGCCTCCCAACACAGTCCTTTTTGCAAGTCTTCAGCAACAGTTCAGGTTCATCCTTTACCCATTCAGTACAATGTCCTCCTGATAGCTTCTCCTCACCCAACATCTACAGCTCCTTTTCCCACTACTCCATTCCAAGCCAACAGCCCGTATCCCTGTCCTGTATCTCGTAAGAGCTCCCTGCAGCGTGCCTACACCCCATTCACATTCACTAGTTTTGTTCCATAAAACCTTCAGTTCTCTCCTTCACCACTTACTTTTAATCAACCTCAAGTTTGACAGCCAGCTACCTATGGAGTTACTATGGACAACTTATCATTTATTTTGGACAGAAAGTGACAGGTACGTTGGAGAAAAGCAGGAGCTGGAACCCACAAAGATAGCAATCTAATTTACCTAAAGAAACAGAATGAAGAAAACGAGAGAGACCTCTGGAGTCCCCTATAATATTCCAGCAAGGGAAGGTGACAGATCCTTCAGGAAATAAGCCAAATAAACAATGGGGGAGGAGAAGGAAAACCAGAAGAGACCAAGTACAGAACAAATTTCAGTTACACAAGAAGAACAGAAGTGACATCAAAGATGATTTGGGATGCAATCAGGTGCAAGGACCTCCAAACGAAGACTGCTCATGCAATGACTTTAGAGTCAAAAGGAAGGTGGGACAGTACTCCAGGCAGCAAGTGAGGACAAGCGTTTTTAAAAGGAATGAAACACTCTGAAAGAGGAAAGTACCAACACAGGCTGTGTATATAATAGATCAGATTTTTTCCAAAAGACGGGAAACCACATTGAGAGGAAGGAGGGTTAAGATTCATAGCTCTGAAAGCAACCAAGGCAACGAGTCGAAGAAACCTTTGCCACACAGCACCTCCATTTCCAAGTCCCTGATGCAAGGAATGCAAGTTCTTCTTCTCTGAGAGAGTTTTGGAACATTATAGAAAGATACTTTTTTTTTTTTTGGTCCCACTTCCATCTTTTGAAAAGATGCATACAGCATTTTTTTCGTTAATTCACAGCCAAGCTGGATTTGGAGCTTGAAATTACCCTGCTTTTCTCATTGAAAACATGTGATGAGGCCACAAAGAATCAGAGTTCCTCAGGCATCCATAAAAAATATTTCCTACCTTTTGTTCAGCTCTACTCCTACTTCTGTTCTCACAACTCAAGATTCTTTAAAAGGTAAACTACTTTTGACAACCTATGCTTTTTTTTTTTTTTTTTTTTTTTTCCCCGGTAGGGAGAAGATTGATGCCTGCTGGTTTACATCACTATCACTAATGATTTGCAGGCCTATAAAGATAGCAAATTAAATTACGTTCGTTGTTTTTTCCCCTAAACTGATATTAAACTTTTCTCCCTTAGACCTTTTGGACTGGCTCACATATGACAGCATTTCATTTGTACTGCAGCCAAATGTCATGCTATCTAGTGTCACATCAGGCAGAACAAAGTTAGACAAACTCAGAAAACACAGAACAATAGAAACATTTTGGATTTTTTAACCAGCACGCAACATGTCCGCTGGCAATGACTTCAAGGTTGAAAGGATGTTAGTAAAGACTAACAGAGCACTTGTATGTGTCACAGCTGCTGTGAAAACAGCTACCAACGGAGCCGGGCATTGGAAAGCTCCTGGCAGAACCGTTTATTGACAGAGGAGGCTCACCTGATCCAAAGTGGCTGTTTCACCACCTCCCATGTTTCTGCTGGGACAGTTCAGATAAATTTCTTTGTATTTGGGTAAGGAGGAGTAAGTTTGCTCAACTTGGTTCCACATGCTTCCATGTTGGCAACATGATTCTCAGGGGCAGAAAGGAGGAAGGGATAGTAAAGTGGGAGGAAAACTCAAACTAGAAGCATGGTTCATTGCATTCAGAGTCCAAATATTTGACATTTACGGAGTAATAATTGACCTGAGAACGGGACACTATTTAGGTACCCACCGTTACCTTGTGGGAAGGTTTCTTTTATCGCCCAGGGCACTCAGGGGAACGTGAACACGTGCCCGCAGTGTTCACACGTGGGCCAGCCTCTCCCAAGGCATTTGCTGCAGTCAAGCCTGCTTGGCTTCTGCTTCACTGACGGCTGCCCCCACCCCCCAAGAGTGACATTTTAATTGTGTGTGTCCTTTTTTGGTCTGCCTGCTCCCAGCTCAGCCAAACAGCTGGGTAACTTTGGCTGGAATCCAGAATTAACATAAGCTGTTTTTAACCTCTTGATACAAAGGCATTTTACATGGTTCCCCCGTACGACCTCCGTGCACAAGAGCCTGCTATTAAAATACACCACCATATGCAAACCCCTGATGCCCTGAGGTAGCTGTCCAGAGGCACCTGGCCATGCCCTGGTCCTGCGTGGCATCTGGGCAGTATCACGGACCAACAAATTATTGTCACCACTTCCGAGCCAAGCACAACCCAGTGTGGCACTGCCCACTTTCTCCAACTTTCCAGCTCTCAACCAAAGGTGTTAATGCTTTCTACAAACCCTATTTCCCTTGAAAAATCAGGACATGCCTACTTCAAAGGTTAAACGAGGACTTGGATTTCACACATGTTGACTTACGTAACTTCTCAAGTCAACGTATGTAGCATAGCGCACGCCGGCTGCCCGATGGGTACGGGTGCTGTGCCACTTGCACAGAAGGTGGTAGTAAGTACTCGGCAGTGTGGGGTAGGATGTTCCTCTTTAATGGCAGGGGCACGCGAAGCATGACCAGTTATTTGCTTTGTGAGTAACTTTCTCAGGAAACGGTTATTCAGAGAGGAGCACCCTGGCCTGCACCCCACTCTCAGAGACCGCGTTCCCCATTTTAGCCATCAGGACACAAAAACTGGAAACACTATACATATCTGAGCCTGCGTGCTTGACAGGACCCCAAATATTTCTGTTGATTCAGTAATTCAAGAGACACACCAACAATCACATAAATAAATATCAGTTGCCCTTGATTTTTTTTCATTCAAAGAGGACAGAATGAGAAATCACTACTTTACTTCTGGCTTCAATACAAAACAGTGCATTCTCCGAGTCAGCAACCATCCATTCCACTGATGTTAGCAGAGCACTTACAGCAGCAAGGTCCTGGTCCAGGACTGGGGTTGCTAAGCAATATGGAAATACAAATAATAAATGAATAACAGCCACCTGCAAAAGATTACATGCTGAATTATACCTTACCATGAAAGCTTATGTTTCAAACTTCACCTCATTTGGATTCAAATTTGCTGAAATTAAATTTAAAAAGAAGGAATCATTATTGTACAGAACATTTTGAGAGATGTAAACACTTCCTTTTCTATTACTGTGATTCACTTTAGGGTTTGCTTTTCTGTAAGCCATTTAAAGCACACGGCTCTATGGAATACAACGGCTGATTTACTTATTACAGCACAGACTTGAAACTGCTTAAATATATTTTTCTGTCAACGTGTATTTGTGATTCCCGTATTTAAAAGGTGACTGTTATTCTATGCACAAATGTGTCGTTAGCATGATTGATGTCAGAACACTGTTTGCACTCCACATTGGCAAAGATTAAAAGCTGCTCCTAAGAAATCCTCTTTACAATGCACACAGCAATGTAAACATACCATACTAGGAAATCTCACAAAGGAAACATTCTCTCAAGGCCACCTCAGACTCACTGTATCTGCTCCGAGCTTGAGCAATACGACTGCTACCATGCAGCCCTTGAGAAGGCGGATTCCTTCTCCGTAGGCTTGGTGTGTAACCCATTGGAAAGGTGCCTGTTGACTTTAATAGGCATACAGTGCTGCCCTGCACCGCGTCCCACATCAAGGGCCAGCCCGGGCCGTGGCTGGATTGCACAGAATGTGCAGAGATTTGATTCAGATAGTTAAAAAACAAAAGATAGTCTCTTGTATTTAGATTTCGTTGCCCAAGGACCTGCAAACGAGCACAGGCTTGTCATTCTGTGTAAGAGGAAACTGCCACAAACAAAATGAATTTAGGGTCACTCTGGTTTCAAGTGAAATAGTGGGAAGTGGGAAAAAATTCCCTTTTTTCCAGTGGGATCCCAATAACACAACTCACTCTAACCCATGGCACCCCCCTCACCCACAGCAGCGCTCCGACTCCCGTTCCCCCCATGCACCCATGCCACAGCAAACCTCCGTGCGTGCGCCTCCACAGCAAAACCCCAAAGCAGTTTGACTTTTATTGGTTGCAGAGAAGAGATTTAAGCTTGTACTTGCTGTAGACCAAATGCTCTCACACAGGAACAGTTACACAAAGCTACAATTTGCTACAAGCTGCAGCAATTTAATTGCAAATTTGAACCTTTTTCATCAAAAGATTATCCTACCTAGGGATAAACGTTATTCGGGTAGTCTTACCCTGTACCCAAAACAAACAAAAAAGGTATTTATTTATTTATTTATTTATTTATTACTTTAAGAAGCTTACAGTTGGAGGTGCTTCCTCCCTGGCTCAGAGGCAGGAGGGTGGCTTCAGAGGATGGACAGGTAAAAGCTGTGTGCAAATCCCGCAGTGGCAACTTCTGTGGAAACATGGGATGTTTGGGATTCTGGAGAAATGAAGCAAGACAAGGCGGTGCCAAGGCAGCAGAGGAAATTATGCTAATCCAAACTACCAGGGAGGTGCCATGTTACACAGCCGGATGCAAAGCTTAGTGTTCGTCTTTTCATGACTGCACTCCCTGTAACTTGGTTACTTAGGAGATTTCACTCTGGATTATTACTTATGCTCACAATCACTCCATGCTTCGAGATTAATCTGCACAATGAACACAACAATGGCAAACACAATTGGGGGTGAAACACAGATATCTGAGGGTTTTTTCAGAGATATTACATGTACAGTTCGAGAGTTGGAAACTTTCAAACAAATCTTGCTGAACGTCCTCAAGAAAAGTGCTACTGAAACATCAAACACAGGCGAGTGTGGCATTATGCACCGTCAGCTCACCTGAGCCATTACTCATCTTTAAATTTATCTTCCAGATAAAATCCCATTAAGTTTCTCTTCCAGATGACTTTCCAGATCCCAGCCTCAAGTTTGCACTGACACACAGCACACTTTCTAACAGTCTTTGGATAGCCTCCCAATAAAAAGCACACAATGTTATTTGCCTTGGAGAGCAGAGGGCTTGGGCTTATGGCGTCGGCGCTCTTTTCTGACTTAAGGTGTGATGCTGAACAAGTCGCCAGCTCCCTGTTTCTGAGCGTTATCAGGCATTTACTGCTAGGAAAACTACTTGCCCTGCTCAGACAATCTGAAGCATCATTAAATGTTTGGAAACAGTTTTAGAATAGGTACAAATCTACATAAAAGCAAACCCAGTTTACATATAAGCACTGGTTAAGCATAGACCCTAGAGGCATCTACTAATGGCACTGTAGTGGAAGGCAGCATCAGCATGACACAGCAGCGGAGAAATACCAGAAGGGAAGAAAAGATCCCTCAAGATGACTTTCAGAAGTTTAATAATGGAGGTGAGATTAAGTTTGACAGCTCAAATACAAGTTCCTACAGACTGATAGGAAGTCTGGTGTACACTGGGAACTCGAAGGATAACCTCAGCAGAGCCATTAACTACCGATGAATTATGAGCCCTCAGCATGACAAAGCCATGAAAAACACAGAAGATATTTCTAGAGGAAGGCACTTCTAGAAAGATAACGTCACTGTATAACGTACTGCTACCACCCCAGAAAAACTTCAGCACAAAGCATCACTGATCAATAAAGATCAGACAAGAACAGAAGAAGCTGACTGGGATAAGAGCAGATGAATCAGTGAGCGTATTTCCCAAGTGAAATTTAAAAGATAGTTCAGTGTAGCAAAGGTAGAGTGGATATGAACTCTCATAAAATCTTCAAAGACAGAAAAAAAACCCTGCTAAAATTTGGCAGCAAGATTTGCTCAAGAACAAATAGACGTGTACTGCTCACAAGTAAATTCTAACTACAAGACGGAGAGGGGAATAAAATAACCAAGTCCTCAAGAGCAATGTTCTAGGCTTATCCACCATCAGATGTAGGAGCAAAATAGGACCTGATGCACCTGCATAACATTGGGCCTTCAACAGCACAGAACAGAAACTCCAGTCCTGTGCGACACAGTCCAGCAGCAGGTCCACACAGCTTCAACACCACAGGACAGTGGAACAGGCGTTCTTGGAGAAGAGCTATACCACCCAAAATTAACAAGTTGATCTTGTATTGTATAAACGTTTCCTTTCCATAACAGACTGTAGTGTTTACTCTAATTCACCCCAAATGTCTTCTTCTTCCCCCATTAATCTAAGCTTTCCAAATTAAACTGAATGATCTGGCACATGGACACACTTGTCTTTGGTTTGGCTTGCAGCAATGCAGTTCAGGCTACAGCTGGAATCATCACTTCACTGTTTATTCCCTCTTTCAAGGGAAAAAGTACACATACATTATGATGTATGAATTTCTGATTTGATAAGGTACTTGTGCTCCATTTAATACATTCTTCTCTGGTTTTCAGTGCAATAACACACCCAGTATCCATAACTGCTCAAGACAGCACTCACATTTTCTACCGCTGCCTTTAATATAGAAAATTAATTTGTATCCTTCTACAGGCAAAGTAACTCCAGATGAATTTAAGGACATGGGAAAAAGATTGGCACATAGCTTACAGCACTGGGAGACAGCTAGGGATTAGCAACAACAGGACTTTCTGTCCTGAGCTCAGACTCTACTAACCAGTGCCAAGGGATTCATGGTTCTGCAAGGATGTAGGTCATGCCAGAGGGGACACACAAAGTCCTGCAGGAGCCTGGAGGCAATTAAAAGCGGTGATGCAGCTGAGCATCACCACAGGCAGTGAACAGGGAGTTCCCCTGAGACTGGAAATCGCCGGCAAGAACCATCTATTCATCTTCCATGTTGCTGACAAGAAGCGATGACTGGTTATAAAGCTTTTAAAATGCAATGAGTCACTTCTCAAAAGAGGTCATTGGTTACTGAAATTTTGCTCAAGTATTTAATAAGGAGAAAACCCTTGAATAACAAATATGAATTCCTTTAATCATACTGTATCTGATTCTTCCAGTAATTACATTTGGGGTACCTGACAGTACAATTAAGTAATTCTCATATGCAGAGTAGAGGCAATACTGGCCAACAAGACATCCCTCTGCTAAAAAAAACCTCCACTAAAGTTAATTTCCCAGAGCAGAAAAAATTTGTTAGCCATCAATAAAAGATCCCCAACTTTTTTAGAACTGCCTGTATATTCCTTGTCCAAGGAAAAGAAAGTGCCATGCAGGTTCACTGAGGAGTGGGCTAGAGGAACTTCTCACAAAGTATGAGCTCGGGAGAAACCCAGCTGTAAGCTCACGTACCCGGCTGTAAGCGCACGTACCCAGCTGCAAGTGCACACACCTGGCTGTAAGCGCACGTATCCAGCCGTAAGTGCACATATCCAGCTGTAAGCGCACACACTTGGCCCCACAGCCCGGACGGCGCAGGCTGCCTCCGCTGCAGGCTCCCGTGCTGCTAACACCACACCAGTTACAACAATCTGACCACCATCAACATCTATATTAACCACATAAGGTGAGTCTTAAATGCTGCAAGCTGACAGCGCAGCGGTAGATAACACACCATGGAAGTACCGAAGAGCCAAACAGAATCTGGCACAGAAGGACACCCAGATCGTGTCAGCTGTGACACGCTCGCGTCCCCTGTGGCGCGTGGGAGGCTGGCAGGGCACAGTGGTCCTCCTCTTGACCAGCAGCATTGCCCTCCCCCAGCAAAGCCAGCCGAGCTGCCGCAGGCAGCGCATCCAGCAGCGCTTCTTGGACCCCACCATGGGTCAGACTATGATGAGGCAGCAAATTCCCCACCCAAAGAGGATGGAAAACTGGCAATGTCTTGCACCACAAAGTTGAAATAGCTCAGGTACAGGTTCTACCTGGCCTCCAGAACAGAGATCGGGTCAGGTAAGCAGAGAGAACACGAGAGCGACTTCTGCGCCACCCACGACCCTGCAAAACATCACCACGGCCTTGCCCAGAGCATTTAATAATACTGCAGCATCAGGGTGGGATTGTAGGGAAATCTGGTTTCTGCCCTCAGTGTTACAACATGCACTTGAACTGCTCTGACCTTACCCCTCCCGTCATTAAGCTTCTAGTTAGTTAAAACCTACATAGCCCCTCCCAGCTCATGTGGGAAAGGGCCACTTTCGGTCATCCTCAGAGGCGGCGGCAGCCTGGAGTAGGCAAAATATTACAAATATATTTTTCTTGAGCTCATCAGATGAGGGCCATCATTTTAACTGGATCAGCTCAACGATGCTGCACTGTCCATTCTGGCAAGCGAGCTTTAAATTGGCAGAGGTATTAATTTCAAATCAATAGGAAATGCAGAAATATCAATAGGCATTAAAGAGTGAAACATTAATTACTTTTCAAAAGGTGCAGTACACAAATTTCCTCATGCCTTTACAAACAGAAAGAAGCCAATAACATGATTTCATAACATTTTTAAATGACTAAGTTAATTAACAGGGAATCTTCAGAGAGACGATGAAGGAAATTTAGAAGAACCTTGTCTGACACTATTTGAAATTCTCAAAGGAAGGAGGGGACTTCTTGAAAAAAAGATTAATTACAAGTTCTTTTGCTTTACCTTGATGTAATTTCTGTTTACATATTTAAGCTGGTTTTGACCTTCAAAATTCTGGCAAAGAACAGTTTTCATTAAACCATCTCAGTGGAGGAAGTTGGCAGTTCCTCATCTTGTCTCTGAGGTTAACAGAGAATATTAATTATTTAGCAGGGATGGTCAAACAAAATATGTGTAAGTCCTATCCAAAGCAACCTTTAATTTCTCAAAGCAGACACGGCAAGGGTTGATGTATAGCAACCTCTTCTCCTGCCAGGTCTCATTCCTTTACAGGATTTGGTGGGAGGCTCCAGAATGAAGCAATTCCTCAAAAGATGATGTCTCTCTCTAAGAATAGCCTGCCTTATTCTGAGCATATATAACAGTGTGATGATAATAGCTACCTCCACCATCCTTTGGCAATTCATAGGTATCATCAACCAAGAAAACTGTAACTATCTTGACAATGGTACAAAATTTAACAATAGCAAAATATCTGTGGCTTCCATTTCTTCTAAGTGTCATTACTTCAGTGTCCTCTTTTCTGTGAAACTGCTCAACTGTGGCTCTTTGCAGGCTGGTTCGACACCGTCACCCACCTGCCCAGCTGAGCGGTGAGTATGTGACTGGGCAGTCCAGCAAGCAGGAAGAACACATTCTGTCTTGTCATTGGCACACGTATGGTACCGAGTCAAAAAGGAAAGTGTTAAGAGATAAATACTCATTTTAAGAACAACATTTCAATGATAGAGCTATACTTAATAATACAGTGAAAAGGGAATTACGCTGGGACATCAATCAGTCAAGAATCAACTAAATTATCAGGTTTTTTCCTACAGAGGCAAATTAAAGTTTGCCCCACACCTTGAAATTACAACTACCGTATATGACATTCTAACACAAAATGACATGCATCCTAAAACACGAGACGGCATCACATTAACTAAACCAAATATGAGATTTAAGGGAATATCAAGAACTTGTCTATAGAAAGTACTTCCATAAAACTAATATGAATTTGGGCAGACGTAAAGGAAAAATATTACAAAAATGAGTCACAACCTAGAAAATGAGCATGGTAGTAGAAGACTGAAGATACCCAGTCTATTGAGATGTTGAGGTGGAGAAATACTGAGGCAAGATATTAAGACAGAGAAATCAAGAACGAAGAATTAGAAGTCTAAGCCAGAAAAATTCATGTAGAAATAAGGCCCAAGTTGAGCAGCGAGGGTAGCTACCCACCTGAATAAACCACTAAAGGAAAAGATGGATTTAACACTTTGATGCTTTTTCAAGATTGCTTGGGTTTTTTAAGTGGCATGCTGTGGTACAGCCAAGGATTTTCTTCACAGAGGCAACCAAGCAAAGCTTTCTGATGTGCTCTGCAGGGGACCACACCATCCCATTGAATGACCCACCACCACACGCACCACAGTCTCCAGTCTTCCCATCTTTAGGTGCATAACCGGACAGCTAAGAACATCCTTCTCAAGGACTGTATTTAGATCCCGGAATTCTGAAATAGCTCTTTCTTCCCGAGATCAACAGGTGGCTGTTTTTCGTACAGTCAATGGAAAAACAGAGCCCCAGAAGGCAATTTAAAGTCCTAAGTCCGTATAATCTGCCAAAGTGCTTAATGCTTCCCATTGCCTATCCAATGGAAATGGCAACCCAAACCCAGCCACTGCAATTAGGCTGGGAACGCCCAGGCCACCGAGCCTCTGAAAAAACAGGGGATCCTCTGCTTTAAGAAACGAACATTTTTAAGAGATACTGCTGAGACATCTACTTATTCCATTTCGCCACTTTGAGAGCTTCTTATAAAATTTTTTTTGCTACAATCGGTGCTTTGCACAGCAAGAAAAAAGAAAGAGAAAATGCTGCTCTGTGACGTCCCTGCACTGCAAAGCTTGCCTTACGGTGACAGCAGCACGACCAGAACTCCTACGGAAACGCTCAGTGTCACTTATCTCCAAGAATAACAAGCAGGTATTTCACTTCAGAATCCCGCTGACAACTTGCGAGGCAGGGATTGTGAAACCTTACCTTTAAGGCAAGCACAGAAGACTGCCTCCCACTTGCAGAAGGAACAGAAATGAAAAAGGAAGACCAGGAAAACAGGCAGGGCTGGCTAACATCAGGGAAATTATTGATTTGTGGACTGAGATGGCATAGACAGATTTATACAGAATAATGGTACAATAAATCTGTAAACATACAGCTGTGTAAGTGAGAAGAGGTCCCTGGCTGCAGAAGAAAACACCGATTATTCTACTTGTTAAATTCTTGGCATGTAAGATTGGACTTCCTTAATGAATAAAACTTCTCACTGACTGAAACCTTAACTGCTAGTCAAACTGCTTGAGATTTTGCTGTTTGGCTACTGACTTCATCTGAATTGTACACATTAATTCTCTGTGGGAAGGTGAAAAGGCCTGTGTGACCCCTCCACAGCCTGCTCCTTGGCCTCCTGCACCATCAGACATAGGGTCCCTCCTCCGCACTGGGCTGCTGCTGAGCGGATCTCAGTTACTTTTTAAGTTTAGGAAAGCCACAGAGTGCAATTTGCACATATTTACCAAGGGGGCAATAAATAACCTTTGCTGGATGAGTTGCCTTTAAGGGACTATACCTAAAAAAAAAAAAAAGACAACCCTCTACATTGTCTTACCCTATCCTACACAAGGAGTTGTGATGCTACATCACCTTCACCCACGCTTAGCCCCAGAATTCTACATCCTCAATTGCTTATTCGTGTACAGATACGGAGTGAAATGCAGAACTCAGAGCACATATTGGTTCTGGAAGGATGAAGGCATCCTTGCAAATGCAAAGAACCAGCAAGCGTCAAAGCATTTTAACCGATAATGCAGGGAAAAAAAGAAATCCTACTTTCATGAGTTTTAGTTTCTCATAATCTGACTCTTCAAGAAATGAAAACAGAACATCAACTTGGAGACAGATGCTTTGCCCCATCTACCCCCAATCCTGCTAATTTTGAGAATTATTCTATAAAGGTACCCCCATAAATCCTGCAGAGGACTCCATAGGGAAAGGGAAGACTATGGTGCACCTGGCTCACAGATGCAAAATGTCCAAATGGTCTATTTTCAAGTATCATTGAGCTAATATCCCAACCTAAGCATGGAGAAGGCTGTCTCCCGCAAAACTTTTATCCTGTAATGCAAGAAAAATGGAAAACACATGAAAATACATTTTTTTTAAAAAATAAACTACAATTCAGTAAGATCTACATAAACATTTGGGAAGACTTTAAAGATATATTTGAGTATGAAAGAATATGAACCTCTCCCATGAAAGCTTTTTCGTGTATCTGAGCCCCCTGTGGAAGGGGCTGGTACCAGCGTGATATGGCACTATCAAGACACATTCCCTCTGTTGCTGTCCCAGTACATCCTTCACATTCGGTAGGGTGAACACCAGAAGGGGTTCACAGCCAGTTCTTCTGACGATCAGCCTGTCCCATGAAACCCTTTTTCCACTCCAAAAGCAGGAAAGCTCATGCTAACTATAAAGGACACACAAGCACAAACAAGTATAATTTCTTATCGTATTATTTCACAGGACTTCTGGCAGTTGTTTCACTACAATAAAAGCTAAGTCGCCCCCTGCCCGCCCCTCTCTTGGGCATTCAGTAAGTTTTCTGTGACTCGTTTAATTGCAAATCACTGAAGACTGAAATTTAATAAGAAAGTAGGTAGCCAGATGCATTAAGCATATATACTAATGAAGAGTTTAGTTCTGTTAAGGTTTTACTATCAATAAACAAGGAACACAAAGCTGCAGTTCTGCTAAACGTAGAGGAAAACTTCCTTTGTAGAAAGAAATTTTCTAGTCAGAAGGCAGCACAGAAAAAAAAAAAAAATCATTTAGGCTCAGATTCTCCCCCTCCTCTCAGACACACTTTCACCTCTGTTCTGATCCAGACATGATGCAACTTTGTCTCATGTCATAGGTGAGGTGTTTTCCTCTTTATGGTAACAAATGATGTCACAACCACAGGATCGAGATTTCACTGCAGGACTGAACAGGTCAGTGTCCTATGCACAGAATGAAAGTTATTGCTCAAACATAAACAGCTGAAATAATTGCAGAAGTAAAACAAATGAACAGCCAAGTAAATTAAATCCTTTTTGAATCACTGTTCCTGTTTTCCAAGTCCAAATGACTGTCCTTTCCTATTTAGGAAGCCTGAGGGGATGAAAAAGTGTCCAAGATGGTGAAATTAAAAATTAGCTACTGAGCATGAAACATGCAATGATTGCACTTCATAACATTTTTATTGCCTTAGTGTTGTACGAATCACTTCACAGTTCCACACTGTTATGATGAAAAAAATGACACCAATAAAGTCCATGCAATTGATGTTATGACTTCATCAATCCTAGACTAAAGACATGCACCAAACGACAAATATTTTCAAGCATATAGGGAAAACTACCACCTCATTCTGAAGAACCACAAGTTTCACCTTTGTATCTTTCTGAAGAGCGGTCACTCTCACACCAAAAGATGGAATATTGAATTAATCCTCAGTATCAGCTCCATGTGACACACACTTTCCCTTTCAGAAACTGGCCAAATACGGGTTTCTCAAGAGTTATGAACACAGCTAACACACCGTGAGGCTACAGGGAATACAGAATGTTCCCAATTCAGAACATTCTTACTCCTTTGAGTTTTTGCATCAAGATAGTATTATTTTAACAATGACCTGCACTTAGCTTTATTTTTTTAAAGTCTACAGATTCTGAAAGTATGAAGTTGAATTATTTTTACAAGTTCACTAAAATAAAGTTCAATCTATTGCTACTTACAACTTTCAAGAGGTCAATAATCTATACTTAAGACAACAACGCGGCATTGTAGTAATCTATCAGATACACCATCAAAGGTACGGCGCAAAGCAGTGACCTCCCACGGGGAGACTGTGACTTCTTTGACAGTCATGCTCAATCACTAACCAAATGCAACCTGAAATTCCTTCAGCAGTTCAACTTTGACATGACTAAGAATTTTAGTCTAACTGTATTAAAAAAAATATCTCCCATCCCTATAAAGCATCACTAAATCCAAACCTGTTCTGTAACTGCAGAACCTAACAATTTTTTTTTTCCTCTCTAACAAATACTAACTTTCTTTTTTTAATTGAGTGGCTAGACGTCTTGACTCAGTTATTAAAATCTCTGGTAGAATTCTCTCCTTTAATATAATAGTTCATTTCCCTTATAAAATCATTAATAGAAAATAAAGCCCTTTTTGTTAACTCTAATCTTGCTTCCTTGCAAGTGTGCCAGAAGCACTTTAATATGGATTAGGTCATGAATATCACAAATTACAGCAGCAATGTGTGGCAACAAAGGATCAGATTATTCATACAACAGTAAAACCAGCTTCCTTCTTTGATTAAAAAAAAAGTAGTAGTAAATAGTATGCATTGATCTCCCTGGACACAAAGTCAGTTCCTCTTATATCTGTGTTTTTCTGATGATACTTACAAATCCATGTTTACAGTATGAAGTAACAGCACAAACCTTAGAATGGCAAACGAGACGTATTACAGGGTGTAATAAAACCGACTGCATTTTATGTCAGAACTCCTGTTCTGCATGATGTACAGGCATGAAGTTAAGCTAGAGTAGGAAAATGTTAGTAGGTGCTACTCCCACACAAGGTTTCCTATACTAGATTCATGGCAGATACACTATAAACAAAGCAAAACTATGTACGTACAGGCAGGCACAATTACGGAAGAATTAATGTACCAACAAGAACAGCACTGGCCATAAATGCAGTAGAACAGAGCGAAATGAAATTCACAGCTAATTTATACAGCGGTATTTCAATGCAGAAAAGCATCCCCCATCAGTTTGTGGTTTTCCTGGGTAATGCCAGAACACGCACCAACTGCAGCCTATTTCCCTACTTGAAACAGGCACACCGGGCAAGAGTTTTATGGTCTTCATATGGGTTCATGGGGAGAGAAAAGACAAAGAGTAATGACCAAATATGTGTGGAGACATTATCCATACCTGCTCTCCACTGCAGAGTGCTCCACACATTGCCTTACAACTACAGTGTGCAAAACTGGCTTATCATCAGCAAAAACTTATCTCCAGAAATCCAGGGATTTGGCTCAAGTTACAAGAGGTATATTACCTTTAATACATCCTGTCTCTTTACCATAGCTCACCAAAGCTTCAGGTGACGCTCACATTAAATGCCAGTTGCCCAGTCCAAAGGACACAGTATCAGCCCCCCACAACGCTGCTTATACTTCAGCCAACCTTTTTGTGCCACCCAAATACTCCTGTTGAACTCCACTGAAAACTGTCTGCTTGCACCTGGCCTGATAGAAACTCCAGGAAGAAACGAATGAAGGCTTCCAAGGCAGCCTCCCCAAAGAGAGCATTTAAATTCTTCAGCAATATGCAGCACTACCACCCGACGGGACAAGTCTGTCAAGAAGAAACCTTAGAAAGACAATACTGGCTTTGCGGAAAGACTTAGAATCTCTGATTTTGGGGGCCAGGCTAGAGTTTTAACTCTAATTAAATTCTAATTTGCTTTCCCAGGTTTCTGCCTCAAATGGGCTTATCTTCTAAGAAGCGCAGCACGATCTTCTCATTAAAGAATCTGTTACAATGAAAACACATTAGTACTAAAGCCGTAAAAGACTGAGGAAATCATGGTCATTTCCCCCCAAACTAGTGGGTTGCCCTACCATCACTTTAAAAAAAATCTGTATGTTTACAAGTCTGCTTGAAAAGTGGGAACTTGCTGTTTCAGTGTTTCTTCAATGTTATCTCCATTTTGTTCTTTAATTAATAAAAGGATACATGCACTGGCATTATAAACACTAATTTGCTATTTAGCATCCCAAATTAGGAAGCATAAACATTTATGCACTTCATTAAACACTACCTAAGAACACTTTGAGATTAACAGGAGACAAGCAAGGCTGTTAAACACAATTTCAGGGCACACATGAGCCACCATAAAAAGACACTCCTCCTCTTCCCGTCCCTGGCTCCATCCTCTTGGCACCAGCCCATATGAACTGAACCTTGGAAATCAGTGAGATCTGATCCACCTGCGCAATCACAACTGCCAGGTGAAGGGAAGGGATGGGAATGCAGGGACACGAGCAGCAAGAGCAGGGCATACCTGTCTGGCAGCACGGCATACTTAGATTGGCACAAGCCAATCATGAAATTGCACTTTAGACAGCATAAAACAAAGACTTATGCCCTGAATTAAGGCATTATTTAAGTGCATGTGGCGTACAGGAAGAGATGTGGGTTTTTCCATCTTTTCCAAAACAGGCACTGCAGTTCTAGCACACCTCCTCCTCTCCCGTCCCCTTTCTTCCATCCACCCCAGCTCTTTAAAGACTCCTTGCGTTGCTCCTTTCCAAATCATCTATGCATACAGGACACTGAAACAGGCTTAACGTTAGGGTATACCAGTGCTACAGGAAGACGATAAGAAATGGTAGGTCTTTCAAAATTACAGGAAGCAGAATTGCAGTGGTAGTGAAGAAACAAACACTGATACTCAGGAACAGACAGTCTGAAAGGGAGATCATCACATCTGCATGCGTAAAATAAATGGAAGGTCAACTAAGATCACTAATACAACAAATCCTCCAAACTGATCAGTCCAGGCCCCAAGTTATCTCTATAAACATTATTCTCAAAATCCTTCGTGAAACAAGACTTCAGGTTGTTTTCTTTCACTTACAGACAGTAATTCAGACAACAAATTATTCCTTATAACTTTGCATCACAAGCCTGACTTTCAATGTAGAAAATTATTTTTAATTTAAATTTGTGCTAATAGTGCCCATTGTTAAATTATGGACTCAGATAAACTGGTACTAAAATTTCTATTATACAGAATCTTGCCATAGTGCAGTAATCTTTAAATTGTTTGAAAACACAAATATACTAAAAATATAGTGTTTCAAGAACAGTAATACGGACATACTGAAGAGCTTTGTACCATAGCCAGAAATCTGCAAAGTGCCTTGGTGCCTGAAAAAGAACTGCATTTAGATTTATTTATTTTTAAAAATAAATTATCATGATTTTTCAACTTACAGCTTTGGGTTCTTTACGTTTTTTTGTTTTGTTTTGTTTTTTAAAAACTACGATGGCAATGGTGACCTATCTACAAGGTAATAAGCGAAAAAGAAGCATTCTTTGTGTGGTTTTGACCAAATATATTGTTAAGAGTTCAAAACAAAGATTTATAAAAACAAACGATTAAAATTTCAGTTCAGAAAAAACACTTTGTAAAATACAATAAACCCCTTTTCAATAGCAATGTAGATTTTTTACAGTTCTTCTTTCTAAGCAGATGTTTACTGCAGCCTAGATCCACTAACTCCAATAAAACAAAATGTAGGCAAAACGGGTTGGTGTTTGCAAAATCACAACCTATATACAGAACTGCAGGTAACATACTGCAACTCACTGGAAAAACCTTTGAAAATTCACTGTTTCATTGTGAGTGGACTTACAATATATCTTACATTGTTTAAAAGCAGGTTACACCATAGAAAGGCTTTTGACAGAACCACTCAAAAAATGAATCCGTTATAGGAAAGTAATGCTTCAAGTCAGCTTCTCCCACCAGCAAAAATGCCACACAAATCAAAAAACACTTAAGTAAAACACTAAGACTTTATTAAAAATCCAAAATTTATTGCAAATTGTACTTTGCACTTTCCCTCCTTTCTTCATTTTTACATGATTTATTGATATCCATGATTTTTTCACAGATGTACTTGTTGACTTTGGAGAGTCTCTGTGCAATTTCAGTTTCATCCACAGTTTCTTGTGCTATTCTATCATACAAACATTCTGGGGAGAAAAAAAAAAAAGGAAAGAGCCATTAGGATATTTTTAGAAAAGAATATAGCCCTGTGCTGGGCTAACTACTCAAGATACAGACAGCACTGAGTAAGCACTGTGTGTATCTGTTGCAAGACAACAGAAGCTTTCATTGATCCACTGCCTATCTTGTTAAAATCAAGATTTTTTTACCAGGCTTGAATCTTTGGCATGACCAACTTCCAGTTATGCTGTGACTACATTAATAGGCTTTTTATACAGAAACAAGGCTAAACCCAACCTTTTACAGTGCCAGTCTTGGCTGCCTAACTCTTGTCCATATCTCCACTGCATATTTAGAATCTTTTCCCAGGTGAATGGTCCCACCAGAACTATTGTTATCTGCAGTTCCCTGTGAGTCATTCCTACCTGCACACCTTCAAGACTGTAAATAAATGGTAATGGTTAGGAAGAGAAGCAGTAACCACTAGAATTCATTAACTGATTTATTTTAGTTTTTAAAACTGTTCAACGCACATTGTGTCTTTACGGGACACCCTGTCCCTGGGTATATTTCGCTTTTATTAGTGGATTATTCAGAGCAAGAGCCACCTTCTTCCGTGTTTGCACAATACACTTTGTGAACTTAACTGGAATACAAAAGCCAGCAACAGTAGAACTGCAAAAAGTAATGAGAGCAACGAAATTTGAGACAATTCTGCTTCACGGAGCCTGTAGTTCAGTGCCAACATCCTGCAGGTTACTGAAATCAGAGGTGGTGCAGCACACCCAACTGCTTAGTGACAGGCAGGTTTTGGGTTTTTTTGTTTTCATAACCAGAACAATATATTTTGCTGTGCAGGCTTCCCAGATTGGTTACACAAACTCTTCTGCTTTGCCTAGTAATCTATTCCAGTAGCCATTTATTGCTTCATATACAGAAAGCCATAGAGATTATCACTTAATTAACATGGTTTACAACATTTCTAATGCGTCATATTAAAAAGTTATGAAAATTAAGTACTATGCATGCTTTGTAGTTCGTTTTGAAACCTCTCAGAAGCTTTATAAAAGGTTATTTTGCATTAATAAGGTTTATAACAGTGCTCATGCATCATACTTTTTATAATTTCTTTATTACATACTACACAGTAGGGATTCTTAAGAAGCTAGAGATATCAGACACATTAAGAGCTAATGCTGTCGTTCCAAAATCTATTTTAAATAAGTTAGTCTGTGTCCACAGAATGATGAGAACATCCAAAACAATGTGAATTTTATGTTGTAAGATGTACTGAATATAAAATTAATAAAATTAATCAGCTGAAATGCTGATTATCAGTATGATATGATATATCAGCATAACTATGATTTGAAATACAAACCGAAGAGGCAGCACATCACTGAGAACCTGAAGAAATGCAGCGTTTGCAGGTCATAAGCTTGCGCTACAGCAATCTCAGGGATACTCCCAGGTTGCAGCAGATAAACCTAGTAAGGTGAACTTCCAGTAAAAGCTGGCTTAGGGGCTCCAAAGAGTGAACTGGGGGTTCTGCTGCTTCTTTGTCTTTTGGCTTTAGAGGAGCATACAGATACCCCTTCGTATTTCTGACTGGACCAAAGATTCAAGCAGACCTCAAAGACCAACAAGGAGCTTTACTTCTTTTTGTGATGCCTGATCCAAATCATTGGGTAGTCACCATTTGTCCACTTGCTACTCATTTTTGTTTCTTTGTTTGTTTTCTTCTCCATTACAACGTCTTATCTGATCACTTCAAGCTTTCCAGGAAACACTGCTGGCATGATGGGGCAAGACCTGCTAACACTGACACAAATGCAAAGGACACAACAACATGGAGTATCATGATTATGTGCTACCCAGTGCTGCTGATACAGGAAACCTGTCTGCTGACACCTAAAACATTGGCCATGCAGTTTGTTTCAAAAGGAGACTGTACAGTCTTGAGTCTAACAAAAAGGGAGTCTAAGACAAGGTGAAAGAAACACTAGAAAGAACAACATGGAAAACCAGGGTGTGGAACTGTAGAATTAATATGAGGGTTGAGGCTGGAAGCAAAAGTATGGCAGAAAACATAAAACCAAGGAAACAGGGAAGAGCTGAGTTCCTGGCAAATGTACAGGTATGGAAGAGAAGAAAGGGAAGGGCCCCATCTGCCTTTCACCATGGATTTGTTGGAGCAGACTCCCAAACTCACCGTAGTCAAAGCAAGGGGAGTTAGAAGACAGCTGTCATTCAAATGGCTCAAGCAACACAGAGTGGCCCTGATCGAAGCAGAAGAGGAAATTCTGACATAAGCAGCCCTGCCAGCAGTGCTGAGGAGTAACAGCCTCCAGCAGGGAAAATACAAAGCTCTTTGCAATGGGCCAGTGAAAAATACCCCCTTTTTACTGCGTGCTTGTAAGTGTGCATGTGGGTAACCAATTCTGTTTCCCATTAGGAGCTGACAAGGGTAGCCACAGCCACAGAGTGGATTCCTTACATGGCCGGTGCATCACTACTTTGCTACACGTGTTAAGATTGTACGAAAAGATCCCAGCCAGAACTAGAAAAATCAGCATGGAACAGCTTGCACTTCCACATATATTCTTGAAGCGTGTTAGTAAAAAAAAAAAAACAAACCAACAAACCCATCTCTTTTACTCATTTCTTACAAATTAAGAAAGATGACAGTACAAAGATCAGTTTCCAGCTTTTCTCCACACAACACAGACACATGCACACACTCAAAGAGGAATCGTATTTCTTACTTCCAAAACATGGTACTTGCAAAGCAGATTACAACAGCTCTTAAAGAGTTCATAGTTAAGAGCACAGAGCAACTAAGAACAGGAAATGCAGAATAATGAAGCTCAATCAAACAGGGAGATTTCTTTCAGCCCTACTGCAATTTAGTATGGACGCAAAACCTAAAAATCCAATTTCGGTATGTATTCCATGAGGAACCGACTCAGTTCTGACTTAAAAAGAAGCCTGAAACACCAAGAGAGACAGAAATGAATGCAAAACACAAGCATGATGATACAAAGGGACTGAAATTCACTATTCATTTTAAATAAAGAAGGCCTTCTCTCTCTCAAAGGGCTACATACATGGTCTCAGGCTTGCAGTTACTGAAAGTGTCACTGCAATTTCTCCTGCCAGATATGTCAGCGATTTACGCTTCCTGTTCAAATTCCAATTCAAGTGCAACAATTAATTTTTACTATTTCAATTTTCTCCACTTAAAAGGGTAAGACTATTCTTTCTTGCCTTTGAAGGTATGTGTATTTTTATAGTCACAGCTATAATGGTTTCTGTGCCTCATGCCAGGGTTGGTTATATTCTGGATGAAAGAATGTGGTAAAGCTACTCTCAGGCTTGTTAAAAGGAATATATGCATTTTAAGAAATCATTATGTTATAAATGAATTCCAGAACAACGTGTTGTTCTCCAGGCTCAGAGTCCTGTCCTGCAAGTGGTTTAAAGTGATGATCTTCTTGAACCTTACTGAAGTCAGTGTAAAACTCTTCAGCTGTGAAGGCCTGCACTGTGCACAGCTATTGCAATGTGTTTTACTTTTCCTGGATATGTATGCGCTTCACAATGCAATAGCAATTTGAATTACAGTTTTTAATCAGTTAATTTTACATGAGCTGAAAAGAAGCATCTTTCAACTCAGTGATAATGGTAAAACTCCAAAGCAGGAAGCAAAAGTTTTCAAATAACCTACCTCTGACAATGCTTAATTTGTGAGGTGAGAGAGGTGGCTTGGGAACGGCATCTTTCTTTTTTTTGGTTGCAACTCCTGTGACACTTCTGTTCTTGAGAACATCTGTTCCCCAAATCATAACCGCTAGATTTTTTGTATACTTTGAATCTCCTTGTGTTACTTGCAGCTGGTGCCATTTCTCCTCATCTACCCAAATTCCACTGCCAAGATGGACCTAGAAGGTAGTAATAATAACAACTTATCTATGGTACGTAGCACACAACAGTATCCAAGTGCTGTAGGAACATTAATATTATGTACTATAATAACAGTAATTAGGGCTGAACAAATCCATTTTGCCTAATTCTGAAACTTCTCCAACTTTATGGGTCAGGGAGTTCAAGTCAACCTCTTATATGATATAGTTCCTTTTTGTATTCAGTTGTTCTTACTCTCTACTTTCCCCCCCAAACCCACCCCCCCCACAGCCTATCTCCTGAAAGACTATGGTCAGGAACAGAGACACAAGCAGGAAACAGTAAACACATCCAGTATTATAAAGGTTTGCACACCATATAAACCAAGCAGTTGCACCAGCCTAATAGAGGAGCAAGATGAAACATTGGCTTTAATATAAAGCTTCCCTTTGGCTGAAACAGAATTTATCCAAAGCGTATTTCAGAGGCAATAGAGAGGGAAATACTTCCTAAGTCAGATCCTGTACCTGTTGGCAAAATTCATCCTGATTCTTTGAAGTAACTAGAAGGGCAGAAGGGATTTTGACAGCTCCAATTTCAATATAAGCCAAGGCAGTCTGGAAGCTCTGTAAAACCTCCAATTCCATCACAAAGCTGGCCTACCACCTATGATCGATCTATCCAGGGGAATACTGTTTTGTGGTAAGGCAATGACCCATTGCTGCAACATCATAAACTTTCTGTTATCCAGACAATGGGGAGTAGGGATATTTCGCTGAAGTAGTAAAGCAGGATAATGCAGGTACTGGGAAATGCAGTGTGAAGCCACTGTAGTCTCCAAAAGGAAGCTGCTTGAGTCTAGTTATGCTTAGTAGTCTTGCTCAGCATTGACTGTGCTGGGTTGACTCCTACAGAGCTACACCGGATCTCTACCCCAAGACTCCAAGTGCTCCAGACTTAAGATGAATGCAGGACATGAATCCAAGCACCATCCTTAGGCTGCCGCTACGTATGTTTGAGCTGATAGTCCTGATAACCAGGACACCATCAAGGGAAATAACTGCACTAGTAATCAGCACGGGTCTGACATGAGTGCAGCCAGGATGCAGATGCTGGCCCAGTGCAGAACCACGGAGAATACTCTGCACCTTGTACGTCTATGCTCCTAACTCCTGGAGCACAGTGCAGACACCTGAACTACCTCTGCACACAGAAAGCTTTGCTCACATGGTGTTGAACGTCATTCAGTTGAACCCACATTTGCTCATCATCCATAACAAGCTAATGAGTGACCTAGCTGTTTAATTACTGGTAGGAGTTCACTGCATTGGAAAGGAAGAAGACAGAACTTACTTTCTCATAATCCGTAAAAGTGTAAAATACCAAAAATATGTACCAATGGGATTGTTAAATTCAGGTTTCATAAAATCAGGATGTTCTTTCTGTCACACTAACGCTTTAATAAAAACTTGCTGCCTCCTCAAAACTAAAAAAAACCCCTATGAACAAAATTCTATGGTAAAACCATATTAGAAGACTGTTTGCCTTAACTGTTTTGCTTTTAGTTTTCATGGTTTTACTCCTTTCATGTGGCATTACATAAACTGTGCCTGCTACTCATACAGATCTGAACAGTATCACGTAAAGTCCCACTAAACGCAATGAAAATTGGACAAAGCTACTGTAAAATTTTATATACCCATAATTTTACTGCCTGTATTCAATCAAATACCATTTTTCCTTTAAATGGAAGCCTGCTTTAATTATTAATGAGGGCTATAACCTGAAGAAATTTTTTATTACGACAGCATCCTTCAAAAGCAACTAGTTGTTTAAAAACTTAAACAGAAAAATATGAATGGTTTGGCTACCAGCTATGTTACAAAAAACAAATGAAAATGTCTAACTTCCTCAAAGTATAAAACCATAAAGCAAGCTGCCTCTCCTGCAAAATCTTCTATACTAAAGGGATTCTAACAAGCTTTTCACAAGTCTGCGTGATATTTAGATTTTGTAATGGACAGAAATGGAACTAGTGATAACCACAACATGAACACCTCTTTTTTTCCCCTTCCTTCTCTGTTGTTGAGCATCTTCATAATTGCTTTAAAAAAATTCACACTTTTTCGCTGCTCTTTACTTCTTTTGTAAGACAACTTCAATCAGACTGAGCAGTCTGTGCTCAGAAAACCATCACATAACAATTATAATTCAGTTATTCTGATCTTGGAATAGTCATCTGTAAAAATGAGTGTTAAGTTAGTTAGAAAATAACTAAGATTATGAACGTTGTGCATTGCCAAATTTTTGATGTCTGCATTATGCTAATTGTAGTAACTGCTGTATTTGATCAAAAACCTGATTCCCCTCTGCCAAAATCAGGGTTTCTGTTTGCTAAAGATTGTTTAGCCTCTTAAGTACAAAATTATTCATTAGCTTTAAGTTACTTTAAAGAAAACAACAAGTTACAGGAAGAACTTTTAATATTTATGTTTCAGACAGATCATCTCTTAACCAAACATGCCTCATTTAATAAAAAAAGTTATCACTTGTATGAAACACCTATGGTAACAGCAACTACGTGACAGCCAGCCACAGAAATCTTATGTCTCTCTTTTTCTATTTCTAGCACTGTTATGGCAAGGAATTTAATCTGCCCGTGTCTCAGTTTACCTCTCCGTGAAACTGGCCCGGTACTGTTTCCTATTACTCCCAAAGCTATGGGAAGCTTACTGTACTCCAAATTCAGAAGCCATTTCCTTCTTGCTGGAAGAGCTGCCCTATGGGCCAGACCCTTGGCTTGATGAAATCAATGGGAACTTTACCCCCAATTTCAGCAACTGCAGGATCAATGTTCAAGTACAATGCAACAGAAACAGCAAATTCAAAGCAATGCTCACCAACATAACTGTGCTAACACATGCAACGTATCTAAAATGCATCTCAGATGAACCTTTTTCTTTCTTTTTTTTTTTCTCCTTTCTTCTTTTCTTTTCTTTAAATGAATGCCATAGGCTCTTTTTCAGTAACTCCATTCTCCCTCTGGAGAAGAGAGATTTATCTGCCTTAAAAGAATCCTACAAAGATCAAATCTGATGCCACAAAGGGCAAGATTTCTAAAAAAGTATTTCAACTACTCTAGTGGTGCATGTCAATAAAGGAATAGAGAAAAAAAGGCATAAATAAGGAAAACTGAAAAATAAACCACCGCCCTCCAACACTCTAAATACATTCTTAGTTCACATTTCTGGCATCTGAGCTGGCTGAAGCCCCAGTAAAACACAGAAACTTAAGAAAAAAAATTACAAAAAGAAAGTTAAAGAAAGATTAATATTTATAAAGACAGAGAAAACTTCAGCAACAGAAGTATCAAGAAGCTGGCAGATGAAATAAAGGTGCAGGAAAAGCTGCATACAAACACTAAAGGACATGCCCTGTCCCACAGACCTTAAGTGGAAAAAAAGGAGATAAACCAAACTCACAGTCATGCGAGGTTTTCATTGTGCAAATATACAAGCAAATGACATATGTTAAATATACTAGGCAAGAAAAGCTATACGAACCAAATACCTGTCAAAGTACCAAGTTTATACTATTTTTCACACACATTTCATCCTCCACAGTTATGTCAAATTCATCTTCAATAATGACAGACACTTGTGCAGTCACTCTTATAACACAAATCTGAAAATGTAGTATTTCATGCTATTCTAGCAGTAATTCCACTATATGCCAAAACTGAAACGGACATTTCCTCCTTAAAGGTTCTCAGATTATGGTACCAAATGCATATGTATCCTAAGAAACAGGATCTGCATAGGCAGTTCTGAAGAACATAGTTTTGTAAAAGAAATATAATGCTTATTTCATGATAATGGCAGCAGCTGTAAAGGCAGGCCTCGGCAGATGAGTGAACAATGTGTTGAACATGCTGAAGTCTGAAAAACTATCAGTCAGGTTCTGGCAAACTGTAGCTAGCTGGTATCTCACCAACTTTATAGGAGTGTCTGGAAAGTAGCACTACATCAGTTCAATTCAGTGGCAGATTCAAGGGAGCCAATTTTAATTCCAGGGTTCATAATTATCTACTGGACTCCAATTCAACCAAAACATGAAAGCTTCTTTGCAATATGACTACAGCACATTAAAAACATTAAAGACCTTTCAGGAAAAAGTACTTCTGTTAAATAGACTAATGTAACTTTGTAATTCGGGTTATTAGACTTTGGTCTCTATTTGGTAGATTTACGTATGTCACCAATTGAAGACTATGCCAATTTGCTTGTGTATGCATATTTAATAATTATGTTCCTTGTGCTGCACAGCATTCAATGCTCTCATCACTGAGGATAATTTTCTATGCTGTTCATAATTGTGTAATTTCATAATTTTCCTCAGCATAATAGCATACCTTTATGAAAACTGAGGAAGTTTGTATAAGCTGCCACTATGCAAAACCCCTGAGATCAAGAAAATTCCACAAGAAAATCATCTGATGGACATTTACGCATTATTCATGCTATATTTAATTTAAAATACCTTTCCATTCTCGAGAATATACTTGTCCATTACTGGAACGGGGGCAGGATAGTACGTTGATGTATTTGCTTCCTCACTGAAGGTCTTCTGTACCTCAGGTTCAGGCTCAATTGATTCTGGTTTTACTTTTTCAAGCTCAATGGCAGGTCCTAGACAGTTAAGAAAAGAGAGCTGTCTGCTATCCCAGAGAATACGAAATCAATCACTTCATCACCCATGGTTAGCATAAAATAGCACATTAGTCATGTTCATTTAAAGTTAAAAAGAGTCTAAACCAAAATCCTACTTCTGAACGTCAACAAATAAAAGTAGGATAAGTAACTCTGCTTTATAAACATTAATTTTTTTAGTTTTAATTTAAATGTTTGATTTTATTATTAAAGCATATGGACAATTACAGATATGGGTAAGATTGCTTAATGCAAACTATGGAAATCATGTTAAAATGACACTGAAATAATAAACCAAAAGCAACAATAGTAATTCTTCAAATAAGAATTACTTAGTTGCATAGAAACCTGCATAATTTACTGTGATAATTACATAAATTATCCGTATAGAATTACAAATTTTATAGAAATATGAAATATCTTTGGATATAACAGAGGTATATTAAAAATAGTGAGGATGGACAGAAATGCTATAAAGGAAACAGGCTTAGGCTACTTATGCTAAAGTTTCATGCATAGAATGAGTGCCCAAGGTTAAAAAAAACCCACATAAATTAGAATTTTGATTGTCCAACCCATCCAACACACTGATTTTTATTTTTAATGTAATCAACAAAAATCAAACACAGTTTAAACAACAGAATACTATGAAGCACACGTTTGAGGCTTCAAAGGAAGACAATTATTTTGTCAGTCATCAACTTTTCTTTTCCAGATCAAATTTATAAAGTGTTCCTAAAAAGACAGAAGAACAAAATAAAATAATTTGTGGACCGGATTTCATCATTCCATTCATTGCAGCAGTTACACCAGAAGTCTAGGAACAGGCTATGGCCCCAAGCCTATCATTGTGTCTTGATGTCTGTCTCTAGGATCACGAGAAGCTCCAGCAGTC
The DNA here is from genome assembly GCF_023638135.1 of Falco biarmicus. Taxonomy (NCBI): domain Eukaryota; kingdom Metazoa; phylum Chordata; class Aves; order Falconiformes; family Falconidae; genus Falco; species Falco biarmicus. Next base: position 11,217,918 of record NC_079298.1, on the reverse strand, counting down.
ACTGAAGTTCCACGCAGGGATGGCGGTTCGTTAACACAGCAAGGTTGCCAGCTTAGACCCTGGACACCACAGTCATCAGCCACTTCAAGAACTACGAGGATGAACTCACCAGGTTGGTGCTGGGAGCACCGCAGCACTCTGTAGCCCAACCCTGACATCTTCAACAAACACCAATTCAACACTCTGGTCAGAGTTACGGTTCAGCACCCCTCCTCAGTGTTTGCGTGGCAGACCGAGCCCTGAATGGATCTAACTCTGCAAGCCAGGCTGACACCAGAACTCAGGTCTTGAGTCACATATCTTAAATATTTAGTTCCTGTACCTGGAACAAGCAAAGCATTCATTCTTCCTACTTTGTGCAGTTTCACTTAAGAGTTTATACCATGATATCATCATTTCCTCCATAGCCAGCATTTGACATTTATCCTATAGCTTATTCTACACCCAGCTATTTAGCTAGAACATTAGCTGGCTAAACGTTCTCAGCTGACTGCCACTTGACACTCAGCAACAACTAAAAGTCATCTCAGCAACTCAGACAATGCTTACTGCAGTGCCACCACCACGAGCATCTGAAGAGCCATGTGCCATACAAGCACGGCACAAACAGAGAAATCAGGACAACCACACCGTTTGCATTATAATTTCATAGTACTTTTAATAAGCACCTCTACTGTCATGCATATACGATGATAAGGCCACAGTAAACTTTCTAAACTTGAGACTGCTAAACTGATTCAGACTGGGGAAAAGACCCAGACTGGTTAACCCACCCAAAGCCTCCGTCCATCTCGGCATAGGCACACCTCAACAAGCAGATGCAGGCATGTAATAGACAGCCTGAACTTAGGAAGTGATCATTTAGCTGGTACCTAAAGTTCTTCAAAGTGCTATCTTAGCCCTTCTTATGCTTTGAAAGTCACTTTGAGAAGACACCCAAGTACAACCACCTTCTTTCATATTTACCTCAGTTTAAACACTTTCACTATTTGCCATTTAGAAGTCTTTTACGGTTTTGTTTATAGTTATATATTGACACAGCTGGGATTTGGTTTCCGGAGTTCCCCAAGAAGAACAACCGATTAAAGTCCGCGACAAACATAGTTCTAACAGGTCAGAAAAGCCTCTATTGCAATTCGTGCCTTACTGCTTGCTTAGAAGTCACCAACAGAAAGCCTTTTAGATGTCTTCTTTTGTATTCTACCGATATTTTTTTTCTTTCTGAACAGAAATGTGCCTCTGATTAGGCAGTCTTCACAGCTGCTTTCACCAGCTACTAAAGACTGCATTTTCAGCCCAGCATGTTGTGAATTAGACACACAACCTGCGTTATTGTCTTACTGCTAATGGGAGTTGTGTGCCCAATTGACCACGCAGCATGCTCTAAAAGTTTCTCCTCTCTGTAGCTCTCATGCTCTGCATTTTATTTTAAATATGACGAAGGGAACATACAAAAATATATGCCACTAACTAAAGGCTCAACAATGATAGTACTTGCATAATATGGATCATTAAAAAAAAAAAACAAACAACCAAAAAACAAGACAGTTCTTCAGAATGTAAAAAGAAAACAAATGTTTTATTGCAAAGTCCTTCTCTTTCTGACTGTAAGGTTTCCATAATATATGAGAGGCCAGCAACTTCAAATGAAGGATGAAGAGGTAGGTGGCTTCCCTTCACCACTTCTTTTCCTAAAAAATGCATCTTAGGCTACAAGCTATTCAAAAACTAGTAAATAAGTCAAAATAACTGATAAAGTGGTCAATATACATTTGTAAGCAGCAAGCTCGTTTTCCACATGGTCTACCAGAATTTGAATGCAAACAAGAGGAGTCTGAGAGGTGGTAATATTACATATATGGTACTTCCTGTACTTGTACTTGATAGAAACCTTGCACTTTTTCTTTTTTTTTTTTTAATATCAAAAAAACAAACAAATCTAGAAAAGCTGATAATAGTAACTCCTTACATGCAGTACACCACATATACCATTTTGTTCTCCCTATTCTGGTGTCAGTCCCGCTACACTGTAAACTGGATCACTGTAATTAAACTGGGATTAAAAATAACCACCTGGGGGGCTGTGCGTGCGTTGATGAATTAATGTTTATGAATGAAAGCGAATACACTTCCTGGCTTTAGAGCAACGCTAATTCTTACCAATACAACATGAAAATGAAGTATTTATCAGGGAGTGAACAACACCCAAACATTATCCCTGATACAACTTCACTACTTCTGGCCATACACAACCATAGTAAACTGCATAGATCTTACCCTGCAGACAACTATGTTTTTAAGATGTTATTGAAATTCTTATCTTTTGCAATCCAAGGACTATTTAAAGTTAGGCCTACAGGGAAGAGTCAGTGATTTAATTCTCTAAATCACCTTACTCTCTATTGATTAAAAAGGCCAGATTAGTGTGTTTCCAGGTGCAACAAAACAAAGATAAACTGCAAAGGCCTACAATCACAGGGCTTCCTGATCCCAGAGCGGGTAAGGGAAAAGAGGCTTTGGCTGCACACATTCTCCCAGAAGCTCAGATGAGGGATACTGTAACCTCTTCAATGACAGTCATCTCATTTCCCCACTGCTTTGGGCCCTAGAGCCCCGGTCAAATGCCTGCCTCCTCCAGGCAGGGATCTGTTGGGCAACAGCACACCAAAATCATAAAGAAGCTTCAATATATCCCTATGGATCAGTACTGATTTCACTAATGTCATTTACCACACCTGCTTTCAAGGCTCTCTTTTAAGAGTAACTCAGTGTCACCATGGGGAAGATGAAGAACCTCACTCTTTCCACAAGAGTGGCTCAAGTTTAGTAGCAGAGATGAAGGCCTAGGTCTACTTCTCACTCAAATCAACAAGTTGATGGGAAATTAGGAGACTGAATACTTGACTGAATGTTAGCTCAAGAGGCTGTTCTATATTTGATCTGCAACTTTAAAATGGCAACAGGCACGCATTTCCCACAGCTGCAATTCATCAGCAAAAAACAGCTGTCATCTCATGCAAAGAAATCAGAAGTCTCCAAGGTGAAACAGAAATGCAATTAGTTTGCATTAAGTCCAGCCTGCTGGAAGTACGGCGTAACATAAATTACATGTAATTTGAAACTCTAGGTTTAAGAGATTGCTGCAGCAACTGAAGATGAATTCAGGATGTAATCTATTTTCTGAACAATTTTCAGAGATTATTCACATTTCCAGCTTATAAATAAGGTATGGTTGGGTAAGTAAGAAAGACTAAAGAAGTCTTTATATATATATTCCTTGCCTGAAAGTAGCACTTTTTCACACTGTCATCAGGCTCTCTAATTTATAAAGTGCTGAAGATGTCTCCCTTTCTAACCATTCATAAATTTTTGTATTGATCTTTCTAGAATCTGCTTGTTTCTCGACTGTGAATGAGGCTACAAGGAAAGGCAATCGAGTAATCAGTGGTTAACACATTGACTCTTGGGAAACACACACCCTGTGACAGACACAGCCAGTAAGGCCAAATTCTACCTTTGCTATCCATGAAAACTTTCATAGAAGCAATAACAACAAGGGATTTTTCTGGAAGTTACTTATAATTCATATTTGTCCAGGTACGTGACTAAATTTAAAGACCTTGTCTTCAACGTAATTGAGATTGATTTTCAGTTGTAAAGCAGGTGCCAGACTGATACAATAGCAATTCAAGCCAAGTATTTAGAGAAGATTCAGCTTTTTTTCCAAGAGGTTTTGTTTGTTTTGGTTTGTTTGTTTGGGGTTTTTTTTTGGGGGGGGTGGTGTCTTTTTTTTTTTTTTCTTTGGCTTCCAAGGTCTCTGATTCAGCTCAAGTAAGAAATGCATCCCTTCTTTCTTAAAGTGAAAGAAACAAGACAGAATTCAGAAGCTGTCTTCATTTCATTGCTGGTCTCACCACTCAAACTGCTGTCAAGTCTACCAACTAAATTGGTATTTTATGCTGTTCAGCCCCATTGCCTACTAACATCTGGCTGGTGCTCCATTCACATAAATTCCAGCTAACTACTTGCAGATGAAGAAACATCTTTCCATCCAAGGAAAATTTTAGAAAGCTCAGTGGAATCTACTGCCAACCACATTGTGTTTTTCAGACTGTGGAAACCTTGCCTATTTAGTTTTATTTAAAAAGTTAACTAGAATGTTTATAATAAGTAATGACATTTTAATTATGCACAGTGTAACAATGATGAGCATTCACAATCAAACACCCAGTTTAAATCGTCAGATGCTACTTCAAGAACCTTGCTCCAAACTTGCGGGCACACCTTAACACATGCTACGGCACAGGCACATGCTCTCCCAGGTTCAGGTTTGTACATGAATGTAACTCAGACCCACATGCAAACTGCATGCACTCGTTCAAGTCAAGTAGAAGAGCCAATATCCAATTTACATGCAAAAATTAAGTTTCCAGGTACACAAAGGCAGACATAAGAAACAGCATGCTAATTTTGGATGCACAAATTTTAACCAAGTTTCAGTCACCGAGCAAATCTTCAACACAGCAGTACCACATTCTAATGGCAAATAAATATAAATTAGTAAAGTATTTGAAGATATTCCAAAGGTACCATCTTCAATGAAAAGGATGAATTTTTTATTTTGTCTTTTTTTTCCCATTTATTCCAACATAACGGTTAAATAATTGTTATAAACCAAAACAAATGAGCAATTGACTCAAGATATTTAAAATTTAAATCCAAATTACACAAACCTGCATTTTGTAACACGTGTTGATAAATGGGACACTACTATAAATTAACAATCCATTATTTTTCAAATAGCATGGCTGCTTAAAGCCACTGCTAAGAAGTTCAGGAATATATCACATTCTAATGAGCGACTAATGGGAAGAGGGGGGCAGAAAACGGAAGGTAACACAGTCACATAACAATAAACAAAATCCCTAACTGAAAAGGATAAAATAGTTTTAGCCCAAATATTCACTCCACTGCCCTTTCTTTCTTCTTCTTTTTTTTTTTTTCTCCTTTTTAAACTGGAACATATTGGTATATTTTGCAGATGACGCTTTATTATCTTTTTCAGCATATACTGGAAGGTCAGAGACTCTTCAACACAGCTGCTTAAAATGAAACTCTGATTCAACCACACCAGCACAAAGACCTCCACTATCATTAAAGAAAAACCCAGACGTACATAGCATACAAATTCGACACATATTGTACAGCCACAGCAGAAAACCCTTTTAACATTCAATGTCCAGTTTAACAACCAGTGTTATTCTTCAAGTACGTCTCCATTACTATTGATCACACTTGAAAAATTCATTAAAACTAGTCCCATTTAAGTCCAGCACTTACCACTACCTAGTCTTAGAAGCAGTACATCCTGGAGCCTCCTGTTCAAGTCTCTGAGCTCTTTCATTTCTGACACGAGTGCCCCATACTCCTTTAGCTTCTTTGCCTGTTGCACAAGCTGTCTGCGCGTTCTCTCAAGCTCCTGTTGAATGTGTCTCATTTCTTCTTGTTGCTGTTGGTAACTCCTCAGCAATTCTTCATACAGAATCCGAGGAACTACAGCATCGTCCATGTTGTTCATGCCTTCCGAAGTCTCCATAAAAGCCTCCTCAGGGCTGGAAGTATTACTGAGACTCATCCCATTCTGTTTTTCAAGGCGAGCAACAACTGCTTCAATGCTTTTGTGTGTACCTTCACTTTGTTTCCTCCCATCTTGTCTCTGCATGTTACAATAAAAAAATTTTTAAAAATTAGGAGAGCAGTAAGATGTAGTAAATTTAAAATTCTACAGACTTGGGAAGTGTTAATATTCTTGTTTTCCAAAAAAAGCAAGACAAAGTCTGCCTGCAAAAATGTTTTGCCTAACAGATTCTTGTGGATATGCATCATAACTACCATGCACGTGAAACTCCGCTAAATGCATTTACAAACTTCTGAGGCAGTTAAAGGCCTGCCTTTCTGCATTTGCACAACACTTGCAAGCTCAGTGTATATAGGTCACTTGATTGCATATGTAAAGAAAATTAATTTCTTTTAAAAAAGTGGATCTGGATCTCTCTTCCTTTAAAGTTTACCCCTAACTTTTAGATTTCTGACGACTGATTTTCTGATAAGTAAGAGAAAGAATCAACTACGCGCTACGCTCATCACCTGTAACATCAGAGATAAAAGCAGCGTACCACACAGAGCTGTTCTGTGAACAGAGGGCTTGTCCTTCCCACACTTTGGGAGACAAAACTCGATCTCTGACAGAGGAATAGTTCTCCGACTATTCCTGTAGCATATTCCCCCAACTGCCTGGTGCAAGTGAATGAGTTAACGCTATCAGCAAACACTGAAAAGGAACTTGAAAACACAGAAGTTGGAGACAGAGCATATCACCCAGCCTCACCTCCCTCATCAACTGATTCCTTCTGTATCAGTACTGCATTGCAGAGGCTTCATGTCCTTAGAACTCTCAGCAGAAATTTACCTTCTTACCATCTGCACAAACCCTACAAATTAAAGCGCACCTCTTTTCTTGGGCCCCAACAGTGGTATTAAAATGTGACAGCATGGCTAAAAGTCACTAAGTTTTATTGGCCAAATATGGAAAAAGCATTTGAACTTCCAAGCAACTGCAAGGAAAGCAAATGTAGCTCATAGCTTAGAGACAAGAAGCTGACACTATCAGTTCCCATACCACAATATCCATGAGTAATGTGGCAGAAAATGAGATTATTTGATGTTATGCCTGCTCCACGCATGCTCTAAAAAAAATAAATAATACAAAAAAATATGCTGGCCCACCATAAAGAAATGTACTAGTATCATTCCTGCAGCTGCAAAACACATGAAGCCACAGAGCAGTATTTTATTCTGAAGGTTGGCAGACTTTTAAAGAAATCATTTGATATAAAAAAATAAATACATTTACATAGTGGGTTTCTGGCATCTAGACCTAAAAAGGCAACTGGCAGTTACAATGGAGGGATGCAGTCCTGTCAATTTGTCTTCTCATCTACTGCTGTAGTTGGGAAGCCTCAGAGCACCCCTTCCATTCCAAACAAGCAGCGCGCAATAGGTCACAAGTGCCACCGAGAACAGCTGCTCGACATTCACGTAACTGGTGACTTTTTAAAGCATTCTGAGCCAAAGTGGAAAAGCATTGTTCCAAAAATCTCAAATGGCAATGGCAATTAAACTCTGCAGACGGTATAAGCAGGAAAACGTTCGATTGCACATAAATCAGGTTTTAAAAATACCCCACCCCCACACACACAATTTGACCCAATTTCACCAAACACAGTGTTTTAAGGGGATCAAAAGCAGGCCTGGAATTCTTAAGCTATGACGTCTGTATATGCCCCAAGCACTTCCAAAAAAAAAAAAATTAAAAAAAAAAAAAAAAAGAGAAGGGAAAAAAAAAAAAGAAAGACTTCAGTACCTTACTGTGTCTAAGCTCCACATCTTCTTCCCCATAATCTGTAACCTCCCCAGCTTCTTCTACGTGATTGAGAGAGAGTTTGGGGATTTTAATTTTCTTCTGCATCACACTGTTCTCAAGGTCAGTTTTGTCCTCTAAAATGTATATTAAAAATAAAATTTTGTTACATTAATCAGTGTTCTTACTTCCAAATACTACATGACTTAGGCAAGACCAGTTAAAAAAAACAGAACCAAAAACTTCCCATGCTTCAATCCCCTCATGCTATGATCAAATTATCCATGGTATAACTCAACTGATGCCCACTAGCAATTCTAGAGTTTCAACCGGGGATCAATCTGGCCAAACACAAGAATAAATACTGTAAAATGCCAAGCTAAATTCATGTGAGTGATCAAAAGTGTCAATGAGTAGCTTGTACTATCACAAAAACAAGAGTTAAAGACGCTGTAAATAAAACGATTTCCTAAAAACGATCTGTGTTGCTCTAAATTATATTTACCAACAGTACTTTCATATTCATAACTGGTTGCCGCAGTTCAAACTCTGCTTTGGTTTAAAGTGAAAATAAACTTGGTAATTCATCCTATACTCTACCATCATCTGTCAGCAGTACAGATCTATTTGCACACATGGCAGATGCTGCTGTTCTGCAAAGTGCAGGGCTGGAAAAGGGGATGCTGCAGGATAAGTTGAAAGGGCATCACAGAAAAGTTGTGTATAGACCAAAGCTGCAACAAAATTACTATACTACACCTGCTTCATTAGTTGACGGTACTAATTATTTTCATTTAGATACACAAAGCCAATAAATGGTTATATTAATCTTTGAATCTCATTTAAAAATTGAAGCAAAATATTTTCAAGACTGAAACATTCTAACATACCTCAGGACCAAGCATTTCAAAACATTATTCTCAAAATAACTTGGATATATTTTAATATTACTGAAAAGGTGCAGATGGGACAGGGAATCAAGAGTACAGTCTCCCCAAATGTGCCTGTGATCCGTAAAACTCCTGCAGAGCAGACAAGGTCTTAAAAGATTCACAAGCTTGGCTACCTGTTCAAGACATTGACAAGGAGAAATGCATTTAAACTCTAAACTGTTGTCTTTGTACATTGAAAGCTTATGAATAAGAAAACATTTTGAATCTTTTTATCCACCTGCAAACTGTATTTCACAAAGTGTCCCATGAATATTTTTGGAAGTGCCAATGAGGATGGCATTTCTGAGTGCTCTAGTTGCATTGACTTTTGCTTTCTCAAATTAGCGTCTCTCCACAGGACCTCAAAATGGTTCGTGTTGACAGTGTAGGAAAGGGAAACAAAGGTAAATCACTGTTTAATGAGGAGCAAGGCATTCATTAGAAATGAATTACACAGATGAATGCAATTCATTTTGTTACAGATAGAAATGGATCTCTTGTAGGCAAATGGTGATATTACAGCCCAAGGCTATGTAAAGAGAATAGGCACAGAACATGCAGAATAAGATATTAGACAACCTGAAATGAAATGCAGATGGTAGCAATAAATACTAAGACAGATGCAGAAAGAAACAGATAAACAACAAAAAACAACTAGGCTTATTTTAGATCATTCTCCATTCCCCAGAGCATCACGGATGCTTATCCCAGTAAAACAAAAAGGCAATCCAACTGTTTCAGTTTTGAAAAATAAACCCCTATGTTTTCATTTATCTACAAAACGTCAGTTCATCAGAAAAGTGAGATAACCCAATTCTACTGTCAGAGAGAAGAGAAGAAAATACGGGAGCCCTTCCTAGAAAAAATAAAAATTTACAGACTAAAGGACAGACCGATAGGTATTGGTATCTTCTTGGAAGGACAGAAATTTAAGAATAAATCCAGCCATACTGAATGGGGAAAAAAGCCACCAAACCCACCCATCAACTTTTTCTGTGACTATGTATTTTGGGGTATCTGATAGACTGAGGAATCCTTTACTAAAATATGTTCTCACAGTTCTTTAGACGACAAGCAGCACATACATACTGCAGAGCCAGATTCTCTAGACTGCTTTGCCAACTCATGTTCCACAGAACATGCAGATGAACTCCTCCTACATTTAAAGAATGCAGATCAGTTTCTATGCTCTGAAATAACCCTTGGCCTCACAACAAGATGGACACAATCCAATTACTTCACATAGTTAAAAAAACCTGTCTGTTGGCAACTAGCTGAGGTCACCAGTAGCCAGAACCCCATGCAAACTAGAAACATAGCCTTCCTTCCCATGGCCAGGGAAAAGCAAGCCTTGACACACTCATGGAAGGGGGTCACAGAGGAGTAAGTGAATGCGCAGACTACAGTGGAAGTCAGGAAATCCTTTCTGATGAATAAACCAACATTAAAATAAAAAAATTTGGAAGAACAGAAATATTTATCTGTTGATTTTAGCTTTTTAAGTCAATTCATAAATGTTAAGAGCACATTTTACGGACTGAACGACAGAAATGAAAGAAAACAGTTTGGGGTCAAAGAAAACAATGCACATCAACGGAACTCTTCATTCTCTACACTCCCAAATTCTCAGTTTGCCTATGAAATTTATGTTTGCAAAACTTCACTGGTGGACTGCAGGTAAATGTTTGTTTATATACCTCCTTACAAATGCTCTAGTTTGTACATTATTGGTATGTAACTATCAACACTGTTCTCTTTCATGTTTGGCAAATCTCTTCATTTGACTTTTTGATTTTACTGCTTACCCTGTAAATAAACCAGTAAGTTGAAGAAAGGAACTCTTTTATCCCCATACCAAATTTGAAGAAACAATGGTGAAAATGAGTTTGTATAAGTTATAGCTCAGGAAATTTCAGTCAATGAACAATTAACTTTATGTTCCTCCGCCTTCCAACAACAATATATGTAATATTTTCTTACATATGCTCTGCTCTTTGTAGGCCTACTTATGCCTGACACAATTCATCCAGTGTGTTGAATATGAAAAGGCCTTTTGTTTTTCTTTCTTTTTTTTTAAAAAAAAGCATTTCTAACCTCTGTTGTCTTCTGCATTAGCTGCAGATAGAACCAGAAAAATCTCATTCTGAATTTGAGACTAATGCTGGAGTACTGGCTCTTGTTCTGTAAATATTAAAGGAATTTGGGAAGGGGTGGGAGGGAGAGGGGAAACGAGGGGCGGGGGGGGGGGGGGGGGGGGGCGGGGGGAGGGGTAGGAGAAACATGCATTTAGAGCAGTTCTTAGGACTCTCCCTGTCTGCTGTTGTGCTAGCCTACAAAAGAGAGGTACAAAAGAAGAACCCAGCAAAAAGCAAAACACACATGATCTTGAGCTGCAGGAAAACCAAGATACCAACCGAACAGCTGGACAAGATGCAATAGGCCTAAAGCTACAGAGCATGCCAGGACAGAGAGAAGGGCAGCCCTGGAAACATTGTGGCTCAGCGCCTGGCTTTGTAATAAACCCAATCATCTGTCTGGACTTTGTCCCTAGTCATTTAAACCTTGCTACAAGTTAAAAATTACACCTTTCCTTAAGTGCCCATGATCAGCTTGTCATAAAGTTGTGCCTATTCTTTTTCCTATATATGGAATAAGCGGTTCAGTGATACCAGCTATTGAGAACTAGCGCTTAACACACCTAATTAGGTACTTGTAGCAAAATATGCAGGGTAGAAGAATACAAAAATACAATACAAGAACAGGCATCATTGATTCTCTCTGTTCTTTAAGAGCGAGCATTCTGGAAGACACATGTAAATTAGGAAAAATTGCTTTTGTGCACAGAAGCCATAATGCCAGACAGAGAACACACTATTCCGTGATTCAATGCACAGAATAAAGCATGCTGGAATAACTGTGCTCCAGGAAAAGGTCAGACTTGAAGCAATCTTGCCAGTCAACGCCACAAGGTATGGGGCTCAAGAGCCAGTGCACATGACAGCATCCCTCCCCACACAGCCACCTACCAAAGCTTTTGGGTAGTAAGAAGACAGCGAACTGCTGAGAAATTTGAGAGTGGCTGGGAAGACACTTGGCCTCAGCAGTGATGAAAGAAAGAAAACCAAAAAAACAACCTTGCATTAGAGAATCTGTATCAACTAGCAAAGGATAAACTGTTCCTGGAATGTTTTCTTCAGTCAGGCCTTGGTTTCAGTGTCAGGATGGGTGGATCCAGGCAAAAAGGTAAAAGATTTAAGTCTAGAGCAGCAGAGAACTGAAGCAGACAAAGCGACCAACAGGGCAGGAAGCAAGTTGGTTAAATTCAAGGAGAAACGTGTCAGTGCTCTAAAATTGAAAACCCTATCACGGGATGTATAAAAAACCCTATGGAAATCTCAGAGTCTCCTTAAAACATCTCTTACTTGCTAATTTAGAAAGACTGAACAAACTAATCCGTTCAAAAAGTAGTTCAAATGCTGATTTTTTTTTCCACCTTTGGAGTAAAAGCTGGAAAAATAGAGGAAGAGAACTCTGCACTCCAAATGGATGAGGGATGGCAGGTCTGGGATCAGTCCAAATAAGGGGCTTGGCAATGCTATAAATCTTACAGTAATAAAATGAAAGAACTTGAAGCAAAATTCACCCTTCCCCTAAGCTTTCAAAAAAATTCCACCCCTTGTGAAAAATGATATACTGACAGATGAAAAAATTTACCATCACCCTTCCCATTTCCAGGCATATATCCAACACATATGGACAACACCTGTAAAAGATTCCCCACACACTGCTGCACTGAACTGCTTTGCTACTGATTTAGCCAGGCTCCTTCTACAGAGCAGATAACATCACCTGCCTCAGCAGGTTGCGGATCAATTACAGTTCATAAAGTAAAAGACACTTAAGAACCAAAGCAAAAAACCCACAATCAAAGGTATACTTGGGGTTTCAAAGCAAATACACCCACCAGGTACAACAGGGCACGGAGTGCTAATTAAACACAAATTAAAAGTAACTAATATTGCTATGACTGAGAAGGAAAACAGCATGATAATACCAAAGAAAAATGAAACAAAAAAACCGCAAAAAGCCATCTAGTTTATTTGAAACTGGAAAAAAACCCAATTATAAATTACTTCCTTAGCTAACTGAATACAAACATTAAAGAAGGACTTCAACAGGAAGAACAGAAGAGATTTCAGAAAAATGTACCAATCCTGCAGGATCAGATTCAGGATACAGAGGAAGAAAACCTTGCCTCATCTGAAACATCTCTGAGCTAGTAGTACACCGGGATTAAGACCATTACCAAAGAAGAAGAAACTCAGAATGACAGTGACAGACAACACAGAACAACAAACAGCAGCAGAAATACAAAAGTTATTTGAAGAGGACAGGTGCCGCCAAACTTGATGCAGCTAAAAGGAAGGAGTGTGTGCAAAAGAGAGGTCAATGAGGTGCTGGCACAGTCAATTCAGGCTTTGGATACTATAATTTACTATATTGTTTTGCATTTTTTTGCAGACTAGAGGAGAGCTTTTTTGGAAGGACAGAAAATAAGAGGATTACAGAAATAAAACACATGGCACAGTGAAAACACTACCTGAAATATATTTAGTTAAACAAATTTAAGTGAGAAAAGTTAAGAATAAAAATGCAGAGCTGAGAGTTGCCATCATCTGGGCCAGTATCACTCCCAAAAATTTAAGAACCAAGCAGTCCTGCAACACTTCTCCAGAAAGAAAATGACAGTAATATACAAACAGGTGACTAGAAGAATGTCTTCAGAGCAAAAAGAGTGAGCAAAGAAGTCAGGGAAGAACAGTGTATCACGGAACACTGAGACAGGCAGGACCAATAAGCACGTGAAGGTGAAGACATGCTCTTAAGGAACCGGCCAAAAAGGCTGTTAAATCTTGTGAATTTCAATTAAGTGTAAAGAATAGGAAACAGAGTGAAAATAATTCTTAATCAAATTGGGAAAAGGCAAGATAGAAAGGTCTTAAACTACTGCTTGACAACTTTTAGAGATGATGGGTAAGAAGGATGATGTGCCAGAAGCCCGTGTCAAGACTGCTCACTGATGATGGAGAGAAAGCCACATCTGTTTTGTACAAAGGCACTAAAGAAGGAACAGAAAGATTAAGGAGCTGAACTCCTACAAAAGCAGAGGACAGATCTGTAGTCAAATTTCTAATTCACATGACAACGTTCAAATATTTTGTAACATTCTCCTTTTGCACGCACTCACTTATCAGCAGACTGTTCACATTCACTATCTGAGTATAAGCCCAGAGACGTCAAACCTGTGCTGCAAGAAAAACTTAAATAACCTAAATATATCTTCTTTCTTAACTTCCATTATTAATATGAAATATATTTATTAATTCAAAAGCTAATACAGAGTCTCTTCAAAAATAATTAACCAAAAGTAACATGGCTCAAAACTAATACAGCTACAAATAATTATTGTTCTTTTATTCTTTGTCAGAAACTCTTCCTTCCATTTAACTTTTACTGGTATTAGAAGAACACTTGGCTGCAGTAGAAACTGATGGAGCTGGATGATCAAATACAGACAAGACATTACACTGAGAAACAGGAAATCATGCTCTTTACAAGACTGAGGACAGTGTTAATCCTGGATCCAATATTTGCTTAAATACTGGCCATGAATAACAACCTTTGCATCTTACTGTCCCCATCTACCCCACTGAAGTGTTGTGCAGATTTGTGAATATTTGTACAATACTCAAACACAAAGGATTATAGCTATTATGGAACAACTCTCTTAATCCTTCCTGAAACAAACACAATACAATATTGCCATTAAATTAAAAAGAAGAAACCTTGAAAACAAGTAGGATGTTAAAATGCTATCCTTCAAATATTTCCTCTGTACCTACATATGAAACTGAACTATGGGAATTATGTTTCAAAAGTTTGAACATGATAAATATTTTACAAAAAGCTATTTATAATAAATGCTATTTCTTTCTTCAAAAGTTCAAAAGTTCATTTAAAAAGATCATCAATCTCAATGACAGCTACAATTTGCGCTGTAAAATTATATTAGGACCAATCCCTGATTATGACTGCATGATCACAAAGGCCACAAAGCCATACAGATGTTGCCTACCAGCTATTCAGCAGATAATGCAGCAGCCTACAGGGAACACTCCAGGAAGCTTCCACAACTCTGCCCAAGGAATGAGCTTGCTATGGAAACAGTGGGTAGATTTATGCATTTTTTAGTTTATATACAAAAATTACAGCGTGGTTCAGCCTCTACTATTTTTAAAGAGTTCCTTTAAAAATAACAAATAAGTGACTGACTGGCACTTAGGTAGTCCACTGAAAAAAAAAGTTTTACCATTAAATTATGAAAAAAATCCCCTTAACTTACATTTTTCCCCTTTTCACTCCCCTGCAAATTTTAGCATATTTTAATTAGTGTTAGTTACCATAGCTACCACAACCATACTGTCTTTGAAGTCCATTTTATTAAAACTCTGAAAGTCATACTTTTACTGTATTGTACTTATACAACATGTACAAGCCTAACTGCTGTAAGTGGTGCAATGTATATACTAAGATCAAGAAAAAAAACAAGTGTAGATCACTTGTATGTCTTTATGCCATCAAAATAAATAAATGACTTCTGACTATTAGGTGAAGCAAAAAGCAAATGTAACTGAGGAACAAACAGGACGGTTAAGAAAGGTTTAAGACAAAAAAAACCCACCCCAAAACCAAAAACCAACATACTTCCAGAAGAAGCACAGTGACACAGGAAAAGAGAAAATTAAATATAAGGGTAAAATCTTGCACAGATAAATCCAACCTTTTTGGTTTTTACTGGTATTTTATCCTGCTGATGACATATAACCATCACAACTATCATAAGGGTTACTCCAAGCCACTACTTACCAGCTACAGTTTTAGAAGTTCCAAAATTTTAGTGTTGCTGCCATACAAGCTCTGTGCGAGTGTGCCATATTAAGACTACAACAGTGAACAAACATAAAAGATAAAAAAAACCCCAACCAAATCGTGCCTCTGTATAAGCCCTTCATATCTCAGAATGTTCCTACTGTAGAATTTAGAAGGGGAAAAAAAACCTCCACCCTTCATCTTAAACAAGTTAAAAATAAAACAGAAATGGATCAAACACAAAACGAGTGTGAAATTTAAATATTCTTTATGAATACTGCCACTCTCGTAGTCAGGACTATATTTAAGAGTGTGATGCAGTTTTTCTGTAACACAAAATGACTGGGTGGATCTCTGCATACAGCCAGACCTTTCACCTGATGAAAAGGCAACACAACAGTAGCATGCCAGTTAAGTACCTGACAAAGTAGGCCATACACCTTAAGTATCACAGCAGGAAGTTAAAAAAAAAATATTTTATTTTTTTTTAAATCCTAATGTGAACAAAATTACTTCACCACTGCTTAACCTGCTGGGCTTACTTTCTCTCAGTGACCACAGAGGGCTGTTGGCATGGCAAGACCTGATGCACAGGTATGGCAGAGAGAGAGCACAGTTAGGAAAAGTTGGATTTGCTGCTCAAAGGCACCGACACACAAGCTCGTCTGCAGGTACTCCAGAACTATCCCAGGAAAAAAAATATCGAACAAAGAATCTGTGAGGAACCATTACCACTACAGGAAGGCTTCCTGCAGCACTTCTTTACTCAAGGCAACACTTGGGATCACCCAAGAAGCAGCTGCAGGTGTTTTGATTTTTTCCCTGGTGCCATTTCTCCCCAGGTCCCTGTCATACAACACATGAGTTCCGTATCACGAGAGGGGTTAGACCTAGAGCTTTCTAGGAACAGTTAGCAAACACTGTCCCTCCCACAATAGTTCATTAGGTCTACAGACTGCCCTGGGAAAGGAAGTGTGACATGTGGACTACGTATGAACATGGGATGCAGCAATGGTACACAGCGGCCACAGCTATGACCTGCTCTATGTGTGCCAACTCCCCAGGCTGTCTGAATAGCACAAGGAGGAGAAGAATGCACATAGAAGCACAAGACTACAGAAATACCAATAAAAACTTTAAGTTAAATGTTATACAACAAGACAACTTCCTACATTTTGTACATACTTCACATAATCTAAGATCTCATCTTGTAAATTTTCACCTATTCCAGCACCTGACAAAGGGTCTTTCCTCCATTAGCTATCCATAGCGAAGAAGCTTGCTTCAACTTCTTAGTGTGTATCCACTCTCAATCTTAGCCAAAACTCAGTCCTAGAATTATGTAATTTAAAATTTTTCTGGGAACAGAGAATTTACATATTTCTGAAATGCACAGCAGATTATCTCACCGTAAGCTTTTAGTATGAAGTGGACTGTAACATTTTATAAAAGGGCAAGAAAGAATATGGATGCACACAGGTAGGGAATTGCTGTGAGAGTCTGATGGAGCTGCATTTGTTACAATTGTGTGGGTGAGAAATGTTGAAGGCAGAAGCTAGAGAAAACAATTATTTACTGTAGCCAAGAAAGAATGCTTCCAATTAGAAGATAGTCACTATTAACTTGCTAGCAAATGTAGCCTGCAGTAGTGAACTTTAAACCTGAGCCTCAGTTCATTCCACCTAATACTCTTTAATACCACTTTGCAAGCAAGAAAAGGCTCCAACAGGGTTGTCTAAGGATCATGCTAGCTACTATATGGTACATTTGATTATAGGCAAAATTCTGCTAGTGTCTACACGGGACAAGTGTGAAAAAGTTGCAAGTGGCACACATGTTTCAAGAAGAGGGACCAGAAAAACAACTTTTCAGCATTTTGAAGAGAGGACAGAAAAGAAGAGAAAAGGAAGGGTGTGGATGATCAGAAAGACAGACTCAAACTCTTCCTGAAAAGCTCTCTACTATTTTTGTATTCTCAACAAGACAGACCAGTTACCATGCCACCTCAAAAAACAGCTGTATAGTGAAACTCTAGTCTGCTGAGCTATATTATCCTTTCAAGAGGTAAATACAATTATTCCTTTATTACTACATAACATCAGTTACCTGTTAAACAAATGTTGAACTTGTTAAGGCACAAAACGTTCATTTTAACATGCCTTCTATGGCTCAAAGGTCTAGAACTGTCTTAGGGGTTAACCTTTCTGGTTTGAGCAGTAGTCTTTGAAGAACTTCAAAAAGTCAAAGGTTCCCAGACCAATACATACCACCGCTATCAGCAGTTCCCAACCATATGCACACAGCCTGCTGTAACACTACTACATAGCACTTCTTACTGCAGTGTTCAAAAGAAGACGGTATTTATCTTCTCAACATACCAAGTCTATCACAATTGCTTGAGGCTTGAGCATGCCTACCACACTTCCCTTTTTTTTTGGTTTTTTTCTTTCAGAATTTGTGACACCTTTACATCAGTGCCCACTCCGCTGCAGCAACAGTAACATTCCTCCAGCCATCCAACCTCAGCACAAAGGATCAAGTAATTGCTTCTAGACTTTCTCAAAGGAGGCCAGTTGTTCCATGAACTCTTTACACAACCAATGTGCCATTAAAACTTTGAACTATGGCCATGAACATGTACTTATCTCTGCATGAACTAGTTTACAAAGGTAAAAGTTTGAAAAGCATCTAAATTTCTTAAAACACAATAGGAAAGGAAAATGCTTTTCAAAAGAAAAAATTATTACTCTAATATGGGTCTTCCTCTGCTCCTTTTTTTTTGGGTGACTGGAAAGGAAAACCAAGTGGATCTGTTTCTCAGACTATGATTACCTCCCACTGTATGGACAGTGTTTGATCATGAAAATACATGTAAATAGGTGCAACGCTGCTTACTTGAGAAGCCTTGTAAATCAGCGTAAGAAAACCGTGTGTCATTCAAACTGTGAAATAATACTGTGCAGGCTCAAAAATAGGTGACATTTTTCCCCCTTGTCCTTTTTTGTTGTTTAACTTGATTTCTGTACCATGACTTTGATCCTGAAGCCTGCTCCTAATGGGGAATCCTTGGTCCAAACTGTAAATACTTGAAGTCACTGACATACTGATTCGTGCAGGCAAAGGCTTCCTTCCAAAAAATTCAAACTCAACTATGTATATTTTACATATAAAAGCAACTGTATACACATTATTTACCTTACTACTAAAGTAGGCTGGAATCCTTTAGAATGAAAAGTTCTATACTAGTATTTGAAAAGTTACTGCAGACTTCCAAAATTTTTAAACTAAAGAAGCATTTTGCATAACATCAGACTCGTGATGTTAGCCATAAAAGTTGTCATAATTTGTAAAAACAGAGCTGGTCACTATAAACCAAAAATTGTGCTAAGATGCCTTCATGTAAGATCAACTTGCCCACCCAAGGTCTTTAACCATAATAAAAACAAAACCAATATTAAAATTCTGCAGAGAAAGTGACAACTTTGAAAGTAAGTAAACCTTTGTATACAACATATGTTTAATGCAGTTATGGTGTTTTTACATGGTGCAGGGTGGAAAGAAGCACAGAAGTAAGAAATCTTTGGTGTTCAGCTGAAAAGTTTTCCAAGCATGTATATTAGATATAATCGGATATATTGAGATGTGACAGATGTAATAAAGATAGTTGTATGTTTCTTTGAGTTCCTGGCTCAGCAGGAGAATTTCCTGTAGAAATTAAAATCTCTGGGGAGCAATTAGTGCAAATCACTAATACAGGTAACAACTCTTGTTCTCTGGAGGAAACAGCATATACTAGTTTCTTCTGGTTCAAGAGATGAAACAAAGGGAAACTGTACAGAAGAGCACTTCTCTTAAGTATGTACAGATGCTGCCTGACACAAGGGAATTGACAAGGTAGGTGTGCTTTCTGATGGAAAACTGAGGCAACCTGATAGGCTCGACGTGTGGGCAAAATGCCTATGACTAAGTATTTGTCTGAAACACTTTAGTTATGTCAAGATGAACAGGAGGAACAGAGAGGGCACTGCTGCTGGAGTTACCCAGTGAGAAAGAGAAAGGTGAAGTCTACTTGGGATGCCTCTGAGAAGAGGCCAAGCAAATCCTGAACACTGACACCACTGTCTTCCATGGATGTATCACGCAACTTCCCAGAAATACTTCGTATACCAACTCTCCTCTGCTACAGAAAGGACAGACAAAACACAGGCTGGCACAGGACAACAAAAACTTCGCAGGAGAATCCACTCTGGTAGGCTATCTTATTAGCTCTCCTGAACTCCTGGAGTTGTAAATATTCAGAAATTGGAAAAGCTTTACAGGGAAACATGGTTGCCTGTTTCTTGTTCTTTCCAGGCATCCCTTTGTGGCAGTTACTGTTAACAAGACAATGGTAAAAGTCACTGTGAGTCAGGGACCAAAGGGACCACCACCACCAGGCTGAAATGGTTTAAAGAATAAAATTAAGAAAAATACTAGTTTCATGTGACACACCAAGTTACTGTTTAGAGATGAAAACACAGAGTTGCTTTCTCAGAACTCAACACTGGACAGTGGGTATTTTTAAGCCCACTCCGTATTTGGGGAAACGGACATAACCAGGGTCTCTCCTCAACTGGAAAAGTCAGGATCAGAATGCCATGTCCTCTTTGCCACCCAGACTGACATTTCATATGGTCACCGTCATCTTTCAAAAGCCTACTGGGCCAGTCCACACCAGCCAGCAACTTGGTGCAAACAACAAACTTCCCCCTCTATGTCAACTGTGCCCATGGCAGCACGCTTGCTGCGGCTGCAAGGAAACATGCCGCCAAAGCGTCGTGAGTCGGGGACACACATTGCAGAAACACTCTCTTACAAGGGCTGAGCTCATTCAAACAGCCCAAATACGAGTTTATTTCTTAATATACGCCTTAATTGGTCCCCTTAGCTAAAAGGATATTCGTAAGTTAAACATGAAACAAACCAAACGTAGCAAAACCAAGCTTAACAAGCGTGCTATCTAAAGGTCTGGTTCCAGTACTGCCTTCCAATTTGTGAAGTCACTTAAACCAACAGAGTGGATATAAACCAGTACCTCTCTAATTTGGCAACATGCTGCCGGCCTGCAAAGGTATATAAATGACTCCATGCGCTATAAATACTCTGTGTATGAAACCTTAACTTTTTTTTTTTTCTTTTGAAGTTGGTGATTTCGCCCCCGCCGCTGTGTAAGGCCGGCCCCACCGGGGGCAGCCGGGGCCTGGGGCAGCGCTGGGGTGGGGGGCGACCCCGCCCGGGGGGCAGGCAGGAGCGGGGGCGGGCCGGCGCGGCTGGACCCCCCACACCGCCCCCAGCGAGCCCTGCCCGGGCCCGGGGCCGCCCAGCCCCCCAGTGGGGCGGGGGGCGCACACACCCCCATCCCCCCGCGATCTCCGTCCTCCCGCCTCACCGCGGCCCCCGCCCGCCATGTGCCGCCCGGGCTCCGAGCATGTGTCGGCGCGATGCCGCCCCCTCCCCTCCCCCTCAGTCCCCCCCCTCAGCGGGGTGGGGGCGTCAATTGGGGCTTCCCCCGGCCCGGCCCCCCGCCCCTTCCCCGCGGCCCGGCCCGGCCCGGCCTCACCTGCCAGCGCCAGGATCTGGGCCTTGTGGAGCAGCAGGCGGTCGCCCCACTCGCCGGGGCTCTCGTCGTCCTCCTCCGCCTCCTCGGGGTTGCGGTACACCGTGTAGACCTTCTGGTTGTCGAAGTCGAGCTGGGACGTGGGGCTGAAGTCCTGCACGCAGGAGACGGGCAGCGCGTAGCAGACGTTGTCCTCCAGGAACCGCACAAAGGCGTACATGGTGCGGCGGGCGGGCGGGGCGGCCGCGCCGGTCCCGCGCTCCCCGCTCTGTTATTGTTCCTCAAAATCCGCCTCTGCGCTCGGCTGAGCTCGCCTGGCCGCGCCGCCAGCCGGGCGGCCGCCAGCTCCGGGCAGGCACGAGCAATCCAACGCGGAGCGCCGCGAGTCGGGCTGCCGAGCGGCGAGGGGCGGGCGGGGGCCGGGGGCCGGGTGGCGGCGGCGGGCCGCGGGAGGAGCAGCCCCCGCCCGGCTCCCCCGCCTCGACCCGCCCGGGCCCATGCGGGAACACCCCTTCCGGCGGCCCGGGCGTGTCCCGGCCCTTCCGCGGGGCGCGGGTTCGCCTCGGCCGGCTGCCCGGCAGGCCCGGGCCTGCCCCCGCGCCCCGGCCTCGCACCTCCCCGCGCAGGCTGCGGGGTCGGGCGGGTGGCGAGGGACGGCTCCCGGGCCTCGGCCTCGCCTCGCCGACCGGCGGGCTAGCAGGGCCCTGGCGCAGGCGCCTGCCCTGCGGGCGGCGCCCCCGGGGAAGGCCCCGGGAAGCACTCTTCCCAAGCTGAAAACTCCTTATTCCTGCTCCAGAGAAACAGGCCCTGGCCCGGTTCTGTGGAGGCGACGTGCAGGGAGCTCTGCGTGGAGGCCGGGGCAGTGCTGGCAGGCACAGGGAGAAGGGACCCCCAAGTGGCTGTGGTTGTGTGAGGAGAGCAGAACAGATCCTTCGTGGCCCAACAGCACAACACGGCCACACGGCCACCTGCCAGCCATCAACGGAATCTGAGCGTTGGGGTTTACCTGGAGGTCTTCAGGGTGACGCAGAACCACCTGCACCAAATGGCAGTGTCCAGTGCTGATCCCTGGAGGAACAGTAGGCTTCCCGCCCTCCCCCAGAACAGCACAGATTGTTGAGAAATTCTGTGCAGGTGTGTAAGAACAAGGGGTTGCAACTGTGCCAAATCCCCCATATTTTGGTGGGACTTACATACTAGGTATGGACATTTTTAACTTCCTGGATAAAAAAGAATAATGTGGCAACATTGCTGGTGGTTCACAGCAAACTCTTACCCACGCTTCTCATGCTGGTCTTAACCAGTCAGTCTTAGGAACATAATAATAATACGTGGAAAATTATTTAAAAGCAAGAAATAAATCACAGAATGAGCAATAAAGAGTAAGAGAGGCGCATCACTGGTTTTCTGTTTGCAAACAGCCAACACAACATGAAGCCAAAATACATTCTCTTTTCTGGCATTTGCAGTACTGTCTGTACCCATTACATTGAGTTTAACCACCCTGAACTTGTTTTTCATAGTTATCTTTTATAGACTTCGTACATGGGAACAGACCACAAGCTGGAAAACCTGAAGTAAAGTTTTGACTAAGCACTGGCATAGGTTACCCTGAGAGCCTGTGGAGTTTCCATCCTTGGAGATAACTCAAAAGCCATCTACCTGGGCATGGTCCTGGGCAGCCTGCTCCCAATGGCCCTGCCTGAGCAGGAAGCTAGACAAGATGACCTCCTGAGGTCCCTTCCAACCTCAGCCATTCTGCGAAAGTATCAGAAACTTACAGTTATGCCCAGCAGAAGTCTGTCTGTCCCTTAAGCAACACATGAAAACATGAATACATACAGGTATAGTTAAGCTGATGTAAGTATTTCAGTAACAAGCTGTAAACTTCCTGTACAGTAATGGCAGCTTTATTATTTTAGCAATTACAGAGTTTTGCAAATACTTCAGTTTAAGATTGGGAATTTAAATGGCAGTACTTTATGTTAACAATAAAGTATTGCCAGGCTGGTATGTAATTACAGGCAAATATAAGTCTGCTACAAAGTATGGATGACAAATGTATTCTAGTAGCTAGGCTGCAAGGGAAATAAAATTCCAGCAAAGATTGTGTTGCTGATCAAACAATAACAGCTGTAGTGCTCCTGTCTCCTCTACCTTGTGTTACAATGGAGGGAGCTGCAGAAAGACAATAGGACAGACTGATAGCTGGAATTACTCCGTGGACACTTAAAATTATGTGAAGGGCAATTTTGTCTCACCAAGTTTAGTAGCTAGTGAGGGATTCAGTACACTGACTTACCAGGATTGTATTTCCTCCGCAGCTGAATTCTATTAGCAACATCTAAGACTGCTGTCGAGGGAAAGGAACACAGGAAAATGGAGAAACTGAAAATAACAGAGGAAATTAAGAGAAGCTAAGGACTCAAAAATTAGGTTGACTCGGAAAAGGAAAGATGTCTTCAGGTAGCAAGGAGGCCTGAGTTATTTATCCCAATGAAAGAAAACTGAAAGAATTCATGTGAAGGAAACAAGGTTGTAGTGGGTTTTTTTGTTTGTTTGGGTTGGTGGTTTGGGGGTTTTTTTTTGGTTTATTTTGGTTTTAAAGGAACACTCAAAATGGTATTTGCAACATTTTACATTTGAAGGTCCAATTACAGCAAAGATCTTTGTATCAGCAGCAAAGAAAATGTCTAAAATCCTTCAGAAAGGCTGTTTCACAGCTCTCCACTGAAGGACATTTTTGGAAACAGATTAAGGGTTGGGATGATAAATGCGTGTTTACACTTGGTCCCTATTACACACGCTGAGCCAGAAGGCATTATAATGCTGAGAAATTAATAATGATCCCATACATTTCTCTTCTGCTTACAAGGAATAGTGTTAATTTCTGGCTTTAAAGTCAGTTAGCTGTGAAACTGAGAAAAAGATCCATTTAAGCACAGAATGAAAGACAAGTATTGCCACTCCTTACTTTTGGAACTTTCCCATTTCTACTAATAGTTGGCCAGCTGTTTTAACACTGAGGTTAGCTTGAGGTTTAAAGACGTAGAGCTATTTTAAAGGTGTGGGTTTTAAAACTCATTGTTAAGGGAATTACTGGATCCTCACCAGATTTAAACCCTCTAGCAAGTCCAGCCTTCTAGAAGCAACACAACCCTGCTGAGAAGTAGATTGTCATACTTTCAAACTACAAATGAAGCCTCAGCCTAAAAAGTAATAGTGTCACTCTAAGAGTCAGGAAACCACAAAGCACAGTCCCAGCCAACCCTTGTGGGACTCCTGAGTGGCTGTTTCTTGGAACACCACCTATATTTTGCTGCTGTTATTTTTCTTGAAAAGTAAAAATAAAAGCATTAAAGCAAAAGCTGATGCCTGCTGTTTTGATGTGCACTCTGTTTCCACTTTAAAGATACAAATTGAAAAGCTAATAGTACCAATAATAGTTACGCAGGTGCTAAATCTCTTTCACAGCAAAACATTAAAATTAAGCTCGTCAGTCACATTACTTCCATGCTTAATACCAAATCCTCAAGGCACACCATATCAATTTTAAATCTACTGATGAAGAAATTCCCATTTTCTTTTACCATTCAAGTGGAGGTGCTTCACTACTACCTGACTACTCAGCAATAACAGTACACTGGACTAGTGCTAGGAATCCCTATGCATTCAATACACAGCTAAGAAAACTATTGTTTTCTTGTGAATTTATCTCCCAAGTAGTGCATTTATTACACAGTTGGTTTAAAGCTGTTTCAAATATACCCTGAAGAAAAGCTGTATTAACTTTTTTTTTTTTTAGGTAACACTGTATTTTAACGATGTCATTTAAAGTCATAAAGCTTAAAGAATAACTCAAATAACAATGCACAAGAACTGAAGACTGTTCAAAGGTTTATGTATGTACAGGCACACAATCTACTCACAATCTGGTTAATTTTTACCAAGAATATGATCAATATGGTGGTCAGAAGATACTTCCATTCCATAGTATCTCATTTTTTGTCTTATGGTGAAGTGCAAGATAAAGTAATATCCAGGTATAAATGAATCTTTCTCTGAACAAAGTCATATACAGCTTCTAGATGTTTTGAGAGAGAGAGGGTGGTTGCAAGGGGGGAATTTGCTAGCTAAACAGAGCAGAACAGACATTCCAGAGGGTTGTTCCCCTTTGGATTTTTAAATACTTTTTAACTCTGAAGACACTGTTGCCACATTCTGCTTTCAGCATCATAATGATTACATATAAAATTCAAACAAACAAAAAAGAGGTCCGGTTCCTGTATGATCCTAGAAGATGGATGAGAAAATATTTGTGTCCACATATAATTTCTGAAACACTCCAATACCAAGA
Organism: Falco biarmicus; assembly: GCF_023638135.1. NCBI lineage: Eukaryota > Metazoa > Chordata > Aves > Falconiformes > Falconidae > Falco > Falco biarmicus. The sequence goes on along the minus strand of NC_079298.1, from coordinate 11,192,683 downwards.
GAATAGTATGGGAACCTAGATTACATAGATACATTCTTAAGATTTAATCTTTTGAAATCTATGGCATTAAACCATCCTCAGAAGGGGAAGGGCATCACTGCAAAGCTATTTAATCCCAATTCCTTAGAGTGATCTAACCTTCCTTGGGGCTGAGGATAATACTCAATCATCTTTTACATTAAACTCTCATGTCCTAGCAGAATATTCTTTCAAAGAAATGAAACCTAAGGAACACTTTATGGATCCATTCACATAGGAGACACTTATTTCCCAGCTGGTATATTCTGTAGCATGAAAAGGTAATGATTAAGCCAAAGTGACCACTGGAGAAGGCACTTTCCTCCGTGTTAATGGCTGGCTGGAGAAACCAAGGGCCAAAGAAAAAGCCAGACAGTCATTAACTGCTGAAAAATGAAAAAGTAATTATTTTCTTTGGGTTTTTATATGTATTGAAAAGATAAAATTCCAGTGTCTGTTGCTGTGGATACTGGTCGGTAAGATGCTTATCTTTCCCATTCTGGCAGGCTATGCAATGGATAGATCTGGGACTGGCAACCCTTCAAGAATGTGTGCCAGACTGTATTTTCCTTTTCCAAATTACAGGTTAAACGTGCCCAGAGAAAGTCAACAGGAATCAGGAGATGCTGCCAGTTGGTGCTATCTTGCCTCGGCGTGAGCAGTCATTCTCCCTGCTCTCACCCAGTCCTTTGCTCAGCGGGAGCCAGAAGCTGGGTTGTTTGGGAGCTGCAAATGACTCTCAAATCATTGTGACTTTCAGCTCCCGCCCTGCTGTATACCATTCAACATCTTACTAAATACCATCTTCTGTGCTCAGTATGCTGTTTTCCATGCTATAAACTTCTTGACTGAGAGGAAAGTAGGAAAGACATTTTCTCTGAGCTGACTTGTGCGTGGACTTTACCTTTAGAACATGACCTTCTGGTACCACTGCCACGGTCTTCAAGAACTACTTTAAGACAATGCTGGTGTTGCAGCCCAAATAATCTTTATTGCTACTACCATCCACTGATGGCTTCAGCCTATATGTTTTCCACTCTATTAGGAAACTTTCTTTTAGATTTTCCCTTTCCTTTTTTAAACCAGACTTCTCCCTGGCTTTTGACAGGCATTTTACTAATTTGACTCTAAAAGCTGCTGTACATACATGGATTTTGCACCACTGCAAGAATTTGATTCCTTCTGTACCTTAGATGACAAAGTGACTTTCATTTGGCAAAGACTGAAGTCTTTTCATAACCTTTGGGCTTCAGTGTAAAAATATCATTACTAGACAATGCCCATGATTATGTTATGCTTTAGACAGAGCTTCTGAGCAAGGCAGTATTAATGACCCTTTTTCATAGTATTTATATTTTGGTTTTCTATTCTCACATCTGTACATCACTGTTCTGTCTTGAACTGGTATTTATATCTCATACTGACAGGAAAAACAATCCTGCAGCTCTTTTCTGCATACACCTATTCTGCATGAGAGGTTCACACAAGTAGTATGGGATATGCACAGAAGAAAAAGAGGTCAACTACTATACTGACTGCACTTTTTTCCAGATTGCTACCTCCACAGGCTCACACGTCCACTTTCCTTCAGAAGCCTGATTTTAGCGGGAGAATAGACATGCTCTAGAGATGGTTCTTGCTGTTTTGGAAGGTTCTTGACAATCATCATCATCAGGAATAGGACTGTGTGAGGGCAGAGTCAAAACTGCTTAAAGAGATGTTTTCACACCTCAGTGCGTTTTAATTCATGCTCTTGTCATACTCCTAATGCCTTTCGGGGCTGGCCGTATTTCAGTATAAAGTGAGTTTTTAGAAAATATTCCCAGGAATTAGTGCTCGCGTCTCACCACTTTAGAAGGTAGAGTTTTCTACTTCTAATGAAAGTCACAATCAGAGATGGACCAGCAGCTCTTCTGAAGAACATCAACTAATGTGGGCACTTAAAATCCTGTTGTGAAGGGTGAGTGGGAGATAACAGAGCAGGAATAATCCTCAGAGTATTTCAGAAAAGTGCCTTCCTGAGCTGTGTCTTGTTAATAATCACATTTAAATTAAAAGAACATAATTCTTCACAGTTGGCAAACTGAATGCTAAAACTGCTGGAAACTAAAAGTGCAAGTGCTCACAGATATAAAAACCTCCACTATACTCTGTGAACCTCTCCACTTTTACTAAAACCAGACACTTTTGTCATTTATGACTTACAAATGAAGTTGCATCTGGTCTGTGCTGGTAGGTAAATTTAAAAAAACAACAACACACAGCAACCAAATGTTAACTGGAAGGGGTTGCTGTCACCCAACTCCCAAAAATTCATACCATGGGATAACCGCAATAGACCCCACCAGGAATTCTTCCATTTCTTTAAGGAAGAGTAACTCCTTTCATCTCTTACAGCACAGAAAATCAGCATTCATCTTTGCCCCACTTACAAGGAAGGTGTTCCCTCAAAATAGAAAATGGCATAGGAAACTGATAACCCAAGAGGTGTTTGAAACCTCGAGGGGCTTCAAGCTTTGCCAGTATTTTCCACAAAAGCCTGAGCAACATCTGTTGTGCAATAATATTTAACATTCAGGGGAATCGGGATCTTTTTTAAAGTATGATCAGAAAGGAGGTCCCTTTATAGGCTGTCAGAGTATTCCTCATAACAAAGAAAGCTTTGTTTCATAAAGAAATATCTTGTACTAGAATACCCTCGGGAAACTATAGTTTTGGGTTTTTTTAAACAAAGACGGGAATTTTTGAGTTCGAGGTTCCCTTTAAGTGCTCTTCTAACACGAATATGTTTAAGGATGCTCTATCAAGTTCATGCATGAAATGTCATCCAGCCGTTAGTATATTTCTATGCAAATACAGCTGTGAAAGCTAATAACTGAAATCTGCATTTTTTTCACATTGCCAGCATATTATACAACTTCTCATTCTTTCCTGTTTTGTAACTCACATTAGCCTCTCGTATCAATAAAACAAAGCTCAGGTTATATTGCCTCCTGCTTAAATTCTCTACAAACATCAAAGCTGGACATTTGAATAAGCAATTTAATGTATACATTTTTATTCAGTTCAGTATACTGATATTCTCCTAGTAAGAATAAGAATTCTGCAGAATGTCTGCAGAGAAACACACCATTCAGAATATGAATTGGAATATTCTTGCAGCACTTTTCAGTGAGGATGGTGTGATATTAAGATTAGATCCTGCGTATAATCAAATTTTGATGCTTGTACACACAGTCTGGTATTTCTTTTCCTTTATAAGGTTTGTATGCAAAAAAACAGCAATCCAATATTTTGAACATACCCCAACTGAAGATACTGTACAGTCCAAACTGATAAAAAAAATAATGTCAATGAAAATAAGAAACTGTCTGGGGCACTGCAGCGTACAGACTTTGCTAAATTCATCACAACTAGTTTTACTATTCCGAGGACAGAAAATATTGCAAAACCAGTCTTTCCATAACAGCTACAGTAAGCAGGGCTTGTGTCCATCCCTAAATTCAATCTTGGTGTATAGATTGACTCTTTGGGAATTGTAAATATTTCCACAATCTTTCAAATTCTCTGATATGATACACACAGAATTTCTTCTGAATGGCCTATATTTTCCAAATTCGCTCCCTTTTTATGTAGTAGTACATATAAGAGGTAATAAAACAGAAAAGATAAGATAGGTGGGAAGACAACAGGGATTACATTACAAGCAAAAGGTGGCACTACTGAGAATATATCACAGTATTTAATGAACATAAATATAAACCATACCTACAGTTTTTATCCAAAAACACGAGAGAAACACAGAGAGCAAAGAAAGGCTGAATTTTGTTTAAGGGCTAAAACAGAAGCAGCACAGCGCCGTAGCTCAAGATACTCCTTTAAATAGTTAACTGGTTGGGAAGTAAGCTAATAATGGTTTAGATAAATTTTCACCTATGAAAAGTGATGAATTGACTCATTTCTTAACAAGTAAGGACAGTTCAGTAGACACCATTATCTGCCTTGCCTCTGACCTGGAGGGACTATCTCTACAATGAAAGGCATAGTCAGTCTCCAAGGGTAAGGCAGTCTTTAATCCCATTGTGTGATTACTAACAAGGACACCAATTATAATTTAACAAAAAGGGGAGAGAGTGATTTCATTATACTGAGGCTTCTATATGTACCTTAATCATCAGCTACTGCCCACAGAGACTTTTCACTGATTTTAGACACTATATGTGGCACAAATATTTTGATTTTCCATGGTTTCTCCAAAACTCACTGAAATCACTCCTGACCATCAAAGTATTTTTTTAAAAAAACCCTGTTAATCAAAAAGAACAAGGACAGTAACCATTCTTGTTCACAACTCATGTTGTAAAATGGACTCAAAGAGGTGTTGGACCTAGAAAGGACTCTGGTGGACCTCAGATACCTGTAATGCAGCTTTATAACCCAGGAATTCCCACAGAGTTATTGCTTACCCTCCAGGGATGTCTCAGAACAAGATCTTAAATACCATCTGGGCTCAGTGTGGAAGCTGCCAAAACCCCATCCACAGAAACTGTGGAACAAGGAGTGTTGTAACGCCCATCTTTCTCTGGAGCAAAGATTGAAAGAGGATACCTCCATCTTCTTACTTTAACAGCCTGAAATTCTCATTTGAAGGTAGGTATATGTAAACCTTCTTTTAAAACACAGGCCGACAGACATTTCTTTAAAAATCAACCAGCAAGACCAGAAGGACACCACAGTGAAGTTTCCCACCTTTAATTGATAAACGCCTCTCTGGGGCCTTTTTCTGGCAAGCGAGATGCCTGCCTTTGGTTCTCCGTCTGACTGAAAGGGTTCAGACACCCTCTCTGCATCTCCCGTTGTAAAGATCCTTTTCTTCATCTAGACACATCATTTCCCCGACTCAAAATGCCCAGGAAAGGAATGCATGTGTCCCCCCATCTCAGGCTCAATGTATTATACTTGAGTTGACTTCTCACGGATCACTTGTAAAGGCAGAAGCACATGAGGTGACCAGGCTACTGCAGGGTAACATATGTCTTTCACTGAAAGCAAACTACTTTGAATTAACCCATGTTTACCAATTATAAGAGCACAAACATGGGTGGTTACTGTAAATCAGCTGGTTTGTGGGATACTTGTTATTCCTCAGTAATTTATTTAGGGGTCTGTATTGTAGAGAGACAAGTATTGCTGAAGTGGGAAGTAAGAAATGTAAGTAACGATTAGACTCACTCTTAGATGCCTCAAATAGCTCCAAGGTTATATTTCCTCTGACAGAACACTCTCAGTGAGCATACTTGCTGCTCTTACAGCACATTACATGTTTTAACTTGTTCAGGGGTTTGTTTTTTACATCTTCAGTTTCTAAGACAATAGGAAGTGAAAAAAAGATTGTTTACATATGAATGCCTAACTTTGTTTTATGTCTTGGGTTTTACATAAGTGTGGTCCTTGCTGAAATAGCAAGATCAATATAAACTCCATGCTTAGGAAGGCTAAGAAAAAAAGAATTGCCTCTGTCTTAAAAATTCCTTTGAAATGACAGCCATGTCTTTGGGATGCTATTTGATGAACATCAGTAGAAGGCTGTCAGTAATCCGTATTGCTAAGTGGTTTATTTACTTGGCAAGTAATGTGGGTTTCAGTACCTAATTTTTATCTTTTAGGTTTAGAAGTTTTGGTACTAGTGATATAATTTACCAAGTTATCTCTAGGCAATTAAAATATATTCTGTGGTTTAACCTTTGGATGATGTATAAATACACATAGACACTCCTACAAAGCAATTTGTCTGCCAATCTGGAAAATGCTAATGTTGTAGTCAATAAGTCAACAGTCTGCAATGTTAGATTACAAAATTAGAAAGAAATCTAGTTCATATTCAACCCAGATATAAAGATCATAAGGATTTCCAATTTTCTGTGTGGGGCAGTAAATTTCAAAGACGACTGTATTCTGCCCCAATAATCATGATCTGCACAGCATGTTCAGGTATTGTTGGAGAGATTAAAAACACAAAAACAGAGCAGAACAGCTCAGCATCAGATAATCACAAGCAATTCTATGTCAGCAACAGACAGCTGGAGACATATGCCAGCAATATTGCAAAAGTGGTAAAATGGAGATTTCGTGACAGCAAGAACGTGGGATTCATACATTAAGCTAAAACTCAACCCAAAACATTGAAATTGTTGTTCACAAGTAACAGCTCTGTCACAGTGTTCTGAAAGTCTACCATTTGGCATGAAAATATTTAAAGCAAAAAATAAGCAGAAAAAAGTATTTTTTTTCTCTCTGTAATATTTTGCATGTTGAACATCTGTATGATTTCAGTGTCATTGATTAATTTGGACAAAGAGATAAGACTAATTTTTTCCGGATCAGCTGGTCAAACTGTACAGTTATGTACCAAATCAACGATTTGTGAAAATTTTGTGTGAAAAAGCAGTTACATGGAATTTTATCTACAAATATTTGTTTAAAGATTTTTTACTTCAAAATACACTTTAAAAGAAAATGAACAGCACTGTTTCATTTCAGTTGACATAGCTTGAGTCATTCTGGTACTCCCTTTCCCTTGAGCTTCAAGTGTCCGTCAAGTGTTATACTTCTTTGATACTCATTCCCATCTATCCCTGCTTTTGTCTTTCACTTTTTAAAATTAAACATCTACTGCTAAGAAGTAAGAAAGTCCAAGAAAAAAGGCTGAAAAAAATCCTATTATAGTTGTTGTGAAGCAGAAGAGAGAAGAGGAAAAATACTTCAGCTTATGAAACAAGAAATAATCTACCTTTCCATTGCTTTCTCTCACAGCCCTCCCCTTATAGTCACCCTCAAAACCTTTTTTTTCTTTCTTTTTTTTTTTTTTTTTGTAGCTGACCATGTAAAATCACGATAAAAAGATTCAAGGATCTGAACCTGAAATAAAAAAAAAAACAAGTTTCCTATCTTCACGACCGTTTCTCAGAAAACCCTTTGTATGTTGAATCTCCTATAAAAATGGAAAATAGCTTGAAAATATTGACGAGAGAGTAAAAAGTCTTCTGATGAGTTCACAACCCCTGCATATGAAGAGCAGTTTCAAAGCGATGTTCTGTAGAGGTGGTTAGGCCTGAACGTTTTCTGATTTTATTGCTGAGGCTCTGCCTTTGTATCTCAAGTGTTTTGTCCTGGGATCTTGCCATGATAAGATTCCTGAAACTGTGACTCTGGGAGGGTAATGGAGACAAGTGACTTGTGAAGAAACTAAGGCCCAGCCCCGAGGTCTTTGTGTTTTAGGACTAGGAGCTTGACGCAGATTGAGGAACAATGTAATGCTTGAGGCACCGATGAAAGATTTTGAAAAACCAATGCAATAAGAGGCGTCAGCAGGGAATGGCAGATTGATTGCAACAACAAATACCAAAAAAGTTCTGAAAAGAACAAAAATGTAGTGCCGAGTAAAAGAAATAAAGAAGAAAAGAGGGAAGAGGATACCAAGAGCTTGCAGGCCTCCGGCAACTTGTCTACCTATTGATGTGTATCTGCAGCAATTAATCAAGCAATTTTCATAACTTTTTTACATTGATGTGTAAATTTTGATGATGCTATTCAGTCTAGTTCAGTAGGTGGGGCTGACAGGATCTGCCCTATAGTTCAACGTACTAAAACTTGAGCAACTCATTGAAGCTCACCTTGAATGGAGGCGAATGGAGGGCCAGCACCTCTGGAGGGGAGGTGGCCCATCAGTTTAGGGACAGGAGGAATTGTTCTCTTCTGAACTGGTTATTGGTTCCTCAATATGTAGCACAGACTGGACACCTGGTATTGGTGTGCCTGAAGCAAGATAGGATTTTAACCTTTAACCTGCCCATTCTCCTTCCCCCCAGAATTAATACCTCAATTAATATGTTAGCTTTTTAAACAGACAAGTGCGCAAACTCTAGTTTTGGGATGTAGTGAACCACTGAACCACAAACCTATCTGAATGGGGGCACACCACCAGCGTACCTAGCCCTGGGATGCTCACAGTGATACAACGGTGATATTCTAGCAGCACAGAGCCCATGCAGCCCCTGCCTGCTGTCACAGAGGGATGTGGCTGAGACAATCCTACATCTGATGATGAAAGTCTGTTTTAACTTGTGTTTGGGGTTGCTACCATGCAAAATGCATTACAGCGGCCTCCATGCTTCTCTCATCTCCAGCTGGAAGCCAGCCCATCAGATCGACACTACTAGAGAAACACTGAAGCCACCTTCTAGCCTCACCTTACCCAGGCCAGAGTGCTGACTGCTGCAAAAAACATGAATCGGGAAGTAAAACAGAGCATTGAATACATTAATCAAAATGATCACTGTTGCAAGATCTGCTCAGAACAAAGAAAACAAATCTGAGGAAAGTTAACACTAGAAACCATTTGCAAGGCTCCATGAGTCAGCTAATGAAATAACTGTCAATTGCAGACACGAACCTTTTGTGCTTTCACACAATTTAAATATAAAGTAATTTGCATTCAGGAATCCAACTCTCCCTGAAAAAAGATTAACAATAGGATTCACTTTCTTTCCACAACCTTTTCTCTCCCTCCCTTCCCCCCAGGGGTGGCTCTGATAAGGTCACCTTATTAATGCAGATCTCTGTTTTTCAGAAAGCAGCCAGGAGTTTAACTGTTTCACTGTGAAATGATCTATGAGATGAGAACAGTCCATTTTTTATCCTTGATTGATCATTTCAGCATGTATAACAGCAAATCCTAAGGGACACCACTCAAACCCCTGCTTCAGAATGACCTAGAGAATCAACGCTAAAAAGTGTTGCGCTCCACTACACAATCCTTCATCGTTTTTTCTTAACTTGGCATTTTCCACAGCACATAATAAAGTTCCCTTGCGTCATTACAGTTCTCCATAGAAAAAACATCTTATAAATAAGCAAAAAAATTTTTACAGCTGAGAGCTGAGTGCCGCCACAGCCAGCAGAGGAATGGAGGCATCAAGCGATTAATACCTTTTCTCCAGACACAAAGGCAGGAGCAGGTCTATGATCTTAATTCAGGTGTCACAGCTTCTCATTTCCTTCCCTGGCCACCAGACACCTGTTTCCCTGCTCTTAATAGCCTCTGATGGGAACTGCCTGGTGCCAAAATCAGAGGCTCTGGCTCCTGTATGATGAGGTGAAAATAAAGCTCTTTCCCCCCCTTTTCCCCCCAGTTATTTACTGTGTATAAACTTTATCTCAGTTCCATCGTTGAGTCATTTTTCCCTATTCCATGCACTTTCAGCCAACGAATCTTCATTTTGCTTTTTTTGGTGACTCTTTGCTGATGTGTACAGAGTGCTTAAATAAATCATTACAAATATAAATAGCAATGGCTGGATTACAAAGGATTCTGGAACACTTGCAATAGTAAATTAGCAGGCAGGCAAACCTACAGCTACCAGCAGCTGATGTAATATTTTATAGTATTGTTTTCTAGATTGTGTAAGGGAGAATTGTTATCCTTTAGGCTTCGCTCTCTGTTTTTTTCAATCTGTCAAACAGTTCAACAATTTGATGCTCACACAAAGTTCACAGAGAAACACCTGGTGGAATTTGCAGGTGAAGGTTCTCTATGCTTATAAATCCAAAACATCACATACACAGACTGGGGGAGATACAAGTCTGAGACACAAGTAGCAGTTAGAATTTGGGAAAGAAGCCACAGGGACTACTCTTTATTGTCAAGAGTATTTCTAAACAGGTGGACATTGTATCCACAGAAAGAGCTACCACATCAAGGAACACTTGACACAGCTTTCCCCCTTTTTTCTTCCTATCCTGCCTTCATAAATACTAAACTTACCCAGACTGTTTATCATCACAGTGCAATCTATAAATTCCTGTAATCAACTGATGGAGCAACATTAATTACAGAGACTTTGTATGGGCCGCACACATCTTTACATCCCTTTATAAAATGCTGACACATTCCCCATCTAAAAGGGATTACAATCATAGAGGATGATCCTGCAAATGCCTACTATTGAATGTAGCATTTGCTATCATGAGTAAGCCCACTGAAGCTACCAGAAACTCACATGGCTGGGACAAAAAGCAATGATTCACATATATGACTAACAAAGATATTCAGACCACAACATTTTCCATCTGACTATGCTTTTGCAGGCTGAGATTTAGAGGGTTGACACTTTCAGACTTGAGAAATAGCCCAGGACGGCAGGCTGGCTGTGAGATGACGCAGGTGAGAAGTGCAAGAACAGGTAGTGGTTCTCCTCAGAAACAAGCTTAAAGAAGGAAAACAAAATTTGGAAAGCTGTATCAGGAAAGCATTGGGTAGTCACGTTAAGATGATGATGATGACAAAGCTGAAATGGGAGGAGTATACGAAGTAGAAGGGATACAGGAGATAATAGAAGAGATGTACCAAAGACAAGATTTGGATTATGTGGGATTTAGCAGGGACAGAAGGCTCAGCACTAATATAGAAAAGATGGGTAAGCAATAAAAGGATTCAAAGATCAGGAGGTTTAGTTGTGAGCAGCAGGAGAAGTGATTCTTAGCCAATCTGTTGCACTTTGGTAGTAGCTGTTGGTCCCAAGCCAGGATAGAGAAGGTAATGTCCACAAAAAGGTCTCATAAAACTCCCTGATTGTGGAGAAGACAGCCTGCTAGACTTGTTTCTGATCTGTGTGCCTATTTCAGCAAGTGAGTACGTGGTGTAAGTCATGCAATGAAGCAACCTCACAAATACCATATTTAAGTAACTTGTGTAGTGAGCACCCGGAGATGGAATGCCCTTGAATTAAAAGGAATATGCTATTCCCTGGTACAACAAGTAATGGCCTTTCACTTGTCTCATTTTTAGAGACTGATTTTAGTTTTTGGGAGCGATGAGTGGCACATGTTTTAGGTATTTTGCCTAAGGTGTGCTGTTTCATTAATTGAATGCTTCTTAACAAAACCTCATAGTTTCAGAAGGCATGCTGTAATAAATTATCTGCAGGTTATCACTGGTGGATACATAAAATCAACTGAAAGTATCAACTGTCATTCAGGAATAGCATGGCCTGAATATTTATTGTCTTTTATTTACATTATATCAATTCTATTTCATGGACAGGTAAGAATTCTAAGACACATTAAAAAATCATTTCCAGTGATAAACATCCACAGTGTTAAAATCAATCTCTTTTCATTCCCACCCAAACCAAAGCAATTCTCTCTCCACCTATGCCCCTGTATTAGCAAAGACCTGACTTTAGGGAGAGTTCTTGCTACAGTCTCCAAGTATTATCTGACCCATATTCTTCCACATGCAATAAAAATCTCCCTAAAAAGTCATCACTATCAGGCAACAATCCAGGGGACAGAATAAAGCAGGAAAACAAGATTATTGTAACAATGAGTAGCTTTAGTGTAGAGCATTATAAGGTCAAATTTCTGGTTGCTAGTCTGGGTGACTATTTTTACAGCACAGTGTAACTGAGAAAGGGGCTGCTGACTATTCTAAGGTTTGTTTTAAGACTCTTGGTATGCCCAGGGTGAACGAGAGCCTTCCCAGCAGCCCTACACCACACTGAGCTGCCTTTACCTTAGTTATCCAGAATAAATGACTGCCTGTTGAACATTAAAGATATACTTTCAATAGCATGCAATGTAAATAATAACTATATTATTCTGAAAATCTGGCATTTCCCAAAGTGATTTGCTTTTTTTAAAGGCTGCTAGTACATTGCTGAGAGATGCAGGTCTTTGGGGTTACAGGGTCTACGGCACAGCAACTTGTAGATGAAACACCAGGCAGAAGTATGGCCAGCAAAGATGTAAAAAGAAAGAGGAGAGAAAAATCTTTTAAAATTACTGCAAAATACAACTTGAAGTCATAAAGATGTCCTTGTTATGAGAAGAAGTGTACACTTGTGTTCATATTTTTTTTAAAGAATAAACTAAATGAAAAGGGAAGGGATTAAATGAGATCTTAAGTTGGTTCAAGATAGTTGCAACAATGCAAGCTAAAGTGTTTTTACGGTTCATTTCTTTGCAGCAACACAAACTTGCATAGATGCGGGGAGGATGGGTACAAACCCAGGAAAGGCAGTATCAAAAAACAACTAGGCAACAAATGTGGAATGTTCACAGCAAGCTTGTAACATGAAATGTAACATGCTACTGCAGAGACAAGGGAGGTGGAATGGTTGCACTTATTGTAATAAAATCCATACTTTGGTCACATTTCTGTCACTGGACTGGTTTTTGTATTTGTTTGCAATTTGCACGTGATCTCCTGAGTTGAGCCTGGGTTTTACTGAAGTAAGTAGACCAAGTTTTTAAATGACCTTCACCTGCTGCTTACATACTTGTCTCTTAGGTCCATTAGGGATTTGGGGATACAGGGGAAAAAATAAAACCAAACCAAATCAAAAGAGCAAGCCTAACTGGATTAAAACAAATAACCCTATGTATGCTGTCTTCAATTATTGACAACTGTTTGAATTATTACTTTTGAATTTAAACTGACATGCCTCCATGTGATGCACTAAAGCAGTTTAAAGCTAATGCAGTAATTTAAGGGCTGAACTCCCTCTTTAACATAAACTTATAGTGTTTTGATTTGCTGAAACTTGGGCAATTAGTAATGATACATTTGCTGACAGGTCTTAAGCAGCAACAATCACAAACACTGTACACAGGCTACTAGATTTATTTGTCAAAGTACGTGGTTTTTGAATCCGAGTAAAAATGGATTTTGTAAACTGATTGAGATTAATTAAAGGTATAACTCAGGGAAAGAAAAAAAAGGGAAAGACTCACTGCACATTTATTTTCAGACCATTTTTCACTGGGCAGTTTGCAGGTCTAATGAGCAGAAGCTACTGACATAGCGTGCAAACATTTCTGCTTTCACATCAGGGCGAGAGGGACTTTTTCCTTTTCCCCTTCATTTTTCTGTACTTTGGCTGTCTGAAAGCTAGGTGTGCATTCCATGAGACTCCTGCCAAGGCACCAGGGAAAAATGTACATTTCTGGGGAGAAACTGGTCTTACCTACTTTAGGAAAGAGTAGGTTGCTCTCCGAAAGGTCTGAGAAAATACTCTCTGTATTGAATTTCTCAGAAGTCAGAAGGCAAATATAGAAGACCTTAAAATATATATTTTTAAACTTCCATATTTGCTCACGTATTTTTTAATGCTTGTTTCTATAAAAAATAAAGGAAAAGTTTATATGGACTTTTTAATAAAAAAAAATTATATGGACTTCAGCAAGGGGCCCCAGGTTGCAGCATCCTGGTATAAGCCGATGGCTTTAGCCAGTTAGCCAGAAGGTTTTATGTATGACTGAAATTTCCTTTGTAATTTGCACCAAAACAAAACATCAAAACCTAACATATTTGTATTTCACATGACTCAGTTATCGTAAATTGATACACCAGGCAGTGGCTGAAGCAACACCAGTTTACCCTGTGCAGATCTGTCCTATATCATTACTCTAGTACAGCACAGTGCAGCTGGTGAGCACTGGGCAGCACCAAACCCTCTACCCAGACCACTGCTCTTCCCTGGAGAAGGTGGGGAACAGCCCTTATACAACAAAAACCTTTCACACAGATAATCAGGACCCCTCAGCCCCTGAAGCAATGGTGCCAACATAGCTTATAGCAGCAGCAACCTGATTTTTTTTCTTGCAAGAAAAAGCAGCCATTCCTGCCTGCTCCTGGAAACAGCATTTTTCTGTGGGACAGACCAGGGAAGCTCAGGGAGGCAACTTAGTGAGGGGGTGAGAGAATGGGATGTGGTCCCTAGGATAGATGGTGGTGAGAAGCAAGTATCAAACCAGAAAAAAACATGACTGGTTCTCTTATTATCCAGTGTGAAACCAGCAGAGATACTAGGGCTTAACATGTCAAATATCAAAATTACCAGTTGTGTCCAGACCTAAGGAAAAAATACTATTTATCAAAATATTGGGCAAAAGCTTTAATGTTAGAATGGGCAGCTAGGAACAAGGTGAAAGGACTTCTTTTTAATGTGATGTTATCCTAAAAGTTTCTTCAAGTATTTTTAATCAGGTGTTTCAAAGAGCTTATAAACAGACTTCTCAAAGTCCATACCATTGCCATCCATGCAACCACCCTCGCTCAAGGAAGCAGCTCCTCAAAGGCAACACACTTGAACAACAAAAACAATAGAAAGTTAAAACAAAGTTCAAGCCAGAGCTGCTGTTCATGCTCCATTATTCTGGTACTGCTCTCCCAGGAACACTGCTATCCGCCAGCATTTGCGGAAAGAGACTCTCACTGCCTTCCAGCCAGGCCAAAAAGGATAATCTGTCTCAGTGTCTGTGAAAATCACATAATCCTTTTCTATCAGGATTAATATCCAATGCCACACTAGTCTGATACATACAGGATGAAGTCTGACACTCTTGTTATAAAGGTCATGCGAGGAAACAATCTCTGCAGTCCCCAAACCAGAACCCACGAGTTGCAAATTTCCATTCCCATGTCTGTTAAAGAGGCAATCCTCATCATCATCGTTTTTATTTATTCCTGGGAAAAATTTTAACCTAGCAAGCTTAGAGCCTGCATCTGGGTAGGTTAGTTGCAGCTACAGCAATAGTTTAATCGGAGTAAACCTAATGGCAGCATCTCTCCTTCCCTGTGCAGTACAACCGATGGCTGTCCCCCTGCAGAGATACCTGTTGTGATTCTTGCAGGAGAAAAATGACCCATTTTCAGGTACACACAAAGAAGCATTACAACATAAACCAAACTGCTGCCTGCAGTTCATCACAAGTTACAGAAACCTCATCACCTACAGAAAATGTGTTATTACATATATGAGAGAGATCACAACTGAAAGGTGGAGGCTCAATAGCCATAAATTCAGGCACAACCAGTAAGGAAATGTACTTCTCCTCATTCATTTTTAGCCAATGGTATACGAACAGCAGTTTGAAAAGCCGGTGAAGCAAGTAGGCTTGGAACAACTGCAGCACATTCGAACGCCATAAGGATGGGATCAGGTCTCGTCACGTATTCATCTTATTCTACCTTGTTAAAATCTAATGCAACTTGCACCATCTTCAAGACATGGAGCAGGCCCAGAAAAGCAAATCAAGACTTCCTAGATGGCACAGAGCAGACAGGTCCTGCCATTTGGGATTATTAAAAGATCCCACTTTATCTCTTAACCCTGAAGGCAGAAACAAGTCTGCAAGTCACCTTACATGAAGAACTGGAGGAAGGTGTTACATCATTAAAAGCTAGGCTAGTGTTTCTAAGTGTAGGCACACACATTAACTAATTGAATTGCTATCGTCTCATCTTGAGGAGCCAAACTGCTGTTATTCCAGATTAAATTGCAAATGTTCACCGTCTTTGAAACAGTAAATTTGAAATTGGGGACTATCCTTTCTGTAGGCTTTAACTGCTCTTTCCGCTCTCCAGGCTTGCAAACAGCTGGTATTACTCTGATTGCTGAACCCAAAATATCTATCCATACTGGTATTTTACCATTCTTTTCACCTTCAGCTTCAACATTTCATAATTTTTCATAACAGTTCAATATTTCATAAACAATGTACCTTAGGAAATAATAGGTATACATACATCTTACTGATAATATGGGCATCAGCTTACTAACAGCATTTCATAGAGGCCAAACAATTCATAATAAATGACAGAATTAGGAAATAAGTTATCCAGACTGAGTATCCTGTTCCTCCCCCTTCATCATTTTCACGGACTCTGTCATTGGTATCAAGCTGAAAAGACCACAAAAATATTGTAGGACAGAATTAAAATTCAGAATGAGCATGACAAATTGGAGAAAGAGCCTGATGAAAAAATGGTGACAGATCAATAAGGACAAGGTTATACATGAGGAATAACTAACTGAATGAATACAGGCTAGAAGACAACTTGAGAGGGAGCTTTTGTAAGAAAAACTGTGGCTTATTTTAAATCAGAAACTCAACACAAGTCAACAGCATCAGACTTTACAAATGAGGGACTTCATCTGCTCACTCTGTTCAGCTTTTACAAGGCCTTAGTTGCGAAGGCAGTATTACGCAGGGAGTCCAGGGGAGAGCAGGAAAGTTTACAGAGATGATGCACAGTGGATGGCTGGAAGGTGTGAAGTTGTTTGGTCTCAAGAAAAGCAAACTTCAGACGTTTAAAAGTCTGTTGCAAAAATGGAAAGGAATGATTTATTCTCAGTAGTGGAGAGGGTGGAAGCGATGGACTTCTTATTTCAGCAAGGTCAATTTAGTTTAGACATCAGTAAACCACACTGACCTTGGACTATAAGGTACCGTGGCTACTGGCTACAAAGGATGGGGAATCTCTGTCCCTAAGGTTAGAGAAACATCCTTCAAGCACAGTACAGGTTTCCCTGGCTTGGGTTGGGTATTGGACCAGATGATGACTCCAGGAATCTCCTGGGATGGCTGTCAAAGACTCTGTGGCTTGATCACTGGTTAGGTGCTAATATAAGGGTGTTAACAGAAAGAAGCAATTTACAGTAAGCAGTCACACTTTTCTGGTCCTGCTAAACCCCAGAATTACATTGTATATTCCAGAGTGCACTTGAACCCAGACACCTGGCATTTTAGGGGAGACCAGAAGTATGATAGTGAGATGTTTCTTCCTGTACTTGGCCTGCAGCAAACCCAAATGCATCCCTGTGCTGCGTGAACATGCACACCTTGCAGCATGGGGGAATATTGTCATTAAACCATCAGGCAGAGAAGTCAAACAGGCTGCTTCGGACACTGCTGGGGTTTACAGGCAGCGGGGTTAAAGACTGTGTAGCAATGCGGTCACACAGGTCATGGGCTGGGAATGCATCAAGTCATCTTCCTGGGCTTGCTCCCGTGGACAGACTAGGAAGTACAGGCATAGCTTATATGAAAGAAGCTACTCCAGCAGGAGCAAACATGAGGAATATATAAGCATCTTTACTGAAACAATAAATTGATGGCAGGTGTGTCAAATCTCCCGTTATTTAGTCAATGACAATCCAACTCAATATATTTGCTGTAAAGGAGGGATAGGAAAGCTGGAAATAACAAAATGAACCATGGAGGGAAAAAAAAAAAGATCCTTTTTAATGTTTTTTGTGACCCATATTTTTAAGCATTTATTCACATTGACTTTTTAAAGGAGAGAAATACACATAATTTGCACTTTGGGATAAGTTGAAGGTGTCCATGCAATTTCATGGATGGCAGAATACCAATTTTGCTTAAATGATAGAGTCCCACCACATGTCTCTTATTTAAATGACCTGAAAGTAAGAGATATGAAGGCATAAGTAAGAACAGAAAATGAACCTAAATATATAGAACTAGCGCGTTCAGTGATATTTGCCAGTGTATGTTTCACTGTGAGCACCAAGCCCACTGTCAGAGATTGTTATCCCTCCCATTAGCCCTCTTTGGTGCAGTCACCCTCATCACAAGCAATGCAGAGTTCTGCTGGGTATATACAGAATGGCCACTCACTTACGGTAAAAATCCTGACTCACTAACAAAGCCAGGAGAGGTAAGCTTTGCTCAGAAAAAACAAACTGTAATTTGTTAGAAGAGCAATATAGTCGTTCTGTGGGACCTAAGGTACAATAAAAGCAGCAAAAGCTGGATAGCATCCAGGATTCCCATAGCATTTGAAATGTTGGCACCGCAAGTATTTTATTTCCAAGTCAGAACAAACAAATAAGGGGGAAAAAAAAAAAGAAAAAAAAAGGAAAAAAAAAAAAAAGAAGTCGAGGTGTCCTGAGGACAATAATACCAGACTTTGGTTTCAACAACCGAAATATTTAGGGTTTATATCGTAAAAAATAATTTCAAATTTTGTGTAATTCCATGTTTTGTCTCAACTTCATCAAGCCAACTTCTGTTTCATCTACTTTAAATCCTCCTCCCCTACCCATGTGCTTGGCCTTTTGTACAGTTGCCCCTAGACTCTGCCACTTCCTCTCTTACTGTTCCCTCAGCCTTTTTCTGTTCCTCAGAGGAACAGATGTTAGTGAGTTTTAATAAAATTTTCCCTTCTGTCTCTCCTAGTAACTACCATGAAAGCAACTGTCCATCTCAAGTGCCACAAAGCTTTCAAAATTGATGTACTTGCCCCCAATTTTGCCTACTTACTGTCTCCTCTTGGCTTTTACTCTCACACTTCCATGAAAATAAAAAGCCTCACCTGGTTATTAAGTAACATCTGGCTTCTGAATGAAGTTTCTTGACATCAGAATCAAACTGGGATGTTTGAATCCCAACAACAGTACCCTGTAGGTTGGTCTTACCCAGCAGGTCAGCTGTCTTCCTGGTCTGTTAGACCACATGCATGCCTGTCTGTCAGCTTCTTGCCTGCCCTTAATCTGAGCATGAATCTCTACCCACAGGCTCTTCATGCAAATAGCTTCTTAAAATTACGTTTCTAAGAACGTACATCAGCATTAGCCCCCAAAAATAAATGACGGAGACAAACATTTTTAAAAATTCAGAGTATGAAGTTTAACCTCTTCTGCTTGGAGATGTAACCATCATCAAGTTCCGTGGCATTGTGTGTTCCCTGGCAGGGTCTGTCTTTATTATTCCCATTGTGGAGGTTTAACCCCAGCTGGCAACGAAGTACCACACTTACTCCCCTCACCCTGGGCGAAACCAGGACACCCATGCAGGATCTGTTCGTGTTTCCACTTACCTCAGTGGGAGCTGGGTGGGTTATAAGACCTTGACTTCCTTTGAGAAGAAAGCAAATGTTTATTTAGCCTCAACTAAACTGGTGGAATGTGTGCGTTATCCGTAACATTTTCCATGGGTAACTTGTTCATCCATGCAGGACGCCATTGTGCTATGTGGCAAGTGGCATCTCATTTTAGATTTGATAATTTCATAGGAGATACCTTCCTGGATGACAAAGGGACCAAACCTTTGCAAGCTGGGACTCAGGATATGTAAGGCACTGAAGACTGTGCCTCGCTCACCGACCAGGAGGCTGCAGTAAACAGCTTTTAGATAAATGCATCAGTGGTTCATTTTTTCCCCTCACATTCTTTGTTCACTATGTAAGCATTTAATAAAAGCCTTACAGTAGCACTTTTATTTCACCTAATTCCTTTTAATTTTCCTTCACTTTAATTAGCTGCATTTAATTCACACAGAATGAAGTATTAGGTTTGTACTTTCCTTTGGGCCAAGTCATAGTACTTCCAAGAATCATTAAGGTACACATGGGTCCGGCAATGTAAACATGTAATATTAAAAGGACATTTAACAAGAGCAGTGACTGTTGATTCCCTTTCCAGATTTGTCACAGTTCATATGCTGAAAGCGAGTAAATACTATATTTCATTACAGACGTATTATTCTGACATTTGTTCAAATAATGTGCTTTGTTTTGTATGACCTTAAGAAAAACAAGTGCCTTACTTCAGAGCAGAATACATCCCTTTGACTTTTAAAGAGCAGCAATTTCAATATGGTTCATTACGGAGACATCCTTGTGCAATTCCACCACAATTAGTTTTCCTGGGTTTGGGAGTCTTTTTGAGACTTCTTAGTTTATTATAACTATGTCATCTCGATAAGCTGGAAAATGAATAGTCACTCTGGTCATATTGAAGGAAAAGCCTGTTAAGAAATGAATGGGAGCGTTTTCAAGGGTTCATTCCACTTATCAAAACAAATGAATGCATTTGCTAGACCCACCCTAACAACACCACAGAGCATTTCTGCAGCACTGAAATACCTTTCCATTCCTGGGATGGGTAAATGTGTGAATTTTAAGACAACTTCTAAAAATGTAGATGGGTAAATCTGAGCAAACGAGGACAACAGGAACTTTCTTATAGACACCGCACAATGAGTGCAGAAGAAATTTCATCTTTACCTTCTCTAATTGCTCTGAGGGGAAACAAAAATCTAGCACTGGAAATTCACATATAACAGAGAAATCATATTCCGTGTGTATCAATCCCTATTTCTCTGCATTTCTTTTCCCAGATTTCTTCTTAACAGAGTAATTGCCTTGACTTTGTCCCTGTTGCTGAATATATTAATTGTAGTTCTTGCACAAAGCCACAATTCTGCAGTAATACTCCCTAACGCCAAGCCAGCATGTTCTCTTTAAAACAAACCAAACGAAGCAACCTACAACCCTAGTGAACCGCTTAGTCATACTGAAGCACTACAAACCCACCCAACAGTAACATCCATCATGTTATAAATATCCCATTCCCATTCTCTAGCAGATGGAGCACAGCACTTGCTTCACTAATCAGCAGAGTATAATTCACCTAAACTCTCAAGCCAAATACATTCTTGCAAGAGGAAATTACTCAAATTCACCTAGTGTTTTTCTGAAGAAACAAACCGCCGAGGGAAGTGTATGTCTTTGCTGACAGAAGCTCAAAGGAGAATCCTGAAAATGAGTGAAAGACAATAAGCAGAATGCCCCATATGTTGTGGGGGAAACAAAGAATAAGCTGTTGTGCTTACTGGCTTATCAAAATATAGACTTAATTTACTTCAAGAGTTGAGGTATTTTCTGTATTTAGTTTAAACAGCATACAGCAAGTACTGTTAGGCAGATTTTGGAACTATTTCAGCATAAAACTTTTGCTTCTAAAAAATGGTAAGTTTACCAGGCATTAGAAATGGAGCTGTAGTTCACACTAAAATATTTATTTGTATTTTCTAGCTGTTCACATTCATGTTAGAATATGCAGCAAAGCAAAGGTGAGGAGCAAGAAAGGCAAGGGAGGAAATGATGTAAATAAATATAAAAAATCCAATCTGTCAGCGTTGTTGATTTGGAAACAAAATGACAAGCAAACCCAGAAAGGTTCAAACTCTGAAAACAGATTGCTAATCACAAAAAAGGATTTCATGTGGAAGCCTCTTTCCTGTTTCAACCCAATTTTCAACTTTTCAAAGCTAGACTTTGGTGCAAAAGTGCAGTAACAGTTTTGTTCTTTCTTCCCTGAATTCCCACTTTTCTCTACCAGGTCATGTTGATAGGCACACCCAGATGTTCGAGAGTCACCTTGGTTCCTCTCACCATGACCAGCATCTGGCATTTCAAAATCTCATGACTCAGACTTCCTGACCCTAGTGCACAGGGAAGTCATCTATCAGCGATAATTAAAGCAGAAGTTTCTACCCCGCTTTACACAAAATGGGATAGATCAAGAACGCTGCTCCCTGCAGGTACTGTTCAGCATCACCTGGTCACCCCATATCTGCTGAGGCAAAGGAATTTCTAGTAAAAATCATGAATTGTAAGAGCATCAAAAATTTCTGCAAAGTAGAATCTTCCTAGAAGCACAGAGATTGCTTTTGACCTTGAAAGGGAATTACTGAGAGCAAAATCATATAAAATTTAGAAATCAGGAAAGAGCCTGATTTGATTAAGCCATACATCTGAGTAACTGGAGACTTAACCAAATCAGCATTGTAATACGTACGCGTACAAAAAGGGCTCAGTGGAAGCCCGCAGCATGTGATAGTTGGGAAGCTGAGGTAATTCCACCTAGAGGTGCGCTCAAGGCCAATTCACAGCACTGTGTAAAGGTCATATTTTATTTAACTGAAAATATGGTACAAAAAGAGTTACCTTTGCCTTATCCAAGGAACTTCTGAGCAATGATTTATCCACTTCTCCCGCAGTATCCAAATGAAAATGTCATTCTACCTACTGGCTCATTATCTTACTGGGACTGAGAAATTAGACTGGTCTTCATAGACAGCTTGTGTGCATGCACACTCTTACCGGAATTTAAACTTTTCTGTAAAACCAACATGGAACTTTGATTTACCTATTTGACCAACAATTTCTGTGACAGGTAAACCCTGTTTACCTAATCTTGATACAAATAGTTAAAAAAACCAAAACACCAAAACCCACCTAACCTGACGCTTAAAAAGAACCAATTCTTCACAGACAGACAATCAGGCAAATTTGAACCATGGGAAACCTTTAAACTTTTGAAATGAGAGCGAGCTGAATGCTGCTCCAGGCAGACTGCAGCTAGCTGCCACCCTTACAAACGCCTGTGGGATAAACTGCTACCAGACTGGAAATGGCACTGAAAGAGCTGGAGGGTGAGAAGTGAAGAGAGAGAAGGGACTTTACAAGACTTAAGTGGGAAGGAAAGGTCAGGCCGGTGTTGGGGAAAGACCAGGAGAAAATTTTGGAAAGGTTTCTCTTTGCATATGAGCCGTAATGAGATGGGTGTAAAACTAAAGGGCCAAATTATGTGTTATGAAAGAGTTCTAAATGAAGGAACATATGCGTTAACATATTTCAAGTGATATGTTTTAAAAACATTATCAAGCTTTTATGCACATGTTGCATCGTTCAGCTCCTAAATTTTGCTGCGAGATCTGTGGGAAGAGATAGCCTGCTTGCTTTGATTCTAAGCCTTCATTTTGTGTGCTGCCTGAACACACTCCCAAATGTGCTTTGAGAACAAAATTAACCCCTGACAGGCAATCGCACAACACATTTGCATGGTATCTGCTAGTTCAGAGAAATAAAGTTATCTGTGACCTGTTACTTCATCACCAAGGAGATCAGTACTACTTGTATGGCCGTCAGTGGAACCGCACCAAGCAAGACCCAAACTGGGCTCAAAGACGGTTGCCTAGGTTTTGCATAACAACTATACAGGTATATTAAGAAAAAACATATATGTGCACAATAATGTTTTAAGGGGGTTTATATTTATTTTCCGACCTCTTAATATGCTCAGGAAGATTAGCCCAGAGATCTGAAAGCGCAAAGGGCAGCGAATGCTTACCCAGTCCCGATGTGCAGCTCATTTTTGTTCGGTGTGTCCTCAGCCAAACTGCACAGGCGCAGGAGGCATTCCCCTACAAAAACGTTTCTCAAGCTGATCCCAAAGAACACTGACATACACAACTGGTATTCATATTGAGCATTTCAGCATCAATTATGGAGATCAAGGGGGTTTTTGATGAAACAACTTCAGGGGTTTGACAGGTATTTACTGTACGAGTCAAATAAAAGACATCCGAGAGCTGCAAGAGCACAAACACGCAGTGACAGCAGGACAGGGCGCAGGAATTGGCAACAAAACTTCCCGATGATTTCAAAACCAGAAACGATCACTAGGGATTTTAGGACAGAAATAACTGCACAACAAAGCCACGCTCTAGTCTAAATGCCAACGTTGCTTTGTCTTTAAATGGACATTTAAAATAGAAAACCTAATGTACTTGAAGGTAGGTACAAGAAACTTGAAGCTTATGTGTAGTGAGTAGGTTCAAACAGAGAAGTTGTGGCTACAGCATCAGGCAATGATATTTTATGTTAGGAGTTGTCACAGCACCTCAAGATTTTCAGTGCTAGGAAAGAATGGTCCGACAAGTGAAAATGGGAAGAGAGGTGGCAACAAGATGAAGACATGGTCGATACTACGGAGAAAAGGATGCTGGCTCCTGTCCTAATAATTTCTGTACTAGCATTGGTGGAAGTAGAATAGGGATCTTATTTGTCATCTATATTTTCCTAAGGTTTGGGGATCTTTCTTTTTTTTCTTACGAGTAGGAAATTTAAGCCGGTATGTGGGTGAAAGTAAGAACTCATGAAAATAAACAAATGGAATAACACAGAGGTCTGATATACTGTGGTTTGAACCTATGCAGTAAAACCTGCTATAGCCTACAAGAAGCAACACTATGCACAACCATGTTCTCCCCACCCCCCTACCTAAGCAGCAGCAATTGGCATCGCTAGGAGCAGGACTTTTTTTTGCGATATGAGAAACATTTCCCCTCTGCGGCAGAGACCCATTTTTACCACAGTCCCAAACAGGTCCAGAAAGTCTTTCCCACTGGGCTGCCAAGAAGATGCAGAGGTGCTTGTTAAACACACACACACACATGTACAACAAACATAGTGTTTACAGGAAAGTTTTAGTAGCCAGCTCAAGACCTTGTGGTTCTTCACTGGACTTAGGGCAGACTAGACCACAACTACTGCGTTTTAGTTGCAACGATATATCATTATTTATTGCTTCTGGGTGCTGGCATCCAGTCATCAGGAACACCACCTACAAGCTCCAGTTAAGCACCTAGTTTATGAACCTTTTTGCTGCTGGATTGAGAGCCATCCTCTAGCATGCTGTCACCAACATCTATAGGCTACAGGATCACTCACTATACTAAATCTGCCATTCATTAAACAACTCCACTGGCTTCCTCCGCAGCAAAGAGCATCCATCCACCTTAGAATTTTGCTCTTCATAAAACTTCAAAGGGTTTGTCGGTCAGATGGCTGAATAGTTCATAGCAGCTGAAATTACTACTGGGGCAGTATTACCTGTTAATCATCTACCCGCTGATAGAATGTCTTCCAACAGTTATATATGCACTCTCTTTAGGAAGCAGCCAGTTTCAGTAAAACATCATTAATATAATTAATATATTTCATTACCATTGTTCTGCCTCAGTTATTTTTCGACAAAAAAAGCCGAAGAATTTCAATAGCTAGGGAAAGAAGTAACATCAACTTGAATACAGAATTTCTTCATTATGATTCCTGAATTTGATTTCCAGCACATAAGTAGAATATATTTGTCAGGATAATGGCAAAAAGGGAAACAATAGGAAGCCGTTGTTATTTTAAATAGTTAAGTTGTTACACAATATGATGGACTTCTTCTGTTGTACCTTAATGGATAGTAACACAATCAATAAATGGTTGTAACAATTTCGTTCTGCTTCACCTGCTGTAATTGAAAAATAACTCAAGCAGAACTTTGGAGTAGTTTGTGATGTATATTTTTTCTTTTGTGCCCCCCCCCCCCCTTTTTATTTTTGATTAAGATAAAGATTACACTTTAGTGATTGGAGTAGGTGTAATTGTTATTATAAACACCTTTCAACAAGCTGTTCTACCCTGAGAACAATCCTGCAAAGCTATAATACAATGAATGAAATCAAGGGGAAAAAACATGGATATGAGTGACACGAACATGAATGTCATTGGTAGAGAGAGAAAATAGGAAGGCACAAGGTCCTGACATTCACTGCCTAAGACTGTGCAAGCTAGAACGGGCACCACTTCCTCTGTTAGAAGCTGACTAACAAAACTGTTGGACTAAAGTCTTACCAGTTTTGCTTGTGAAAAAACTGAACTAACTCTAGTAGTTCCAGACAGCTTATTTTTGATTTAGAAATGCATGGGGGAGAAACTGTTTCAGTTGTATTTTTGCCCAGCTGTAGGATTAATACACAGGTACTGCAATCATGTCCAATTTACTCTGTACAAGAAAAGCTTCTGTAAGAGAATTCAAAGTGGTGATGCAGTAATCACAAAAAGCAGCCCTACAAACTATGGAAATGTGGAATGGAAGTTATATTTAAAAGGAGATATGGAAACAATTAAAAAGTACTCAGACCACCCACCACGTAGACTTGGACTTCAAGGGCACAGAAATGAATAAAAAAATAATTAAAATAATTTGTTTTTTAAGAAATGTAAAATAACTTAGGACTATAAGTCCATCAAAGTTCAAAGTAGGAGCTCCTAACACTCCTGCCTAGTACAACAGACATGACAAAATGAATGCAGAAGCTGTCTTGCCATGGGTTACACTGGGTTGCTAATACTGATGATGCGAAAGAAGAGGTTTGATTTCCTCTCTTAATTAGTTGGTAGTGTGGTTTGGGGTTTTTTTTGTAAACATACACTGCTGCTCTGTATTTTGCAGTGAAGAAAATAAGGCTAAATAAATATGCCTTGAGCTCGGAGCAGACGGATATGTGATAGCTCTGAGTTCCTCCAGATTTTTCTTTTCACCACCAGTCTGAGAAAGTTGCGCCCTCCACAAATGTCCTGTTACTATGAAGAGCAAGTTCTGTTGTGCAGAGACACTGTCACTGTGGACCTCTAATGAAGTAAAGGGTGGCCTGATCAAGGAAGTGTTGGAATTTAATAGTTTCTGGGTATGACCCTGCATGTGATGGCCAGAACTTTTATTTAGAAGAAACAATAGGAACAGTTGTTATATTTTAGTATCTTACACAGCAGCTGTCGGTCATGTAAGGTGTTCAAAGACAGAACGATTCACTGTATCCTGAACTAAATGCAAATAATGAGCAAGTCTGAGATGAAAATACTTAGGTAATACAGTAATAAACCTTGACGTTGAAAAATTACAAAGTTTTCAGCTGTTAGTGGATGCAGTTAACTCTTACAGCAAACTTTTAGATTTTAATTCCAAAGAAAACACAAATGTTTTCTGTCAAATTTGTCAAGCATCCACTCTGTTTGTTTATACAGTTAGCATATCTTTCAAATGAACATTTCAAAGCACCGTTTATTCCCTCTCCTATTTAAAGAATACTTGGAGAAAAATAATCCACTTTAAAAAAACCCTTCCAACTTAAAGTCTTCTCTTTGGGCACTTTGGTCCACAGCAGTCCCATTTTCTGGGTTCCCTTACTGCTCACTTCCCTCTAATTAAAACCAAGAGAATAGATCACAGCAAGTAACTTACTCAACAAATTTAGCTTCCTTTCTGCTCTCCAAATGTCTGCAAGCAGATTGCAATTTCCTCAAAATTGTTCATTATTCAAATTTACTGTATATATTTTTTCTCCCTCTGAGTATTTCTCTATGGATTGATCAAGAACAGTTTGCTTTAAGTATTCTGTATTCAAAATCCCAGCTGCCTTCAGTAGTTGTGATTAAATATAGAAGTCATGTGATATCATTCCTGCTTCTCAAATGCAAAAGCATAACTCTTTTTTAGACCCCAATTTGGCAAAACTTAAGCATGTGCCTAAAATTAAGCCTAAACGTTCTGCACCACAGAGATGAGACTATTTACCTCATTAAAGTTTAACATGCTTTTAAGCACTGTCTTGGAACCAAGCCAAATAATCTCTCCTCCCCCTAAACAACACAAGGAATTTTACTCATTTACTTGGATTATTTGTTCCCCTTAGCTCCAGTCGTTTACCAAACATTTAATATATAGGACACTGCTAAGTTCATGATTTGCCCTCACTGAGACTCTCTCCCAGCCACCTGTGTTGTCAGTTACAATGATCTTCCCAGTTTGGGAATTGATTTAACTAAATACCATTCTTAATTATAAGAAAAAACTATATTTAACATTATTATACACAAAGGCACAGTCCGTATAAGAATCCAATACCCACCTGGTGTTTTGAATCAAATTCAGGTGGAACCATCAGAGGCCCCTTCTGCTTAAATCCCACCAGCGGCAACCACTTGAAAAATCAGATGGAAATTATTTCTGTTATAATGGATAGCAGCGGGTCTCCAAGAGGTTACAGGAGAATCCATTTGATAAAGTTTAACACCATGTAGCGAGAGTTCACACATTTCCTCCCATACATCTGCACCAAGAGATCGGTGTGTTTCTAGTGGCCTGAGGTGTGAAGCTTTCTCCTATCCCATGGCAAAAATGTTTTCAATTGCTTAATAGCAAGTAAAACTTACGTAGGAGGAAACAAAAACCAACAAAACCCCCCAACCTTCCAGAAAAAGAATGAACAGCTGTGGAGACAACAGCTTCATGACTATCTTGGTCATAGAATTGCCTGTCAATGAGGAGTTTTAGCACTGATTTACCTAGGCTGTTCCTCGGTGTGCCTGGGGCTGTGCCCTGACAAACCTCCTAAAAGTTTTCCCTGAAGCACTTTAGCAGAAGTTTACTAAAAGGCTGCAGGAACATGATTTCGAGTATATCCACATTAGGATGTACAGAAACATCCCACACAAAGACATCACTGTTCCTATGGAATAAATACAGGAGTCTGTGCTTACACGTAAGAGAAGCATTTGGGATTAGTAGCAAGACTGTTGTGTCCACTAAGAAGAAAGCCATAAGCAGCCCAGCAAACCCCAGAGGGTGCAGCCATCCTTACACCCAGGATGAGGAGCATGACAAGGATGAGAAAACGGCCGTTTTCAGAGGGCAGGTCTGGACTGCAAGGAACTTTCCAAATCCTGGCCTAGTTATGGCTAAAGGTAATCAAGCTTTTTATCCTAGGTCCCCTACTGATCTCGTATTTTGTAGTTAACCCATTCTGGCTGAAGAGACCTCTCTCTAACTGGAAATTTAGATTAAAACCAAAAGTTGTTAATCTAACAGCAGCACTAGAGTAGTAGTACATATACTTGGAAGACCAAAAGGAAGACCTTAAAGTGGAGGCTAGATGCACATGAGGGATATTTTCCTATAAACTCTTTTTACATGACTTGCAAGAGCAAAGGATCTTGTAAGAAGGCAGGCTAGCTGAATGTTTTGAAGAGCTAGAGAGATTATATCTAAGCAATGCCAAAGTGGTCCAAAGTATAATCCTCAATGTATTACAAGCCCAACACTGTGTACATACATTTTTTGAAAATATATATTCTTGGAGCGGTTTTGTCATAGCTAATGCACCCATGCTATGTATGACATATGCAGAGATTGATCATGCTTTTATACTGTTTTTATATATATGTATTTACACACAAGATCATGTGATGGCCAGCGTACACCTTGTCAAAATAGCAGCTGATTCTGCCTGACTCAGAAGTTTTACACACAACAGGGATTCTGAGGGTTTATGCTGGATGCTGTATGGGAAAGAGCTGACTGTGTGTTTTGAAATGGGCTGGATAGTCCATGGCAGGCAATTTCCCTCAAAAGTGCAAGGTTCCACAAAGTAGAAGATACAAGTGACACAAAGCACAAAACCAGCTTTGATCTTTTTCTCATACCTGCTGATACAACCCAGACAGGGCCATCATTCAACAAATGTTACACCTGGTCTTTCAGGTGCTGTCACTGTGAGTGGGAAGAGCAATGGCCATAGGATTTACTTGGAGGGAAGATTACAAAGTGACTCAAAACAAAAACTCACTGACTTAAGGCACTTTATGCCGAATGACAAAAAAACCAACCCAAAACAAAACTTCAAGGACAGATACACCCTGGAGTCATTCAGCTTTTGATCTCGACGGCAGTGTTCAAACTCTGTTACACAAGATGCTTCTCCCTGCATGGACCAGTGTGTCCAATCTTATCACAGCCAGCACAGCTCACCTGGACCTGGCGTTTGATGTACCTGGTGATGCCAGTTTGAAAGAGATGTCTCATGTCACTGTCTCAGAGTCAGAGTTCAAATGGGTACTAATTTCCAAACACATTCTTAAATGAGCACACACACACAAATAGGCCTTGCAAGCTCATTTAAAAATAAATTAATGCATTCAGTGGATGACCAGGAGAGGGTGTCTTCATTGCCTTTCAGCAGTTCTATGAGCTAAGAGGTACCCGGACACTCAGCAAGTATTGCACTGCTGAAAAAGAAATCCTCGGCTGGCAGTGGGTTTGAATCTGTCAGTAAGTAAACAGTTGCAAGATCATTTAATGGGGAAAAAACCAAACAACCCAACAGGTACTTTTAAGTAAATACGAAAGAAAAAGTACACAGATGAACAAAACTCACATCTCATAATTCCTTCGAAGATCTGGAAGCGTACAGTAATGCTGGGTGGTACTTAGCAGACTGCATCGCACAAGGCACCATCCCTGTGGTGTGAAATGTAGATTCTGATTATGCTGTCAATTCTAATTCAAGCTTTTGCTATAGCCTGTATTTCTAAACCCCAAAAATATTTATATAACATCCATTTATGTCACACCTTACATCCCACAGAATCCAAGAGTGTGAGCCAAACTGATACATCAACTCTATGTAGGGACTGCTTCACCCACCACTGAAATGCAGCAGCTGTTGAAATGCACATGGCAATCCTACAGACCTTTTTATGAGAGGAAGCAGCATCAGACTGTATGCAGTGGAAACGGATTGAGACCAGCCCAAATGCAATTGCTTAGATTGCGATCTGGTGCTAGCACACTGAGAAAGTAGCTGAGCAGCATTGCCGCATTACTGTTCTCCAGGCTGGTTTAATATTCTGCAGGTAACTTGCAGATTTTGAGGATAGTACCCTAATTTATCTTCCAGTGCCTTTTCATCTCTAGCCTATAATTCCTATGTATTTGGAAACAGTTTTAATAAAGTGTACATGTCACTTTAAAGCAAGAACTAATGATACAGCAGATTTTATCCTCTGGAAGGCACAGTTTCTAAAATGTATTTTGGTGAAGCCTTTGGCAGCTAGAGGTCAGACTGCTTTAATTGTACATCAGCAAAGAAAGAAAGGACTAATAAATATATTCACACCTGAAAAGGCCACAAAAAAAAGGAGAAAACGCAAGTGTGAAGCAGTAAATTTTTTAAAGCTTATCAGCTGCAGAAAGGTATCCACATAATAGACTTCATAGGACAAATTTATGATTCTGCAAATGCTCCCTTCATTTAAATCAGCACCCCAGTGACTTGATATCTGCAAATCACCCTAAAACCCTGATGGGCTGAAATACTAAATGCCACAATGGACCATCTCATGTTCATTCTTCCTGGTAAACAGGGAGGAGGATCTATCATAATGACACTGAGGCCTTTTTGAGGAGCCCAAGGTCTGGCAATTATGCATATGAGGCTGAGTGTTTAAGTCCAATAATGGGGCTTTGGTGATGGATGGATCATTCCTTCCTGTACTTCTAAGATGCTTGTGATTGCTGAATTGTCCCCAAGTGGCACCCATAAATTTTGGCCTTTCAGAAAAGCCCACATATTGTGTAGGTATCACCCAAAGCCCTCATTAGTTAGACTGTGACCTTTGCTGCGTGACTATCAGGCAAAAGCCTAGAAAAGGCCTGTGTTCGATTAGCACTGCAATTTGTTCATTATCTCCTGACAGGAATTTGCAAGTGTCAAAGACAATTCTGTTATGTAAAGGTCAAGATCTGAGCGGCGGAGGGAGAGGGCATCACTCTCAGAAATTCTGCCCCAGCAGTAGTAACCACCACCTGAATCATCATCCACATCATTCTGGGTACCAGGAGCCAGGAGCAGGTAAATCACAATTTCACATAATTCATCTTCACAGGAGTTAAATCACTTCAGGATAAAAACGGGTTTTCTGCTTTTTTACTTAAAATTATGGAAATTGTTTCTGACAGCAAATTGCTCCTAATTAATTTACGGTCTCTGCTGGGAAAACGCACTGTACTGTTGATTTCTACCTTCTACAGACTTAATTATAAAGAAAAGCAAAATTTTCCTAAACTATTAACTTCTGTGCTGCCAGAATTAAGAGTTATAAGAGCTGCAAGGGAGGCTGGGTCTGGTGCACAACCAGCCTGAGGTTATACAGCACACTCACAGATAAAAGATCCCCTCCAGTATCAACCCGGTAATATAAGGAGGATTATCGCCATTTTAGAAGATTTGATTTTATTTCATTTTGGACAACATTCAAGCTTCTACAATTGCAACGTTGGCTGTCGCACTACTAAGCTGCCCTGTACCTCTGGCATTGCTTCACCATTGCCTTGGATGAACTGAGACCTGCTGTGGATGATGGACATCCAACAGTGGTTTATCCTTAGCTCTCTGTTCTCCTATTCCCCACCTGAGGCTGTGAAGCAGTTACCAATCCTATAAATACTTCTGTGATGACAAACTGTCATGCTGATGATACAGGAAGGGGAAAAAGTGACTTCAACTGAGAACTCCGGGTTCACCAGCCTGTGGAACCTCCATGACAAAGCGGACAAGGTGGGAAAATCGCAAAGCTATAGACTTACAGGCAGATGAAATATAGACTGCAGCAATAAAAATGTCATCAGCTCTGCCTCGCAAGAGGGGTTGTGGAGAAGAGAACCAATATTACTTCGAGAAAAACAGGCATTGGATTTTTGGGGCTGAGGGCTGCAAACAACAAGGATCAAAAAATCTTTGTATTAAAATTAAGAGAGTAAGAGTGAGAGGTGAATGGTCAAGATTGGGACTAGGCCGCTAGTACTGAAGGGGAGAAGACAAAGAAGAAAAGCTCCCTTTTGAGCCATGTGCTGTGTTTCCAGTGTAGCTCACCTGCAGCTCCTGGACACAACGGAACGGGCTAGAACTGGTGCCTGCAGGGGTCTGAGAGGGACACTAAAACGTCTTCCAATGTACAAGGATAAAACTGTCTCCTTCCTGATGGTGTCATCTTTGCCACCTAGTCTCCAGCTGAGCCTCGGTGCCCAGTTTCCTCATGGCAACACAGAGGTGTAACACGCACTGTTATCCACACACACACCCCCACACCCAACCCCCCTGTTATTTTCTTGAGACACGGTCCATTCAATTACACTCTATTGGAATTCAAAGCTTGTAGTTATGTCTTTGGCAGCTGATGATAAAACCTTTGATAGTGCATACTGGCGTTGGCAAAATGTCAAAAGACCTACTGTACAAGCACAGAAAATTTGACCCACTTTTGTAATACCACAAGGGTCAGAGTCTTACATTAAATCCAGTGGGAAAGTTTGGCACAAGCCCATTCAATCCATGATATTTAATTCTATGAGTCAGATTTACTCAGCTGCTATCATTTTCTAAGCTGTCCCTGCTGAATGATTCCTATCACTTGCTGCATGAGAGAAAGCAGCAGCAGATCACAGAAGAATCTAGAAAACGTTGTTCTAATATTTTTTACATCACTCCTTTGCTGACAGCTATGACATTTAAGAGAAGAGAAGGAATGGTGAATGAGGATTCACCACACTCCTGGTTACTGCCAGGGAAGCATAGGCACATGGAGATGTGTGTATTATTAAACTACAAACAAATACACTCAGGCTTGTTACACTTTAAACCTGAAACTACAGGTAAAGGGGCATCATTGCCATCAGAGCAAACACTTCATATTCTCACAGAAAAAAAACCCAACAGCAGACTTTCAGAGTATATATCAGCAAATTAAGGGCAAACAAAGAAACCCCGCAAGAATTTGCAGAGCTATTAAAAAAACCCACCCAACCCAAACCAAAGTCCCAAACAATAAAAAAATAAAAACACAATATTACAAAACCAAAACCCCACCTCAACAGTAAGCAATAAAAGCCCAGAAAAAACCAAATTAAGGCTGTGGCTAAAAGAGAATTACACAGAAACATGATAAAGCAGGGGAAGCAACCTTAACTCTGCACTTTCAGTAATGATTTGAAAAGTAGTCAAAATAAAAAAGGCAAATTGTTAGAAATCAGGAAATGCAGGATTACTGTGACAAAAAATGCAGACCTCCAAACATATGAATATAAAATTAGTCACCCAATAATCTCCAGTCTTTCCTTTGTTTCTTATAAATAAACAGTATTCCAATTTGCTTGGTCTAAGGATAGTGAATGATTCCGTTTTGCAGTAGGAGTTTTTCCTAAAAATATCAACCAGTGATCAATACTCTCTCCTACCCACAAAACTTTTAAACCCATACCTCAATTAGAATGGTAAATAAAAATTTATGATGTTTATGAAGACGTTTGATGTTCTGCTGTGTCTCATGAAGCAGGCAAACGCCACAATCAGAAGCCGTCTCAGAAAATTATAACCTGCGCGTACAGTCAGCTGGGGCTGCAGTTTTACTTCAGCTAACTGCTGCCATTAGAGGGGAAGCCTGAACTGCATGACAATAGTGTATCGTACAGCCATTTCTGCCAATTCAGCGTGAAAGGGAGCACTACTGAGTTCGGTGTTTAAGGAGAAAGAAGATAAGAAGTTAACAATTACAGAACGTAACATATCATTTTGAAGGGACTTAAAGGAATTTCTTGATAAAGAGCAATTTACTGTCCCCATGGATGAAATACAGGACGAGCAAGTGATTCACTGAGGATAATAATCTAAAAAGACATCAATGATAGCTAATGTCCTGTCTCTTCAGGTGGAGAAAACTAAAAATTTAACATGCAATGGGATATTTCAACCACCTCAAAACAGGCCCTCTCATCCCAAGGGTATTCCCCAGGAGGCACGTGGAATTATGCTGAGAGTTTTATACTGACAGGCTAAGGTAGCAACACTGGCAGGAACAGTCAATAAAGGCAAGTGGCAAGTAAAACTCTTGACTACTGCAATGTGTGTGATGTGGGACTGACCCGAAGGACATCTGGCAGCTTCAGCTGGTGCAGGACGTGGCTGCCTGCCACAGAGGATGAGTAAATGGACAAGAGCATATTGCACCTGCTCTTGGCCTCCTGCTGACTGCCAGTCTCGTTCCAGGTGCAAACTGAATTGCTGGTTATTTACTATGAAGTCCTTGGTGATCTAGCAACTCAACGACCTCATAACATCAAACACAATGCTCGATTGTCTTGTGATTTTTATATACAGTAAAACTATTGACCTATCTGAAACATTCCTTGATCACCATCCCAAGTGCCTAGCATCCTCAGTGGCAGCCTTCTGGTTTCACGTGACTGGTGAAGGACTCTGGACACAGTGCTCCACCTAATGGTCCATCCGAACGTGAACATCCTCTGTGAGTTTCATTAGATGAGGCATCTTGGATCTGACTTTTCTATGACAGCAGTAGCGATTCCCTCAGGACTCTTCAGAAAAATCAAACAATTTTTCATCAAAACTTCAGCATGAGCAACAGTTTTTACAGGTAAAACAGACGGTGTTGAGTATGCGCTATTTATTTAGAGTTAAGGTTTTCATTTAATGCTGTGACATTTGAATGCTTCTGTGATGGGCACCTTAATAAATGTCTGCAACTACAAAAATGCAGTGGGTAAGGTGGAGCAAAAATATTTAGAAAAAATGGAACTGGAAAGAGCAGAAACGTATTTCCATGGCACAGTTTACTGGGTAGAGACTCAGGACAGAGGCTGTGATTCCCACAGCCTGTTCCCAAGTCTGACACTGAATCACATCATACGAGTCATCTATCTCTGCCTGTTAAGCGTAAGAGATGAAAAAACCCTGATTCTTACATAAAGACTGAAATTATAAAGTGACAAGTTACAAAGTATACTGCTAATATTAGCATTAGCATTCGTGAATAACCAACTTTAACATGAAAAGGTTTCCAACAACTCAAATCCCAAGTGTCAAAACAGCAAGTCATTTTACAGATTGAAGAGAAAAATCATCAAGGCTTTCTCATGCTCAATAATAACCATCAGGCTTGCAGAGTATTCCCCACTTTTCTAAATGCTCTCCTCATGTGAGGCTAGGGGACCTGCTGGTCGGTTTTATCTCCTTTGCCACTGTTGTGTGGCTCTATGTATGAATGTTTTAAATCATGAATTCTAGTGAGAGCATAAGGTTTCATGATTCTATCCTCAGGTACAACGAACAAGACAGAATTTTTCCTGGTTATTTAACTAAAATATCCTAAAGTGTCAGGCTACCGAATTCACTAACTTGGTCAAAATCTTCCAAATCCAAAGGTGGATCTTTCTTATTTGTTAACAAAAGGAACACTTAATGATATTTAACGCTGGTGAGAAATTATTGAAGCATATTGCTTGTTGCCAGCACAAATGCTTCAGGACAATGTCAGCTTGGCAGAGGTCAGGAATAACATTCCTACTTGAATTTGTCCTGACTGTTTCAATAGGTTAAGGAAAAAATGCATCTCCTTATGCTTACAGTAACTCTTGAACCTGTTGAATGATTTCAAGCTATTAAACAAAGGGTAGTAGCCTGTAAAATAAGAAGTTCCCTCACTTTTTATGAAAACAGGCAGACCATTCAAGGCAAGAGAGACTATTAAAATGTCTTCATCAGGGGAAAATTTGTAGTATAAGCTCACTACTTATTAAAGATCAGAAAATCCGTACTTGCAAGCAGGCATTATTAATCTTTCTCCTAATAGAACCGCTTATTCTAAAGGGGTCCATTGGTATTGCTGTGCTTCCAGGATATAAGATGACAAATTCATTAAACGTCAAAGTAACTGTTTATACATCAAAAATGGAGCAGACACAGACACTAATAGGGCTTTTTGTGTGCATTAGGTAAGCTGCTTTCTTTCCAAACACCCACCCCGTGCAACTGAATTCCTCGTGCTTGTTTGTGGGTCAGAAAATAGTACATCTATAGGATGAAGAGCAAATCTTGAAGAAGCAAAGCAGAGCCAGGCAAAATGCAAAGTCTCTGCCAGAAAGCTTTTTACACAGACCTCAAATGCCTCTGCTGGAAAAGAGGCGAGAGCTTTGCATCTGGCCAGTGCAGCTGCCAAAGCCACCCCAAGAGTGAGAGAGAAAAACATAAAGGAGGAATGCCAAGGGCAGCACAAACATCTCCGCCAGCACAAGAACGTGATGCCAAGCAAAGAGTGCGATTGCATGCCCCCACCTTGAAAATGGCATGCCTTTCTAATGAAGTAAATTTGGATGAAGGAACAACTTGCCTAGGCACATTTTTTACATGTTTTTAGACTGTGTAAAAGGAGTAAGTGACCAAAACACTTGTGTCTGCACCTATAGCAAGCCCAGTGGTAGTGTGAAAGCTGCCAGCATAACTAAATGAAATCTGCATTGATGCCAACCACAATCCTCCACTGAGCAAAATATTGCAGAGCTTGGCAGCTGGGGTCTCTGATTGCCATTCAAACAGGTGGAGAGGAGTACAAATGAGACCTTAGTATCTGGTGATCCCAGAGCCAAAGAATCAATGGATTGAAATGATAATGCCAGAGACTGCAGAAAACCGTGAAAAGCAAAAACTGGACAAGACCGAAGCTAAACTAGGACATGAACATCCAAGGTAGGCCAGAAAACCTTGCATCGCTCAACAGCTAAATGATAAAATCATACTGTATTTCCTATTTGTATTTAGGTCATGGGCTTTTTCAAGGTGTAAAAGCACATTAGTAATAGAATAGCCTCTGGAGCAGATGAAGCACATTAACTCTGCAATTCTCTGAAGTTACGACATCAATGTTGTCATGTATCCATTTGCAAAAATCCAGATTATTCCTTCCTTTGATTCCTGAAAAATAGAAGCCTCAGATGCCTTTGAGGAAATACGCTCATCAATATCGAAGTACTTACAGAGCAGTTACCAAAGGGAGGGAAAGAACTAAAACTGGAAAATGAAACATTTGAACTGCAGCCTTCCAGTATTTCTTCTAAAACAAAGGGATATGGGAGGAGTGCAGCATCCACAGGGAACAGCAATACATTAGACAACTTTTACTTTTAGTCTGCCATTACATCACAGCCCAAGTTGGTGGTGAGTGGAAGTCATGTTCATCTGCGGACTGTTTGCTGGCAGTCTAGCTTAGCAAACGCATTTGTGGCACCAGTCCCATTCCTGGCCGTCACAACTGACACTAATTAACACCCTTGCTGACAGCCCTGGGGGAAAAGGCCAGGGGCTGGATGGGCATAAAGACCGGATTGCCCTCTTCCTCCTCCAACTTTTCTACTTCAGGGCAGGAGCTGAGGCACACTGGGACACAGCTTGGCCTGCCAGGGCCTCCTTGGGTCTGTTCTGGGCATGAACCCACTAAACTGCTCTGCTGGAAATTTTTGGTCTACCTGGCTTTCCGCAAATTCATTCACAAATAAGAAAAGAAATAGAAGGCACGATTTACAAATCGAGCCTAGAGAAGACATTACAAAGCTAGCAATAATTGTTTGTCAGCATTCAGCATACTCTCCATTAAAATTCAAAAAATAACCCAGACCC
Source organism: Falco biarmicus (assembly GCF_023638135.1). Classification (NCBI taxonomy): domain Eukaryota; kingdom Metazoa; phylum Chordata; class Aves; order Falconiformes; family Falconidae; genus Falco; species Falco biarmicus. The sequence continues at coordinate 11,155,096 of NC_079298.1, read as the reverse complement.
CAGAAAAGGTTATGGATAAGAAGTACGGTTTATGTAAAGTTATTTCTACTTCTTATGCACAGGAGCATCTTTCTTCTAACGCCGTTCTGGATGTGTTAGGTTGCCCTGTCAAATTTTTCAAGTCTGCCACTGAGAAGAAAAGACCAGTGCTGTGATGAAACTGAAGAAATGTTCTCAGACATTTTTAATCTACCAGCTTTTTCAGAAGGTAGTGACTTTGGTGTGTCACCGAACAGGGTCTTCACACTCCAACAGCCGATACCTAGTGCATAAAAGACTAGAGCCCTTACATAAATGAACAGTAACCCTGGAAGGTGGACCATGTTTATACTAACTAGGAAACAACTACTACCAAGTGAGAAGTTGTACAAACAGATCTGCTAAACAGAGTATTATTTCTAGGGTAAATCAGTCTCTCAGTTGGCTTTACTTCAGACTTCTATCAAATAGATTATCTCCTTAGAGACCATTTAAGGAACCAAAACTAAACAGATGAATGAATAACACAGCATAAAAAAACTCCCTTTCCACTGTATTCAATTCACTCCCTGATCAAATTTTTGACTGTTCCCCCCACTGCATGTAAATCTAAAATACCTTCATAGCGTTCAGTAAGAAGTCATAGAAGTTCAAGGGGAGAATAGAAAAAAGTGCTTCAAAAAAGTGAAATCTCTAAAATTAGTTCACACAGAAGAAACAACAACAACAAAAAAATCCATGGAAGATAGTATCAATGATACCTGTCAAATCCTTCTTGAAGTGAGATCAACAGATTACTGTGAGTTCCTCAAAACACCAAAGCATGATCATTATAGGAACAACTGGTGACCAGCTAACCTACTGCCTCATTTCCAGCACCAGTCGATGTCAATCATTTCCTGAGAAGAAAAATGCATCTGGCAATGGAGTACTACAGTGTGCTGGGATACCCTGATGCATGAAACGTGACAAACTTCATGGTTTTCCTCCTGGGCTATAGGAAATACAGCATATACAAGTGCAATATTAATTCAAATCAGAACACTGAAAAAAGACTTAGAAACTTGTTTTGCCAGTTTTAAGAGGGGAGACTGTTTTAGATTCTCAAGAACTCACCCACAACAGGCTATTACCACCCATGAGATGCAACGTAAGCAGACACTGCAGAATACCTGCTTGCAGCCCTAACAGATCTCGTGGCAGGCTGACGCCTTAAATATTGCATGCAACTTCCAAGGCTTGCAGCCAAATTGCAAGGTAGCAATATGTGAATCCTTAGAAGGCTAGTGAGCTCATAATTCTGGTATCATTGGTCCTTTCTGATTACTAATGTCCCTTTTAAAATGGTAAAATAGACTTTAAGGTAAAAAAATCAGGACATGAGCACGTATTTAATTAACAGATGTATTAATATCATTTTTGAATGGTTTCACATGTGAAGATCAACACCATTTTGTTTATCAAGTGCAGAAGTCCAGCCTTCCAGCAATAGATATTAACTGCTAGTGTTCAAAACATAAAATACCAAATACTTAGATGCTTGCCTTTCTACATGAGGCGTTACAATAACAGCTGTTATTTTACTTTGTTAACAGTGATTTTTCTCTCACTAAATTAAACAATACTAAAGCCAATTCAGCCTGAGAGCATTTTGATAGTGCCCTGAGTTAAAAAGGAATTTGGGAGAAATGTGTTTGACAACTAGTAAGTTAACAAGATACTTACTTCCTCCATATGACATCCTAAACATTTTAAGTTTTGCAGCCAATCGTCTGGCTATCTGTAGGTCTCGTGCTTTGGTTCCTGTCACAGAGCAATCCTGGACACACAAAATGGATTCCTGTCAGATGAAATTAAATCAGAAGATATGCTCCAGCCACCAACAGGCATTCAAGTCATAGGAGCAGACTAGAGCTTGTCCAACATAAAAACCTCAGAAATGTATAGAATGAGTATGATGTGTTCAGTGCCAACTCTTCTGCTCCAAAGATCCACTTCCGTCAGTCCAGTTTGCTAATGTAAACACAGCATGAGCAACATGAGCTGGGATTAGATCAGAGTATTTTTCTCAACTGTCTCCACTCCAGAGCCTTTTTGCATGCTCACAGTAAATGTTTTCAGATATTTTAATTGTATGGGGCAAAGAGGAACATTTTGGTACTTTTCACTTCTTGTAGCAGCGACATAAGTCGCGGCTGATGGGAAATGAAGCAAATACTGCAGATTGTTTTGATTCCTGTCAAGGCTGTTGTTACACTGCTTACATATGATTTCCACCACCACCCCCCCCAAAAAAAAACCCCACTAGTCACCAAAATAACATGTCTGGTGCTTCATATTGCTGTTGTCAAATAGTCCAGACTGTCTCTATGTCCTCCTTTTCACATTCCAGAGTATGGCAGAGGACAGATCAAAATGAACTTCAGGCTTTCTGAGGTGAGACAAAACATGGGTCCCCGAGTCCCCACAGTGAATGCTGTTGTTCTTTGGGAGCATCCTGAATCTTTGATTGCTCTAAGGATGAGCAGAAGCAGCAGCTTTTTTTTATTGCATTTGCAATAGAAAAGGGGTGTATGTGTAACTTTTAAAATTAATCTCTCAGGCACAGTGACATTCAGTACCTTGCTTTAATTGTTTTGAATCTGAAAGTTAAATTCTATTACCGCCCACACAACTTGAAAATGAACTCCTAAGAAATGCTCTTATTTGTCAAGTTGGCTGAGCGAGGAAAGCACTATCCTTACAGGGATTCCAAATCAATCCTACTCCAGGAGGTAACTGCCATTACTAATAAGGATTTTGTTTGTAATTTGCTGTACGTTTCCTCAGGATGTCACTTTGCTCATCAAGCAAGCCTGCAGGCACTCACTCATCTCCAAACAATATAAAGCCATTAAATGCTTTTGCCTTGTTAAGGGGAAACACAAACTTCCAATCACCCAAGTAAAAAGGTCCTGTAAAGCAGCAGAGTAATGTTCAATGTCATACAAGCTATTTTTCTTCCGTGTTATTACTTTAGCAATGTGAGCTGCCCACTTTGGGTTTGATCTTTAACTTTTGTGAGATGCTGTCAGAGCTCCACATCTGAAATAAGAGTAATGTGGGTTTGTTTCAGAAGTATTCCTGCTCTGCTCGCTCCTTATTCTGCATGATTCCAACAGCTTTTTCTTTTCTGGGGTGTAGCAACGTAACCCAAAGATTTCCAGCTGTAGTTCATCACATTGGACACTTTGTTGAATGGAAACAGTGGAAAAGGAAGGCAGTATAACAGAAATATCATTTTTGGTACACTGCTCAATGCTATGTCTGATCCAGCCATTTTTGGTTTTCTATGCATCTTCTCATTTATCCATATAGTGCTATTAACTTCACAGTACTTCAGCAGACAAATTACTATGCTTTACTCCCATGTTGCTCTCTTGTTTATGTCTTCCTTGCTTTACACAGCATGAAATATTTTTACTAGTTTACATGGTGTAGCTGCTCACCTAGAAGTCAGGAAAAAATATACTGTGTATTTGAGAGCTTACTTCAGAGCTCTGCTTTTGTGTTGAAACTACAGTAGAACTTCACATATTCCATTAAACTCCAAGTGTTATCACTTCTCCTTGGTAGCTTTTCTAACTATATTGCTCTCCACTAGTATAATAATTCTCCCCTTTGATCACACCCTGGTAACACTCAAATATGTTTATCTCCTTTGACTAAAGGGCAGATCTTCCCTGAAATTTCTCTCTGATACTCTACCTAGTTCGACGGTGTCTAAGCATTATACAGAGGTTCAGAGCAAACCAAAGCTGTAAATTATTTACCTACTTGAATTTAAACCCAGGCAAGCAATGATTTCATCCCTCCATAGTAAGCAAGTATATATAATTTCAGCCAGCCTTGGAGAACACCAGTCCAGCTCACGCACCATCCAGTGTAGTTATTGTTACTGTAAATACTGCACTTTAAAGTCCATATCATGCTGTACAAAAGACCTTTACCTGTTGCTGTGGGATTTTTGTCCTCATTACGAGGACAAAACATATTTTTTGACAGTTCTTTGCTGTAAATATGGTCTTGCTTGTAAATTGACCTCTTATTTCGTATGTACACAGGGACATACCTTCCATTAAAGCCTTTGAGTGTAGCTCTCTCATTTATGCCGACATGAACGTGCAGATGCACAAAAGGCTGCTATACGAAAGGTAAATCACATACAAGTAAAAACATAATTTGGATCAGTTGTCTGTATTAAAAAAACAAATACACACATGCCATCGGTAGACTTACAGCTTACATTCAAACGCTTATCACCTCCCTTTTCTCACTTTTGACGAGCGTTTGAAGTCTAATATTTTAAAAAGCTTTCTCAACTCCCCATACTTCAGTGCATTTTCTTTGTAAGTAGATACCAGAATAGCACATGTTGAGGTATAAAATCTTTTGAGACATACTTTTGACGTTCTGATCCATTCTCCTTCCCTGTGCATATTCTGTATATTCAGAAAAAAAAAACATACTGGTTTGGTATATACCTTTCCAGGCTATATCCAGTTCAATTACTTGACAAACACAATCCCAAATTCTTTCAGTCAGTACTGCTCCATTAAGCAGGCTTCGGCTGCATTCCTGGCTATAGGAAGCAGAAATTTGTCTTTTGCTATAGTGAAATGAGCATTGTGTGAATAGATCCAGCCCGTCAAGAAATCAAGGTCGCATTGAATGACTAACCACTCTACACCTTTCTTTACCATTCAACAGTGATGTTTTAATCATGGACAAATCATCATTAGAAATAGCACTGGGCCCACTACCGTGAAAAGAAACCCATTAAAAAGAGCCCTATTCAAGTGAGATTCCCCCACGATGACTGATTTGTGAGATGTGTCAGATGACTGATCTTTAACCTATTTAATACATTTTATATTTTTTAAAAGTTCTAAGGTACTAAATCAAACACCTAAAAAAAGATTATTCAGCTAACTACATCAACTAAATTTATAACATATTGAAAGACTGAGATAAATTGTTTGACCAATCCTCTTTCTCTTGAAACAGACTACCTTTCATTAGTGTTTAACTTCTGCTAACTAAACCTCCATCACTCTTTTACCTAGTTTCCTGGGGGTTGTTGTCAAAATACCAGTCTGTGCTAACCTGCCTCACACAAGTTGCCTTTCTGAGTATTTGCACAATAAAATGGCACACCCCTGTGTTCCAAGGTAATATTCATTTACTATAGCATAGGGTCTGAGGTGATCCCAACTCCACTAGGACCCCTGTACAAGGAACAGAGGTCTCAGCTTGCTGATTTAAGAGAGGTTATCCCAACAGGCATCACCATTTTCAGTTATTACTGGACTTGAAAGCACGTCGTCCCAAGGTAAAAGAAACCAAATGAAAATTTTTATGAGGACATCTGCTTTTTTTTTTTGTATCACTATTACGAACTAAAAACTGTAGAGTTTCTGTCTATTTAGAATAGAAGAGATCCCAGCAAATATACTAAAACTAGAACTTTTAGTTTTGCCCACATGGATTTTCCTGCATGTTTTGTTTCCATTTTTTTTTTCCTTCTTTATTCCGCCTTCTATTTATACTTGATAGCTATTTATGGCCCCTATTCCCATTAGAGCTAAATACTAGAGTTTTACTTTTTAATGCTCTCTTCATTGTATAACTGAACCAGAACGGAGTTTTAGCTAAAGTTGTTTTGTCTCATGTCAAGGGATGTGGCTTTGGAGATATACAATTAATATATTTTCTTTAAAGAAAAAAAAGAAGAAAGAACATTTTCTGTTCAAATATTTGCTAAGAAATTTCTACAGCTGTGGGAATTTAGTCCTTCTCAAGCAAACCATAGTAGAGGTTGCGATCGCCTTCTCTTCACCCTTAATGAATATAATAAACTTATGATCCCTGGGCCAGTAGTAACTTGTATTATTGCTGTATTTATCCATCATTGTGTCATTCAAAACACAGTTATGTAGCAGTGGCTGCCGCATTTTTTAACTGTGAAAAAAACCCATGAACTTTAGAAACTCAGTTCAAGCTCTATTTACACTAGTGACAGATCCTACAGAAAAATCACATTTCTACTTGATTTCTTTTCAGATGGAAGCCATTTTACTGATCATCCTCATTGTCTTTTGCAGTACTTCTGCTAGCTCTACCACCTATTTTGAGAGCCGTGTATTGTTACTCTAATTTGGTTTTTAGCTTTCCTGATATTCTCAAATACTCTGCATTTTTGACTGCTTTTGTGCTCTGAGCAGACATTTGCAATGACTCCAAGATGTCACTCCTGAGGAGGAAAAGCTAGGTCAATACTACTGCACAGAAATTTGGGGCAGTGCATCCATTTATCTTAAGGAGCTTTTAGCTTCTGTATAATGAAATATAGTCCTGGGAGCAGTGACTTGCTTTCTGGATTTCATCATCCATGGTAAGTCCATCACAGATGAACATCACTCTTGCCAGCCACGTTTTAAGAAAAGCAGGAACATGCACATATTCTGGCTCTGGATCCCAAATGGACCATCTGCCTGAGTTGCCTGCCCAAGTCCTGGAGAGAACAAAAGTTCAGTTGCGTCTCTCTTCTCCGTGTTTCTCAGCAATGTCACAACAGCATGGGACAGTCTGAGTTACAGTAAAAGAAATCAGACCATATTATTTGCCATAGTACAAACATATTTGTAATTTAACTCTACAGCATTTGCACGTGCATCTGAACTGGGCCAGGTGTCTGTGCTGCAGTGAGGGAACTTCTGGAGGTACTATCAGCCTGGATGCAGTGTTTCTTTCTGGAATCGATCATCTATGAACAATGGGTACCGATAAGATACAGGAGAAAATGTTCCAGCTTCACCAGCCATTGATCTGTGAACCACCAAGCTGCATCAAGCAATACAACGGTATCCTTTAAAGTTTCAGGAACACACTGCACATTTCCAGAGTCACTCAGCTGTTTGCTGGGTAAGGTTTGAAGCTACACTGATGAGCTATGCAATCCAACGCCCAGCTTTTTGACTGTCTGTATAGATAAGTCCATATAGATACTGTTCATTTAAACAAGGGCTCTTTTTGGCATTTAACTTGGCAAATAAAGAAAGAGCTAAATACACAAATATACAAAACTTTAATCCAAAGCATCTCCTTTGCTGTTGAAAATGATAATAAAGTTTGCAATAAATAAGAGACAAAATATGTAAATATTTGAACAAAAATATAATTCAAATAAATGAGAGAAATTCCTGTTTTCACAGCTGGTCATTGGTGCTAATTGCCAGCCTCACATTTCATCTTCAGGAATCAGTTGATAAAGGTAGCCATGACATATTTTCTGTTAAAGAAGCCATTCATTTGTAGAAGGATACATACCCGTTGCTCCCATCCCCCACAAGAAAATTCAGTCAGCAGACTTTGCAAGACATACTAGTGCTGCAGCTTCACTGATCTTCATATAAGGGATTTGCTTCACTTGGGACATGTGCAAAAGCTTTTTATTGCTTGTTGGATTTTACTTTTTTTTTTTTTTAATATCACCTGCTACTGTTTTTGTAACTCCTCACTTTCAAAGGCAACTTAAAAAGACTTAACCTACCACGAACCTCCCATCAAGTCCACTCTGGTAGAATGGAAGTTACGGGAATGATGCTCCACTATTACCAATGATTTAATAATAAAAGCCATCTTAGTAGACTCACGCTATGTATCAAACACCAAGTAGACAGAAGCCGGGAGGCTCCTCCACTCCAGCCCCTCCCTGGTATATCTCAACCTTGGTGTTAAGAAACTGTCTTCTCCTGGGATATGAGGATAATTTATCATCTATATTATGATGCATCTTTCTTGTTTCATCCAGCTGCCTTCTTTGGAAGAAATGGACAGCTAAAGAGACTTAAACAGATTATATCCTAATTAATAATTAACATTTAAAGCAGATATACAAAATGGCTCATAGCCAAATGGGAAATAAAACCTTTTTTTAAAGCTACAATTAATTTTTTCTAGCGATGAAATGATAAGAAGTACAAGAGGATATTTAGAGACATTTATCTGCATATTGAAATAGAAGTATTATGACCTGAAAAAATTATGGAAAGGTTCCTGACATCTGGTCTTCCTTGAAAACAAAATTCTTCCATTGTACTCAAGCAAAACACTGAGTAGCAACTACACAACAAAGCTCTGCCTCCTACCCCAAGAAGTATGCTCCCGCACCCTTCATATTTTTTTTCCCCTCCCCTTTGTCTAAAAAGTAAAGAAAATGTATGAAATCAAGGCAGTGTGGGAAAAAAAACCCCACAGGATTCAGAGGGCAAATCCTTACATCTTTACTTACTCTCAGCAAAGTCTGAAAACAAGTGGGATTCAAAACCAATGAGCTCTACAGACCCCGTTAGATCAAGTGTTGCAGGGCCACTTTGCTGCTGCTTTTAAACTCTAGGCTGCTGAGCTATGAATATAGAAAAGGATATTCCCTGGTATTTGAAGACAAACCTGAAAACATGCATTACATTTTGTTTGTTTGTTTGTTTAAAGTTAATAAAGCATCCTTTCCCCCATAACTTCAGCAATGCATTTCAGTACTACTAAGTTCAGTCCTTACATTTGGATTTACTCAATCCCTGTCTATCCAAAGAGCATTTCCGCTTCCCTCAAAACCATGGCTGCTTTAATCCCAAGGCCCAGAATATACTTCAGCATTGACAGTAGGAGCAGAAGCCGAGTAGCCAAGACAAGACCCACTACTTGCCATGGCTGATGTCACTCTTTGTACCTCAAATCTCCACAGATGGTTTCCCTCTGTCCTGTGTATTTCTGAAGCAGCAGGCATAGATGGTATCCTTCATCCTGCCACCTGACACACAGCATTTTGTGTGGAAAAAATGTGGAGGATTCAGCCAGAACCTCCTTCTGACAGGTGCAACAACAGAAATAACCAGTACGTGAATCTGGCACCCTGAGCACCTGAGACACTCCTGACAAGACCTTGCCACCTCCTTGTGGTCATCAGTCCAAGCCTCTCCCTCCCTCAGTGTCCCCTCCCTTCAGCATCACTCTATAAGTCCCATCACCAACGCCGCTCACTGGCTTCTTCTCCCTCTCTGAAGTTGCCCTGTCTACTCAGGCTGGAAGACTCACAGGCACCAGTGACCAACGTGTCTTCTCCAGATGGAGACTGTACCAGGCAATGTAGAGGATTTACCTGCTGATCAATCCTTTGGTACCACTGTAATAAGCCGGAATAACTATAAATTGTTATCTTGTGCCAAAGTGTATGAGCCAAACTAGCCAAGATGCTTCCAATGGAAGCTGATTTGGCAGACTTGTTCCGAGTCTGAACATTAAAAGAAAGGAAACAGACCTTATTTTTAAGGCTGTGCTAGGAAAACATCCCTTGCAGAAAGTGAATAATAAATATACTGCATGCCATAGTAATGTCCGTGGGGGGAGGTAAGGGATTGCTATAAAATATAGTATTCCAACTACTACAGATGTTGCTGCTAGAATTTACAGCTTTCTCTGTGTGCTTATCTCTCCTCACCAGTTTCTGCACATTGAATCCCATTCAAACATGGGTCGTTTTAAGCCATTTTTTTATTATTTTAACCTTTTTTTTTTAAGCTACAATTAATTTCTTCTGTGTTATTCTGTAATGTTAAATAGATTCAAGACCTGTATTTACAAACCACATGCAAGCCTATTTTGGCACATGTAAATTACATGCAAATACATTCTAAATTAGTTTGTTTATCACTCCAGAATTCTAATCCAAAGGTTTTGGTTTTTTACATTTAGTTTTTATTCTGACATGTTTACAAATGAGTTTGACTCTGGAAAATAACTTAATAAACTCAGGGTTAGCTATGCAATTAGAGGAGGCATCTGGGAATCATAAAACCTGGAAAACAATATTTACATCTTTTCTACATCCAAGATTCCACATTTTTTCCCCCCTTAAATTCATCATTTCAAAATATTGCAGGTATTTTTGTATGAGGACAAACAACAAGAATTCATTTTTATAACCAATGACCCCTCTCTCCAACAAGCAATTCATGGGGTAGCACTGGATAAAATGCACAAAGTAGAAGATTTCATTATAAAAAAAGAAAATGAAAAATAACTGAATTAACATTGATCATGACTTTTCAACAGCATTTCTTATTATTACAGCCAGGCAAAGTCTCCTGTGGGCAGTAAAGCTTTCCCATGTATTATTAGCCCTCTACAGAAAGCTATGAAAAGACACAAATCTGTTTTGTCAAAGGACAGAAGAGCATTTAGTTATAAGAGAAAGTATGGTCATAATCCATTGTGGGGTTAAAGGTGAAGAAAACAGAACTATAACACAAAGCCTTAAGAGAGTAATACTCCTGCAGTTAATTCCGGAACACCGTAGCAGAGCCGCCTGGTTTGTGGGGAGAATACATTCTCAAGGCAACCTGACATCTATACGGTTTATATTTATTAGTAGCAGCACTATTATATAGCATCTCTATTTGTGCTAGGTACAAACACACACGCACCATGGCTCCTGCTTCGAGAGGCATTTGTTGAAGATGCCACAAGTGTCCACATGGCCGGCGTGAAAGCCAGCGCTGTGACAGAGGTGACCACTTGCGCCTGGGTGCAGGGGGACAGAGGGGTGGGAACATCTCGCTTGGCCATGCCACTGCTGGTGGTCCAGCCCCGCTGTTGGTGATCCAGCACAGAGCCTAAAGCAGCTGTCCCAGGTACTCAAACTGCAACATTTAGGAAATTTTTCTAGTATATAGAAAGCTATTTTAGTGCTTGAATAACAAAAATCAAGTCATCCCCTGGAGTGGGGCGGTTCGGTTCAGGATCACATGCTAACAGTGCATGAAGTTGCTCTCAGTGTCAGGTTTGTCAAAACTTTGACAACGACTGGAGGTTTGGTCCAAGTAAGAGGCCACTTAAGTGCTCTGGATCAGATCCCAAAGCAAATTTGCAGCAGGTCTCAGTAACTGGATGGATGCCTTTTACACCCAGCCATGGGCCCTACACCCTCACAACCACTGGGACAAACCGCAGATAGGAGGGTTTAGTGCAGGGGATGGCAGAAACAAGGCAGGATTTCGCACCGCTCCGAGGCTACCTGGAGGATGGGCAGGAAAATCAAGGTCTTTACAGATAATTTTTCCTTCCTTCCTTCTGGTAGTCCCCAGAGGATAAGGACAATAGAGGCAGCTGTGTAACAGGGCAGGTAATAGAATAAAACCATCAAGAATAATATGATCCCTTGCTGTCTTCAAACACACTTGCTTTCATTTTGATTTGCACAGCCCAGCAAATACAACTCTACAGTTTATGTTGCCCTCCCCAGGCCCCACTGCAGACCTTGTCCCACACTGCCTGGTGCCCCTTCCCCCTCCCCGCGCCCCCTGGCTCCTCTGCCAGCTCTCTCTGTCCTGGCACTCGCAGCATTGATGCGGTCCAGTGCAGCGTCTTGTATAGATATCACAGCTATCTGCAACGTCAGAAGCAAACCATGGTGTTAAAACAGCATTTCACCTTCCTTTAACCTGCTTTTTAAGGACACTGCAGTGATACTACTCCCTAACAGTGCTCACGTTATCTCATTTAGCAGCATCTCGGATAACTCCCTCCAATCCTGCACTGAGCTGTGTGATGAACAAGTCACTTTTCCACCATGGGTTATCCTGCGCTTTCAGTCTGAATTCACAAAACCATCACACCTTCTCCATTCAAATCTCTACTAACAACTCCTTTGTGCCTTTCAAGTTACAAGCTCAAAATAATAATAAAAGCTCTAGGTTATCCTTTCTTGTGGGTTTCCCAGTGACCTTGACTGACTGCTTTAACAGAAAATGTTCTGCATACCAAAAAATGAGCCCATGGACAATTCTTAGAAACAAATGAGCTAAGAAAAAGTCCTTTGTGCAGTTCCAGCTCCCTTCTTCCTCATTTCCATCTGTTGTAGCTGTGTAATCATCACTGTTTTGCCATTTTCTGTCACAGCAGAGATTGGAGGAAAGGGGTAACAAAGAGGCTACAGAGTCTAGAAGTGTGACAAACACAAGTAGCGGGCAGCTTCTCAAAAATGAAATGCAGTTCTACTAAAATAATCTTTTATTTTTGACATTCTCTTCCCAGGTTTCCTGCCCACTGCCCCTTGCTTTATCTATTTAAGTCACCAACTATTCAGGGGCTGCCTGGTATCACACTCTGCATCCCATACAATAACATCCTTATGGACTGGGATACATGGGTGCTACTAAAATAGAAATGAAACTCAGTCAGCTGTATGTGCCATGCTAGGTTAAAAAAAAAAAAAAAAAGGTCACAAGCAAAGGTTCAGATCCAGGTGCAATTCAGCAGCACTGGAATGACAGTGCCCTAAAGCCACTTAAAACAAACAAATAAACAGCAACAACAAAAAAACAGAGTCAGGGCTTATTTATCTCGGGCATAGCACCCAGATAATATGGCTTGTCGGCATCTGGACCGACACTGGCGAGTCTGCTGCGAGCGGCACGGCTCTGCTATTCAGGTCTCTGCTAGCTCATGCATTTCTGCATTGTACTCCATTTTGTAGTGTCAATATAATCCTCTGCTGTCTTCCAGACATTTACTACACTGATTTTCACTAAGTCCTGTTCAGATCACTTAGCAGATAATTAAACAAACAAACCAAAAATATTCCTAAGTGAAGAGACTGTTTCCATACAGATGCCCTTGCAATTAAAATTTCATTAAAAAGGAAGAAAGCTTTCCATTCTTTCTAAAAACATCTGATACTCAAGGAAGGGATTTTTTTGAAGGGGAAAAGAAAAAGATACTATTTTACATTTTCCTCAAGCTTACACAAAAAGAGAAGGAACACAATACACCTGTGCACAGAATTGCTCATTTTCACTCTCTCTAAATGAGCCAGACGCTCATTCTGCACATTGTGAAGTAAAACAGAAAGCATTATGTGCAAACATTTACAGTATAAAAAGCCTCGTCACCTGGGATACTTGCTGCTTTTGAAAATTCCGGTCAAAGATAAAAACCAAGACAACTCATTGTAATCAATTATGCACAGATAGTCCTCAGCGTATGGGCAATTCATAAAAATAACACTAAAAACTTAACGTGGATTTACATGCAGAAATGAAATATGGACATGGACAAAACACTAATCTTCTGATTGGTATCTTATATCGACAATCCCTGTTGTATAAACGAGTCTCTGGCTAAATAGCACTTCCTTGAAAAAATTTCCAGCAGCCCTTTAACCACCCTCGCTTACACAAGAGGAGCTGCAGACACAGCCCAGGACTGTGTGAAGGTTACAGCAGGCTGCAGTTGGGGAATCAGCACTACAACAAGCTGGACACAGGTTTTATTTCTGCGTAGGCAGGGATGATTAACTCCCCCATGCATCCAAAAAGCACTCGTGGTGCAAAGAAAGTCATTACTTGACAATCTGGCTCTTTTTTAAAAGAGGGACTGCAATACATGGTGGCAAGCCAGACGTGATGCATAGCATTTCCCCTATACGTACACCCCCCTGTATGTACAGCAGCTGGTGGGAAACTGCAATGATCACCCTCCAACATTAGCCACTAAATTCAAAAAGGAAGTTGAAGATGTATTCAGGTTTCAGGCATGTACGAACATGCTATCATCATCATCCCCACTAATACCAAATTCATGCTTCGAGGTCTTTCCTATGTCTTTTTTGCTCAGCCTTAGTCAAGTCAAAGAATTCACATCTCGGTGTCAATCCTTTCATCAACTTTACACCCCTCAAAACCTGTAAAATATTTATATTTCCACGTGAGGATTTATTCCTGTTTTTTTTCTAGCTGACATCCCTTCGTCACGGGTCTTACACATTTTTGCCTAGGTGAGCCCCAAAAGGTATGCAGTGACTTAATGAGAAGATCAATTACTGTTCATAAGAAAAGATACTGTCTCTTTAAAGGTTATTTGAAGGTTGATTGCTATCTTATTGCTTATATCCTGCAAATCTATTCAGCCTTATGAATGAATTTGACCTTTTTATACTTACTGGGAAAAAAAACAGAACAGAAGTTAATTTACAGCTCTATAATACAACACTTTTTCCCAGAGAAATGAAAGGGCATTCAAATCGATACCTGCACAATAACACTCTGATGAATGTTTGCACCCAATTTTCTCATTTTGCTAACTTGAGATTGGGCATTTTGAATAGTTCTCAAAGAACATATTCTTTATGTGCTGTGAAGTATGTGGTATTGTGCCCAAACAATGCTAGAGGATAATCATTATAGGAGTATCACTGGGCCTGAAAAGGTCAGTTAGTTAGAAATGTCAGCTTTCAATGCAACTGTGCTGGACCTTCCTATGTAAGGATCCAATTAAAGGGACATGCCAAGGTGCATGGAAACATCATGGTGACCCATAATAATAATAAGGTATTGTGGAAAAGCTTGATATTTTTCTTCAAAAGTAATGGATTAGCCTTTAGAATATCTTCTCTGCAGTCTTATTTTGACTTTGCAAATATCACTTATTCTACATGTATCCAAAAAAAAGGTCATTTTCTTAAAATGCAAAGGTGGGGATGAAGCAGCCTTACTAAAAGTAAATGTTTTGCAGCTAAATGGAAAACAACTTCTGGTTTCATTACTGGATCAAGAAAGTGTCATTTCAATACATCTCAAAACTGTGATATTTGAGAAGGATGTAGATGGTGTTTGGGGAGACAGATGGGGATAGGTCAGGGGACAGGCAGAAAGATCAGGGTGGATTTATTCTCTTGGGATGTGATGTGAGTGAAGACTGCCTGTGCAGGGAAAAGATGGTGGGAACAGCAACACTGTTCAGTGAGTATGTAGCATCTCTGCAGTTGTTATTCCAGCAAATGGAGAGGTTTAAGTAAGAACTAGGAAGGTACTGATGTGCACAAATAAGTAATTACAAGCAGCAATATTACTTCTTATCACAGCAAATGGGAGTTCTTACAGCTCTTTGAATACAGTAAAGATGAGGAATAGGATACAGTCAAATTTCCTGATTAGCCTCAGGACAGCTGAAACCAACTTAATGGCACTCACACACACAAAAAAATATTAAAAAAATTCCACATTTTCTCTCTGCTTTCTGTTAGTACATCATCTGGCTAAAGTTTCACTAAGTCGAACAAACTTTTTCCTGTAGTTTTAATGTTCAGTGAAGACTGACAACACAGGAATTTCACCTTGAGTTGACACTAAAATATATATTTTACTTGTATGGTAGAGAAATTCTTGTACTGTCGGTTCAAACCAACCATCTGGGGTCCGTTGTCTTGCTGAGCAATGAGGTACTGTCCCCCAAGTTATTTTACATTATTGTGGGCAAATGAGTGGATTAACACCCAGTCTATAAGTGACATGAGAAGTAGTTTCACTATCCATCACTGAACATTAAAAGACTCAATTATTAATGGAAAGATAAGTAACTTCTTTTCTCTACCACCTTTCCAAATAAAATAGCATGTGAAGCTTCACTAACAAACATGAACAGTAATTATGTTAGGCTGTTTAAAAGTGCAAGACGCTATCCCTTGACGCATACTTAGACCAAAATCGATGTACTATTAATTAATAAGGACTAGCAAAAATAGTACCTGAGTTTTAGCAGCAAACAACTTTCTGTCACATTTTATTACTCTGTATCATTTTTACTAATACCTGTCTTATAGCTTCATGACTTTGAGTTCATATTATTTTCATGCTTCAATTAGAAAGAAGTAGATAGCCAGACTATCCAGGAAGGTAATGGAAAAGTCTTGTAGCTGGGCTTAGTGGTGGAATTTATAGTTAAATGAAACTTTTGAATATACTATAAAACTTCTCCTTCCTTTATATAGTTTTACTTGAGGTCTCATAAGCAGTAATATGTAGAAATGCAAAACTTAATCAGCTAAAAAATACAGCAAATCCCACATATCACTTTATGCAATGCCAGGAGAGTAGAAATATATTTTCCTAACCAGAGGAAATTAACTAGGCAACAGTCCTATATCTATAATTTAAAGCTGTAAAATATGTATGGCAGAAACTAAAGCCACCTTAAAAGAATTCAGGGTAGTAGTGTATCACAAATTAATGAAATGGAGACATTTTTAGAGCATGCTGCCCTGTTGATATTAAAGGGGGGAGAATATTTCACCACATAGATCAGTCTGATAAATACTTTTAAAATCAAGCTTTTTTTTCCCCTGTTTCAAAGCATAAGAGCTTGAATATTAGGGGGAAGCACAAAAAAAGTCATTAACATTTCTGATCAAATCTCAATGCCACTCCACCGAGATTAGGAATACCTGACGTTGTCCCTGCATGGAAACCTCTAATGTGGTCAGAGGAAAATTTGCCTAAATCAAAAGGCAGGAATTACAGAGCCAGCTCTTACTTTATTTCACCTAAAACAGAGCTGAAAGAAACTTAAAATATATTCCATGCCGTAGCTAAGCTGGGCACTATGGAATATTCAACTACCCGAGGTTTTTTAAATGCAATCAATTTACTGCTGCCAAATGCAGTAAGTTTATATACATCTGGGAAACATGCACCTACGGTGCTGATGAATTTCTCCTGACATTGCACTGATTTCAAGAGAGTATTATTTTAAATTGGCAGTAGAGAGACTGGTGGAGAAGGCTAAAGCCCTTAGGACGGCTGAATCAAAGGGAATTTCAAAAGAATTTTCCTGATGGGTCTTGGATAATATCACATGTTAGCTATTTTCAAAGCCAATAGTTTCCAACACTCTTCCATTTACGGTATCAATAATTAAAAAATACTTCAGAGGGAGATGAGCTTACCTTACTGAGAAGAGAAATTGGAAAGCTGTATTATTATCGTAAACACAGGAGATGCAAAAAGCTTTGTCTCCATGGAAAAGCTATGGAAACAGGGATATCTTATTTGCAACTATTGAGTGGTTACCACAAAACGTGATGTATGTCCATGTTCAAAGTGTTACTAGAACACGATCACATAGAAATTAAGGGCAGATTCTCATCTGCTTTGTGCAGCAAGGCCAAATTAAAACACCTGAAGATCTGGGGGTTTAACCCAAAGTCAACGAGAAGTGTTAAGGAAGTGTTTTGGATCAAACTCAGAGGTAAAACTAACTTTAACGAAAATTTAAATTACCAAAACTTAAATCTCGTTATGTCCCACTCCCTGCCAGCATGTCCCTGCCAGCTACTGATGAATTTTTAACGTCTTTCCCCCACCCCACTGCGCACATCAGCTCTGACTCCGGCACCCTGAACTGTACAGCACGTTACAGTCTAATTGTAACTCACATGTCAAGGGGCAAGAAGAAAAGAGTGTGGCAAAAGCATTGATAAATTTAACTTAACATTCTCCAGCTACTCAGCAGTAAGGCAGAGCAGTGAACTCCCCTCCACATTTTACATGGGTGTCACTTACTTCAAAGGAATATATTTGAGCATAAGGGAGTCTGGCTTGCTCCCAGCCTATGCATCATTTGTGCCTGGCTGTTTCTGGAGACCCACAGCAAAGCAAAGGCTTCCTCCAGTTTGGGGTGCATTGTGGAGCTTTCCATAGCTGTTTTCTTAGGGGCAGTGGAATAGGTCAGCTCTGTACATTGCATACAAAACTTGCAGCTGGAGCTGCAGCTCTCACCCTCTGCGTTTCTTTTCTTTTTTCTTTTTTTTTTTTCCTCCCCCATTTTTTACAGAGCGCCCCCGGTCCAGGTTACAGATTAATGATCCATACCTGTCCAGTTTAACATACAAATGTGCTTTTAAGTCAAGCACCTGTTCCTCCGTGCGTGCATTGCTGGGTGTTTGGAAGCCACCTGGAGTAAGGCAAGAGGCAGCAGCAGGTCACCCTCGCTGCATGGGCTGGGCACAACGTCGGGACACGAGGAACAGGCACCACCTCCTACCCTTCAGTGATTCCTGGGGAACTGTGGAATGGCCACAGCCTTGGGGAACAGCACGACTACCATAAGGTAATGTTAAGGTTTCTATGATCCCAGAAACTCTCTTCTGAATGTTTTGGCACTTGTGTCTCAACACCCCTTAATTGACATTAATAGCATTATTTTACCTTGCAATTACTGTCATTAACTGGCTGATTCAATTTTTGGAAATTTTTTTAGTGGCACATGCAAAAGAGCTGTTGTAAATACCTGCAAGGAATCACCATCAATTCTTGACTAGATGTACAAAAACTGGTTTGGGGATTTCACAGACACGCAAAAGGAAAATTATATTCGTCATGACAAAAGTGCACATCACAGAGGTCACCTTTGGTTTTGAAGTCCTTTGTCTGTTCTTACAATTAAGCAATAGGGCTTTGGTGGCTGATACTGCTTGTGAGACATGGAGGACTTTCATACTATAAATAAGGCAGAGCGACCTCCTCCACAAACGAAGGCTGCCTGCCTGCGGCAAGGTGGAGAACAGGAATAAATCCCACAGGATTAACAGCTGCAACTAAATAGCCCAGTCCCTAATTTGAATCAGTAAATTAAGGCATGACAGTGATTATGGCTGATCTCAGCCATCATAAACGGTATCACAACTTCGTAAAAGCAGACTGTTGATGTCAGATCTTAGAGCAAGGACTCAAAGAATGAAATGTTTTAAAGTTGCAGTCTCCAAAGATAGATAAAAGCCTCACAACTATGATTTATTTTATTTTTGTATTTGTAGAGCCCAGACTAGACCCTTTAATCCACAAGGTTGACATTTTCCAATCCTACTAGGAATTAAGTGCCTAACTTTTTCAGCCTCTGAAAAATCTCAGCTTTAGGTTCTTAGGTAAGTTTGGCCTGATCCAGCGTCAGGCTTCTTTTGAAAATACCTTTTCTGAAAGCAAAACTGTAGGCACCCAATTATATAATCATGGCAGAAACATCTTTTTTTTTTTCCTATTTAGCCAATTATTGTAGATTTCTGGCTAAATAGCAAAGGGTAAAACTTGCATTTCAGGAAAAAATGCATGTTGCAGAAAGCTTCTCCTCCCCACCCACACCCCTCCCACCACCCCTTTAGTGCAGTTATGTCTACCTATGCAATTATTGAAAACTATTTTGATCCTTCCAACTAATTGCTGTGTTGATTTAGTAGATGGCTGTATTAAACTGAGATCTGAAGCAATAGGTACTTACTATGATTACATCTATGCACAACCTCAATTTAGTCAACCCTTTCATTGTCTCAGTGAATTCCATATCTGAAATTATGAGGAAGGTATCAAAAATTCATGCTACAGAAAAGTCTCACGGTAAGTTATTTTGGTCCCCCAACCCTCTTTTTCTCTTATTAAAAAAATGTCTGTGGACTTTGGTGCCCTTGCCCAAGATCTCAGTGCTTCTTATGATTAAGACCTTCAGAGATCTTTTTCTTTTTCCTCTAGAAATAAGGAATGCTGAAGATACGAAAAATGAAAAATGTGCCATGTTTGTCCTTGAAGTTACAGTCAGAATAGTGACAATGGCTGTATCGCACTGTATTGTTGCTTTTATCAGCAAGTGCCCTGAGCATACATTAACATAATTGCAAACTGCATGGAAAGTGAACATGCAAAAATGTGATGCAATTGCCAATAGCCTCAAACATCTGTCCCAAAAAGTGTTCCTCCTCCTTGTTTTAATTCTTATTATTTTAACAAGGTTAGCGAAGGAGAAACCATGTCACAGATTATATCTACATTTAGAGTGTCAGAACAATTATTGATGCAAAATTGTTATCTAAGCAAATGTGTGTCACATTTTGTTCACTTCCCATAACACCTGTTCATTTCGCTAACACATTATTCCCAGTTAAAGCCAGGACTCATTAGTCCCAGTTAAATCCAGGACTCATTAGTCCCAGTTAAAGTGAACCTGAAAGCTTAATACCTACATACATCTGAAAAATTAAAAAAGTTAACCAAAAGGTAGCACCATTCAAGCACAGTGTACATCTGAAACTGGTGGGCAGCAAACTTCTGTGGCAGCTAATGGAAAGAAACTGAGCCAGAAAAATAGTAATAAATTAAAAGCCACCCGGCCTTAAAAGCTGCCATCAAAGAAGAACACTATTCGAGCGACCTGCATTTCAATCACCGCGCTGAGGCCTTTGAAACTCACTGTACCAAACAGCTCGACGCTTTCCCACTGTAATGAGTTTTAGTTTATCTCCTCAATAGGCAAATGACAAAAGGCATTATGAAGCAGGTCATTTGAAGCATTTTAATTTTACCTAAATATTTTCTCACCCACTTGGGGGTTCTCTGCCCTAAGCCTGGCCCTCCTGCCTCCCACCACGCGCAGAGGGCCACCGCTTCCTTACTCCCCGAACCGCTCACGTTTGCCATCAAGAAAAGTCAAACTTGCATTTCTGTGATACTTGAACACACGTTGTGAATTCGAGGGCATCTGCCCTGCAGATATACCGCTAACTGTAACCCCAGGAGGCTTAAAGAAATATCAGCACTCAAATTCATAGAGTAAAGGTCTGAAGAGGCAGCTCTGTGAATGGATAACTGCCCGGGGCTTTGCCAAGCACAATATAGCTGTCACTTGTTATTACGTGAAAGATTTTCTGGGGAACAGTGTTTTTCATTTTGCATGTCAGAGACAGGGGAAAAAACACATTTAGACAACCATCTCTTTAAGAAAAGAGAAGAGAGCCGTGCAGCAGAGCTCACTTACCAGGGCTGGTTATTGTCAGGAGGTCAAGCTGCCGTTTCTGCTGAAAAACAAATTATAAAAGGAATTGTTAAAAGGGGACTAATTTTAGCGGGTCAGCTTAGACCTGCAAAGTAAGTGTTGTGACATTTATAGCAGAATTAATTACAAGTTACATGGCTCACAGTAACTCTTTTGGATGGAATCCACATGTACTTCCTGTGGAAGAAAAAAAACCCTTGCTCAGTCCTTTTAATATGTTTTTATTTGCACTTACAAAGTGTTACTTCTTTTTTTTTTTTTTTTTTTTTTTTTGGAACATATACTTGAAATGGATAGCTAGAAGCAGGGATGGACCGATATATTTATAAAAGTGATTTCTGGTTCCACAGGGAAGAAGACAAGGAACCAAAGGAACCAAGACAAGAAATTCTAAGTTCTTTATTCATATCAATCACTGACTCATAGCCTGTATGTGATCAAACACAATTATATCGCCTTGGGGTGAACCTTTCAAAGACACGTAAAGGGATCTAGACAAACTCAAGACTGATAAAAGGAAAGCTTCTTTTCATGCTGAGCGCAGTCAGCCCATGGATCTCATTGCCACCAGATATCCCTCACCCCAAAAGCTTGCCACACTTGATCATCACTGGGTATGTGTACAGACAGCAAAATGCAGCGAGTTATTATGGCAAATAATCAAGTTTAAACAGATGAATGTTCTTTGGAAGTGCTGCAAACCTTCACAGGGCAAACCAACCCGTACTACAAGAAGGTTAGGAAATTTTTTTTGCCTGGAACAAGCTATCCTGCTAATGCCTTTGTGACGGTGGGGTGCATCTGAGGTTCCCTTTCCCCGTAACATGTAGCCAAGGTTGTTGCCTACTCCATGTTCCCAGCCTTAGGTGATCTCCCCACTGTTGCCTCTCTGTACCCTGCCACTCAAATCCATATGCTCCTGGACCATTATCATCCTCTTCCACCTTTCTGTGGGCGAGAGCTTTCCACTACTAGCAGGGCTTTCCCCGTCTCACAGACATACTGTTACTGCCTCTTCTTCAAAGCACTTTCTAACTTACTGTCTTCTCCCTAACTTTGTCCAACATTAGTGTGTTTAGCTGGCATTGAAGATTATACTGTCTAGTTTAATTCCTCTCTCCTAATTTGCTCAATAATGTCTGTGTTACTTTCATTTATTGTCAGCACTATTGATCTTTCTCTAATCTAATTCTCATCACTGCATTCACTGTATTCCCTGGGTGACAGCTGAAAGTCCTTGAGGAGGAAACATTGACTTGGTATTCCCTACTGTGAACACTCTTCCTTGGAAATTATGACTGATGAAACTCCTTTCCAAACCCATCATTCCTCTATAAGTAAAGCTTCACTGGCTGAAGTGTATGGACACAGCTGATGATCCACTAAATGTACTTGAGCTATATGGCCAACAGTGAGTGTGGTTTGCTGGGAAGCTGAGTGGGGTATCAGGCTGAAAAAACACATGTTCTGAAACCTTCCTGGCCTTCAGTACCTTAACTCTTGTACAACACAAATCATATTTATGAGAAAATTCATTCTCGTCCGCTTTCATAAGCACTCCTTGTTCTTTTAACTCTGCTAAGTCATTCTGAGTATGACCTTAGCAGTAGACTTGATTACATTTGTTTTAATATGAAATACTAAGGCCAGATTATGCCAAGCTTTTTTCCAGGCGTGCCAGGGTAATGGTAAAATGGAGCAGAAGACCCTGCTGCTGCCTTGTGTCACCTCCACAAGAACCACTCAGAAATGCTGTCCATACTCTGCTGCTGGGGGCTGCTTACCCCACCCTCCTTTTCCAGGGAGCAATAATGCAAAACAAGCAATAGTGTAAGGAAAGGACCCACCTCCCAGCGGGAGCTGTAAGACGAAACATCTTCTAATGAGCTAAATTTTATATAGATCCTGTGCCTTAATCGTGATTCATACGTACAAAGCTACAAAATGCCAAGGTTTAGCACCCACTGGCCCAAAAGCTTTCCTTACATTTCTCAGCACAACTGGAACTCCAAATGCTGTATTTCTAATGAACAGCTAGAGCAGAAAATATATATCCAAAGCCTACACTCTGTGAAAGCTTCTCTGCTGGGAAAAAAGGTGGAATATAAACACCCTGCATCAAAGAAGGTTGCAAAATGTAGAGATCTGGAATAGAGAGAAAAGCATGTAGCCCAGCTGGCCCCCAGTCCTGACTAGAGTCTATTAGCTAGGGTAAAAATAAACATTAAATAAACCCCTAAATAGCTTAATTTAGTACTGCAGGAAAACAAGAGCATATAGAATAGGCTAAACAAAATGGGAAATAAAATGAAATTATTACAAGTTCATTTTGTAACTTTTTTTCTGGTTTGGACACTGCCTTCGAGCTGGCTTTGGAAAAAAACCCCAAACAAACAAAAAACAAAAAACAAAACCAAATTAACTCCAGAGCCAGGAAATCTTTGTGTATGTGTTGAACATTAAGTTCAAGTTATTTCTCTGACTTCAAGTGGAGCCGCACTGATCTTTTGCATCTAACACCTAACTGCTGCAAGGGATTTGAAATGCCACCAGGTTCTTGGCACTGGCTCCACCCAAACGCTCCGGGCTGGAGCACAGTGGTTACTGCCTGCCTGGTGCGCCGGGAGAGGGAAAAAAATGTCTCTGCTCTGACCTTCAGCAGACCTTGAAGAGGTTTCTCTAATTTGGCTCAGCAAGGGAGGTTTGTGCACACTCACCCCAGCCCTGGAGAGGAGGAAGCGGCAAAGTGCATTCCAGATTTGTGCATGTAAACATGCAAAATGCACTAATTATGGATACAACCCCTTTTCAGAAATTCAAGCCTGCTCTCAGATCTCAGGGGCTAGCTCTCTGCCGTTTCCAGGGCTCAGCCTGATGCAAGCAGTCTAGTAACTAGATGGATTTTTTTAAAAAAACATACAGACACGCTTATGAGTAGCTATAAAAGCAGCAGAATTTGAATTTAGAGAGAGACATTACAAGTGTCACAAAGATTAATAAAATAATTTCATCAGAAGTATCACGGCTGTGGGGCTTTATATATTTGCTTCTCCCTTCAGTGCTGAAAGATGCAAATTGCAGCTGTTGGCCCCCTCCAGCGCGATAACCCTCTCCCTGTTTTGACAGATTTCTTAAAAGACTCATCTCACAAGATGTCTGGCTTTTTTTTTTTTTTTTTTGTTCTGCCTTTAGTAATTTTCCACTTCTCAAACACCTGCCCCTGCAGAGATGTTTGGGACTATCCCAATCTTCAGGCAACCTACCGTCCCATGAATTACTTACAACCTGAGCATTGAAATGTAATGACTCTAGTCCCTGGTCAGGAGCGAGGTGAGAGTTTCCCATATCACTAAGGCTGGATTTCACCTATGTGGACAAAAAGGCATTCCTTAAGAAACACTAAAATGATTTCTGCAGCATCAGCCATAATATGTAAGAGGCAAACTGAAAGATTCCCTGTATCACCACAGCATCTCTAGTGCTATAATCCTGTCCTACCCTTAAGGGGCAGCATCCTCATTTCCACTTTTTGGCTATTTGAAAGCCCAAAGGCAGGAAGAGGCCACTGGTGATTCACAGCAGCTTCCAACCTCCTGCGCTTTTCCGCCGCTGGTGCTACCCAGAGGCACCGTCCCCACCGCGCGTTAGGGCTCTGCAGCAAACCTGCAGCAGATTGCATTCACTTCCACAAAATTAACACAATCTTTAATTAATGCAATAAGCACTGATGAGTAATAAATCATATTAAAATACAAGGAAGGCAGATTTTTCATAAATTAAGCATTGATTCATTTAATAAATATTAATCTACTAACTATCAAGAATTCATCACATCTTAGAAAACCAGTTCAAAAACCTCGCTGGTAAGCTGGTCTGAAGTGTGCAGAATGGTCCCTGTTCACCCATAATATACACTTATTTTTAACTAAATCCTTAATTTATCAGGTTAAACAACTTGCCTGAAATTGAGTCTGGGTTATTATTCCACTGCAATACGCAATTCTCTCAACACAGATTCTACCTCACCCCTCAGATAATTTCCTAAATTTTGCTTAGTAACTCCCTTTCTGAGTACCTCCATTCTCTCCCTTGATGTTGGTGGTCTTTAAAATATTTGCTGACTGGTGTCATTTAATTTTCACCTCAATTAACTCAGCGAGAGTTGCAAAACTAGAAAAAAAAACAACCTGTAGGGGGGTGTAAATTAACTCATTCATTTAAGTTTAGCTTATCTACAAGATGTTCTTTCACACTTTGCTCTCTGCAGAGTTTCTCCAACCTTTTATATAGATGTGGGATGTGCTGCACTTGCTTTGACTCTTATCTACAGATTAGCAAAAGAGAAGGAAAAAAAGCCAGATGCAAAGATGCCCCACGAGACTGATATGGAGCTGTTTCTGTAGCAACCGATGATTTTCTTCTCATGTAAGAATGAGCCTAGTCATATCTAATTCTGAATGTATCTGGGCCTCACTTGCCAGCCAAAGCTGTGTCAAGTATAAAGTCAATATAGTTCAGAAAGAGTGATAAAAAAAAGCAATTATAAACTCATCTTCCTACTCCTACATGCCTCCTCCAGCCAGGATCCGAAAGATATCCTTACCCCTGCCTTCTATCCCAGCACATCATCTCCAAGCCCCCAGTATCCAGCAGAGCTGGTAAGGAGAGATGGAGGTGGCAGCCAGGCACCCGGGTATCACACACATGAGGCTTCTGTGCTGCAGGCTCCTTCAGCAGCCTTGTGCAGCCACGTCCCAGGAGACGGTGTGCTCCAGCAGGGGTTCTCTAGACACCGAGGGCATCTATACCAGCCTTGCTCTGAGTCTCCATACGAAACTCCAAAGCCCAGAGACGAGACCAACTTCAGCTTTAGAAAGCTTTTGTTGTGTTTGTGCCATTTCACTGCCTCGACTGCGGGCAATATTTTCTGCAGCTATGAACCCGAAGGCAGGCTGCCCATCTCATAACATCTCCTGCTATAGTCTACCCACGTGAAGCTGGAATTGACTCTGGGACCACAGGAGGACTTTCTCTTCCTAAATGTATTTTACCCAGCCTGGTCTCTGCTATTGATCTCTTCCATCTAATTTTAATGTGAACAAGTGTCTCTCCCTACTACCTTCAATCTACTATGCAATGCAGAGGGTTTAAAATGGAAATCAAGTGCATGATTTTTATTATTTTTTCCTGGAAGCCTTGCCACAAGTTGTTATTAACTGTGCCTTTTCCTTTTAACTTCTAAATTAGCGCTTCTCTTCTTTAAAATGTGTTGACATAAAAGTAACTGAAACCAGTGCATCTTCTCACAAAATAAAGCTGAGTACATATTGAAAGGTGACTTTCACGTTTCTAAGGTCTTTATTATTGCACAATGTAACATCAATGCTTTTGAAAGCTATCGTCTAACATTACATCATGAAAGAACCCAAAAGTTCAGAAAAATCTCAGAGCGCTCCCAAGTGTGCAGCTTGGCATGGTGTGGATGGGACAACACAGCTGCCCCCAAGCACCACCACAAGCCTCGGTGGTTTGCACTGGAGGGACTGACAGTGGAGGAGAGGGAGAGGGCAGAAGGAGCAGAGGGGGAGAGGCAAAAGTCTGTGCCCCATCCTTTCGCATTGCTGCCTGACAGGTGACAAGCTGTGCACCTCGGTGTGCTCTGCTCCTGTGGAAAAGAAACTTCTGTGCTGAAGGAGTGTAAACCTTTTGGTTGTTTGTTGATGGACAGTTTATTCAGGGCTAATTAACATCTGGAAAAAAACCTAACTTTCTAATGAAGGCTTAGATAAAGGAAGGTGTTAGAAAAAAGTAAATATAACTCAGTGAGCATTTCACATCTAAGTTTCTCAAATGCAAGTTTCGCTACTTGCCCCCTCCTTCCCATCAGAGTGCAAGACTTATCTCCAAAGAGAAACTCTTCATTTAAGCAATGACCCCAATAAGCTACTGATTCAAATCCTGTTAAAACGGATAATTTAATGATTTGAGGTTCTTTTTTTTTTCTTTTTTGAATCACATTATGCCAAGCAGTAATCTTTTCTTTCCATCCTGAAATCAGACTTTTGCTCCTATAATGAAGCAAGATCTCACATTCTGTACTTCCTGTATGATTGGCTGCTAAAGTTTCCTGGTATAATGATAAAATGAACCAGTCAGTTTGTTGACACTTGACTGGGATCTTAGTAAATTGCATCTGCTGTAGCCTACACTGTGGAATCAATTATTGATGATGTAGGTGTGGGAGAACATTTATAAATTGGTTTGGGATATGTTATCGCTCATGCTAAGAGCTATAATGAGCATTTTAAACCATTTTAACAGTGACCTCTACAGACATTTGATTGTTTCAGTATTTGGTAACTCAATTCTGTTTTAAAATCAAACCCAAGTCCAAATGCTGAAAGGCAGTGCCAAACCATTAAGCTACTTTACCTATCCTTCCAGTTCACATATTCTTCTACTTAATATCTGACACCTATGTCTATCTTTCCCAAAACCCAAGTGCCAAGGACTTTCTTATTTTTCAGAAACACTGCCGAACAAGTAGCTAAGACCCCTCCTTCCCCCGCCCCCCGCCCCCTTCAACTATTTCTCTCAAGAACACAACACTCACATATAATGTTCTTACAGTCCTGTTATGCTCAAGAGCTATTTAGAAAGAACATTAATACAATGAAGGTTAAGAAAAGACTGAAAAGCCATGCAAGGTATCTTCGGGCACACATGCAAACATGCAAGCACGCTGCAGTGCCTACGGCAGCAGCAGTAGGACACAGCCCCAAAGGCTTGGTGAGCAGATTACTACCAGAAGCAGTGGATCCCTGCCCAAAGCAACAGCCACAGGAGGCTGAGTAACCTGTGTGGCTGTGCCCCAGAGGCCATTTGCAACGTGCACGCTCATGCTGGTCACACAAATTCACCGTCTGCTCCACATGTTCTTGAGTGACACCTCTATAGGTTGCCTTATTTACATACAGAGCGCTCATAAAGATAGTATCCAGATTCTCACTAAACCACTAGAAATCAAAAGAAAAAGCCCCTCAGTTCACTATAAATATTTACAATTACAACAAAAAGTCGTTAACACTGTCTTATCTCCGAAAAGAATGAGAGGAGGAATGAACTGCTTTGGAATGAACTGATCCTTAACTTTGCCAATGAGAGTTATGATGACAGAAAGCCTCTTCGGTTTTCTGTGCTCCTGCATCTGAAAATAACAAGCATCCTTATGCACCTCAGTGAAGCAACAGAAAGGCAGATCAGTGACAACTTTATGGTTTGATGACACATACTATGCATATACAGTGCATCTTCTCAGGTGTGCATGTAAAAGGGCAACCCTGATTAGCTAATAACAGGCTCTTTTTAACCCAAGCCAAAATATGGCAAGCAAATCCAATCACTTTATTGAACCCAACTGGCAAACTTGACTCAGAGCTCCCAATTTCAGAGACTTCTATCCTTCTTGTTAATTCAAGCCTGAAACGCTGAGACAAATCCATGCACAGATAGCTAGTGCTCCAGTCACTCCACAGCCTGCGCAGGGTATGCAAGTGTATGGAATACATACACAAACACTGGTATTTCTCCCGCAGTAAAGACTGGGGGAAAAGGATGGATGATACAGCCAATACCTTGTCTGTGCTTTGTTCTGCTCTTCCCCTAAAGCTTTAGGCCTGCAAGAAATGAAGGAAGAGAACAGGGCCCATTTCTCCATGGTTTGACTCCACATCCAGGTTGGAATCAAGCTTCTTTGTAGTTCCACTAAGAGAAAGGTGGCTGTGGCTATGTGCACGTTTTAAATGAAGCTTATGTACTTACTTACACAGCAAGGGCTCGGGTTCTACTCATTCCACAATTTAACTCAGCATTTTAAAGGGTTTGTTTTGGTAACAAACTGCCATGCAGGTTTTTCATAGTTTGTGGTATTATTATGTAAATTGCAGAGCCGTGGTTATAATCCTGTGCTTGTGACATCAATTACTTAATGCCTATAAAGATTACTGTAACACCACAAACAGAGGATTATGTGTTAAAGTACATAGTAAGCAGCAGGAGCTAATAAACTCTTCTCTTTAAATTTTATTTATTTGGAAAAAAAAGGTAAACAAGGGCAGAAAAACTATACAGACCACACACAGTGCCATTAACAACCAAAATCCATATATGATGCAGATCGCTTTAGGCATTGCACAGCCATTCTTTAGTCGTGAATTCCTGTCTTACGTGAAGTCTTACAAAGGCAAGGAGCAGGACTAGTGAAAGCAATTATGAACTTTGAAAGTCCAGCATTTGTTGGGGGGTAAGCAACAGTATTCAATGAATGTTTAATTAGAAACAAAGCATATCTACCTATACCAGTAATGGGATATTGACTAACTAGCCATTGTTTATGGGCTGTTTTAGATAACAGACAAGACAGATTAACCCCCAACATATGCAATTTTAAAACTAAACATGCAGGTATAGGAGCCTGTGATCACACAATAAGGGCCACACTAACCCAGAGATTTACATCCCTGCTCTGTCCCATCTGGACCTTGAGACTGAACTTCAGCTGCTTACATCCAGCTACAAGCCGCAGATCATTCTTTTGCTGTGTAACTAAATATTTATTGAAACTGGGACTTAAGTTCCAATGTCTGCATCCAGTCAGAGTAGTTTAGCTACCAGCTAGTAGCAGTTGTCCTACTCTCTCCATGTCAACTAATAATAAACCTAGCAAACTGTCATCGTGCCAGAATAGCCAGTCCACTAGTAGTGAGAAGGCTGACTTGGGTTCAAAGAAAATACCGTTTTGAAAAATATTTAATTTTATGAAAATTAAAAAAAAAACAACAACCCAACACTTAGAACTCTGAGGGGGTTACTGGGAAGTTTTCTGAAACACAAGAAATTTTCACTAGAAGAGTCCTTCTTTGTAAGAAGTTAAATACCTTCTTGTTTGGTGAACAGCATGTGTTTGCACTGGGTTTGGCTCCTGCTCTGTATTAGAATTCTGCTCAGGACAGCACTTAAGTGGAAAACAAAGTTCTGAATTACAGCACTGACGCAATCTACTTCCTAATACACCTGAGCCCAGGCAAAAGAAACACATCTTTGATAAACTTTTAAGAAACAGGACTCCTGAGGTTTCACACCGTAAGGATAGCAATACAACTGGAAGGAAGAAAAACATATATAGAATATGCAACACAAGAGGAAATCCCTTGCAAATATAAAATTTCCCAAAAAAAGATTGCACTTTCATGCATAAAACTTATGAATTATGTGTTAAAAAATCCTTGTGATTCAGCAACAGAGTGAAAATAAACAGGAGAGAACACAACTTCTCTAGTTGCCATTTTCTCTGACTCCCTAGAGCATAAATCCCATTCCCATCCACCCCCCACCCCAAGAGCTCCCTGCCTTTACTTCTGATTTTGTGGGAATTACGTGGTTGTGTTTATCTCAGGTGCTATTTTCTTTTAAGGTGTTGAAGTTTGCCTGAGATGCAGGCAGGCTGTGTGAGAACACAGCACAGCAATTTCCAGATCGTAGTTCCAGTGGTTGAAGGTATTCTGCAAACACTCAAAATATATCCCCTTTCCACTCAAAGATGACAATATTTAAAGGAACTGAGTGACTCATATACAATGGTAACGCATGCCATTTTATACAGAAGACAGCCTCAACAATAGGTTGTATTTCTGGTATGTCACATTCAAACATCTCAGAAACATAAACATTCGACAGAGAATATTTCAGCTCTTCAAGCAAACCACTTTGTGCCTGTAAGCCCAAGTAGCTGGGCTTTCTGTATAACACAAAGCAAAGTAAATGTTGGGAGAACTTTATAACCGCAACATGGTGTGCATGAGGTCTACAGGCTATATCGTCTCCAAAACCCTTCTGTAGTGATTTCCATTTGCACCATCACCATTCAATTTCAAAGCTGCCAGTCTCATACCTACAGCTCCATACATCCAAGCATTCAAAAGGAAAAGGTAGAGCTTATCCTGTTCTGAAAGTTACTTTTGCACTTACCATTACTATAATTGTATATATGTACAAACATAAATATATTGCATATAAGTATATACAATCACAGATACATATAAACATTCATGTATGTATACACAGGTGTTTTTATTGACTTCTGCACTGTGCAGAGAGGAGTGAATGTTTATAAAACTGTATACACACACTGCACAGACAAGGAATCAATATGGGCTATGTATTGTGGATACAGAAGAAAAACCTAGGAAATACTCAAAATTACCACACCTTTCCAAGACCAAGCTAGCATTCTGTCACCAATAGAAACATGGCAGCACACAAGTTTCCTATTTAATGCAGCATCTCTTTAAGGAGCCAAAGGAAATCAGTGTGAGGGCGGTCAATGGAACTGATTTCCAATGCACCAGGCTGGACGATTCCATTTTTAAATCTTCAGCTCTAAATTCACTGGCCTTCCACTCCTGGCACATTCACTTCTTCTCTCTCTTTCCCTATTTCTTCATTTTGTCCATCCAGTGGAAGTGCTATAGCCCAGTTTCACCTGCATTTTCAGACTGCTAGTATCTTGGGAGTGTAAACCAATAAGACAGGAAACATCCAGCTCCAAAGACTTGCACAACAGCTGGACAAAATCAGCCCTTTTTCTTTTGCAATGAGGGGGTAACTCAATCCACCCCTCCAAGTTCTGCTCTGGCTGTCAACACACCATTATAGCCAAAGATTGTTTTTCATTAGGGACAGGCAAGAGGGAAGGGGGCAATAACTGTATCTTTCCGCATTTAATTTAGAAGGATAACTTTATCTGAAAATCTTCCCCCCCGCCCCATACTGTGCAAAGTTCCTTGTTTACTGTACTTGTCAAGACAACATGAGCAAAAATAATAGCGAAAAGTTAATTTAGAATATATTATGTATGGGCAAATATACAAAT
Source organism: Falco biarmicus (assembly GCF_023638135.1). Classification (NCBI taxonomy): domain Eukaryota; kingdom Metazoa; phylum Chordata; class Aves; order Falconiformes; family Falconidae; genus Falco; species Falco biarmicus. The sequence goes on along the minus strand of NC_079298.1, from coordinate 11,123,496 downwards.
TTATACATCCAACTACTGTGGTATCATCTAATTTCAAGCTTTTCATCTAATTTCATTCTGAGTCTGTTTTCTTTCACAATCCATGGCAGTGAGTTTGTTTTTCTATTGCTCAAAAAAACTCAACTTTTTTTTTTTTTTTTTTTTCCAAACCAGACCAGTGCTTGGCATATTCACTTAACAAATGATTCAGAGCATCCCAATCTTTATTCTTCTAAAAACTACATATTTAATTATGGCCCAGGAAAGCACTGTCTGGAGAAGTCAAATGGCAGCAATGAGCGTGAGCTATACCGGAATTAAAAAAGAACAATCTTACTTTCCAAAGAGACCCAACACTTTCTCATTTGTTTCTGAAGCAATTTTGCTGTAGTTTTCTATGGAAAATGCTAAAACCTTTACTAAAGCCTTTTATCTGAAAGTGTTGAGCCACAGAACTTGGAACAAGGTCCACCCAGGCTGCAATCCCTATCAAAACTCCCAAGGACTAAGGCTGGGACTCCTTACAGCCACTTCCAGGGTCACTCTGCCTTTGTATGCTATCCAGTGTAATTCATGTGTAACCTATAGGTGGTGTCTCTAGAATTGTTAATAAAAGTAAAATGGAACCTACAGAAACCAGGGTAGCATTTAGCTCTATGCATCCAAATTTCAACAGTTTTATCTCACTTTTGAAATTCAGCATTTTAGCCCCAAACCCTTCATCCAGGTGCTTTAAACTGTGAAAACCGTTCCAGAAGCATTTTTATTCACAACAGTTGAAGAGACCTATATATGTTGCATAGAGAATGTCATGTTGTATTAAAGGAGAAAATAAAAAAATTGGTTCATCAAAATGACTGAGCTGAGTTAGCTTGCCCAACAGCAGCCTCGAATGGAGATCTGCATAAAAAAATGAGGCCATCCAGATATTACCATTTTGTTCCTCTCTTCAGTCCATGTCAGGTTATTCTGACTAATAAAATAGGGAATAACATTTGTCCCATACACGGAACAGAGATAAGAGGTTTGAAATCCTCTTTTCATTAGCCTTGTTGATAACCGTTTCAAATTATCACTCTCTTACAGTTGTTCTGTAAGCAGTTCATTGGGGACCTGCTATCTGATATATATCTAATAGCAGCTAAAAAACACAGAACACACACTTGGGAAAATTCAGCACCATGACTGACAAATACAAGACCGTTCTGAGCAGCACCCAAAGCACAGGGACTTCAGTGGAAGAGAGAAGGGAACCAAATGACCTATTAACCAATTTTGATATGAAACTGCTAATTTTGAATCACATGTGCAGTTGCTTCAGGGTTCGGTACAACCAAAGGCTGTTTCCCCAGTTCCCCTGGCTGAAAGCGTCAGTGAAAGCAGATCATGTCTCTCAGAATCAATGTCCAGAAGAAAAAAGCTGAGATTTACTTGTGTACATGTAAATAAGAATGTGGTAACTATGTGATGAAGCTGCTGCAAAGCAGTTTTTCTTTGGGTTATGCAGAAAATATGTTTGCCTGGATAATTTGAAATGTGGATGTTTACCTATGATTGGTGAGTCACTCTGAAAATTCCAGAATTCAGAAGAATACAGTTCTGTATTTAAAATGCTTCCATTGCCCTTATGTACATTATTTCTTTATTAGAAGAATCCAAGAAGTTTCCAAACATCTATTGACTATTCACCTTAAAAATAAATTATCTAGTTGTACACATTTACACACTGTGTTTGGAAAAGTATTTTGCTTCCCCAAAGAATACATATTTTTAGTTAGCAAAAGGGCTGTGGTATGTTAAGAGTAACTCAGGAGGAAGTATCAGCCCATCATTTCTGCCCAATTTCACAGTTGCAGGAAGGGTGAACAAAGTTTCCCCAGGTGAACACGTGAGGAAAATTTGTCCTTGTTCTTACCCTGAACTCCAGTGTGTCAGGAAACTGTACTTCAGGATTTCTTTAGTATTTTTGTTCACGACCAACACAAATGTAAATGTTCCAATTTCTAGTGGCAAAAGTGACACATTCCTTCCTGTTCCCATTGAGCTTAATTTTTCTCTTTTGGGCATTGAAGACTGAGAACACCTTTTCTTTCAAAGCATAGCTCCCTCCGCAGCGGTCCTGCGGGCTCAGGGCACAGAGGAGACGGGGGCTGGCGCAGGAACACAGCTGCCCTCGCCCACCCCCCAGCCCCACGGGGGCAGCAGGCATGAGCAGCCAGACAGTCCCTTCCCTACACACCACTCCAGAAGAGAGTCTTTCTAACTGTGCTAGCCATCAGGTACACATCTCTGCTCAATTTACAACTGGAAAAAATATCAGACTTCAAGTCTTTATATATATATATCCCCAAATAAATAAACAAACAAAACAGTTCAGACGATATGGTAGAATTGGTGTTTTCAAATGAGCTTTTTAATGAAGTCTTAATAGATTTCCAGCCCAAATGATCAGAAAACTAAGTAAAACCATTGGGAGATTTCCAGCCCAAATGATCAGAAAACTAAGTAAAACCATTGGGGATTACTGTTTAAAAAAACTTTGAAAAAAAGAAGGGAAAAAAACAAAAACAAATATCTTAGAGCGGAAAAGGCACTTTGTATACAAGGAGCTGGCAAAGCAAGGGGCATCAGTGAGGAAAGTGTTAAGAGAACTGAAGATAAAAAGGTGCCATTAGGAAGCTGGCTTTGGAGGAGATTACATAGAAATAAGACAAAACTTTTCTTAAAAACAAATAAGCAAACAAACCAGCTCACCTGGCCCTCTGATCAGCAAAGAAATCAGAACCAGCAGCTTTCATCTACCTCGTGCAATAAACCTAAACTCAAAAAAATAGTTAAGTTTTGATTCAAGCCACACAAAGCTAATTTTTACTGGCCACAGCTTTTCCTAACAAGGTGGTTTGGACTCCAAGGAACACGAGATTTTCTAGACTGGGGAGTGTTTTAGTATTGCTACTGTGTCAACTTTGAATTATGCACAGATTTTTAAATACGGAACTGTTCCCCTACTTACGATGACAGGCACATTCACATCATATAAAACTGGGGATGGGGAGAACTAAACAAAGCCAGTGAGTTCTGAATTGATCACCTAAAACATCTGCTGTATTGCTTAGGAATTGCAGCACATATGGTATATAGGAGCATCCAATATTTGCAGGCACACTACCTATGCAGAACATCCATAAAACGTCAGAAACACCCATTTTGGCCATTTCAGTCTTCACTCTGCATGTTCTTGTTTCAAAAAAAATGCATAAAATTTTTTTGGGGTGTATTTTTATGTTTTATCATGTAGTTTGATTGCAGTCAGCTCAGCTCCAGCCCTGTGTCTCCCCTATGTTTCTGTACAGCACTGAGAATACTAATAATGTTCAAAAAGACAAGAACAACATCATGCAAAAGAGAAAGAAAAGTTATGCTCAAATGTGATCCTTCCTACCTCAGCCAAGCTACTCCTTGCACTTATTCTGAATCTCACTAATATTACGGTACAATAATCACACAGCAATCTTCACGCAATATCTATTAACAACAAATTATTAATATGCATTTCTAAATGGGGTTTTACTCTGATGCAACAATCCTGCTATATAAAGCTCACCAGTCTTGTCGAGAGCTAGAATGTGACATTTTCAACAACGGCTGACCTAGGAGTGAATTAGGCACCCAAATGCCTTTTAAGCACTAACGTATTTTTGAGAACCTGGTCCCAAGCATCTAACTCTCACTAAAACAGGTCACACTTGAGCCTCTGAATTTGCATTTAAAAATTGTTAGGCAAACTATTTCAAATGATCAAATAAAAGTACGTTTTAAATCTTATTGCCCCATTATTGGCTTTGAACTCCCATGGAATTCAGCTGTTTTGTAAGTTTGGCTTTGACTTGGGAGAGAGAAGAAATGCTGGCCTGTCATATCCACTCAGACTGCATCCCAATGGAAACGAGAGCTACTGTGCAAAAAGAGAAAATACCAAATGGGGTATTGGAGCCACAGTCATAGAAGCCATTAGGTTGAAAAGAAATCCTTCAAAAGGGAACTAGTCTAGGGAACTAGTCGTACAGGTTCAGAAGGGATGGCAGAGATCAGCTAAAATACTTGTAATTTCTTTTGGCCAGAGTTTCCTTTAACCAGTTCAAGCTCAGAAAGAGCTAAGGGCGAGCCATGAATCCACACTTACAGAGTCTCTCTGGTAAACTTACTATTTGTTGCAATTTCTGTTGCAGAACCCATGACAAAAGCTTTTCCCCTAAAGAGAAACACTAATAAAAGTAAACACTAATAAAAGTGCCTGTAGTTTCTCATTGCTTTGAACCTAATGAGTAACAAATTGCATCATTCTCAAGTCCCTCCAAAATTTATTGAATGACTTCCTACAAGTGATTACAAACCAACCCAGTGCTAATTTACCCCTTATATCATCTGGCAAACTGGAAAGATGTTACTCACCCTTCTCAAACAGTGAGAATCATTTTGGGATGGCTAAGAGGTGAATTGGGTACCAGTTTTGATAATTCCAGCTTACAGAAGCAGAAGGCAGCATGGAACCCAGATTATAACACACAAGATCATGAATTATTTAAAATAAGTTCAGTGCCCAACCAGTATTTTCCAGTTTGGCAGGATCATTACTTCTAACACTGGAATGCTAAAATACGGTATTTAATGAAACCACATCATGTACTTAATAATAGCCAGCTGTATAACTCTGAAAATGAAAAGCTTATTTTCTTTCTTTGTGACTTGAGGTCATCATGAACACAAAGAGGGCAAAACTCACAGCTCACGTTATCTGTGCCACAAACTTATTCTAAACCAAAAAGGCTTCAAGTTTTGAAAGAAAAAATAAATAATAATAATCCAGAGCTTTTTAAAGAACAGATCACAAAAGCAAAAACACTGCTAAGAGTACATATAATTCTGTGAGGGCTCCCTCTTTTGGCAACAATAATAAAAAAGGCTTTGCAGGTCACTCTAAAGCTTTTCACAAGAGGTTCTTCTCTGTCTGGACTACAAACCTCACATCAGTAACACAGACTGACCTTACTGTATGTTATTTTTTAGGGAAGACCCCATCTGCATAAAAGTCTTCATTTACCCATACCGAGAATGGTGCGTCTCTTGAATTTCAGAGTTACTTATGCTGTCCTTTGAATCTGCAGAGGTCCTGGAGCAAGAGAAACCACCCAAAATTCCACATTCCACCCCAAGATCTTTCTGGGGGCTAAGAGTTATAGGGCTGGCCAGGAGCAGCCAGAAACAGAGGCAATTTGGCATTGGCTGGGATAAAAATCAGGATTAGTCAAAAAAATAGGTCACCGAGGACAGGCCAAAGAACAAGTGTGAAGAATGGCTTTTTACTGATTAGTCCCTTCCTGGGAAGTGTGCCAGAAAGTACACAAGGTCCCCAAGACATTTGCTTTCAATACTCAGGCCAGCTTTCACTGTGTAGCTTTTCCATGGAAGCTCAGGGCTGGAGTTAAGCTGTCAAATGGAAAAACATCTAGAAATTCTTTATTACTATTGGGATTGCTGGCATAAAAGCTTTTACCTGGACACAGGGTTTCTAAGAGATGCTGACCGCTTGGGAAGGAGCACTGCAACGTGGGTTGCATTAGCAAACTCGCTGCACCTGACTTCTCACTTAACTGGCGGCTGGGATTTCCAAGGCAAATCTGTTCACCTGAATTGTTACTACATTTCCCAGTGAAATGGAGTTTGGGGTCAATATGCTGCACCTACAAGCAATTTAAGGCAAGCTCTTTAGTATCTACCTTTACCAAAGACCTAAACCTACTAATATTAATTTGGCCTTGGACAGAAAAGAGCGAAAGGCCTTGGCTAACTTTTTTCCTTTTACTTCCCTGTAATTTTCACCAGCTGATATTCTGAAACTCTGATTCAATACCACAGGAGCTTTTTAGCACTTTTTCTTAAGGGTTATTGAAATTTAAAAGTTCATTATGTTACAATTCTCTCATCCAGGCCTCAAAGGCTTTTGCATTACTGCTGTCCTGTGGGGAAACTAAGTAAGGGGATCCTGGTTAAGTGAACGTGGGGAGAGCTCCTTATAAACATTATAGGTATTATGGGGTCTTTCCATTTAAATACCCTGCCTGCAGAAGGCAGATTATTCTGGATTTATGTACATAAAGAGAATATCATGCTAACTTTTTATTAAAAATTAAAATCTTTTGAGTCACAACAGAAATCAATATACCACAATTTGAGTGAAGTAGAATGATGATCCTGTGGTTAAGTAATTGAAAAGGGAATTGAGTAATCTGTCATTCTCCCTGCTCTGGGCAAGTTAGTTCTGGATGTCTTAAACACTGCAGTGTAGGCTCCTAAAAGAGTTAGACATCATGCTTTCAAAAGCAATTCCAGCAAGCAGGACAGCGTTTGGGTACACACCTAACACCTAAGTCTGATTTTTCCATTTTGCACATCCTGAAAGTCCGTCCTTTTTTAACATTTCCGAATTAGACATGAGATGGTTAAAACAGCTGACCTTAACAGTGTGTACAGTAAGAATTAAAGGCATGTCCACATGATCAGATACAGTTTAGCGTTGCCCACCTCTAAGCTTGCAGGTGAGAACTGACCGCAGTTGTAAAATCATTCAGAAATGTGAGCGTGGGAAGTAGCTGCTAACAGATCTATGAAATGTGCAGAACGGTGCTGAACTGAGTCCCTCTAGCTTAGAGCAATGCTAGACCTATCTGCAACTGACTTTGTAAAAGCATCCTAAGAAGTCTGAAAACCTTAAATCACTTTTGAAAATGAGACTAAATTTCTTAAAGTACTTATGCATCGCTCCACATAGTATGGTGGAGGTCAAGTTCTAAATTCAAGAGCTCTTCTGAAAACTGAACTGCTCAGCTCAGCAGAAAGGGTGTTATTCTTCCTTTCTTTCATTCTTTTCCTCTGTTACCAGCATAAGTTTGTTCTACCTGGGATAACATCTTGCAGCATTGAGACATTACACAAAGGTTTTTGTGTTCAGATTTTTCTTTGCTGTATGTATATACCCTCCACTCTGCTCTTGTGATTCCCCACCTGGAGTACTGCATTCAGCTCTGAGGCCCCCAACATAAGAGGGACATGGACCTGTTGGAGCGAGTCCAGAGAAGGGCCACAAAGATGATCAAAGGCTGGAGCAGCTCTCCTGTGCAGCCAGGCTGAGAGAGTTGGGGTTGTTCAGCCTGGAGAAGAGAAGGCTCCAGGGACACCTTATAGCAGCCACCCAGCACCTAAAGGGGGCTACAAGAAACCTGGAGAGGGACATTTTACAAGGGCATGTAGCCATAGGACAAGGGGGAACGGCTTCAAACTGAAAGAGGGGAGATTTGGATTAGATATAAGGAAGATATAAGCTTTACTGTGAGGACGGTGAGCCACTGGCACAGGCTGCCCAGAGCAGCTGTGGATGCCCCATCCCTGGCAGTGTTCAAGGCCAGGCTGGATGGGGCTTGGAGCAACCTGGTCTGGTGGAAGGTGTCCCTGCCCGTGGCAGGGGGGCTGCAACTAGGTGATCTTTAAGGTCCCTTCCAACCCAAACCATTCTATGACTCTGTGATAATTTCATACATCGCTGCTTGTTTATACTGTGGCATAAATCAGGGCTCAGGTGGTCACAGACGGATAACCACTGTGTTTTAAAGAATAAGGCAACACAATTGGAACAAGATGGATGGTGAAGACAGGCAAATCATGGTGCAATTCTGTATGAAACTATATCTGTGTAAACAGTATAGGTAAAATCTGTTCCAGCTTCAGTATAGGTTGAAATAAACCCCAGAATCAGGGCTGATGCTCCTTTTCATGCCATGCCATCCGCGTCTTTCTCACATCCCACTGCAGCAGCTTAGGAAGAGAAGTATTTGCCTTCATTTTGAATTTGCCTGCCTTTTGTCACAACCTTAATTTCATTGAATTGCTGAGTTTTGTATCTTTATAAAATGCACTATTCAAGCTTCCAGCAGACATGCAGATTAGCCTTATCCTAAAGCACCTCATCTCTATTTATCCCGGGATAATTAGTCACGTAAATTAGAAGTCATTACCAAAGGCTACAAAACCCTTTAGCAAAGGCTTGTTGACAGGCTAAACATGTTTAAAGTACTTTTAAGGTCTGATGGTGGGGAGAGAGGGGTATGTGGGGGTGTGGGGGGAATAAATATCGTCACAGTAAGAAGTAAATTCTGACACAGAAAATGAGGCTGCGTTAATCTGTATTCATTCCCAAAGAAAGATTTATACTATTGTATGCTGCCACGGTGATATATAGCAGAGGACATTTAAAATGCCAAGCCATAAAAGTGTATTTTCTTCATTACATTTTCGTTGAATGCTTTGATCTTCCCATTTTACACTGTAAGTTTGATCCATCATTACTTTCCAGTAAGAAACTGCCACATTTGATTGCGGAAAGAAGAATTCTTATCTAATTGCAATTTGTAAGCACAGGATTTAGTGTATTGTTGCCTGAAAAATGGAACTGTCTAAATTATTTTCCCTGAAACTAACATCCTCAACAAATAAAAGCAACATATGATAGCTGGGCATAATTAAAGAAAAATGACACCTACTGTTACATGAATAAAGAAAATGTGTTGATGACAAGAAAGGGAAAAAATGTGATTTCCCTGCAGTTTTGGTGAAACACAAAAGCATCACATTTTAGTTCTTTAACACATTTGTTCAATGAATTGGAAAAAAAGCAATCCCATCCTCCAAACCAGCCTGTAATGTACAGTTATTTCCCTGCAGTCAGAGCAATGCATGTCAGACATTTTGGATTTACTGTGCATGCACAGCAGCCCTGAGTGCCCAGACACCCAACAGTCTTTTCCGAGCAATGCCACAGAAATGAGAAAACAGCCATGAAAATCTGGGCATGTAGAAAACCTCCCCCAAAGGTTCCTATCTATAGCTTCATTTTCAACAGCCATTTTGATCTTTTAAGGTGTCTATACATATGTAATACAATCAGTTTTCAAGCAACTTTCTGCTTCTTTAAACCTGGGGGGAGGGTGTGTAGGGGGGGGGGGTGTGTCCCGCTTTTTTACTCCTCATCTTTGCTTCCTCACATGTGCTTATCTATTCTATTCTCCCATACTAAACAACACATAGAAAACCCACTGTTAACAAAAAATGTAATATTCTGTTATCACTTGGTATTTTACCATCCAAAGCTTAGAGTATTTGTCTTGTCTTTTCCTTTGTTTTCAGCACTGTCCTGTTTCACCCCTCCCCACAGCATTCACATATGCATTACAGATGCATTGATAAACTACTTTCCGACTCCGTGGGGTGTGAATAGGGTTATGGAAATCACCTATCTATAGTAATACTTGATAAAAAACATGCAGTGATAGCTCTGAGAGATGTATTATTCTCAACAGCATAAGAACAGTATAATTTATAACCTGTTGGAGGAAATGCTATACTGACATTAGCAAATTTTCCTGCCCATTCTGAGATCCATTCTGCTCCAGTTACTTTCCTGTTGATACACACTCAAGAAAGTTTAAAACTAGACTGGGTTTTTCTACTCAAGTTGGCAGTGCAGCTCTGACTGCAGAGAAGATATATTCAGAGAATAATGTGTAATATAGAGAAATATACCTAGAATATGACTAGCTACTACAGAAGAACTATCTATTACTATCTACTACATATAGTCACATACAAGTATATCACACACAAATATATATCACAGTGATGAGAAACACTATAAATCCCCCAAAAGAAAAAAATATCTAAATATGTATCTTCAGTGCTTATAAATGTCTGGTCTCAAGTATTATGTCTTAAAATACAGGTCGTTACTCCAAGTAGGAGCACAGGAGTTATGACTGGGTTTGCAAGACCAAGAATAAATTTTAAAATGATTACACTAGAATTCAAGGTCACACTGCAGCAAAATTGGGGTCTAGCAACTCTATGAGGGATGCAGCCAAAAGCAGTTTAGGAACCACTGGCCTTTTCTTGAGATATAAGGAACATTTCACAAGTCACTTTCTGAGCCAGCTGCAAAGTACGAATCAACAAGCCCTCCAAGCAGCAAGACCATGGTAGGGGGTGGGCATAACCATATGTCTTTTGTGGAACAGGATCTCCAATTAGCAATAATAAATAAAAAAGTCAAATGATTTTTTGCAGGAGTAGAATAAGTTTTTCAAACATGCAGTTATTGAACCGGGTGTTTGTAACCTGTGAGCTTTGACACTGGCTGCACAAGAATTCCAGAGCTGGAGAAAGGTCTTACTAATGTGATAATAATCACCTTGAAGGTTAGTGCCCATTTTACCAATATTTCACTTGTCACAGGTATAGCATCATATTTCACCTTCATTCATTACACGGCATTCATTCTCTGCATTGCCAGCCGTAGTATTCAACCCCAGTGTTAGGGCGGAAGAATCCTGCCATGTACTGGATGTGAATATCATGTAACATCCAGAAAACTGAGCTATAAAAATACTTGCTCTGGCCTCGGCGTGGGTACTGTGCTTGCCAAACAGCGCTTCCCTCTCAGCCGCCACTGAAGCAGCTGCCCTAAGTCCCTCAGCAGCCGGTATCACTGCCTGGAGGCAGAAGTCCCTTTTGACCATTTCTGTATATGGAAAAGGACCGATCAGATTAGAAAACACTTACTGCCATTAAGCGTCCATTAGATGGTCTCCCAAGGTCCCTTCCAACCTCAATGGTTCTATGAAATAATTCTTTTATGTCAATAAACACAAGCAGATCTGATCAAATATTGATTCCCAGCACTCCTCTTCCCGAGACAGCCTTCTTTCTCCAGATAATGTTGAGTTAGGCAAGTGATGAGGATGAGGGATGTTTTCCACTACTGTGTCTCTCTTTTGAAGCCTCAAGGGGCCCTCTACAGATTCAAGAGAAGCCAAACACATGTGGCTTTGAAGAGAGCTCTTTTTTTTAGGACTGTCAATACTGCTTTGGGTTCGTGAGGTTTTTCTTGGACTGTTCAAAGGAGAAATTTTGTACAATGATGTGGATGCCCACTTCAGCATCTGGAGGATTCCACAGCCTTCTTCCCCAAATCTAAGATATTAATAAAAAAGAAAGAAAGAAACAAACAAGACCATCTCCTACATCTTAGCCCATGCAGACTTCTTTTTCCTTAAAAGGGAAAATTTCCATTTTCCTCAAGTAAGTTACAGGTATTACTGCTGATACTAACTTCACGATAAAAACCCTGAAGTGTTTGGGATAAGGGACAGTCCTTGACACACACCATTGCAAAATATTCACCAGGCCTATGTAGATGGTCACCATCCAAACAGCCCAGGTAGCCACTTGCCTCCTGGGGCACTTCACAAGAGCACTGCGGGGCCAGGTATCCCTTCTATAGCCTGCTCCATGGGCAAATCCTGCCGAATCTCCTCATCTACTGCTTTCGCCTTCCTTTCACCCGCCTACCCTTTCCCTTCTACACATCGGAGTACATGGCAAGGAGAGCAGGGTGGAATTCCCATCACCTCTAACAATTCCTTAAGGGCAAAGGAATGCTGTATGTTTCATTCACTTTGCCAAGGATGAAGTGCGAGCCTACTATGGGGCTACAGCTTTTTTTCTCCTCAGAAACCATAGCAGAGAGGAAGCAGAGAAAGACGTGGTCATTTCACATGAGCAATGTAGGACACAACAAGCAGAGAGGATCTCTGCTCATGCAAGAGCAGGATTTGGTATTTTCCTTCTACTCCTGTAGTAAGTTTAATGGATTGGGGAAGATTGTATTGAATTCCCATTAAAAAATCAAAATGTGACCTTCTTCAATAAGAAGAATAAGACAGCAATATTAACTTATTTTTCAATTTCCCCTAAACATCCCCCAAAGTACAAAGGAAGCGGTATTAATGCAGGACACGTCACAAGCATTTGGGAGAGTAGGGAAGGAAAAGGAAAACTCTCCCACTGTGATCCTCTTTTTAAGAAGCTTCTTTTATGATCAGGAATGAGTCCTTTTGATATTTTTGTTTATTGCTTTCCTATATTTTAGCAGATTTTTTTTTCAGTGATTGCAGAAAACATTTTCAGTCAGAAATAATTTTTAAGTACTACATTAAATTGTCCTAAAATACAAAGACTTTTAAAATATTGTCCTTTTATAATGTTGAAACCAATTCTAGACCTTAATGAAGCAACTGCTGTGAAATCATAGATCGGCACGGTCTAAAAAATGAACCATAATATCTCACACTGATGAGCGAGGAACAGTTTCTGGCCTTTTATATAACTTTTTAATCCATGTTAGGCAAGAAGTTTTAAGACTTACTTAGAGACACTGACAGGGTTTGAAAACAGGTGTGGTAAAGGAAATTCATTATTACCTAGCAAACAGTGAAAATGTAGAGCCTTTTTCAAAATATCTGAACACCCTCAAATGCAAAATGAAGTCAGCTGGGTACCGCAGCTCCCTGTGCCTCTGGAAGTGCTGGTTGCCCCTTTTTTAATGGAGAACGGCAAAATACCTTGTAGGGATATAGTGCGATTTAAAGTATTATGAAGACAAAATACTAAGTACCACTTCTTACAGTACACACCATTTCATCAGGGCATTTTTAATCAGCATGCCTCCGAGAGAACCAAGCTCAGCTCTGCAATATTTAACATCAACGGCTGCTGGTTAGCAGGGGTGGCAATTCTGCTTAGTGGGGACATCTTCCAGTGATTTAGCAGTGATTAGTGCTTCTCAGTCTCCTGCTGACTGGCGCTGCTCCTTTCTCTAACAATCGCTGCTTGCTTTCTTCAGCTCTTCTGCATGTTAAAAATTGGTTTTAATGTGTTTTTTTTCCAGCAGCCCCCTCTTCCTGCCTGCCTCCTCATTTCCTAGAAAGAGCTTTGGTCCCAAGGGCTTGGGGGACAACCAGACATGCTGCGCCTGGCCCAGCTGGCAGCATTGCACTACTGTGAGAATGTTCAGTCCTTTTCCCAGTGCATTCCCCATTTAATTCTCCCTCCCAGAACCTGTCCACTGGCAGCAAAACACTTTGCCACAAGTTTTCAGTTCCCTCAGTAGGAGTGTTGTCTCAGAAAGGGAATCTTTTATGACCTACTTCATCAGTTCAACAGAGAGCTCAGCAGGGACTGTCCATTTAAGAAATTCAACAGCTTTTTGGTAATTTTAATTGGTCCTTTTATTGTGGACAGAATTATTCTTTTGTATACTCTGTCTTTAGTGTGTTCACACATTAAATACCAGTAAATGTATCAGCAGTGCTGAAGTCTGCTAAAATTCCAGACCTGTGATTTCAATCATGTACTTTAAATATGTAATATTATTTGACTGTCTGCTTCTCAACTTTATTAAAATAGTAGTTGATTTTTTTTGAGTGGGGCTGGTTAGGTGATGCTTCATTAAATTCCTAGAAAACAATGTCTTGCAGGCTTTGATAATTAGTTCTATTTAAATTTACTAACAATGCAGCCTGTAGAGAAACCTAATGATTTAGTGGCATAAAATAACAGAAACGATCCTTGTTTCTTTCTTTTCACTGTAGAACAATACTCCTCCTTCCTTCACAGGACACTTTGGGTTTATTATATCAGAGGTAGATCATATCGGTTACCTTTGATTGGTTTTGCCATAAACTTCTTGTGCAACTTTCAGTAAGTTACTACTTTCTCATCTGCTGAAATCAACCTCACACTGTGCTCTACCCTGTTCTAGACATTATACAGTTTCCTTAATAAATATAACAACAATAACAGTTAGTAGGATATTTTTAGGTCTTTTAAAGTAGAGGTGGTTCCAAAACACTGACTAGATTTTTTATTTTCTTTCTTTTTTTAACAGCCAGGACTTTGAGCAATAGTTGTATTCATAGTATCTGCTTCCTTCAGAAGAATTTGCAGATTTGTTGGTATTCTAATGGTATCCATCAAATGACCATATATGAACACCTTTTAAAATGCAGAGAGGAAAAGAGATATAAAAAACTGTAGAATAATTCAATATTTCAAAGACTGCAGCCTATGAACTCAAGACAATAAGGACTCTATAACAATGGAAGTCTACAGTGTACATAGAATTTTGATATCAAGCTTTATTTTTTAATCAGAGAATGAATTTTATCAATGTTGGTCTGAAGTAACCCTGGGCACTGTTAAGATGGCTAAAGGGGGAAGGAGCCTGGGTAGAATAATTGCATATAAATCTCCATGAAGAAATTGCATTTGATCCCAGGTACACATAGAATATATTACCACCAGGCTATTTTTAAAATACTTACTTAAAGAGATTGAACAATAAGAATTTTCTTGGGCATAAAATGGAAAAAAAGAAAATCACCTATCTTTAATAAACATTTAATAAATTGTCTTTATGCTTCTTTAAAGACTGCAGGAGAAATTCTCAATCGAGGTAAATGGTTCTAGATCTGCATCTTCAGAAAATGACTAGAAGCAAGGCCCACAAACGTTCAGTGTTTGTATGCCTGGATTGTAAATTACAAGCAATTTCAGAACAGAAACACAAAATGATGAATACATTCACTGCTGAAACTTGAGTTCAGCTGTACTGCTATATTGACAGCATCTAAATTTAGGTACTCAATTTAGGAGCTTTTATTAGCTGGCTAGTCTCCTTTTTTAGTAGCATAAAGACTGATCCAGCAGGCGATTCAGAACACACACGTGAGGCTCCTACCCCGGGCGACTCCCAGCGCTACACACTCATCCTAAGGTGATCAGCCTCTTAAGTTACATGCTTCAGCGTGACCGGGTAGCCCCTTGAGCGCCAGGATTTCTCAGCCTCATTCAGGAATCAACACACTTTTTTTCCTGCACCTTTATAATGGGCACATTGTTGGAACTACATGATCTTTAAGGTCCCCTCCGACCTAAACCTTTCTATGATACTATAGCTGGGAAGTTATGCTGAACAAGTGATACAAGTTCATTGGAGGCTAAAGCTCCTAACCTTGGGATAAAGGTACCACTTGGACTTCTCACTCAAAAGGATGCTGCTACACTAGAGTCACTAACAACTTAAAGCATTATTGAGGCAGCCCAAATCAAGTTCAGCTATATTTTTTGCTCAGAAGTAATTTGGTGCACTGATTTGAATGAAGTTGTATGTAATTTTTGTAAGATTGTATGTGAGTATTCCATGTTTCATAGGCCTGACTGATTTCATAACCTTGGATTTTTAGAAACTAGTCATCTAATGTAAACTAGTCATCTTGGCTCTCTTTATTATCAATGGAGGGATAAAATCACTTCTATAGGCTGAATCTTTTTACTTCTCTCAGATAAATAACTTAGGAAAAAGGGAATCATCCTTTTGAGCTTCCTTGCACACACCAGCCATTAAAAACCAGCCCAAATTGGTGGCTTGAAGTAAGTCTCAACTATGGTTTGTCATCTGATGAAATGAATTTCACCCTTAAGTTTGTAAAGACTGGAAGGCACACAAGGACAGCTGCTCCCTTGAAGCATCTGGTTACTGATGCTTCTTTCTGGACTGGGTAAATTTAATCTTGGTAGGAAGATTCTCAACGCAGTAGTAAAGAAAGGAGGCAGAAACTTTTATTTCTATTTTAAGTCTCTTTAGCGGGAGATGTTATAGAATAAGAAAAATCTAAAAATAGGGAAAGGAGCTTCGAAAAACTTAAACCACATTACATAAGCAGAAATAACAAGCAAAAGAAGCCAGATGAACTTGAAGTGGTAGTAAATATAACCTCACAAGTAATACCATTCTAGAAGGATGATTTTCTGAATCAGAAAGCCAGTTAGCATTAATGGACATAACTTCTATGAGAGATAGCAAAAGAAAGGAGGTTAAGGGTTGAACACATTTTGTTCTGCTTATTCTCTGAAATCCAATTAACTTCAGTTATTTGAGAAGACAAAGCTTGAAGAACACATCTGAAGAAAGGTAAGAGATCGAGACTCCTGAAGGAACAGGAAGAACTCTTGATACAAATATTGCCACACATCCAACAGGGCAAATTCTTTGAATTAGGCATGAAAGAAAGAAAAGTCCTTCCCAACAGTCTGGAATGGAATTTTTTTTGCAATTTCTGATCTTCTCTCTGTGCCTTTAAAGTCTTCACCTCCAGCAGCTTGAAATCCACCACTGCTGCCTATGCCAGATACCTGTATTCATTAGTGCGAGTGTATAACAATTGCTGAGGCTCTGTCTTGTAGCAACCTGCTTAACGTTGAGGTTAGGGGCTCATTTGTGTTGCACTGGTTGCACAGTCAAGCAGAAAAGTTGAGATGCATAAGCAGGTCTTGCACAACCAATTTGTTAGTCATTAAAAAACAACAAAAAAAAAAAGCCTGAAAAAGATGAAGAGAAAAAAACAAGCTACTCTACTTGAATATAGGTGTGTTAAGAACACTCTTACAAAACTTTGTAAGCTCAGTAGCTAGGAAAACTTTTGACAAAGATGCATGCAGGTAAATCTGTCATGATGCTTTTGCAGCTTTGGGGGAAAAACATTCAGCTACACTGGAGAACAATACAGAGAAAAGTAAACTCTGACAGAATGAGCTATAACCTTCTAGTCATCAGGTCCATGCATGCTCAACTTGTTACTATATCTGTTCCTCGCAGATTGTTCTGCTTTCGCCAGAACAAGTACAAAGAAGGTAAAAGGAAATAGCTACATCATACTGAACAGTCATAATTGACCCATGAGGGACAAGTACACCACAAAACCAAATAAATTTATATATACACACACATATATATATCTCCAGCTTCCAGAGACAAATAAAAACTGAAACACTACTAGACTGTAGTAGAATTAGATGTGCCTGATGTTATACTTACACATGTATCTTAAAAAATTATATATAATTTTTTGCATGGAAGTAGTTCATGTGAGAAATAACTGGCACTTTTTTTCCATGTAATATTGGGACGGGGAAGCCTCTGTAAATGAAGCCCCTGCAAGAAATGACAGGGATGAAATGATTTCATTGTTTTCAACAGAAGTTTCAAATAATTGCTTGTAAGAACATTCCTTCATTTTCACCCCAAAGTTCTATAACTCCATCATGCAGTTTTAGTGTGGGAACTGATATTAACTTCTGTCAGGTCATTGTACTAAGAAGAAGAAATACTAAGAAAATAAGTTAGGAGATACTTGATATCAGTAAAATAAAAATGGCAGAACAAAACTAACTGTAATTTGTGTAGCTAGAGGCATAGGTAGATAAATACCTGAAGGGAAGCCATACAACTTGACAATTTGCGCTTTGCCCACATCAGTAGGATTTCAGCATTACTGGGCCATCTACAGTCTCTCATACAGCAAGTTTGAAGGAGAACTTTCTCTTTATAGACATGTTTTGAAAATGGCTGTCTGACAAGTCACAGTATATGGCATCCATCTCAATTATCTTTAAAGGATAGATATCAAAGCTAAACTGGTCAACTAGGATTTTTTTAAAATAAGAGAAACAGGTACCTCCAAGGGACAGTTAGTCTTATCTGTTGTAAACACCAAGCTCAAGACGAAGTATATTACACTGAAAAATCTAGAGAGTGATCTTGAATTAGGTCCCTAAGTCTAATTGATAAAGTTAGGTGAGGAGAACTTTTCCCAATAAAACAACAGATTAGCATGTTCTCCTTGAGTCACAGATATGTTTCAGAAATAAAGAGCAGACTTGGCTGAGGAAGGGAATGGAGAATTGGAACCCTGCAGCGCTAGACAGAGTGTCAACAAAATCGGCAATAGCTGAAATGTATAAAATCAGCTCTCCATCTCATTGCTGTCTATGCAGTTCTCTACTCCCTGTAGTGCTGCTTCTCCTCTTTCTCTCTAATCTGGTTGATTTGGGATTAAAATATGAAAGCAACTAGCAGAGAGAAGTTTTATTAAACAGCTGCTGTAGAGGATGGCTTTGAGCTACCTCCTGTTACTTTGAAAGATACACTGCCAATAAATCTAGTACTGAGTAACAGTAACAACATGCTTGATGCTAGTACTGCTCTTGCCCTCTTTGCTTGTCCTGTGAGGAAGATGAATGATCATCATGCCTCACATGAGAATCATAAATAGCCTGGTATCAGAAAACGAATTCAGTGCTTATGGGGCACCAAAGCCAGTGAAAGCATTTTGGGGGGGGCATGCCAGTGAGCTCTGGCTTGCTTGTGAAAACCACTGTTTTCTTTTCTCACATCAGCCTTTAGTAAAGAGGCCTTTGGAGTTTATGTCCGCATCGGTGTGAACATTGTAAGGGAAGCAGTGCCTGGTTTTAGCTGGAGAGAGGGTTACCAAGTCTCTGTAAATTATTTTCTGTGGCTGTGGCTGTAGCAGTGGGAAAAAAAACCCACATTAATAATAACAAAAAAAAAATAATCTCTATTTATTCTGCTTCTATGAAATCAGAGATTGGAGATTTCATAAAAATAGTAGATAGAACTGAAAAGGCACTAAAACTAGGAAAGGAAACAGGATTTCTCTAAATGGTCTGGGCCAAGATTATCACTCTAGATAGGACAACATTCTTTAATGAGGGACTTGTAGGCACAATAAAATCAACAATATGCATGGCAACTTGCAGCCTGCCTTGTTTGGATGAAACTGTATTTGTAGAGAATAATTTTGGCATCAAAAAGTCTCCCCAAGTAAATATTCAGTGTCAATTATATTGAAGGACTGGCTTACTCTATGTCAGAGGTTCACATCCATTTCCATCCAGCAAACTAAAATAGGCAATGCCAGCCAGTTAAACTGGTTCCAGTTACAGTCTAAAAATACATAAATAGTTAGATGTAAATATTTTTGTCAATTTTTATTTTAGTTCTTTAAGAAGTACGTTTTATGACCACCAAATTAGAACAAAAGCCAACAAGCTTTTGAAAATGTTGACCTCGCGTAGAGGCCTGAGGCTTTATAAAGCAATCTGAACCTTTCTGAAGCAAGATTTCAATTTCTTAGCTCAGGCATAGTTTAAACATTAGTCCAAATTCCTACAAATAACTAGCATCCAAAATCTCTTGAAAATATTGAGACATCAAATCTCATTATGCCCATCTGAAAGGAAACAAAAAAAGCACTCAAACGTGACAACTATCAATTGCTGCAGCATCTAACAGTGTGGAGAGCCAACATACATTATCCTTAAAACCCAGAAAAAGAGAAACTATTTCTGAAATAAATCTGTCTGGCGCTAGAACCCAGAACAGCCAGGCTGTTACTGCAGGTTGCCCACCCTCCACAGCACTGTCAGGATGTCTGGGTTTTGACCAGATAGGGATGTCACATGAAGAGATTTCCATAGTGGAATCAGGAGTCCCTGGCATGGTGATTTTCTGGTGTCTATATGAAGGGAATAGAAGTAACACTTGGCTGCTAAACTCCTGACTCCAGAGCTCCTACTAATTTGAGCCAAGCCCTCCAAAAGTGAATGGTTAGTAACACAGATAAATGTTGTGTTTCCTCTCCATACCCTAGAGCATCTCTAGTCCTGATTTTACTATGAAAAACACAGCTCGTGCTCAAGCTCTCTTCCAGTTACCCTGAGTCAAACTGTGCTGAAAATTTCTGGGCTTCTTGGAGTCTATGGACAGACTACCCCATCAGACAGCATTTGGAGCCAAATTTTCTGCTGGCTTAACACCATCAGAGTTGGTGGAGTTGTGCCAGCAGAGAATTAGGCCCTTGAACTTGGAGTCAGTTTCCTAAAAACCTGTCCATTTTTAAGCGACCACAGAATGAGCTGCTGAGGGCACATAGAGACTAAAGCAAATAAGAAGCATTTTTTTTTTAAATCCGTGTGAGTACTTTTGGTCTGCCACCAAAAAATAAATAGTGCTTTCAGCTTTCCACCATCTGCAGTACCTGTAATTGCACAGTCCAGACTCCAAAGGGGCCTGCAGGCTAAAACTGGTTTTGCTTTAGGTTTTTAGATCTTACAAACCCTCCATCTCATGTGATGTAATGGAGGTTTTGTAAAGTCCTTCTGAAGGTTTTGCTGTCTCACAACGTTCATACAATTCATTCCACTCACTCGAATCCAAACACTGTCTCTAATATGTTCTACCTATCTTTTTGATACCAGTTGTTAGTGATCAGGAAGGATTTTTCCACTGTATTGTTTTCCCCTATGGTTTCCTTTTTTGCCTGCTGGCAATAATTGTAAGTCGTGCAGGACACAAAAAACCAGATATTAAATAGACTGTAGATTATTAAAGGTACTGTCATAGACTTCAGTGCTGAACCAGCAGTCCGACTAATACATATTTGCCTTCCTATGGCACATAAACATAGTCATTATTCCTGACAAAACAAAAAAAAAAAAGGGGGAAAGAATTATAGCTATTTAGTAATAATTTAAGGTTCTCATTTATTTCCTTGCAATGCGATAATGTACATGCATCTGTGTAATTGTTTTTCCTATGCATTCTAGTTGAAATGCATCCTATTTCTTAGATTCATGACAATGAAACATTTATACCCTATATTCAGGGATTAATTTATATTGATTGTTTCATATTATATTATTAATATTAACATGCCACTCCTCCTCTTTAATTGTCCTTTTCCTAATAATAACTACTGTGAAAGAATCCAGTTTGCTAGAAATTCTGCACAAAATTCTTTGTCCTATGCCAGCCCAAAGATGCTAGGCCAAGTCTTCAGGTGTTACAGCATTAGCTGATTTCTATCAGCTGAAGGTCTGGTATCTCATTCCAAACTGTGTTTCACTTCAGGTCTCAGATTTTTGCAATAGTCGACTCAATCAGTTCCATTTGTGACGCTGTGATATTCTTTCTTTTCCCCCTTGTTTGCTGAAGATAGGTATATTCTGTATATTAATTCTGTATTTTTTTACAGAATTTTTAATATCTGTATTATATACAGATATTAATTCTGTAAAGTTCTCTGATCCAATGCACAGTGAAAGCACCCGCTTTATTGGCATCGTGTTGCATTTGCTGCTTATTGCTTTGTTTTTAGAAATGTTTGCTGATCACCGTTGAATACAGTTCTGACTGGAATCAAATTAATTGGACTGGGATTGAATTGCTGGGATCGAATGTTGTTTTGCAGCTCAGCTCTATTTTCTACAAAATGTGAAAAAGAGAAGACCTTCTCATGAAGTTCTACAGGAACAGCAGGATTAAACTAAACCAAATTGGGCACAAGCTCTAACTGCTGAGCTATGGAGTCCAGAGATACTCTTAGATAAAATATCTCTAATCGACTTAATACCACATCAGTTCAGAAAAGATCTCATGTCATGTTCTGAGGGTGAGAGATCAGAGGATTCTGAATTTGTATATAGATAATACAGTGGCTCGGGTATCGGTTTCATTTCTGTCTGATCCAGGAAATGGAATTCACTTCTTAGGCATACAAAGCACCAGATAATACCATCATAGTTCTTTGCTTCTAGGTAGTATATATTCTCAAATGATCTGAAAAAGTATTACATATAGTGAACTGCACAGTGGTTCTGTAAAGCATAAAGATATGAGTTGATTATCAGACAGGAATAGGACTCCAGACATAAATATTTCTTCACCTGTTGCATTAAGTTCTGGTCAGTGTATCTCAAAGAGTGTTAACTGTTTGAAATGGATGAAACGCTTGTTGTGGACGTATAGTTCTATATCAACAGAGCATAGATGAAAGACTGGGGCCTCCTAATTTAGGCAGAGAAAAAGGATACAAACAGGATACAAACAGTAAGTTATGGTATAAAGAATGAAGCTGACTACCATTGACCACTATTAAATGGTGGGAGACAAAGACAATTTGATGAAACAGAAGGGCTGAACATTTAAAACATCATATGAATAATTCTTACAATATGCATAGCTAATCTCTGAAAGGCACTAGCACGAGTTAGTAAAGGAAAACTTCGGATGATTTAAGCACTATCTGATTTCTGTACATCTAATGAGAAAATTCAGGTTTACTTTTGGGTAGAAAGAGGTAGAGGAATTAGCTCTTATGCTTCAAGTAAGACTTCAACCATTTCTGACGTTTTTAAGAAGAAATTTGGCTACAAATATGTTATCCCATAACTGCCTGGTGTGGGAACTCTCAAGGATATGTTTGTTACAGCTCATTACTAGTTACAGGATGAAGTGAAGCTTTCATCTGATTTGGTGTGGTTACTCTTTTACAAATGGTTGGAGTGAGATAGAAGCGATCTATCTACAGTGAAAGAAAACCAGTTATACAACTGGGAGCAGATCCCAGGAGACTGTCTCTCGGGTCCAACAGTTAAGTTGACACTAGTCACTCCTGAATTCTGTAAATAAAGGATCAGAGACCTTTTTAACACACACATACACACACACACCCCCAGAACATTACCTTTAGAAGGGTGAGGCATTTATTATCTGAATACACATACAATCTCTTACTTTATCATGCTGCTTGTTGGAGTTCATGATTAGATACAGGATACTGAAGTAAACATTGACACAAGTTAGTATTGGAACAGTTTTGCAGACAGCTGTCCTGGAAGTGGTATAGTCTTGTTCAGTGAAACAAGCCATTAAACCCTCATCTGGTTCTTGCACTGGCTACTGAAAACTGGCCTTCTGTAACTTCTGCACCTGCTGGTGCTGATTCCTGTCCTGGGGAATAAATTGCCCTTGCTTGTCTGCTGACTCCAACTACTCCTTGCTTCCTGGCCTGATCCCTAAAACATCTGCCCCCACCCCTGTGATGAATAGAAAGAAAGAGAACAGTCATGGCAGCTTCTTGCCCCAGACTCCACTCCTAGCCTTGCCAAGGCCTCTAAAGTAACACCCTGATGTGACTCGGTCTCTAAATCTATAAATGAAGAAGCAAATAATATGGATTTCTTTTTAAAGGTGTAAGATTTCAGAAATGTTAGCAAATACTAATTTCCTAGAATACCAGCTAATACTCCTTCTGATTTCTGTTTCTATAATAAGCAACTTGATCTCTTCTGCCTGGGGTCAATAGAGATTCGGATCATATCCGTGATTTCTAGGTAACCACTGGTTTCTCAAGTCACAGAATTTTCTGCCAAGAAGTAATAAGAGAAGAAATACATAGACATGCACCACAAATTAATTTTCTATTTGAAATGTGTGAAGCCTAAACCAAGACACATTTGACTCATCTCAGACCTGGGATATTTTGAGTCACTGGTGTACTTTACCACCTTCATATCACCTGCAGTACCGTCAGCAATCCTCCCCAAATCTAAAGCATCTGCTTTCATTGCTGATCAACATCAGGAAGGAATGCATCCCCCATGAACAGCTGAATTTGACTTGACTATAAACTTCATTATCAGCCTTTACCATATCATTCACTTGGTAAATTATATTCATCCTTAGCACTGCAGAGGTCACTGTTAGGGGTTCAGGCAAGAGTGAAAGCTGAGTGAAACTCCGAGGCAGCAAGTGCAGACTAGTGAGACATTAAAGGGAGATGTTAAATAAATTATGATTTTAACAGATGGATGAACAGAATGAATTCTTAAGCATTCAAAACTTATGATTTACTATCATGGCTTTCATTGTCCAAAGGCTACGGGTATCTTGGATACAGCTTCTAAGAAAGCAAGTAGACTTATCTTTCTAAGCACTACTCTATGCACACATCAAAATTTGTTTTGACCATGTTTATGCAAAAAACTTGTTTTTGCTGTTGTTTTAATTATCACCGCTAATACTTGTGTTTAAATAAGCAATCCAATCTCTATGTGGAAATCCACTGCATATCTGTTTGATCTGAAGACAAGCTGATGTGTTCAATCTACTGGAAGCAAATCTGTGACATTAATATTCACAGTTCATTTAAACAAAGCTTCACAAAATAATTCGAGTAGTTACTGAGAAATACTGTAGAAGGTACTTTTGAGTTTCTGTGTCTGGTACATACTCTTTTCTCAGATATATGTAAAGTTATGTGCTATCTGCATTTTCCATATGAATAGATTAAAAGGACTTTGGACAATAAGATGCAAAGAACACGCTACTGTTACCAGTGGGCTGAAATATCCATGTGCACAGTTCATGTAAAGCCAAACTCGGGTTGGTGTGGAGAACCTTATACTTTCATTGCCAGTACCGTACCTGACTTTATACAAAGTTTTTAGCCTCTGAAAGACTGTCAAGCATTTATTTTTCTTAGCTTAGCATTCATGCATGCAGATACATGCATAAGCATTCACTCTCTTATCCATCCTTCAATTTTCTGTATATGCTGAGAAGACTCAAAAAAGCAAAATATGCTGATATAACTTCATTTAGTTTGCTTCTGAAATGGTTTTAGTCATCAGGGTGTAGGCTGCTGTTTACACTAGATGACTGTCCCCTGGGTAAAGAGCTACCTGAAGGAACAGAGCTTTGGGGAGAACTGCTTTTTCTGTGTGAATTCAGATTTGGCTTATGAATTCCCAACTCCCAAGCTTCACAGCTCATACGCCATCAAAAGGAAGAAAAAAACACAATTAGAAGATAAAGTATGCATCAGTGTAAGAGCTGAACAGGAAAGTGCAGGCACCTTTTTGTTAACCTTGTCCTTTTGCAGCAGCTTCCTCATGGCCCTGAAGCGCTTTGTGGCCAAGCATGTTTAAGGTCAGCTCAGCCTAGGTCTTCACAGTAAAGCAAGAGTCAGGCTTTAATAAATACAGGTGCAGCTCAGTGAAATACCAACAGAAACACCAGTGCTGCCACAGTTTGTTCAGTTTTGCTGTAACATCACACTCTTTTTTTCTGGTTTTTTGTTTGTTTGGTTTTTTTTTTTGTGTGTGTGTTTTATGTTCCAACTATTTCTAGCTCCTATGGCAACCCAGAGAGCCCCGTGGAGGTCCTCAAGAAGCCCCACTACGTAGCAGAGACTGGAACAGCTACCAGCATACTTCAGGTGGAAGCTAATTAGTATCAAGGTTCCACTCCAATAACTTTCCCCTGTGTATGTGCCACTGGGCACTTCTGCAGCAAGAAGTTGGAATGCACAGACCTGTGTTCTCCCCCAGAATGGATGTTATTTCATCATTTACTATTAATCCTGATATTTGCCCAGACACATGGGAGCACAAGCACCAGGCTAAAAGCTTCTCACAGAATCTGGGAGCTTATCACACAGTCTTCATGCACAATCCTGTAAAAATAATCCTAATAACGTTACCATGGGTATATGTGTTAAGGAAGTGACAGTTACATGTATCCAAAAACTGAGGAAGCTAGGTGTCCATTCATCTGCGCCCCACCTAACACTGCCATGCACCTGTCTGTTGCTCAAGTATGTGTTATGTACACGGTGACATCGGCATTACAGACCCAGGAAAGCATTACTGATGCCCACATAAATAATTTCTTTTTTACGAAATC
Source organism: Falco biarmicus (assembly GCF_023638135.1). NCBI lineage: Eukaryota > Metazoa > Chordata > Aves > Falconiformes > Falconidae > Falco > Falco biarmicus. The sequence continues at coordinate 11,098,187 of NC_079298.1, read as the reverse complement.
AAGCCTTTAAACACCGATATTGAACTCTTCTATGTAGCCACATCTGTAAGGTTTTACTCATGCATTGCTTCGTATTAACATGCTGCGTTTATCTCTGAGTACGAAACTCCCTTCTGTCCAAAAAATGATATTGAAAATGCATAAAAGCAACATACTGTGAATAAACAGCTTATCTTGGGGGAAAAAGATAAAATTCACAATACTAAAAATGGGGAAAACCTTCTTCACTGTTGAATTTACCATTTATAGATTAATCTGTCCATTGTGCTTCCATGAAAAGCTTTTCTGGCATTCCACTCAGAAAAACAAAATCTACATTTAAATGAGTGTAAGAGTGTACTACAGCAGGAGCCTGTCAGACTGTTTTATACCTCATTGCTATAATGTAATGTTATTGATGCAACCTAGATTATGTTTGAGAAATGAGATCGTGCAAATTCTCTCTCATACATCAACCAATGTGGCACAAAATATTAGGCTACAACATTATGTGGTTCTGAAACTATTATATGACCTCAAAGTTCCCTAAAAGGCTTCAAATTGGCATAGACTAAGACTTTGCTAAGGGTATATTTTCAAAGGGAATAGCTGTTGCCTGTTTATGGCTTAAACATTATACTATGCCAGTAATAAAATACCAGTGATGCATGCAAATGGAAAATCGTGCTGCTTTTTGTGGTAAAAAGGTTAATTCCTTTGGAAGAAACCAAGTCCCTGGATAAAAAGCATATCTCAGCCACCTGACTAACACAGAGACATTTCAGTACAGTGTTATTGTATACAAGGGCTAGGAAAATCTAATAATATTCTGCTTTTCTTCCTAAGATTCAGCAGGTAAAAGCTCTGATTGAATTTCATCTTGATTTCATTAAATATTCATAAAGGCCAATTAGAAGGGCAGCTAAGTAGGCCACAAGGCCCCCTTCCATCATTCTGTCAAAGACAGTCCATCAGACAGTCCTGTTTGCATTAGGGCCTGGCAGTCAATATCTTCATTCAATCTTTATGTAGTATCCCTCTAAATCACTGCTCCATCCCACTTTACGGCTTTTATGGACAGACAAGGGGGGAAAAAATCTAATAATTCTGAAGGCAAGATGCTTACTCGGTAGAAAGCAAAATGCAAATGAGAAAAAACATCCTCAATCAAATGTTGGAATGAAAATCTTTTCTTTAATGAGCAATGACATTGGTAGAGCACTGATTACATTGAAGAAAAACTGTTTAAAATTCATAATCAATCAAGCAAGTTTATTTTAACCTTTCATGACTAAACCGCTGGGTTACAGTTTAATTTATTGATGGTGCTTATCTCTCCCTCCAACCACTAATTTTAAAATTACAACCCATATAGAATATGCTGAGTTGAGTCACGAAAATATATACTGATGTTTATATTCAAAGAAACCTATTAGCTCTGCCTGTTTCCCTTTAAAGATTCAGTGGCCTTTCTATACATGCCATGTTATATATATTTGCAGTTTATGCAGCTGAAATGCATTAACTCCACAGGCGCCTTGCTGGAGTGAAGTATCATGGCAGTTTGCATTTCCAGGTCTGTCAGGTAGAGCTGAGCAGATACTCTTTCCTATAGGCAAGCAAAAGGTAGAAAGTGTTTCATCATGCTGCTAACGACCCACACGCAGCAAGGGGGCTCAAAGGGCATTGCCTTTCTGGAAACTTCGCTGCCATGCAATTTGAAAATGTTGCAGATACGCTTTCTCTGTGAGATTTCTAAATTTGCCTGTATCAGATGTCATAAAAAGAGAAAATATGTCTCGTACTACTGGCAGTTTTTCCAGAAGGACTTAAGAAATGCTGTGGGTCATAGCAAAGTAAGAAGATCGGTTTGTATCTCATTTGAATCAGTTGCCTTTACTTGAATTGCTATTATGTGCAACACCAACATTTCTTCCCAATACGTTTTTAAAAGGCTTTCAAGTGCTCTGTTCCATTTCCTGAACACAGCGATATAACTTTTCAGGTAGGTTTCATAACTATGTGCTTAATAGGATATTACTGTAAATTCCAGAGACCCAATGGGAACAAAACCCACCGATTTCTAAAGGCTGTGTTGTTAGATAAACCATATCTGTTTACTTCATCGCCGTTCCTTGTAGTAGGCTGTCTTTAGTACAGCAAACATTGTAGGTACTTTCCTGTATAGCAAATACATGTTCCCTTCCTACAGTATTACTTGTGTGTTCAGTTAAACAAGCTTCACCTAATCCTTAATTAGTTTTCCTTTTTTTTTTCCCCAAAGTATTTAATTACTAACTACCTACTTCTTTTAATGACAGAAAAAAGTGAAGAATGGATATCACAGGGAGTCATTAGCAAGTATGGGAGACAATTGTATATCATATTATACAGCTTCACCTAAGGACACTTGATGATCTAAAAGGCTTTGCCATGACAATAAATATATTTTTGAATGGTCCTCTTTTATTTTCTTAGTAAAATATTAGATTATTAAAACATACTTTAAGTATTCTTTAAGTTATAAAATTGTCATAAAATTTAGTTCACTCAATTTTGAACAGAGACTCACCAGCCATTTCTACCCAGCTACCTGTCCTTTCCAGTACATACACAGCTCCATTACAGTATTATGTGGACCCCTGGGCAATTCTGGTTTCAGAGTCATTTGAGAGATTGAAAAATGTTGTCATCCCATTTAACACGCACTGTAAACTACTGAGAGACAAAGATTGTCTTTTTGGTCTGTGTTTGTACGGCACCTAATCCCACTTGCTTGTGTCAGGCAAGAAGCATGAGGCAAACAGTTCGGGCAGCTGGTGGGATGGAGACAAATGACTTCCAGTTGCTGCTGGGAGGCCAGTGTATGCTCTCTGCAATGGACCCCAGAGCTCTTCTTCCCTCTCTGGGCACATGCAAGGCCCAGCAGCGTCTCCCAGATCCAGGTGTGTACCCTGGCCACATCCTAACCTCATGTCTGGGCAAGGGCTGGTGCACAGACCCCTCCGTTCCACCCACATCTCTGGTTAACCCCACAGTCACTTCTGTGTCTGTCTGCCTTAACAAAATGTCTCATGTTGTGAGTAAATCACACCAAAAGGCTGCAACAGCTGCAGCACATCAGACAAAGGGAACATATTTATAATTTTATTTGGTCTGCAAGGAGTTTGATATGTCCTCCATAGGCTGCTAGAATGACAGAATATTTAAAACATCTCGGTATCATTTAAACTCAGTATACATTTTCTATCTGTTTTCTGTTCCCTTTCTTAAATCTAGGTCCACTTCCAGTATCAGTTAATTTGAAAAACAACAAGAATAAACCACACAGAAGCCACTTCAAGCAGACTTCTTTAAGATAATCTACTCTGTTGTTCATTCCTAAGGATAAACTGCTGGCATTAACCATAAACCATCCTAATCACCATTGGCACTACACTTCTGTTGCTTAGACTGTGAACAGACAAAATCCCTGACCTGTAAAAAGCCAAGAAAAATGTGAAATGGCTCAGTTTGCAGCTTGTATTCAAATGATTATTTAACTCCATCTTGAAAACTTTAGAGCTTAAGTAAACTGCTTCTTTCCAATCCTCTCCCTTCGTGTTAAGAAAAGACCTGTAAAATATTCACTTTGCACTTGTACTTGTTCAACGGCAGCCGCAAAACCCGCAACACGACGTCGGGAACCAGCAGAAAAGCTGTTGCATACAAGCCAGAATGATTTTGCAGAATGTATACACCCTGCCTTGTGAACATGAATGTTTTGAGTACTCTGTTTGATGTTTGCATCATAAGGACGACACAGGATAATGAGGGAAAGTACAGAGAAGGGTTGCAAATGACTAAGATAATGGAGAAGCTGCTTAATGAGGAGATTTTGAAAATGCCGGGGCTCTTCCACTTGGAAAGGAGAAGGCTGTGAGATGTGATTGAGGTTTGCAAAATCTTGTAGGTAGGGTGTACAATGAATTCAGAAAACAGAGCTGTTACTCAGCAGATCTCATAATTAAAACCAGGTGCCATCATTCTTACTGAAACTAGCAGAACACAGGGTTAAAGCAGATAAAAGTATAGTTTTTAAATAGCAGGCTGTGGACTTCTGGAATTTGTGGCCATAGGAGGCCACGGAGGTAGATAGTATCAGCAAGTTCCAAAAGAGATTAGATGATTCAGGGACAGCAGGTCCATAAACAGATCCTAAAGGGAGTAGGCAGAGGCAGGTCCATAAACAGATCCTAAAGGGAGTAGGCAGAGATGTATTCTCAAATACCCCTAATCCAGTGCTTGTGGCTGCCGAGGGGTTGAGAAGGGAAGGGACTGCAGGTAGTGGCCAGACTCACCCACTCTCTTTATACAGCTTCTCTTGCTGCCACTGTGGGAGACGGTACACTGAGCTAGACAGAAACTGTTTTTATGGTTTTATAATGCTCTGCAAAAGTGAATATGCTCTGAAAGATCTGCAGATTGCATCTTTACGTGGTAGGATTATAAAAAAAAAAAAAGAAAAAAAAAGGAAGTTGAGCAAAAAATGTCATGTGACAAGTTTCTAGAGGTTATATAGAAAGTATACTGTAGTCTATGATGGTGCAAAAGACTCTGGGTTTTCATAGGGCTGAAAGGGTGGTAGATACCCAAGCGCAGATTGAAGTGCATGAATCATTTGTGCCTTAGTTCTGCTTGTCTGTTCAATGAGGTTTATGCTGTTTACCCTGACAGAAAACACAGAAGCTTAATTTGTTATGTTACAAAGAAATTTGTAGAAGCTGAAATGCAAATTTCTGTGAGATGGATCCAAAATGTGCGTAACTCAATAGGGCAATTTTCAATACTTTCCGAGAGTTTGTTTGAAGCCCTGTAAAAGCTAGCTCGTACTACTGAACACCAGCTTTAACAGAAAACTGAATAACAACATTTATTTTGTAAACCATGCTCTCATCATCTTCTGAAAGTAAACAAGGATGGATGAACTTTTAAGTTAGGCTATAGCCTAACTGAAACTGGAAGTCATTTCCCCCCTTCCAGATCACATTGTGCTACAGCCACAATCCTAGCTCATCAAGAAAAGAAAAAGGTGGATTCTTTTTTGGATAAAGAGAGCTATTTATACAGAAAAGCTATTTCTAGTCCCATACAGATGAAATCTGTTCAGGAGCAGGCCTTAACGATTTTGGTAGCTTTTTAGATATGGTTGCTGATCTAAATGTCAAGAAGAATCAGAAGAATCTGTGGGATTTTTTCCTTCTTTTTAGAAAACATTTTTCTGCATTTTTTCACATTTTTGTTCCAGATACACACAATTACTTCCATTAGGCAGCCTAGATACACCAGGAGAGAAATAGGAATGTTTTACTTCATCCTCCAACAGCAAATGTAATCATGTTCCCTTGCTGATTTGTGTTTGGAAATTACCATTCTAATCCAATAGTTTAATTTTATTATACCCTTCAGTCTAACAGACCAGGCAGAGAATGTGTAATCACAGAGGGCCAAATCCTGCATGCCATACTAATGGGAGTAGTCCCACTGATAATAATGGGACTACATGCAAGTCTTACCCTTAACTAATGTGATATAAGATAAACGTACTCAGACTCTACTGTATGGTTTTCTTGGAGCTTTTCTTAAGGCATATTATTGAGTTTTTCAAACACAGTCTAATATAGCCATTAAAGTACAACCGAAGTGAAAAAAACACCTCTTCTTCATTGGAAAGTGCAGACATTATGATATTTAACTTATGCCGAGATGAAAAGGCTCAAACACTTTTAGCTATTTGGAAGCTAGTGTTTATAAATAGGTATCCAAAGTGTTTAAATATAATATATTTTAGCATTCTTCTGCAAAAGAAGCTGTGTGATCTTTCAGATCTAAACCCACAAATTCTGCCACAATTTGCTTTTTAACAGAATTATTTGTAAATCAGAGTGATGATGGAGGGAGAGGGAAATAATCAGGTCCTTCATTAGTTCGTCTTTTTGCTTACATCTCACTCATGCAGTGGTGCTCAGCCCACACCAAGGTCCCTTTGACATGTACCCTTAGCAGGTCACGCAAGTGTCTGCAAAACAAGTATTGGGGGAAACTACCCAGGGTTTTTTTCAGCTTCCAAACCCATATTTGCCTAATATTCTCAAACGTTCTTAGCTGAGGCTTCAAGGTAAAGGAAGCCTAAGTAGTGAAGTGTAGCTAAGGCTGAGACTTATAAAAGAAATCAGGAAGGAGAGTTGCAGAGAGACGTGTTAAATAGTTGCAATATAGGGCAAAGAATGAGCTATAAAGTGAAAAATAAATGCTGAAAAAACACAGTGCAGCTACACTGCCTAAGGAGTATACATATAACCCATGCCAGGCTATTAATAACTGACTTTAAAATAACCTGATTCCCACCCCACCCCCCAAACTTCTGTATAACCAAGTTGGAAATAATTGGAAAACAATTCATAACGGAAAAGAAATAGAGAAAGGGAGTGGGGAGGTTTACCTTTACTTGCTTGCTTTTTTTTTTTTTTTTCCTATACTTTTTTTCCCTGCCTTGAACAGTTAGTTCCCAGCTGTTTCAGGACCTAGCTAGCTCTGCATAAAAATAAAACTTTTAAGTCCTTAACATTATAATGTGCATTTCTGTCAGCTGAGCAGTCTCTTTATCCAGTTCCCTGATTTAGTTTACTACAAACCAAATACAGCTTTAAAGCCATCATACTTATACATTATCAGGCCATATGTGCACATTTTGCTTTTTATTCCTGTCTAGATGTTATTTACACAGAACATCTTTCCTTGAACTCATAAAAATGTCTAACTGAACATGTTTCTGATATACAAGAGTCAGTCAATATAAAAGATGCAGAATAAATTGATGACCAAAACTTGACTTTTCCAAGCCATCATCAGCAGTGTAGTAAAAATGATTCAAACACTTATCATGAGTCATGCTGGCAATTTGATGGGATCATTGTTTCCCAAAGAGGAAGTCCACTCAGAAGCCTCTGTGCTGTTCACTACAGCAGTCTGCTTGTATTATAATAAAGCAATACAAACTTACTAAGTACCACGGCTTGTCAGAAATCAAATCTCACCCAAACAATATCACTCCTCAAACATCCATGCCATTCCAGTCTTCCCAAGAAAGCTGGGGACACCTACAGTCTTAGAGCACATATCTCAAAAGCTGGAGAAAATATTCCAGGGAACTTCAGATGACAGAAATCTTTTCCAAAATCAGGGCTTCCTTCCAGGAAATATTTTCCCAGCAGCTCTTTCACACTGCTTTAGATCCACTCATCCCCAGATTAGGTTAAGGAGGACACACTTGTTTGTAATTGAATTGGTGCACCTTATTTAGGAGCTCAGTCACCCTAAGCAACCTACACAGCTAAGGAGGAGAGACAGACACCTCCAGAAAGCATTTGAGCTAATCTAAGATAAAATTCACTGCAAGTGCCTTTCTCTTTACTGATTACTGAGAAAGCCCCAGATCATGCTCCTAGCTTGGAGCAACTCCCAGCAGAATGCTAAAAAAGGATCAGTTAGGGCTGTAGACATTTACAGAGGCAGACCAATACTTTAATCCAAACCAGAAAGCCAGTAGGTATCACAGCTCACTAAAAACACGTACCCCCATTTTGCACCAATGTTCTGTAAATAAAGCAATTGCTCTGTAAAGAAAGCCAAAGCATGCAAAGAACTTCAGAGCATCAGTAAAGATGCAGGAGAAAAACAACCTAAACTCACCTCCCTTCATCATTCTCAAAAGATACCACCACAGGAAGCCTTCCTACGTAGCCATTTCTATTTATATTCGTTCACATATGAATGGGAAACTAGGAGATACATTATGCAATGTAATGACCCCAGTATAGCATTGGTGATGTGGACAAGATGAGCACGAGTCCATAATTCCACCACGGTGCTCCTCATCAACCAGACCCTTATATTAGGGAAACTGGGCCTGTAGCATACACCAGCAGTTCAAACCCATAACAATGCAGAGAGTCCATTCTGTTCAGAAGACAACTTACAAAATTATTCATCAGTCCTCCAATTTTCAAACTGAGATACTGCGATTAATGACATTTTCCCCTAGAAGAGATCTGTTGCATCCCAAAATGCATATTTACCCCCCCCCCCCCTATTTTTTTCCAAGTTACTGACCTTTCCTGTCTTTCTGAGTAACAAGATATAATGCAACAATTTTTTTTTGAGTTTTGCCTGGGAAAGGCAAGGATTCTAAATGCCATGTAAGGTACTTTGCAGTCTTTTCCCCATATGTATGGTATGTCATTCTCCCAAGAACTCATGTGGTTGAAGCTGAAGTAGAAACTAAAGGAGACCAAGAACCATCAGGACTGAAGTATCTGAATCTTCTCCTCAAAACAGGATGTAGGAGCCTACTGGGAATGCTATGAAGTCACTGAACACTTCTGTCTCTTAATATGCAGAGTAAAGGAGAAAGCACAAACTGACTTCAGCTTCAAGAAGGACCAAACGTCTTTAAGAGGGAACATATGAAGTGCATCCAAAGTGCATGCCTGAAAAAGTGGTTTGATAAACCAACTAGGCTTTTATACATCCATGATAAAGGGCCAAAAAGACACCAAATGGGGATAAACATGCCTGAGCCCTTACCAACTGCTGCTAGAGGAGAACCTGCAGGTCCACAGTAGCAGGGAGAACAGGCAATAAGCACAGGCTCAGGAGGTGAGAGCCATGCAGCTGAAAGATAAAATGGAAAGTCAGGGGATGAGGAGAGGGTAGAGACATCCAATGCCTCTGAGCCTGAACCAAGGAGTTCAAGCTTCAAGTCAAGCTAGTGCCCTTCCAGCTTTGGTTGACACATCAAACAACTCCGCAGGGAAAAAAAGTGGCACAGAATATCTTTTATGGCTCTCATTTTATACTCTTCCACCCTCCCCTGGTGGTTTATACGGACAAGCAGTCTCCTTGCATGACACCAGAAAACAGGCAAAACAGCTTTATCTGAGTACACTTTAAAGCAATTTGAGAGATCAAGAGGCAGACAAAAATCACAGACAGAAAATGGAGGTGCCACAGAACTGTAATAATGGTAAATAACAGCTATAACAAATGCAGAGAATATTTTGATTAGTCTTTGCCAGAGGTAGAAGTAATGTTGAGCAACCAGCAATAGATTGATGTTTCTCTGTAAGCTAATGCTGTTCAGCATCTGAATTGTAGTTATTACGCCACTGTTATCTGAGAGCCAAAAATCTGCACAAGGATTTCGTTCCTCATGCACAGAACATGAAATACAGGTGTAAGAACTCAGCGAAGAATTAATATAAAAATAAATACTTAACACATGTTGGTGAAAGAGGCATACAATTCCCTCCAACTGGGGCTGCTCACACTTCCAGTAACTAATATCTAATTCAGAAAGTCTGAATTTCAGCCATCACATAAAGCAAGGACAAGGACTCACGGTTAGCTACAATGTGGTGTACCAAGGCAAGCATGCCAGATTTCTATTATCATGGTGAGATTCCATGACTACATTAAGCCAAGTTGCTTGACAGCTATGAAAAAGACAGCTTAATCCACTTTTATCAGAACACTGACCTTTTCAAGAAATAATAGGATATATCCTGCTATCATTTCTCACATGAAACTCCTGTTGAGGTCAATAGGAATTTGGCGTAAAAATGTGAAATCAGTACTTGGCCCATAATGTTTAGTGCCGCATAACAGGCTATTGGGAAAGGATCCAATGTTAAGCATCAGTTCTCATTAATTACACTGCAGATTCCATTTCAAAAGACTTTCTGTCATTTATTGTGCAAATTAAATACTGAGAGCCAGATCCTCAGCTGATGTAAATCAGAATACCCATGATGAAGTCAAAGAAATAAGGTCAATAAAAATCAGTCAATGAACTCAATAGAGCTAAGTAAAATTACACCACAGAGAATCTGGCCCAATGAATAATTCTCTTATCTAATCAACACTGCAGATTTTTTTTTTATCTGCAGTGACTGATCTTTGCTGCATATTCTGTGCTTCTTCATGTATGGAAGGTCAAAAGATAAAACTGGTGCAAACCCTGTGCGAACAATATACAACAGAGAGCAGTAGCATTAATAAATTCAGTTCTGGATTATAACACAGGTTTTTGCCCTAGTATAATAAATAAGATCTTTTCTGAATTTAGTAAACGTTTGGATTTTTTCTGGTGGAGCAATGTTGTAATTTACTATCTTACAAGCTTCTGCTTACAGTTCAAAATAAAGGGGATGATCACATTTGTAACTTGCCTACTTAAGGAAATAGCTTGAATGTTTATTTTGAGATGAAGCCACTGCTAAGTATGCAGCTTTCTTTCCTTGTTGGAATCACAATTACCCAGTCTAGAGCCCTGACTGATACTTCTGGGTCCACATTCCTGAGAAAATAGGTTTGAACTGCCTTACAGGTTATGAGATTGTAACAGAACTATTTCTAGAGGTCAAAAGCCTCTACACAGGCATTCATTCTACCAAATACAAACATTTGGACAATAGGTTTAATTAGGTCATAGAACTCATTTTTCCAAGCAACAAGTACTATTATTTTTAACAACGATAATTCATAGTACCATAATATCCTAACAAGAAGACAGGACTCTACTATGCTAAGCACTGCAGAAACGCAAACCAAGGCAATAGTCTGTTCCCAGAAAAAAAGTAATCCAGTAAACCCTGTTACAACCTCTGCTACACTCCCGAGAGGAAAGAGTAGCCCTCCATCCAAGCATGATGGAGCAATCAGAGATGTAATCAGTACAAACACACTTTGTAATACCATATGGTAAAAGTCATCTTCTCTGTAACTTGGGCAGTAGCCTTTGCAGGAAGTCATTGCAGCCTTGGTATTTATTTGGTAAAACTGAAAGATGGAGATGAATCTGGCATATGTCTTAGACCATGCAGCATTCTGTCAGGTCCAGAGAAGCACTAGGTGAAGCCCACATAAAAACCAGCACCATGACCATCCTCCCTGTTTGTAATACACTTTCAGCTTGTGTTTGAAGGCCATCAAAATATGAAATTATCTTAAATATGGAAGCTGCATGACAACATTTCAATTAAAAAGCTTTTAGGAAAGGTCATGGAGAGCATCTATAATATATTTCAAAAGGTCTTGGAAAGAAGGAGGGCACAATATGGGTCACATCACAATTATGGTAAATTGGGTAAAAGACGGTTTCCTGAGACTGCTCCAAGCAGAATAAAAGTGATTGAGAAAGTCATAATATGACAGGTATTAATAACTACTACCTATCATAACACCTGATATAGTATCTTTTATCTGAAAGGATCCCAAAGTGCTTTGTAAAACTCTACATGGAATAATTTCTTTTATCACTAACGCGTTTCCGTATTTCTGAGAAAGCAGTGCACTGATGAACTCTACACAGTAGCACAGCATGAAATTTTTCAAAATCCCAGAAAGAGAAGAATAGCATTTCTGTTTGAAATTTGGGCAGCAAAAAGGTGCATTTGTGGCTAAGTTCTCACTAGCATAGTGCATTTTCAATAGCAAACATCCTGAAGTGCTGATATACCTCTGCCCAAAGCCAAGAACATCTATCTAGTACTGCTGTGCACATTGTAACAGGTTTTTTTGAATAAGTTCAGAAGAGTATCATTAGCTACTGAATCACCAGGAATATGCCCTTCAAAATCCATGTCCTATACTGAGGCTTCCTATCAAAGTACTACCTCAGATGATCAAGATGATCTGACCTGAAAAGACTGCAGCCCTGGTGACACAGCAAACCACACACTCCTATGGTATTTAACAGAGTCAGCAAACTACCAAAAACCCTCTTGAAATCTTCCTAATACCTGAAAGTCTGCGGAAGCTGATCTCTATTAAAATCCATAATGTGTTTGAAAATAAAACAAGAATAAACAAGGAAACAAGATAGATTGCTGAAGATAAATCTTCAAGGGCCTGGCTGTTATAGGCTTGTCAATATTAAGCAAAAATGTATCCTAAAAGTATGTAAGAGGATCTAACAAAAGCCCTATCACCAAGTATAAAATATCTCCACTTGGTTCACAGTGCCATCTTCCTACCTGTCTGTCTGGAACTCTGTACTCATTCTTAATACAGAAATAAATAAATAAACATATCTCCAATGAAACAGCAATGCAAAAACATTAATCTTTCCTATGCCAACAAGGCTGTGAGGAAGCACGCCTAATGTCAGAAGGATGCAAAATTTTAGGAAAAGAGCTTCCTTCTACAAAACCTCTCTCTTGCATCTTAGGTAGAGTTTGACTTTTATGACTAAGAATTTTATCTGGGGATTTTATTTCCACCACCACCCCACCACCCACCTTGTGAAGGCTAAAAGAGTAATTATGTTGCAAGGGTTCAGTCTAAGAAATTATGTATTTGCAAAGACAAGTACATACATCTTCATTTGTTAGTCTTAAAATCTCTCCTTTTCCAAGTTTTACAATTGAAAATATGCTGCTTTTTGTAGGGTTTTCCAGAATTTTCATGATGACAAGACAAACAGCCACTTAGTTTTTCAGTCAGAATAGTTCAAGGTCTTTAAAAATCAGTGGAACTCTTTTTTATTTAATTCAATGTCTCAAATGAGGACTCGGTTTTCCAACTTAGGAAATCCTTCCATATATATATGAATTTGCCTAGGTCATATCTCTCTCTCACCTTGAATTTCTCCCCTCAAGCTCCTGACTTCAAAACCTGGTCGACGTGTTTTAGCAGGCTGTACAGGTAAAAGAACACTGCAATACTACAGGTCCTATGAATAACCATTCGTGTCATTTCTATTATTTCCTAGAAATCATCTAAGACCTGCACATGGGGATTTCCTTCCTCCCCAGCCCACCGCACGCGCATGTGCATGTGCACACATGCATGCAAGCACACACACGTACACAAAGGATTGTTTTATACTGACATTCAGCTGCCAGCTCATTTTATCCTGGTCTTTATAAAATAATATCCTAAGTAGCCTATTAGCTTTAAGGTCAAAATCTTTGTCTATTTTCTGAATCTGTTCTCTCCTCTGCCCCCCTCCCACTTCCTTTCCTTTCATTACCCTTTCCTATCAATTATCTCATCCCTGCCTGCTGCCCATCTGAGCAAGCCAGCAGGACCCCCTCAGTGCCCGCCAGATTGTCTCATTCAGCTAGCTCTCAGGTTGCTGCTGATTGCCGTCTTTATTCATTACCAAAACACTTGCTACATGGTGCTTGGGCCCTGGCAACCAAACTCTAAATCCTGCCAGCGAGAACGTAATTACTAGTACACCACAAACAGAGAATGGAGTCTGCTGTGAGTTGTTAGAAGCAGCCGTGAGATAGACCCGGGCTATTTTCATGTAACTGGAGCCGACTACTCGTTTGTCAGTTGGTATGTGCTAATGATTGGCCTTATTCATTCTTTTAACAAGCTTTATCCAAGACAAAATATATCTCTTAACGAACTCGCAGATCTGTCAAGGTTAGCAATTTGCAGGTATGGAATATGGTATGAGAGGAGCTTTACATGAGCTTTCATCTACAGATTTATGAAGTGTCTGGAGCCATTGGCACTACTAGGATGCGGAAGGCATCCTGAGAGCCTCCTCTGATCCATGGGAGGCTACCTATAAGAGCAGAGTTCATTTTCCTTAACTGTTTGTTGAACCAAAACAGTTACTAGACACTCTGCGTTAGACAGCCCAAAGTCTCCCAGATGATGATCTGCCTTCCTGAAGGAGCTGAACGTTGCTACAAACGATCTCAGGCACAAATTATCCTTTTCTTTCCTTGTATGCAGACTGCAAGAGTCCCCTGCCCTTATTTGGTCTTTTCTATTTATTGCCCTTCCCTTTAAAAACCTGTTTTAAAATTCTACTCTTTTCCTAGGGAAATAAAGCTGACGAGTTTTTTATTTCTAAAAAGTGTTTATTAGGGGAAGATCATTCTGACATCAGCTGAAAAGTTCTGTGTGTCTTTTGTATCTGCTGTTCAAATCCTTAAACTTTAAAGTACTCACAAATGAGGCAAATGCCTTAATGCCAAGCAGTACCTCTAGCAGATTTGAAAGTTAAATTCAAGCAGCATTTATCTCCCCATCAATGGCAAGGTTTTATCCTATTACCTATCACTACCATTGACAAGAATTGGTCCTGTAAATCTCCACCATGTAAAGTGAAGCAGACTCATGTAAAACTTTTCATGTTAAAAAAATCACCTTTGATCCAAGTATTACTGAACTGTATGACAACAGTTATAGTGAGGATACCGTATACCACAAGGAACTAATTGATATACTGAAAGAAAGCCAAACAGATATTTTTTTAAAAAAGGAAAAATCTTCCATACCACAGAGTTAAGAAGACCTTGCCCCTGGATTTGTTTGCAGTGCTTTGCTTAAGGTTTAATTCTATTGATTACACATTCCATTTTCCAAAGTGCCATTTGCCTGAAGGAGCAGGTGGTGTTTGCTGTTTCCATTTAACTGATATATTAGCCATGTGGTGCACTGCATCAGTGGGCAGTATTAATCAATTTACGGCAAGATGACAGAGAGAATCACTCACAGCAAAATTGCAAAGGGGGAAAAAGGGACAAAAGCAGGAAAATAATGACCACTAATGGGGAACTTGAAAACAGAAAAAAAAAAATAATCGTGCGTTTAATACTTCTCTTTCATAACAAATGGAATTGGAAGAATTTAGGAACCGCCAATGTTTGAAAGGAGACAAATATCACTGTGTTCAGTGCAGTACTTTTTGCAAGCACTTTACTGTTTGGCATTGTGTGATGAATATACAGTCGAAGATTTCAGATACTTGCTGAGAAACTTAGATTTCCCTTCCTTCAATGAAAGCAAAATGCATCACACAAGATCAAAGCTGGTACAGGTCTTTTCTTGGAAGATCCAATAAGTTTCTATAGTGAGAGGCATTTTTGTGTTATACTATTTTGTATATTATTTTAATAAACATTTTGAATTTATGAATCAAATATCCAGATTCCTATGACACTGAGGTGGTCAGGTTTAAAATCAACTGATTCTTTCAATTCATAAGATATTATTTTTAAAAAGTTACACGTTGTTCTGTCATTATGCTTCTTGAAAAATATACCTTCATTTAAATTCAGTGGGAAAACAGAGAAATACAAGTGCAGAGGAGAGCAAGTAACTTCCTATCTGTTTGGCATCAGGAAATTCATACCTTTCTTCAGAAATCACATAAAATAAATCAATCTTTCCCTAAATAGTTGCACTCTCCAAATTGTTTTCTCAGCTACAAAGCAGTGGAAATAAAGAGTTAGCAGAGGAGCTTTAGGCTGCCCAAGGGTGTCTCCAGCAAGAACTCAGAAGGTCTTGCTCTTCCTAGTCATCTCAGTCGCACCAAAGGATAAGCACATTGCTGTGCCACAAAACTAACTATTCACATGTCTCAGCATCCAAACTTTTCCCCTGTCAAACTGCACCCTTGCACGCCTCCACACCCTTTTCACAAACAGATAAATGCACTGAGTCAGATCCAGAACTGGGTTAATTCGAATGGTCCAACAGAGATTCATAGCCCAGCAAACTGACTTGATGATCAGAAGCCACAGCAAAGACGCAGGATGGCTGAAGATCCCTTGAAGTTTGCAGAATCAAAGGATCCCACTCCTCAGAAGCAAGGTGGTGCCTTCCAGTGGGGCCGGGGGTCTCACAGAACTGCACTGAAAATGCAGACCCTCACATTAAACAGCTGGCAACCACATACCAATGGCTTTGGGAAGACAATAGCATAGAAATGCTTCCGTAAGACAGCAAATGCATTGGAAATGCAACAAGCAGCAGGAATAAGAGGAGAGCAGATGCCATATTTATGTCAGGATTTGAATACTAATGTTTTTTCAGCATCTAGTTATATTTCAAGAAGCGGACAGAGCTTTGATGACCTACTTAGCCCCAAATCTCCACCCCACCTCTCAACCATATGTCAAAGGAAAAAGAAAACCTGTCCTCTTGGGGAAGCAGAGAAACCATTATAATTCTAGAAGGTCAGATGAACCGGGAAAAGACTGGAGATGGATGTAATCCTTCCACCACTCCAGCTGAGAAGTGCAAGAAGAAAAGTTCTTGTGTAATAGTGAAACACAAGTAGGGAATGGGACGCAGCTAAAGGAGAGGCCAATGGATCAGCAAAACGTTTCGGTATGCAGCCTGTGAAATGAACACTGGACACAAGTCCCAGATGCCACACTGGAGAAATATGGAAAATTGTGTGCATGCCTATACTTAATCAGGTCCCCTAAAGTTTTCATCTGAACTTTCACTGTAAAAGCATGCTTATATGTTTTTCATATGTAGCATAAAATATGTCACAGTAGCATAGCATGCGTGTTCCCTGAATGGCTTATAATAGCAGGGAAATAAAAAAGATACGTAGATTTATTGAATCCAGCAATTCAGAAACTTCAAGATTGGAACAAGAGTATCAGGAATTGAGAAATAGGCAAACCCACCCTTAGCAACCTAAGTTTTGCCAAAATGCCTGTTTCACATAGTTTTGATAGACAAAGGAGCTTCACTCAATAATTTTGCTGAAATGCATGCTAGAACTGTAAGGCATGTGAGTCCATGTAAAAGGAAAGACACCACTTACGAAAACTGTCAGATGTTCCTGAGCAGCATGTAATACATCTCCTTTGTCCCCTTGCACGCACTTCTCCCAGAAGCTGACATCCCTGAGTACCTGGATGCATTTGGTTGTTTAATATTCTATCCTTCCCTAATATTATAAAGTACGACAATACATCGAAACTGTGCTTCATAAATTAAATTAACAAATAATAATAAAACACTGCTTGAGGAACCTGTCTAAATGATGTAATATTAGCATGAATCATAGCCTTAATGAGAATCAAGGAAACATTTGACAGTGGAGTAAGATCTTCCATAATTCAATACAATAAAGTTATAACAACTCTCAGTAGCACCACATCATTAAATAAATTTAGCAAACTTTTCAATTAGACGCCACTTCCTGGATTTAATAAACTTGCTAATAGTTTGCTTTTGTATCTTTTGTGGTTTTTCTTCTTTGCATGTCTGGACACAGAGAAAGGGTTTGAACATCTGAACAAATTTACAGGATGTAAGTGAAGTTGATAATGTGAAAAGCAGAACTGGGAACATCACTTTAAAACATTAAGTGAAATTATACATGGGCTAATTTATAGACTAGGGACTTTTAGGGGAATTTTCTTTTATCCTCATGTGCTACTTCATAGCAAAACATTATCAAGAAACCATTTCAAAAAATCATGCCAGCATAGGAATTGCCACAATTAATTAATCTCATGGACCAATCTTTTTTATTGTTCTTTCCTTAACAATGTCTAATGGCTTGTATTTGGGAAGAAAAGGCGAAAAAGCCCCAAAGCCTTACTTTACACAGCTGTTCAGGTAAGGTTACTCCCCTTGGTCTCTTCTGAATCCCTAAAATGAAATAATGTAATGCTGAAGCATATGCTTTAATATTATCTGAAACTTGATAGCCAATTAGAACTCTAGTTTTTCTTGATATGCATTCACGGATCTGATCTTAGGGGAGTGGGGAGTCTTTCTATATTTTCAGTCTCCGTTACACCAGTGGCTGGCAGCCTCAAGCTGGATCTTTACATGGGTGCTATTCCAGTAGCAGGCACTATTCTTGCCAACATGTGGATAACTATTACTTTTCCTAGATTTATGTCTGTGTGCTGTGATATCTGTTGTAATGCACTACGTAAAGGAAAAGAGGCTTTACAGCAGATGCTGAGTGTTCTACCATCTTTGCCAAGCTATGCAGCTCTCTCACGCAGACAGACCTTGGGTAGGAAATGCCAATTAGTTCAGAAGATGTAGTGTGTCCAAACACCAGTGGGAAGAACTAGTCACATTTCTACCCACTGAAACAAAGACATGGAAATAAAGCTATCAATATCTATTTGAGACTTCTACTTTAATATTCTCAGTGCTTGCTACTCAGACATTAAAATGTTCTCAGTGATGCTGTAAGCCTCACTGCAATATATTACCAAAAGTCATGATGCAGGAGCAAAGGCCTTAACATCTCTACATTATTTTTTTCATTGGTTTTTGTTTTACACACCCAAACTTGCACTTCTGGGGTAAGGCTGCTTATCTGCTGTTGTGAAGGGGCTAACAGGTAACATGCTACTCATCGTTCCTGAGAGAAAGGAAAGGCATGTTAGTAGCTGCAAGTGCCTTCATCTCTAAAAGAGGAATCGTGGGAGACCAGCATGACCAGCCTTAGGCAGTAGAAGTGATGCCATTCATGACCACGACCCCAGCACATTCACTATGCGCTGCAGAGCACCTTACAAGGTTGCTCTTTACCTCACTCTGCCGCACTAGCTTCCAAGTGTAGTGTGATTACAGCCCTAAGCTGATGTCTCTCCTTGTCTCCTAAGGAAGACAGGCAATTCATTTTCTTGACTGTAGCAGTGCCCTCCTTCCTGGCCTGGCACATCACTTAAAGCCAGTTGGCATGATGTAAGGGAGGGCAGAGGCTGACCCTCATCAGCAATTCTGCATAGATATGCCCGTGTAGAATAAAAGCAGCCTTTTCCA
Organism: Falco biarmicus; assembly: GCF_023638135.1. Lineage (NCBI taxonomy): Eukaryota > Metazoa > Chordata > Aves > Falconiformes > Falconidae > Falco > Falco biarmicus. Next base: position 11,079,605 of record NC_079298.1, on the reverse strand, counting down.
CGCCAGGCTGCTTATTAAACAGCTCTTAATGGTCTGCGAGACCTTCCCTCTTCCCTCTGCCTCTAAAAATATACATTGCTTTATAGGACTTGTGGGAACTACAGGCTGACTACGTAGAACTAGAAAAGGATGAATTCTAATTAAGAGATAATGTCAGTGGAATAGAACTTTGTCACAGGATAATGATCCCCTGCTGTTAGATAAATATGGAAGCAAAACTTAGGCAGTTTTTGAAAATAAACAGTGAGGTGATGCCAAGATGTTTATATTCAGAAAGGGAAACATTTATCCCTCTGCAATATTTCTATTTCATGGTTTTTTTTTAATTAAAGAAAACCCATCCTTCCCTCCCACCCCACAGAAAACATCTTCATTAATGACCTTGGTCTTGCAAACCATCATGAATATATGGTCCTCACTGAAATAAAAGAGGCAGTACTGACAGATTCACCCTATGGAAGTAAGAGAGTTTTGAGAATGTTATCGATAAAGCTCAGCAACATTAGTAATATTTTCCCAGTTATTAATAATCAAATTACTAGCTATAATGAGCCAAACTACCTTCTGGCAAAACTCCTTTTTGTCATGGATGTATGCCAGCAGGCAATTTGGTTCAGTGTTTTACATTTACTGTATATGTATTCAATGGGCAAATTTTGATCTGTTACCTGTTTATATTTGGAATACATCAACAGAAGTCGGCGGAATTACAAAGTGAAAACTACGCGAAATCTGCTTATTAATGCCTTCATAGTGTATTTCTTTAATTTACAATTTCTTGCTAACTGGGAACAAAATACAGCATGCAAAATACAGTGACTTTTCATAATGTGAAGAAAAAAGCCTTAGAAGTCAAACTGTACATCAGTGACTTTGTTTGCTATGTCTGCTAGAAGTAATTCTGTTTCTCCAGTGCACCTGGGACTTGCATGAAAATCTGTGGGCTACAAACGTGTGGGGAGAAAACCTGGCTGCTCCTTCAGGGAGCAGAAAAGGAGATGGGAAACACCAAGCTTTGAAGCTCAGGGTAACCAGCCTTAGGCTATGATTTTTACCCTCTGATTAAGAGGACAGCCACATTCTCGCTCCGTTGCACAATTTGTGCATCTAGGAAGGGGTACAATTCCAGGACACTTTTAGGTCCCAAGTCTTCAGCTGTCTTTTGGGTAAATCCTACAAATGAATGTCACCAGCAGACTGGTGAACATGTCTGCACCAGTACAGTTTCACATTGCTGATGCCAGGGCTGGAGCTGCTCCTCTACTACCACCAGCAAGATGGTAGGAGGAAATATTTAGAGGGTGCCATCGAGGCATCGACATGCCAGCAAGAAGGGGGCACCTGAGACATGCCAGCAGCTGAAACTTGTCTCACATGACAGATCCTGCGGCACAAAGATTTAGCTACTTCCCTTTGCAATTTAGGCTCCATTCTTCCCTGAATTATGGATTCTGTCAATCGACAGTAAAGTGTCACACAGATCTTTCTGCAAGAATAACCATAGTTTTAGTTAATTTGATTAAATGAAGCTGGTACACTTCTTTATCGTGTTTCTATGCTGTTATTTTCCCGATATGGTGTCTAGCTGCCAGAAATAACATTCAGGAAAATTCAGAGGTATGTGGGGGTTTTTTTCTATATGCCCATGTATAAAGTAAAATCAATTAAAAAGCAGGAATGCAATTTCTAGTGGCACTTTTGCAATGACCAATTAATATATTTTGAATATTTTCCACTGTAAAATTGCTTTGCTTGATTCTCTTCCATTGGAAACTGCTATTTAGAAAAAACTAATCAACATGTCAACATTTTGTTTATTCTTAAATGGCATCATTTACTATTATTATTACCACCGTGTCACTTTGGGTTTTGCCATCTAGAGGATCCCAGGAGCGTTGGCTCCCTGCGTGGCCCACCTATTTGACATTCAGGGTGCTTGCCCCTTCTTCCATTGCTATGACAAGGTTACACAAAGTCTGCAGCCCTGCGAAAACAGGTTCCTTTGGAAGCTGAAATTCTAACAGACTTCGTACACAGCAAGGCATCCGTGACATCCTGGCGTCTGCCAGCTCCATTCTTGCTTGATTAGCTCTTGGTTACCTCAGTGATAATGTCTGCAGGCACTGATTAATGTACAATAATGGTACATCTCACTGGAAAGATAAGCTTATAGAAGATCAATTAAACAGTGGCAATTTCACAGGCTACAAGCTAGAAGAATGGTACTTGCAGCCTTTTCTTGGAGCTATTTTTTAATCAGTTTCTTCTGCCTCCTCTAGAATTTTCATGTAAAACATGAAGTGTCATGGGGAGGGGAGAAATAAATAACCTGAAAATGAACGGTGATGGTACCCATTAAAATTACAAGGGAAAATGAATATGAATCAAGGCCCCTGAACATTCCTTCAGCTGTCAGAAGGTTACAAATTCTGCTTTGATGATAAGACAGGAAGTTTTTTTCAAATGCAAACTTGCCATAAATGGTGTATGGGAGAATGCCATTGTTTCATGCAATTACATTGTTGCCTGGGCAACCATGTACAAAAGTTAATGTAAGTACAGGTTTAAAGATGAAGTGTCTCCTAAATTGGAATAAAACCCCATTTAATAGTATAGATGATCCACAGGAAAAAAAAAAATGACCTGAACGTAACTATAAAAAGACCTCTTCTTGAGCAGGACTATAAATTAAAGGTTACCTTCCTCCTTCAGTTTTCAGTCAGTCATTTTAATAATAATAAAAGCAAAAATCTTCAGGTACTATATGTAAAATAGATATAACAATGAAAATTTAAAGAACATGAATATTATCTTCCTGTGAGAAAACTTCAGAGAGATTCATCATGTAAATAACAAAAATTTCAAAAGACAGCTGTTTTTATAAGGGCTTTTATAACAGACAACAAATTATTTTGCCCTAGAAAACAGTACTATGGGAAAGTATTTTATTGAAATGTATCCAGCGATTGTTCTTCCAATAATTATATTTAATGCAGATGGGGAGGGAAAAAGCCTATATTGTACTGGACAGTCAGTTTTATTACTGGAATGACTACACTTCTTCCTGTCATCAGCCTGGATTTAATGCCAGAATTATGGCCCATTATGTCTATTGCAATGAGTTCTCCAGAACAGGGTGGCCAAAGATGTACTTGAACATGGAACTAAAACACATTGTTGAATGTATTTTTTAGGGTGTTTTGTATCCCTGGTCATATTCTTTAGGGTATTTTGCAACCCTGCCAAAGTAGAGAAGCATCCAGAAATCATCAGAAAGAGAGAGGCTATGAAACAGCAAAGGAGCAGAAATAAAGACAGATGAAGATCACCTTTTTTATGCATTTCTGGTCTTTTTAAAATCAAAATATAATCTGCAAAGTATCCTGCATTTACACCCCTATTTATGCTGACAGCAGCTGCCTCTGATGATGATATGAAAAGGAAAACTGCCTGCAGAATAAAAGGAATACTTTTCTCAATTTGGAGGGAGGATTAAAAATATTCTACTGTCTTTTCTTTCCCAATATGTGTATTATTTTTGAAATAAAGATAAACTGTTGTGCAGTCTTTGTCACTACAACCTCAAATAAGGATGTCTCCAGTATTTAGAAGGGACAAAACACAAGAAAACACATTGAAAGGAACAATGCTGTACTACTGGAGACATGGAGTAGCTGACCTAGCAGGTCTTTTCCATCTCTGATTTCTTTGACTCTATAAGAAATGGTAAAAATGCATAATAAAGTCCAACACACATTCACTAAGACACCAAGAAACTGAAATACATAATAGAATAATACAATTTTCCCTGTCAGAAAACAGTAACTGTGTTTTGCTGGAAAAGTCAGGTAGGAAAAAAAGAGATTTCTGGCTGATGTTGAAAGAAAAACCTCTTTGTGCTAATCCAGTTGGGCATGATTTTCACAAGTGCAGAACACTTAAAACTCCACTTGAAGTCAATAGAAGCTGCAAGTGCTCAGCACTTCTGAAAATCAAGCCCTTCGGGAACTGGTGAAGAACAAAGAGCAAGGAACTTGTGCCTCAGATAAACTGACTGTCAAAATTTGTAGAGCTGCCATCGTCTTCTCATTTAAACATGTTCTTAACACCTTCCTCTGCCTCTGAGTGATAGCTACAAGTTACTCCAATCTGGCACTGGTTAGGCAAGCAGCAAGCTAAGATTTCTGCATTTGGTTTAGAATTATCGTCTTGCCCATACAACCCCTTGTCTGCCCTTGCTTGTCTATTTAACTTGCCACTTGTGTTGTTTCCTACCCACGCTGAAGTTACTAGAATGGATAATTTCATAAAACAGCAATTGGAAGTAAACAGTTCCCCCCCCCTTTTTTTTTTTTTTTTTTTTTTTGAGATGTGTTATTACAGCTCTCTCCAAAGTCTGAAGACCAAAGAATCATAAATTATTCAGCTTCAGCACAGTGGTTATTAACCTGAGCTTGTAGAAATGCAAAATTATCCAGCTGGCATTACAAACCACAGGTAATTGGAAGGTATCAATCTTTGGATGTCTGTCAGATTAGAGTTATATATCAACATAGTTGAGAACAAAAAGGGAATTGGACATTGAACCAGTTTCTTACAAATGTATTACTGGCCACTTCAACAATTGTAGTTTGCTCCTGAGGAAATATGGAAACTGGAAACATCATCTCTGTGCAATAAAGAAATGAGATCTTATTGGAATTCTTATGAAGAGGAAGCAACGTCTTGGCATGACTCATAAAATAATAATAGTATGAATAATACTTCACATTGTTTTAGTGCCTTCTATCTCAGAGGCTGAAAGTTACTTTATAAAAATTAATGGATTAAGCCTGACAATACACCTTTGAGGTGTACCATTATCTTTGTTTTACAGATAGCAAACTGAAGGCAAACAGATTCCAAACATCTTGCTACACTAGCACTTGGAGAAAGCTTTAACTACGGTCTTTGCAGGAAATGCTGGCCTTCTGTGGAACCAAGGCAAAATTATCGGTTCATCCATCAGTATAATCCAGATCATATGAAATTGCTTTTGAACCTGATGGTCAGTGACATTTGAAAGAACTTAACTCTCAATAATTGGTAATTTCCTCCTGAAGTCTGGAAACTAGTGAAGGCAAAGATCCAACATACTGTCCCTCTGACATCAAGTTCTATATTTTCCAGATCTTTTGTTTGGCAGCAATGTCTGATAGTCATCATGAACAACAAACTCAAGACAAGCCAGAGTTCATTTTCTTCTGCCCAGGGGGTCTCACAGAGCATGTTTTGGGAAGAGGGGAAGAACTAGGGTTATCATGGTGGGGTTAGCGGGCACAGGATCCAGTTCTACAGGATGCCGGGGTTAAATAGTTCTGCTGACAGAATAAGCATATGTGCTTAGTTAATATATAAAATTTATTTCAGAACCAGTCCCTTCAGAAAAGAACATCAAATACCTGAGTGCTAAAATACATCTTTCAATATCTAGCTTTCATTTTTGCCTAATGACATATGCTTGGATAGCCACCAATCCAGCATACTTTGGAAAAGATCTTAATCTGTCTGAAATGGAAGAGCTGTCACACTGAGATAAGCTCGAAGACCACAGTTTTACTAAAAATTGCTATCTGGAAATTCTTTCTGTAGCAAGGTAAACAGTTCCAACTAACCTACTTTCTACAGAGTCAAAGGAAATATTTTCAAAGGATACCAGAGGTTCACATACCAAAACGCATATGAATTTCTCTATGCCTGCTTATAGACTTGTGTTTATCATGACTGCGCTCCTATCACAGTGTCAATTTAACAGAAGTGAAATTAAAAAAAAACATCTCAGTATGCATTCCTGTGCACAACTGCAATAATACTTCACTTGATAACTGTAGGCATAAATGTAGTCACGCAGGAATGTGAATAGGTGAGATTCAAACTGGTAAAACTCTGGCTGGGATGCACATCCTGGGGACAACTCAGAATTACGTGGTTTATGAAAACCCTTGGGTTCAGCCAGGACAGATCTTACCGACCACAGCAAGCTTTAGGAGTGTACTGGCTTTGGTGTATTATTCGTGTACTGCTACACAGAATTAACAGAACAATGAGAAAATATTGGCTACAATCCCAGTAAAAAAGCTCTCACCTAATATGAGTGCTATTTTGAATGGGTGGAAGTAAATTATTTGCTTTACCTTCATCCTGAATTGATAGAGGTATAATGTGAGTTCCCAAATATAAAATGGACACTTTTCAATCTTCTATAGATTTTGAAGACTGGTGTAAGAGTCATATGGATTCCTTTGAAAGTTAAAAGGTTTGTATACATATAAGATATGGAAGACTGTGTACTTCATTTCACCTCAGCCATAGAGCTCTAGTGATAATATATCATGCCACCAGGGCTAGGTATCTTTGAAGGATCTTTGTATTTGAAGCTTTCCTAATCTCAGATCTGATTCTCTTTATCTCTTCAAATCAGAAGAGCACACAATATGCTAGAGAGGAATGTGGAAGCATAGCTGATGAGTTCCTCATTTAATAACAACTCAAGCTACAAAGAAGAAATTTCCAAGACTTTAGAACTGTCCCAGGGTCAGCTGCCTTTGCTCATGCTCACCCTCCACATTTGGAAGCAGCTAAGTGGAAGACTGATTTATAGACATGACTTTGGAGGATGCCGCCAGTACAGTACGTTTACACAGGACCAGAAGATTCAACAAGGCTGGCGCATGGCACAACCTGAGAGCAGTGGTGAGAAAGAGGGATCTCTCACCTGCACCTTTGATCCTTCAGCATAAGGGCTCCCAACTCCCAGTTAGCGAGCACACCAGTTAAGCGTACCAGAGGGAGAGCAGCACAGTGGCAACACACTGACAAGCCGATTCGATTTCAATTAGCATTTCAGCTTCAGCTGACAAGTCAGAAAGACAAAGTAGGGGAAACATCTACGCGAGACAGCGATACTCGGCACAGAAACTCAGCAGACAGGGAAATAAAGTAAAGGCTGTTTGATTTGCAAATTAACGCACGCAGCAAAATCAGTTTCCTTATTATTATTTTACAAGACAGAAAATTAAGGGGGGTTATATAATTAGATGAAATTATTTAAATCTCAAAGAAAATATCAGGAAAACGTGAACAGTTCAGCCACGTCTTGAAAATGCTGTAGAATTAACAGGCAGGGGGAGCTCCTCTACTGGTCAGAGGTGAGAGGAAATCCAGAAGGTCCAGGAGCTGCTGCCATCCCTGAGCAGAGGCAAAACTGGCCACCTGCTAATTAAAGGGTCTGAGTTAGCGACCAAAAAATTTAAGGCTATGGGATTTCCCGCCAGTTACAAGCTGAGTGGATGCAAAAGTGAGGATCCATTACAACTGGCATTTTTGGTGAAAATGAGCTACACTTCAGATCTATTTCCCTCAGGGTTTTGAAGAAGGGGGACAGATGGTTGGATAATTTATACCATTTGGCATGCAGTTGCATTTGGAAAAAAAAAAAAAAAGAAGAGAAGAGAAAAGAAAAGAAAAGAAACTGAGAGAGACAGACAGACATGAGCTATACATATCTGAGCAGAGATGCAATCATTTTAGATACAGATTTGCTCAGGCAACACCACCTGTATGTGTCGCTAAATATTATAATGGCAATTTTAAATGAAAGATAGGGATTGGTGACTCCACTGCAGAGAAATTAGAGTGGACAATATGAACACTAATTTTCTAAACACCCACATCTGAGGATCTCAGAAAGCTCTTGCATCAATTTGTTTACAGTAATACATGATCACGCTTTTCACTTCATATTCTCGTTCATCATAAGATCTCACATTTTAGTGGTTTACTTCCACCAGGACTTCAACTCAAAGTAAATACTACTAATTTTCTTGTACAGTGGCAAAACAGGTAAAGATCTAGCTAATATTAGATCACTCTTAGAAGTGATCATATAAAAAAAAAATAATCAAATGCCATGTTCAAGTGCATTTTCACAAAGTTTAGAGGACCCAGAAGTGGAGATGAACTCAAAGGAGTAGTAAAGGCTCCACATTCTCAAACTGAGACATGGCACATCACCTACAGGGCACCACAGAGGGAAACACAGCAAACTAAAGGACTTTTTCAGCGTGGCTTCCTGAAGAAGTCAGTTTATGTAAAAATTCCCTCTGATCTGTCAGTCTTCTCCACACCACTGTACCCACAAGCCAATTTTAATGAAATTTCTCAAAGACATCTGATTGATATTGCAGTTAGTCAGCTTATACAGAGACGGATAAAGGAGACACTCAAACTAGATCCGCAGCTAAGGGAAAACTCACAGCCTAAACTTGGCAGTATTACACGCCGCAGCATCCAAACGAAGCGGCGCTGCAGGGAGCCGGCGTGCATAGTCCACTGCTTCCACATCGATCTGAAAACAAATCTCAACCAACATTTCCTTGAGGCCACTGTGGCCGGCGGAGGTGCGACACTCACCTCAGTAGCCTCGATTTCCAACCCCGGCACTGCACAGTAGCTAACATTTACTCTCTTAAATGTGTTTCTTGAACAGCCACCTCAGGAAGGCCTCGGAAAAAGCCAAAGCAATCAGAATACGTAAGGAGAGCTGCGTCAAATCTAAAGCTGTAAATATTAAAAACCCATCGCATTAATATTGCAAAGCTAAATGCCGCACGTTGGCAGAAAGCCCACAGTTGCCGGTGACCTTCTTCGGGAAGGGAAGGCCAACCTCCAAACAGCCATACGGGGGTTGCGCATGTTTGTGTTTATTGTGCATATAAATACACGCCAGTCTGTTGACCAAGTTTGCAGGACATTTACAGTAGTTATTAAACCCGATCTGTATTGTTTCAACCTTTCCAGAGCTCTGCCAATGTTTGTACAGTAAATGCTCTCATCTAGAAAAGAAAACGGGGCGGGGGGAGCATGACGATATTGGACAGCAGCTCTCACCACCTCGCTGCTTTCCTAGGCACAGGCAGGTGGTGCACAGGAGAGGCGTGAGGCCAGCATGGGTACCCAGTGCTGCAGCCTCGGGAGACTTCACTTTTTAAAAGCTAAAGTGCAAAGCAGCAGCTCTGTCCTGGCCACTATGGAGGTGCCTGTGGCTAGTAAAAGCTCTGCTGCATTTACAGCAAAAATCCCTGTTGCAAGTTGTTGGTGCAGGCTGGGAGGCAGGTATAGCAAGAGGTGAGTTGGAGAGCAACGATGACCCTTTGGAAGGGCTTAAAAGTAAACACTCAACATTCACAGTTTCTGCACCATGACAAGACAGCCTTCCTTTGTTCCTTGGACTTGGGATTTTAGGTGTGAAACCATCTCTTTCAGTATTAAAAATCCAGACAAACCCCACCACAACAAATATTAATTTGCTCCAGTGGAACAGAAGTCACAAGTTTTGAAAATCCCAGTCATTTTCACAGGGGAAAAAAGTACAAAAGATGGTCTTTTATTAGAGGAAGAGTTGGTGAACACCTTAGACACATCTCTGGCACTAGAGGTTTTTATTCACTGGGCTTTTAATTTGTTTTCACAGCGGTTTGAACAAATTGAATTTGTTAATTAAAGCGGTAAAATGAAATGCTGAACATTATTGACTAGATGCTAATTACATTAGAAGAGATATCGGGGGAGGGAGGAGTCCTTGTTTTCAATAGCCAGGACAAATCATATTAAGAGAGACAAGTGATCAGTCTGAGCCTAAATTCTGCAGGGAAAAAACTGTTTACATGTTGTGGTTTAATGTTTATCATTCATGATCTTCAATTGGCAATACCAATAGAAACATGATTACTGCAGCTTGCTATTGTACCTCTTTTCAAATTTCACTCTAGTTTATAACATTCACTAAGCAGAGGTCATTACCCAACTAAATGCAATGATGCTCACTGTGCTAATCAGGAAGGACATTATTTTAAAGTTGGCCTCATGAAAATGCAAGCAGCTCACATTCCATGTCTGAAAAGCCCTTTGAGTCTTCAAGCTGTAACTTTTACTATTAAAAAAATTAATATCAAGCTGATTGTTTTGTTTCTTCATACTCCCTTTCATTTTATGACTTTAATTTCCATATTAGCATATTATTCTCAGGAAAATTTTAATTTTACCCTTCGCATATTTGTATGAGAATGGCTGAAACTTAGTATTACTTTATTCAATGCAATTTAACATAAATCTATACCATAATCCGTCCTGTTAATGTCCACTACACATTTTTTGTTAAGGGGATACCTGGTCCCAACCCTATGTGAGCAATTTGTAAATAACATTGATTCAGCATATGGCTATGATCACTGTCTTCAAAGGAAAACTGTAAAATGCCATTGATGTGAAACTGCCAAGAGATTTTGGTTCCTGAGGTACCTAAATCATGTCTGAAAATAGAACTGAGCCCCTAAATCACCTAATTGATAAAGTTGTACTCCACATGCATGAGTTTCTTTCCAAATTGAAGCTGTAGATACCAAAATGTGTGAGTCAAAGTAAAACCCAGCTTATGCTTTCAGAGTTATATTGACTCTGCAGTACTAACAGGTATCATAAAGATTACTAGAAGCTTTCTGTGTCACTGCCATCAGACGATTCAGAATAGAGTGGGGATTTGCTGAGTAAGAGGAACCATTTTTAGATTGACAGTTTTCTTCCTCTCCATTGTGCTCATAATCATGTTCCTTTTTTTGAACACAACCAGGATACTTAGTGCTTTACAAAAACACAAGGAGACTTTTAGAAAGAATGAAGGCATTTCATTCTGAAAGGCATCAAGTCTCTGCTGCTTGTAAATACACGGTAAACAATAGATGATGCTGCATTATAAAGAAACAAAGAACACAGAGAATCAGTTTTAAACCTTGCTGGGCAAAGGGAATAAACATTGTTCTTCCTTTGGAGTCACAGCAGAGAAGTGGCAATAAAACAATAAAGAAGTGATAAATGTAAATGAAATAAACCAATGCAACAATTTCTATGTCTGAGAAATAGGGGCAGAGTAGAAGAACATAAACTGCAACCATCAGTAACAGCAAAACCAGCTGCAAAGCAAGGCACAACCACCTGCATTAGCTTAAGTAATGAGTGCAATAAAGCCCCAAGCACAGGAAGGTGATAAATTAAAGGTTCTCAGCTCTGGCATGTTGAAAGTGTCTTAACAGGGACAAAGAGAAAACAAACAAACACTCTTCCTGTTAGCTGTTAAGAGCACATGCTTTGACCTCCTTTCCAGTACCTACAAAGAACACACAGAATGGCTTAAATGACACATTTCTTTTTTATTTCTTTTGGGAAGTTAATTGCCTGACAGCAATGCAACCTAGCTGGGCTCAGTACGGTCCCAACATTACAAACACTCACCCCATGTGTAACTATCCATTCAAGCAGGCTCATTGAATTTGTGTGTTTGCACAATGAACCCTTCGAGCATGGTCAGTGCTAAGGAGTGTGGTGGCCCTGGGAACTGTGCTGCTCCAAAGCCTCTCCAGCCTGGAGCAAAGCCAGTCAAACCATGGCACATACATAAGGAATGACTCTGTGCGTGTGCAGTTAGTCTGACAGATCCAGTATAAACTTCTGATGCATAAGTAAGGTATAAATTGCAGCTGATTTTCACAATGGTTCTAGCTACTTAGAAAAGTAGCAGATTCCTGCAAAAACAGTTCAGGAAGTTTGTCTCGCTTGCCTTTTCTAAAGGACATAGAATGTGACCTTTTAATACGGAAAAACGGATACAATACAGAGAGCTCCCAGTTACAGCATTGGCTGATGGGTCTGTGGAGACTCCTTCAAGTTACAGATGTGCAGCCTGGACCTCTGGCAACCCATCTCCTAAGATAACACTAACTTCAGATAGAATCAAGAACTTACTCTCAGCTTATTCCTATTTAAAGTTCTTACTCAAAGACAGCAGAATAACAATCAAGAGTCTGATCATTCCTACCTAACCTCATTCTGCCCTTTCACTAAGCACAACTGAGTTGTTTGGGATCTGAAGCAAATAAAATCTGGTTCTTTGCTATAACTAATAGTAAATTTGTTGAAAGACTACCCTCCAAGGTAATCCAATCCTTTCACACACTACCTCTTCCCTTTGCTAGTTCTAACTCTACTCATATATACTTGATTTACACTCTAAACTGTGAGTGGGCTTGAGTTTCTCTGAGAAGGCTCCTGAAAATTTTTCCTCGAACCTTCCTGAATAACGTGCATATAACAGTGAAGTTTAAGCTTGAGCCAAAATCTTTGGCAAAGAAATGGAAGAGAGGAAGAAGCAGAAACCTGAAGTAAAACGCATGGGAACGCCATACAGAGGAAGTTATTAGGACTAAAGCTTCTGAGCTCCTGCTGTGTTGATGTGGTTTTACAGATACTCAGTGTAGGTCTGTTGCTCAACAAAAGAATTTAGCTCTATGTTTGCATGAAAGAAGTAATAAATTTGTTACAATCAGTAAGCAAAATCCAAAAGGATTGGACATCTGCCTTGGAATCTGCTTGCTATACAGAAAACAGTTTAATACTGGCAATGAAACAAGTCTAAGAAGTGCAGAGGACCTAATTAAAGGAGACGTGCTTAGAAAACAAATATTAAAATAACACTCCGCTAGTTTTGGATTAGAGATGGGAAACTATGAAGATAGAGTATAAGTATTAAGGTGCTAATTTGCTGATGTTGTCAGGTAGCTTTCCCGTTAAAACTCTGTGGGTAGCAGCTCAATACAATGCACGCAGGGGATGCAAGACCACGGACGCAATACCATTCCATAACACCGTTGGACTTTAACAGTTCCCTTGCCTGCCGAACCTTCAGTGCATGTCAGAAAGGTGAATTTTACAAACACTACAGGAAGGTATGAGTCTATACCTTTCCATCAGAAAAATATACTAAGGAGAGAAGAAGTTTTAATTTACAGCCTTCAATATAGCTGAGGAAAACACACAGAACAGACCATTAATTTCCTATTTACGTGTGTTAGCGATACCTCCCAGAAGTATAAAAATAAATGGCCAATATGGCAAGTTTCTGTCTGCACATTTGTTACCTTTTTCTTTTCAGATAGTGCCCAGACCTAAAAGTGTGGTTTTGCCTGTGCCAAGAACTTTGCTGCGGGGCTATTCCACTTCACTCACATTCTGTCCTGAAGAAGTTAATCCTTGGCACCAGAGGGCTATTATCTTTTTTTTTTTTTTTTCTTCATATGGGCCTTTTATTATCCTTTCTTTGGCTTAAAGAGTTTAATTCATGTTCTGGCTTCATGAGAGAGTGAATTTCACCTTTTCTATGTGATGGAAAATCATTTCTACTTAAAACTTCAAACATAATTTTGCCACTGACTTTACTGAGCCACTAGAGCTCAGGACTCATTCTGCAGGGGACGCAGCCATGGATAGTAAGAAAGCTCTGGGTAGCATTACCCTGTGGAGCTGTCTACTTTCTGAGAATTCTGTCTGGACTCCAAAGATCAAAACTTTCCTTTCTACCTTGCCTTCCACCTGCATTTCGGAAAAGCAAGTATCACAAGGATTGCTTGTTAGAGAGCACTCCTGGCTCTCAGGAAAGTTTCAGGAACTACAACTGGCTCAGAGGAAACTAAAATTAAAGGATGACCTTAGTGACCTTCCTCATGCAGCTCTGTGCGAGCTAGCAATAAACTGGTTTGTATTTTTGGAAGTCAGTAGAACATCACCAGGAAGAAAAGCTCTAAAGACGAAAATAAAAAGCCAAGGGTATCAATATTAGCACCAAATTTGGACAGCCATTTAAGTTTCAATTTCCACTAATTCCTAAGTGTGGTCAATGAACATCAAGAATTTCAGTGCATTTCCTCCAGAACAGATTAAAGCTGCAATCAAAAGCAATAAATGAAAACACAAAATATAAATGAAAAAGTCCTTGGTCAGCCTAATGGATGTTGCAATTGAAGCAATTTGGGAGCACTTGTTGGGTTGAGCCGTCCCCTACCACACCAGTGGTGAGGCAATAGACCATAAAGTTTGTCACTGAAGCATTAGAATCAAGTTCATAAAGAGGCAAAGTGTCTCTTACCTTTGAAAAAAATTATCTCCAGATTTGTATCAGAGGCAGAAGAATTTATATTGCATTCATTTGGATTAAACCTATTGTATGTTTGCACTTATTTAGATCTGCACCTATACTGAAGGTGTTGCCACACCTCTAACGTTCACATAGAGATGTGCACATATACATAGCAAACATTTTCTCATAACACTCTTCTGGCACAAGTGCACCTACTATGCAAAACCTAGACTGTATTCTACCTAAAATACTGCAAACCAGACACGTAAAGTTATGAACCTCCCCATACACACTGCATGCTGGTATGCAAGACATGAGCGAGGGCTATCCCAGCACTACAGCAGGTGACACTGCGAACCAAACACCGGCATCCCTAGTACAAGAGGTGATCATTGTATACTCCATTACAGGCAACGCTGCAGAACTGCTACCAGTAACGATAGCCATCACGTAACTTTGTAGCTGGGTGATTTAAAGAAGAGGAGTCTGGACTTTGAATGTCTTTGTTTTGCCATTCACATGCTATGGAGTCTTAGATTCTTTTCAGAGCTGATGTTATGTCAATGCACTCATTACGGTTTAGCTGAGGTCTGTGTATTGTTCTTCATATATATTCACAGCATACAGTAAACTCTAATAGCTCCTTTGGAGCTGTTACACTGTATGCTGTAAATGGTTATTAACAATAGTACTCATTCATTTACATGTAATGGATTCATAATAGCAAAAGTAGAGCGAAAATCTTACACTGTAATATGAAAAGTAGATACTGAATAAAGGCAGCATTTTAATACTCAATACTTTGACTGTTTTAATTATTTTTTAAATATCAGTAGGTCCTGCTTCAGTAGCTTGTAAAATTACACAAACCAAAGCAGCCTTTAAGTCAAAGGAGCACAATGAATAGTGTGCACAAAGCCAGAGATCTCCACAGGCCTAACTGTTCCCACAGATCTGCCCGCGGTGGGGATGGGAATCCTCTCACGCAAGGATCTATTGCAGCGAATTGGCACCAGGACGGCGATGATCCCATCCCCTGTGGTGCCCCACACCGAACACCCGTCCTCCGGGCTCTCACAGGTGCTCCACACACTGTCATGCCATGTGCTGGAAGGTGGAGGAGGAACAAGAGGAAAACCACCAGGCAGAAATTTGTATCACTTTCCAAAATCTAGGGGCAGGTTGTATGATCTCAGCCTGTTCACCTTTAAGATGGCATCCTTCACCCACTACAACTTCTGTGGAAGGGAAATTAAAGCTGGTATCAAAACCCAAAATGGCTACATGGAAGTCAGCAATGAAGCCCTACATCTGCGAGGAGTGCTGCCATTGAGGAAACAATCCTGGTGCCTCCAAACAGGAAAGCCCCCAAAGACATCCTCAGGGAAAACATTCATTTTCAGACCCAGCGTACGTTACCAGACCTTCATTTTTCTATTGCTTCAAATAAAAATACCAACAAATAAGTCAAATGGATCCAATTTAGGACAGACAAAGACACTTCACAGAACATGTCTGAGGCGCCCACTCCCTACAGACATGGTGGGAAATGTCTAATTGAGTCTAACAGATGCTAACTCATCACTGGCACGGGGAATGGTGCAGAGAGAAAGAAGCAGCTCCAAGGCCCTTACTAATAAAGTGAAGAAAAAATGGTCTGTCTTTGCAGGTTATTTTAGGGTTTCTTTAAGTTTAAATCCAGCTAAAGCTAAACAAAGGAACAGATTTTAAAATGGAGTTACTAGCAAACCATGAACACACTACGAAGACTGACTGACACTGCTGTGAGAAAGCAGCTGAGCTTCCAGTGTAGGTTTGCTCTCGTCATGTTTTATTTATCTAAGAGTTTAGTACAGCTGGGAGTGTATTTTCCACGGATTTTTTTTTTTTTCTCCATAACTTGGGATAACTTCTACCGTGCCTCTCTCAGCGTAGTCTGAGAAGGTAGAAAAACACAAGAATATCAAGTCTCATTATTTCAGCTTAATAATCGGTTTCTTTAGTCATCCAGAAACCTAATGGAAACTGTAAACATCAATACAAATTTAGCTTTAGTTGGTATCCTCTGAATACCACTAATTTAGCCATTAGTTAGATTGCCTCATGCAACCTAAATGCAATGCCTTTGTTCTCAAGCAACAAAGATGAAACAGAAGAGGAAAAACATATACGTATTCATGATAGTCAGGTCAAGATATATGGTTAAAAAGAGGGTTTTTTTCTGAGCAGATTCGTGCATAACATAAAAGGTATCAGAGCTTGTGTCTAGCACAGGCACAGGAAAAGAAATAGATTTTTAAAGCTGGATAAGCTGTTTTTTGAAGCTGAGTCCAACACCCAGTAAAATCCACCAGCAGTTTTTTATCACAGAAGAACAATTTGCTCGAATACTTGAATACTTCACAGTGAACAGTAAAGAGCAAACGCTGTTCTTTATTGTTTCTTATTTTTATTGGGTTCTACAAAGATACTGTAATCATACTGACATAAGCCATGTTCTAATTTACCTCTGTTGTACAGCTGTTGTTTTTGAGCTTACACTAAAGGTCAGTGGTGCTATTTGCATCACTGGCAAGGACGTTCAAAAAATCTTACAAATTGGTAATATTTTGGAAAAACAGAATCGAGAAAATTATAGCTGTAATGCCTTTTATTTTTGCCTGCCTATTAAACAACTATTCCAATGTATTTTGTATCTGTAACTATTTAATATAATTACCTGCATGGCAATGACATTTTTTATAGCACTGGAGATAAAGAGCTAATATGTTAACCCCCAGGACCCAATCTTTGTGAGGTGAGCGTTTGCTCATTATATTCAGATTAGTAGAGATACAACAGCACAGGCAGTTATATAGCTTATCTTTTCTGCAAATATATGTCGACCACTCTAAAATGATTTGCCTTTTTTTTTTACCTGGCTATAAATAACTGGAAAGATAGACTTCTGGTTCATGCTAAAACTGAGTCTTAAACTATGAATATCACAGAAGAAACCAATTGCTTCTCTAGATCTGAATGTAAATGTTTACTTCTATGGCATAACTATCTCTTTGTTCATAGGAATGAAAAATAAAGCTTAATATATTCGAACTTCATCGCTATTAGCAACAGACAAGCCTGCTTTGCCTCAGATCGCAACTGATTAAAAATAATATTCAATTGTAATTACCAAGATTGTACCCAATCACAAGAGCTACTATATTGCAGGCGTATTCAAAACTTCATGGACAGAGGGCAAGGAAGGAGGTTAAAAAATATTAATGCAAAAGCAATTTGTATGATCTGCATAGTACATTAATCTACAGTGAAAACAAAACCACTTCTTTTGCATTCCTAGTTTGTATTTTTATGTTTAACTATGTTCTGAGTGGTGCCAATTACCAGTGTGATAGTTACAGACTTGATTATCTCCTTGATTTTAGAGAGTCCTGTTCCATTGATAAGAATCTCTGGTATACGGTCTGTATCACACAATGCTGCTCCATCGCCTGATATTGAGTTAAAAGGACCATAAATCCTGCTTGGCAACCTGGTCTTCTGGAATAATGGGGAGTGCTTGGCAGCAGTGGCTGAGCTGTAATTCAAGCTCATCTCCTCAGACAACTGGAGAGGGACACACATGGCCACAGAACTCATTTCAGAGTCTGAAAGCCATTAAACATCTTTTGCTGGCTTCTACACGAAGGAGTGTGATGCCAGAACCTCAGTGCCAAGGGATACCCAAAGGGAAGGCATATGGTCTGCTTTCATTTGTGCTGAAGAGTTCATTCTTGTTATTTAAAGAAATAATGGAATGTATGCCTCTTTCTTTACCAACAGCCTGCCTATTTTAAAGGAGGAATATCAATATATGACTATATCAAATACAACATTACAGCCTCCTTCACACCGTACACTGGTTGTATTCGCAAAATGGTGGGACATGCAAAGAAGGAGGGAAAAGTCCCAGGAGGGAGTCCAGCAGATTCATGTGCTCCTCCAAAGAGTGCCTTGAAAAGTGCAAGAGGCATCACTCATCTATGCTCTACCAGTCACATGGTAAACCATGTTGTGGACATTACCTGTCCATGGGACAAGTAATGCTGCTTCTGATGTATACCAAGTACAGAAGATTCACTCTCTGGCAGAAAGGAAAGCATGTAAAAGCAATCAATGCTTCCCCTTCTGTAATCAGCCCTTAAATGATCTAGTCTCACATCAAACCCTTCATTTTAGCATGCAACTGAAATCTACAAAATTAATGTCAACATTATTAAAGTTGTCAGTGCAGTGTGTTAGAACTGTGTGCAGAAAACCCAGAGTTGGTTTACAGCAACCGGTACAGCAAGAGCTTATTGTGAGTCTTTATTTCATCCCATATAGGAAAAGAAATTTTAGTTGCTGTAGAATTCACAGACTGGCTTTGACATCAACACTAAATTTAACCAGCAGCCAGAAATAAGGAACAGAAAGAGAAGGTACAAAGAAATGGAGGGAATCAGTGAGAAGAAACTGGAATGGGGTTAGAATTCTTTGCATCTTTTTACCAAGCACATTTATACAGAAAGAGGAGTGGAGATGGTGCTGCTGCATAAGTAGACCCATGCTCAAGCCTTTTAGATCTGCTACTCTTACAGCTCAGTTAAAGCCCTGGCTATATTTGTTGAATCAATACTCAGGCAGCTGTTTTGATAATTTCACTCTGATGGTATTTCTCCTGGAAGGACAGACAAAGGGGGAAAAGCAATCATCTCAACAAGGTCCAAAGTCCTCAAAGGTTTCCAAGGCAGGAACAGAATGAAACATCAGATACCAGCGTGCTGAGATCAACACCATGAAACCCAGCAGCTGGCAGTCTTAAGCAACATTAGGTGACTGAGTCAGTGAGAGAATGAATGTGGTAAGAAAAAAAAAAGTATCATCTGTAACAAAAATGTAAACCAGTTTATGTCTATCAATTCCTTATAATAAAACACAAGTTAATCTTTAAATACCTACATCGGCAACTCTACAAAAAAACCTGATTTCTGAATAGATCCAGTGCAAACGCAATAGAAACCAAATCTGAAATACTATGACATACCTATTCCTTCTTCCCCTCACCTTTTATCCATTTAGGAAATGGAAATTTCACAATTAAACGATTGCATAAAAAACAAGATTCATAAAAGAGTTAAAAACCAAGTCAGATAAATGAAAGCAGGTACTGCTCCACCTCCCAGAGTAAACATACTAATGGAGGGCTAATTAATCCACTAAGACACAGGCTACAACAAGACAATGAAACTGAACATAGAAACATCAATTTTATAACTCACTGTGCTATAATTATTCTCTGGCTCAGTGAATACATATACCCTTTCAGAAACCTACAGTGCCTTTCATCCTACATAAAGGATTAAATCTTTAACTAACCCACACACAGGAAATACAGCCTTCTGTAATGTTCCCACATTACTCCCTGCACACTGCTAGATATTGCTCATTTATAGTAAAATCTGACTATTTGCAACATCTGAGGAATGTTGTCTGAATGTTTTTTTCAGGCATGTGTATGTACGTCTGCCCTGATTACATGTTCCACAGCTACACGCCCAAGATTATAATAAATTTCTAAGCAGCAAACTAAACTTTTCATGGGGAAAGTTGGGAGGAATTCAAAGATCTTTAGCATGAATGTTAATCATTACATGTAATTGGAGGATAAAGGCATTTCCTTTTAAAATCCAGGAACAGGAATGACCTCTTGCAAATAATACAGCACAATTTCTAGTATAGGTCATCTAAACACATTTTCCAAGCACAATCAACCAATTAAAATGACACACAAAACACCCCACAGAAATTAAAATAAAGCAGTTCAAGAGTTTCACTCGTATCTGCCATAACTCCTAAACATGAAACAGCGTGCCATTTACATGGCAGATCCTCTCAGTAGTATTCTGTTCTCTCTCCATGCATAGGACACCTAGTGATATGAAGAGGACTTTGTATATGTAGGGAGCCTGAATCCAAATTAATCATGTAGAACTTTGAACAAGATTCTTCCTGTAAATTATTTGTGAGGTTTACTCAGTAAACCATTAATAATTTTTGTCCTACAGTCTTTCTCCTTTCAAACACAGCCACTAGTTTGTGCAGAATGTATTGCTAGTTGTTTTATTTTTATATGAAAAGTGTTGTACTTTTCCCTGCCCTAGCAACACCACACACACAGCTGGTAAACTTGCTGATAACACTCACACAGAGAACCCTGGAAGTTCATTCTGCATTATAATATCTCTGTAGAGTTGAATAATAACAATAAGAAGAAAATCATTCAAAGGTTTTCCTGCAAAACTCGAGGTTACTGACCAATGGCCAGCTTCACCCGTGTCTATTATCCCTATCAAAAGTAAATTGTGGCCATGCTATTTGCCTTGAAGCTACAGAAACCAGGCACTGACTCCCTCTGCTCTGTCATTCCTGATCCTACCCTTTTCAGCTGGTAGAAGTGCCAGTTTAGTGCTATCAAAAGCAAAGAATCAATATGCTGGCAGACACAAAGTAGCACGTTGAGCCATCAGACCATAACAGCCTGAGATCAGTTTTTATTTTTTTCCCTTTTATTTTTGTGCTGCTTTTTCCCTACTGTCTTATCTAGAGTCACTGGATAGAAGCCATCCATCAATCAAGCGAAGTCTCAACAAGGTTTATTACTCAGCTGCTCAAAACAGGGAATAAAGATCAGGCCTCATTATTATCATGGAATATGCTAGAATCTACTTTATTTTGCAGTGACCCTTTTTCTTTGACACATTAACTTAATGACATCATTTTAATTGACCCACAGGGCTACAGGCTTACTGAGAAATGTAGCTGAGATTTTTTTCTATGTGAAAGGTCCCCGAACAACTTGGAAGAAAATTTGCAACGTCAGTAATATTGCTGGTCAGCAGTTTCTTTACCTTACTTGATCCTGTTTGTACATGTGCCTACAGGAACCGATGTCCACAGACCATTTCTGTGTATTCTTGGAAATGTCTTCTCCACAGCAATAAAAATTTATATTCCCTCCAACCCAATGCAAAGCAGTTCATCTTCCAAAACTGTTTTTCAATGTCTGGTTCTTGCAGCAGAGGAAACCTGAGTACTTCTGTGTTTTCCAACTTCAATAGATCTAATCCTGAAATATGAGTTAGCCATATATTTATGCACATCAGTGGATGTAGGCCACAGAAAGAAGACAATTTGAAGAGGTGTGGGACTCTTATGTGAGCCAAACACCACCTCTACGCTGGATTCATCTGTCCTCATCTGTAACGAAGCCGATCATCTGAAGGATGACTCAGGCTGGTATAATGCTGGCATACAGTAATAGCTTTCTTTACTGCAGCATAAGGGACAGGAGCTGGCTTTATTTTCTTCCCCCTTAAAAACTGAAGTTTTAAAATTAGGCAATCCCATTGTAATTTTATCATAATTAAAGACTGAGGCGTACAGTGATAGCAATGCTCTCTTAATTCACAGAGATTCATTCTGCATTTTCTTAGTATCCTGTAATTAACACAATGAAGAACCTTGAAATTCACTTAGCAATTAGCAGTGATGAACAAAAATGAGTTGCCTTTAAGGCACTTAGGCCATATTCACACATCCTATTTTAAGAACCAAGCTGCTTAATTTCCACACCTGCAAACTAGGCTCCTGGATCTGGAAGGATGATTCAGACAGCTTAAGTTAGGACTGAAAGTTTTTTCTATCCAGAATCACACTGCCATAATTTGGATCCAAGTGCACGCACTACTTCTTAGGAAACTGCTTTCCTCCCTATTGCTAGTCACACTGAGTGCTGCCCTGGCCTCTTATTCAGAATCTGAAATATGCCACATATAAAGTCTTTAAATCCCAGGTCAAATAGCAAGAGAAACCAGCTAAAGGCCAGCTTTGCAAGTTCCGGCTGATACTGTCCAGAAGGATTTCCAGGATGTGTCAGTATTATATGTGTCAAAAATCCCAGTAAGAAAGCCCTGTACTTCAGGACGCTTGTCAATAACTCTAAACTTGAGAGAGCAGGGGAGGCAGGTAGCCATAAAATGCTGCTTTGCATATTCAACTGTTTGATAAGCCCTGCAACTGCAATTTAATGGTGCTGTACAAATGCCAGAATTGTTGCTCTTTTAAAAATGAAGAGATTAAAAATCAATATATACTGTATTATCCCTCCCCTGTGCCACCAAGGAAGGTGCCAACCAATATTCCTCATAGAAAAAAACCTCATTCTTCACCTCACATTCTGCAGTTTACACCTGCTCATGACAGTAAATATCTCCCTGATTAAGCATATAATCCCATTTCTTTGCTGCGATGCATTGGTGACCAAATAATAAAACTATTTTTTATTTTGCATTTTGAATCTATGTTTAAATAGATTAAATTGATAAGAGGCAATATTTTAACCTCATTGTGGTTTGGATGTATTTTATTTTGTGCATGGTGGGAAGGTTTTTCTTCTGCATGCTCCTAGAAACCAAGAACACTGAGGTCAAGGGCTGCTTCTTTCCTAGGATTCACACACAAGAATCCCCGCTGAGTGCAGCAGCCACCACCCAAGTGCAAGTGATGGGAAACGGAAGGTCACTATAATGTCTTTGGCTCTACAAAACTTGAAGGGTTCTAGATGTTTCAGGGATTGATACATACATTTATGCTGTGCTGTCTCAGTATTAGTAGATATAAGCACATTAATAACAGACTGTGCTAACCTCCCTTTTATTTTTTTTTTTAAATTGATAATAGCTTATAATAGGGAAGAATTACAAAAATTTTTTTAGATAAATCAGTACTCTATAATAAAGTTAACTACAATTTTTTCTCTTCCCATGGAATAGGGAGACCTCTCCTTTTTGTTAACTCCACTTTATGAGAAAGCAGAAAATAAGACAGCTCTAATAGTCATCGAAGTAAGTTCCTAAGACAAAGAGTTTTGGTTCATACTGGTAATCCTGTATGAAAAACAGTGGGCAAAGG
Organism: Falco biarmicus; assembly: GCF_023638135.1. Lineage (NCBI taxonomy): Eukaryota > Metazoa > Chordata > Aves > Falconiformes > Falconidae > Falco > Falco biarmicus. The sequence continues at coordinate 11,056,612 of NC_079298.1, read as the reverse complement.
TTGACAGGAGAGTTCCATGGCAGCCCATGAAGGAATGCCACTGTAGTACCCTGCTGGTACCTAGTATTTAAAATGTCTTGCTCAATAATACTCTGTCATAGCTTACATTGAAAAGTTTTATAAAAACTGTAAATGACGTGTGTCATTTATTTCCACTTGAGCCAATTAAAGAACAATGATTGGAAAAGCACTCTCATTAAATTATTTACATTTGGACTACAAAGCTGGGTAAATTTGGAGTTCTGAAATAACCTCGTTGCAGTATTTTTAAGGGACTGATACAGAAGTGAAACGATACCAGATTTGGGCATTATCTATCCAAACGCGAAAGAGAAAGAAACACTCAACTCTTGCAAGATTTGGCTATTTATGTATCTGTGCACATCTGGGTTTTTTTCTTTATTATAACAAAGCAGCGACTTGTAACTATAACACTTTGTGTAAAATATTAAAGCACTTTACTCAGTGATGCTTCAATGTCATTCCAGTAAACTAGCTGCTGTTCACCTCCTTAAAGGCAGGAGGTGACAGATAGGAGTAACCTTACTTTAAAGGTTAAGATATCCACATCTTTTGTGGGCCTGGACCCAGTGATCCAGTCTTGCTTCTTGTCAGTACAAGGGAATTTTGTCACTGCCTTCAACAGCAACAGGAGTGGACCACTGGGCTACCAACCACTTTCCCAGAACTGTAACCAAACAGGACACAAGACTCACTGATCAGAGCGCATTACTAGACTGACTAGTGGAAGAACCGTCAGCTGGCATTCAAAAACAAATTTTTAAGTAGAAATTTAAGGGACAGTATGAAGAAGAAGATGGTTATCAAAAGTTTTGGTGCTATCAGTAGTTTTCAAGTTAACTGATCCAGATGCATGGAATTACAGCAGAACAGAAAACTACCTGTTGCAACTGGATATGCCAGAGTACCTTAGAGCATATTTCAGCTTTAACCAAGAAATTCATGAAGACTTTGTGGATGAAGAATGGGTCCGAGAAACAACTTAGTCTTTATACTATCTTCCTTTGTGACCATGGGAAAGACATTCATCTTATTTACTCCATCTTTAAAATCAGGCTAAATACATATTATTCATCTTCAAGCAGGGCCCCAAGTTATTGATGACAATGGCTGTGTAACTGTTCACCATTACTTATTATTATCAGAAGTGAAAGCTTTGCAATGGATCAGATAATAAAACCAAATCTAATCATTTCTGTTTATCAGTGAGCCAAGCTAAACTGAACTTGATTTTGTTGTAACAGAACTAACATATCTGTGCCTTCCTTCTCTTTCTCGCTTTGGTAATCCAATGCACTTTCCTACATTTAGAAAAAGTATTGATAAAAAGAATGCGCAGGATTTTGCTATGGAAATCTATTGGACTGCAAACCTGGAGTTCCACCAGTGTCTTATATGAGCTTATATTCCTTTCATCTACTACAAAAGAGATTTCAATAGCTATACATTTATAAAATAAATAGCTAATCAGCCCAGCACCTTTTAAACATCATTCTTATTCCACGAGCAGTGACTTTATGGTGTTAAAACTCTGTTCAACCCATCTGCAACCTCTTCACAGCGAACCAGGGATAAATCACATTGACACTAACAAAACCCTTATTCCACTCTTCACAACTCGCAGGGGCGACTGGTGCAAGTCCTGGAAAGAACTGAGGAATTAGCAGCTAGAAGGAAACACAGGAGACTTGTGCCCAGTTCCCAGCCAGAGGGCCAAACATCTCTAGGTTAGAGTGTTTTACCTTGTGCTCTAGAAGGTTGCGATAAAGAGTTGAAATTGCCCATTTCACAATGTTTTCAAATAAAATGCTGCTCACTTTCCGAGGTAGGAAGCTCAGTTAAGAGGTTGCATTACTGCAGAACTCATGAGCACAAACATTTCTGGCTAACCTGTTCTCGTTTAATGCAAAATAGATAAGCATCATCTTCTTTATCATGGATCTCCCATTGAAATCAGTGCAATTCCCTTCTCACTTCCCTTCAACACTGAGGCTAGACTGTTGCTACTCACTGGATTATACATGAATTAGAGGAAGCAGAAGGTTGAAGCAACAGTGTGAAAGATCTCTTGACTGTGTTTGTTGCAATTTTATATACACTCTGATAGTAATGTGAATGAAGCAGCTATGTTCACATAAAATTAAAGCGCAGAGCTTTTAAATAGTTGTTTGCCAACAAAGTTTGTATTTTTTCACTTGCCCCAATTATACTAAAAATAGCCCATGGATCTTCAGTGATAGGTAAGATACACAAAGTGAAAGCTACTGAAGAAATACTATGATTTGGCGTATTACATTATTTATGCAAGCTAAGAGAAAATAAATAATTTTGATCTTGTTGGGTGAATGTCACTAGTGGAAGTGTAACTCACAACATCTTGGCTACCTACACGAATGATTAATTAAAAGAAAAAACAGTTAATCAAGATAAACTTCTGCACCTAGCTAACAGAGGATCGAAAGTTTATCATGTCTAAATATGTTTCTCATACATTTACTGCAAATTAGTTTTTGAAAGTGAATTTCAAGGTCTACTGACTCCGAGGTTCACTAACTCAGTTTTCATTAAGTTTTCACAAATGATCTACTGTAGCATTATTCTTTTATAGTGGTACAGATTTAGGGCCCACTATGAAAAGCAATTATACTGTCAGAAAAGTGCATTTTGACTTATCAAAAAATTGAAAGGTTTCAAGAAACTATTTATTTTGGTGTTCATTGGGAAAGCATGTTGACAGTGTTATGGAAGACAGCATTTTTCTGGGGCATATCTCTCAGCCTCTTCTCATCACACCTCCTTGTTGAAAACTTGAGACAACCTTACTTAGCAGATACGTTAAAAATCTGTGTAGGCAATAAATACAAAGTACTTTGTGATTCTGCCCTGCAACTTGCCCGCTGAATTTATTTTGCTAGATCTGTATTATAGTAATGATGCACATGTGTTAGTTAAGGGTATAATAATTTTGTTTTAGTAAATAGTGAAGATGTTTAAAAGAAAACCTAGATATTTAGCAGTCTGATGAGTTACACGACTCATGTCAAGAAACAATTTTGTCCAAATTTTGTGGATCAGTTGTTGCAACTGCATTACATTGACTTTTTCCGATTACCTCATTATCTCCCAGAGTGTTATTTTTATATCCTATTTGAGCACTATTCATCTAAAATAACTATGACTCAGAGAATAACCATAATGCTGTCTTGTGGTAAAAGACTGAGGAAAGCTTAAAATATGAGCAAAGGATTTACCCTTCAATTGTTACATGGCATCTAGGAATAAATTCAGCTGTTTGCCTCTTGCCTTCCTTTTCAGAGCAAGTGACTAAGAAGTATTTAAGGAACAGACAAAAAGTGGGTGCTAACTGATCCAACTTGACCCTTGATCTTGTTACAAAAAGCCACTGTAGGAGATACTAGAGGATGAAGGGGTGAAATTGCTACTTGGAACCGAGCTACCTCTAGAAGACAATGCTTACACTGGTGTCAGCAATTAGGTTTTTCTTGCCTCTAAAGTAACAACATGTAATTTCTTTCACACCCATTTCAATTTGGTTACTTCAATTATTGTGTGTATTCATCATGAAAAATAAGAACTCCCAAATCTAATATTTTTTCCTAGCCTCTACCAATGGTGTGATCATGTAAAGTAACATGAAACTGTAAGAACTACCAGGAGTCAGGCACTCGGATGGTTTTCTTTCCAGAAATCACATGATGGCCAAAGTAGAAAACAGCAGGTCAAAGACACATTTGTGTACTAATGCAAGACTTACAGGAAATAAGCAGAAGGAATAAGAAATCTTAGTCAACTAACACACACCTCATCAAATAGCTTAGTTAAGCAGCAAGACTAGGAGAAATTCTGCATTGGAAGGCTAGCTGGGATCCAATTACAACCTACAGGAAAGAGGGCGGTGACAGGGGACATCGATCAGTTAACAACTTTTGAAAAGGAAAAGGCAGAGAAGAGTAAAATAAAGACAAAGGCCTACTTTCAAGACCAATAACATAGTGAACTGCAGAGTTAGATAGCATAGAAAGCAACTGTAAAGAGGAAAGACATTCAAGATTGCTGAAAAACTATTTAGGACACAAGTACAATTTATCCCAGCATGAAGTATGCTTATTTTAGTAAGAGCCAAACTTGGTGAAATCATGAGCACTTCAATGACTTAAAACACAGTAAGAAATGGTACAGAACAAGAAAAGTATACCAGATTACAAAAGGTAATAAGTAAAGTGGACTATGGAGAATGGAAAGAAACAAACAAAAAGGCCAGGACACAAGGTGAGAGACAGCAAGGCAGGTGCAGACAGCTCGATACAATAACATTCTGTAACTTCATTAACAGTAGAAATAGATCAAGAAAATACTGTCCACCACTGCGCACAGAAGAGAAACTAGCAGCAAACACTAAGGCTACTGAAGTATTTAAACTGTATCGTCCCAGCCTTCTTTAAAAAGATAAATTATCATAAGAAAGTTGTGTTCAGAAAGCAAGCTACATAGACCTTTGACTTCCCTCACTCAGTATAGATCACAGGCTCTTGCACAGAGTTTTAATATGCTCAACGCAGCATGAGAGCAGGAGGGTAGTATCAAAAGCCATAATCTTATTATTACCAAATAAATATATTTACAATATCATAAAATGTTTTTCATTCTACCCTATAGCCACTTGCGCAAAAAATGATCTTTTAGAAGTGCTGTGTGGTAGACACTGGCCCTACCAGCTACTGCTTAAATGCTGACACATTGAGATTTTGCTATTGTTATTGATTTTCCTTAATTACATTGATCCTAGAGGTTATGCACTGTTATTGTTTAAGCTATAAATACTCATTACATCCATTAGGATCTCTACTTCGAGAAGTAGAGAAGAAGCTGTATAATAACTACACAACAAAGTTTTTGTTATAACTTTTGGTACTAGAAACAGATTGTCTGCAGGATCCAGTTCTTGGGTGCTAGCAATAAGAGTTTTTTCATCCACAGCGCTAACCACTAATTAAGCCCCCAGTCTTGTGAGTCTATGAGCATACTTTCTGTAAGTGCATTGATACTGTAGCATAGAAGAGTTTTTCCTTATTCTAAAACCAAAGGGGTTATTTGCCTTTTGACAGGTTTACAAAACCCTTCATAATTTTAGTAGTTCTATGTGTAAGATCTTGCACGGTAAGCAAACTAATTACGGTTAAAGGAAAAGAAACACATATTTAAATAAGGTAGTGTGCACTCTTTATAATTAGCTTTCCATGAGATCCACATGAGTTTTCCCAGCAAAGAGACGTGGTTTTCTCTCATCTCTTCCTTTCTACATCGTCTGTTCATCCAATGGCTGTAGATCATTTCCTGTTCTGCAGCTGAAATATCACATCTTCAAAGGCTGTGACTAACATCATTTAAACCATTATCATTTTTTACCAAACTGTTATTAAACAAATTTATTTCCCCCCAGCCTCTATGATAAAGAAAATCATTCATTCATTCTGTGTGTTCTTGGCAATCTGTGTTTCTTCTTTAAATCACATAATGGCAAGAATTAGGAAAAATGGTCGTTTATCTGATGTCAGTAAGTTGGGCAAAGCTATTACATTTGTCATCATGTAGGAAGCTGCCATTACATTAGACCAATTTTGCAACTAATATATTTTGATTCATTCACTACTCAAAAAATTATAATTGTCTTTGAACCTTTTTAATTGTCCCACTGAAAAGAAGAACACGTGGTTTAAAAAAAAAAAAAAAAAAAAAAAAAAAAAAGAAAGATTTGGATTGTATCAGATGTGACTTTATTAGCATGTTGGAAGAACTTGAAATATGGGAAAAATCTTGGTTTAAAATAACCTCTTATTTCTGTTCCTCCTAGAAAAAACTTTTTTAGACTTTTTTTTCATACACTTCCCATGTGTTTTGAAGACTGGAAATGTTAGCAAGATCTTCAAAATATTTTTACTTCTTTGTCGACCTTAAAAACCAATGCACTTCTCCCATGAGCTAGAACACAAAAATTAACCGATTGGGTCATGTTGATTACAGAAAACAGGAAAATATGTATCTGTCTCTCTCTCTCTCTCTATATATATATATAGCAGCTTTTATTGTACCGAATGTTTATGGCATAGAGCCTGAATGATTTGCTGGGTCCATGCTCCACAGTCCCACAGTCCCTTTCATCTTATTGCATGTTTTGCCGGTGCAGTAGGACTTAAGTGAAAAGAATGATGGTGTTTGTGCCAACCATGAAGCCTGCATATCTCCACAACAGTCTTTTGTACAAGGATATAGAAAGCAATACAATGACATCTGTGATGAATTGGGGTGGTCACATGAGAAATACTAAGCTCAGTACACGTTCTGGTAAGATACAGCTGAGATCTGTTCCTATTTAATAGAACTATTTCTCTTCTTAGCAGAATAAACAAAGTTTGTATTTATTCTGAGGTTAGTTATATAAAATCATTTAATGTGAGCGCCTGCTAGCAGAGTCTGAAGCTACAGAAAGCCAGCCAATCCTGTTCATTTCCATGACAGATGGTATAAAGCGTTGTTTAAGGCACTGGTGGGAAAATCAAGAGAGAGATTTTACTCCTGGATTCCCCACGGAGCTGCAGTACAGCCTGTAAAGCCAGCTCACCATTTGTGCCTCTGTTTACCTTTTCCCCTTTCTGCATTTCGGAGGAAAGCTCGTCTCCCAGTGTGCATTCATACAGCGCCTGCATGAGAAGGCCCCTGTACCAGTGAGAGCACTAACCAGCGCCCCAGTACCAGCAGTGCTATTAGTTTTATATAAACTTCTTATTTACTCCATAAAAGCACTACAGTGTACAAACAGTATTTATTAAGAGAGGCAGCCTGGTAGAGATTTTCTCTCAGGAGTACTGTTTTGCTATATAATATGTAAGACCTTTAAGTTCAGTGAAAGGGTTATCTGAATTCCACGGCTAGTAAATGAGTGAGGGTTTTGGCAATAAATTCACGCAAAGCCAGGGCTGCTGAACTTCAACAGCTGACACTGGCTTCTGCAGGTGCGAAACCACAGATGGTTACATGTCATTACTGCCACAGAAGTGCTACTGAATTCACTAACATTTGCCAGGCTGTGCAGAATACTGTACACACAATATGCTATAGAATTCAGGCAGCCCTGGACACCATATATTCGGGATACTCCACTGTGTTCAGCGTAATTAGCAAATGGCTGAATGTGTAGGTCCTACATTAATGTCCATATCTTTGTTCTTCAGATGCCACCTCGTCCTTTTAAAGAGAATTACAATTCAGATTCGACAGGACCTTATTTTATGCAAAACACGTGGCAAGGTCAAAATAGACATATATAAAGCTTTAGTCTCAAACACGGTCTTTCTGACACTGTGTGGTCAGGGATGAGTCTGGCCAGGCACCGATGCCAATTTTGTCCTTGCTTTCCCTCCTCCTGCTGCAGGAAACAAGCCCCAGGCTACTGCAGGCAGTTCATACACTGGGACAGAGGAGCTTCTGTAATTTGGAACCAATTATTTTGCAAGGGAATGGGCTGTGATCCTTCTTACCCTCCGCAGCAAATAACAGAGAAACCAACGAGACCTCATGTTTGTACAGTCAGCACACACCTTCTCATTGATTTAAGTTCTCATTTTTCTGTCTCACTTTAAGAGGAATTTTTACATTGAAATTGCACTCAGGGTAATAAACCAATTTACAACTTTTTTCACATTCCTATTGCAGCCAAATACATCGTGATCAGAAGTGTTTTAAAACTACAATTCTACTAATGTTATCTACTTGACAAATTGCCCATAATACACGAGAAAATCAAACAAAGTTATAATAATCCAGACTTCAGAGAACAAAAGCACCAGCAATGGCTCATTTTGTAGTTCATTTTGCTTCTACTCAGATACTTAGATCCTTAAAATGGAACAGAGATGAAGGACAAAGAAATACTGAGAAGTCACTCTGTTGCTTAACAGGAGCTTTACAGATTGACCACTAAGTTGCAGACGTCCAGAGGGCAAAATCTGGTCTTTATGTATTTTCTGAGATAGAGAACACTTTCTGTAATGGCAGATTATATAAAGTGGTAAGAGGTATTATTTTTTTTTCCAAAAGATAGTGGAGAATAAGTAACTATAGGCTAAGAATTCTCCTTTGCTAACCTGTCTAAAATACAATAATTACATGACAGAGTAAAAGTGATACTGTGCCAACAGAAATCCATGGCAGCTAATCACACTGCTGTATGGTTGACCACGTACTTAGCGATATAAACAAATTAATTCCCAAAAGATAGCTAATCCAGCTTTTCGAGCCCCCTAGTAACATTGTGGAGACTGTGCACTAATACCTAACAGCGTGTACTTTATATCATTTGGTGGCAACTTTTCCATTAACTGGCAACAAAGGACTTCTTTTATTTGGATTTAGAAATTCCCAAAGCAAATTTCTGAAGGGCAAACTTACATAACGCCATTTAATTTGCAATGATTCCAGATCCCAACAGTATGTGAGCTCCTACCGAAGCCTGTTCTTTTTCCCTTAGCCAGAAATGCAATGGTCATAACAACAGACCAAATTAGGGATGTGCCTGCAATATCAAAAATAAATTCAGTCCCTCAGATAAAAGACAAATGAAAAAACACACAGTCCAAAACAACTTTTGGGTCAGACTGGCATTAGATTGAATGAAATAACATACAGTTGTCTAATGGGTCCTTGAAGCTGCTCTAGGAAAAAAAAAAAAAAAAAAAGCTCCAAAATCCCATTGCTTCATTTGCAAAAAACCCTCCACTATCCCATTGCTTCATTTGCAAAAACCCTCCACTGCTTCAATGGGGAAAAGATTTGTCTCCACACAAGTTTCACCATTTACTTCTGAGTAACTGTCTCACATCACATTCATATAACGATAAGAAATTATTTGCTATCATAAATTTAAATCATTAAAATAAAACAATCTCATAAGACCCTCTCTCTTCCCTCCAAAATAAATACGTCAAATTTATTTCAGAAGCCACTTTTCCTTAAGTGTCCTATTTTCCTTCTACATTATGTGGCAGCATTAGAATACCATTATGCTATGGCAATGGATGTTTAAGAACACTTTGATAGTGTTTAAGTATTTTTTTTCTTTTTACTGCTGATTTATTGTACATTCCAAAAATACCCTGGAGCAAAACATTTGTTTTGGTTTGGGAAAGGAAAAGTGGAAAATATATTTGCTATATTTATCTCACTGTCAAAACCAAATTTGAACTCAGGCTTCCAAGGTACAAAAACCAAACTGAAACAAAACTATATTTACCCCTTGCTCCTGTCCTTTTCCCTTCATTCTTTATATCAATATAGTGCTTGTGTCTCTAGCAGCATAACCCTTTATTCTTTGAGCTAATTTTTTCCTGCAAGTGGTTATATTGATAAAAATTTAATACCATGTTCTGAAGTCTTTGACTTTTCCTTGCGTATCTTCATTCTTTGCAATTTCTGTGTTGGGACCATATCTAACCTCCACATTCTTTTGCCATAAGAATGTATGGAATAATGAATATGCGCATAGTTAGTGATAAGTGATAAAAACCAGGACAGGACATCTGGATAAATAATTCTAACTGTGAAGGAAGGTCTACTGACCCACCGATAATTCACCTTGCACCCTGGCAAAGACAAAGGGGTTTACACAGAGACTGAAATTAGTAAAACTGGTCTGGGAATCCAAGTTAGAACACTAAGCCTTTTAAAGGTCGTTATTAGTGATTGTTAAAAAGTCCTTTTTACTTTTAGTAACTGTTTCTTAAAGGCTGTTGCCCATATCCCCAGTTTATAGAGAGCTGACCAATACTGGTTAAGGGAAGCAATTACTTCTTCAGATCTACTGGTAACTGAATAAACCAAGAAACTAAGTGAACTGGATAAAACCTGTGAAAATTTTCAAATATAATTTTTTTTCAGACACAAATTTATATATTTCAGTTTAATTATTTCTCCCCCCCCCCCTCATTTTGGTTTGAAAGACCAATAGGTATCAAAGCCTCAGACCACTCTGTCTATGTCACTAAACTTGCAAGTTTAAGAGAAATACGGAGGACAAATTTTGGGTAGCCAGGATGAATTTAATTGCCCAAACATAGGAACTCAGTGTAACTGCAAGAGCCTCCCACTGCCATTTCGGAAGGGCTTTAGTCTCCTGTAGATCTCTGCCGTATTTGCTAGTCAAACGCGAAGGCCTCAGCTACTCAAGGGTACCTAAAAGAGCACTAGGAAACACTTCTGAACAATTGAATCTTTTATCAAAGCATGCCAACAAACTGGAATTAAACAAGTGGAAGAAATATCAAATAGAAGGGCTTGATCTCAGACTTGTTATACACTTTTCACTCTGCAAAACTAATAACCAAGTTGGGAAAGTTACCTCATTCAATTTAGGATGACTGTAATTCTTGATCCAGTAAGCAAATATGTCTCTCATATTTCTAACTCCATTTTTTATCTTTGATTGTCTTTTATATTTTTTCTAACAGCACTGCTGCATGACTAGTTCACTGCAAATACCCTCTAAGGGGAAAAGACAAGTAATTCTGAGGAAGAGTTGTTCCCTTTGGACTAACTTTAACTGGTGTAAACTAACCGACAGTATCTTCTGTTTATCACCAGGTCAGAACATGCACATAAGCAGTTACTATGGAGCAGTTCATGCATTGCAAATTAACACCTCTGTTAAAATATCAGTAATTTATTCACATGCTCATTCCCTTAATCTCAGCCAGAGAATTGCATCAGACTGCAACAGCCACAGAAAGACAAAAATTGGTTAGGAGCTAACCACATTCATATATATGATTTACAAAATTTTAAAATAATCTTTTGACACCCAAGACCTCAGTATTTACAAAGCAAAAATCATATATTACTAAAGAGACTGTCAAGAATAAAACCCACTGGTATTTGAACCATTCCATCACCATTCAGCTTTCTATGCACAAAATACTTATTGGGAAACAGTGGTAACTACACAAGATTTTATACTAGAGTGATGCATATGGAGTGTAGGTAAAAGGGAAGAAGGCCACCTTTTTGGTGAGAATTCTGTATTAAGTACTCACATCTGCAAACTAGCAGCAATGGCATTTTAACATATGCAATTTATTCTCCTCTCTGAATTCAGCCAGTGGCTCTTCAGCTGACAGACACCAGTATGAAGCCGTGGCTTCGTTCCCAGTAAATTCATCTGTCTCAGAGAGCAAAGGAGAAAGTAATATTGGGATTATGCATAAGAAACAATTATGGAAACTTAGCAGGATTGACCAAGAAAGGAAAAATAGCCTAGACATATGGGGCAGTGTGGGAAAAGGTGCAGATTCTCCTGTAAGAGCATGGGACTGCCAGAACAGCTAAGCATAAACAGCCAGCTGAGAGCAAGAAACAAGTCTGAGAATGAAGGGCAAAATGACATGGGTAGGAAGAAGAAGCCTGAGTTGAAAATGAAGAGATATGATTTGTTTTAAAAGGAGACTATAAACCAGTACTTAGATTCAAGGAAGAGGGTAGCAGAGAGTATCAGGCTAGGACGACTAAGTTAAGAGTATGTTTCATGGATTTCAAGGTTGTACTTTGTCCTTCAAAGAGTCCAGAGAGAGAAGTTTATAGTGAAAGGTGCTAAAAATATTTCTAGATACTAACACAGCAATGCAGATCACATTAACATACAGCTTTGTAAGGCATGGTATATAAATTAGAACTATTTGCAAAGGACTGGAAATAATAAGCTCATATAGAATGATAAATGTGTGTTATTAATGTTTTGTTGTCTTAATTGCCAGTCTTTTGTTCTCTATTACAGAATGAGAATATTCCCTGCAAAACAATTATTCTCCTGATTGTTGGTTAGATTAGCATTTGCCACAGGGCTTTATTCTTCACAGAATATTTTTGCTTGCATAAAGAAACCATGAAAGGCAGGCAGACAGCAAACAACAAAGTCAAAGAAAACAGATCATGTTTGCTCCATCTTTCTGCTTTTATTATATAGTTGGTCATACATGGATGTGAGCGCTTCCCACATAAGGAAGAAGTGAACAGAGCTCACATGCTCTGTTAAGCATTTGAAGCGTGGGTATTTTGTGTGCCATTCCAGCAAAAAAGACATTTAAGTAAACCAAATATGGAGGCATTCTATTTGTGCCTTTCTCTTAGTTTCTAACATCTTTTGATCAAACCTGAAATTTTATTTGTTCACACACTGTCTATTGATAGTGTAATATAAACATCAAGGAACTGAAAATAGAAGTAAATAAACATTTCTTTAAAGATGCTTATGACTCAGCAGGTCACTGTTTTCCAGTCACTATCATGAGTCAGAACTAAGTCTGTGAAATGGTGTTAGAAAGTACAAGACATAATCTCTCATCTGAAATGCAAGAATCACAGTCCTGACCGTTCCTGTAATTAAAGATGCCCAGTCTGGTTTTGTAACAGGAATATGTCCCAGCCAAACTCCCTGTCTGGTACTTTCTGCCTACCTCAACTCGCTTCTGCAATTTCATTTGGATATAGAATACCGTATACGTTCCATCCTGAACGGAGAGGTGTGGCTGTGTGTGGCTAAACAGCTGCTGTCTCGATTAACGTTTATAAGCTGCTCTGAGATACTTTTGTAAAACGGACAACAGAAGTACAAAGGATGGGCACCTAACTTCTACACAGAAGAACCAGACCAGAACAAGCACAGCACTCAGGGAGATACAGAGACAGACTAAGAAAACCACACTGTGATGTTTATACCAGTGCAACAAATGCAAATGAAATCTTCCAACATTATTGACAGTAGCAACACCGAGGTTACGGTATGTGTGCATATCACGTCTTATTGCTGATCGAGATTATCGTTAGTGTTTATTCAATCAATATCAGCATGTCTGAGGGGACTGAAAAGGCACTAATAAGGACACACACTGTTTAGGGTAAACACAGAGCTGATTACAGTAACACCCACTTGATTCGGCAGCTAAGATTTAAATGGACTGCTTTCAAGATGCTGGTAGTGGCATATACAATTCACCTGACAATGAAGGGAACAGACAGTACCTTCCTCCAGGGTTCTCTGTTAGTCTTATAACCATGGTCCTGGGACACGCCATGGGTCTAGCTCAGCTTCTGGCAGACTCCAAACCATTGTAAGCATTTGAAATATTTAGTAGGCAACTACATGCAGCAGAAGGAGCCACAAGCCAGGTGAGTCACACAGGTATTCTTCTCCTGCTAGGTATTCCCAGGCTGTCATATTGTGCAACTTAAGAGACTTCAGCCTAGCAAAGGATTTGACACAGAGAGTATGTGCCACAGGACAATGAAGCACGGAGATGCTCAGAAGTTGGTTCCAAGGATCTCAGTTGGATACTGAATGCAAACTATAGTATGGCAATCACGTTGCAATTAATACAAAATCTACTTCAGAATTTGCTTAGAAAGCAGAGCCACATGCATGTCACACAGTGCAGACATCCTTTGAGAATAAATACTCACATTGTTGTTTAAAAGGTGAATGATCATATAGGGCCCCGAGAACGCCCTCACAGATCCAATCTCTTCAGACTATACAGTCTTACACATACATGCCATTTTAAGTGAGGAAAGAATCTTGCCTCACTAGAGTTTATATTCTGACAGCAGTGTCAGCTACATCGCTTGGGACTTTGTCTAAAAAAGGACTTGAAGGCATAAAATTGAAATCAGGAGGAATTTTGGTACAGAAACCCAGAGCTGCGATCCCAAGTTGTGAACCTCAGCTGCCACTTGTATCCTGTTCATTCAGCATTTTGTGTCTGTAAAGCTGACTAGAGACTAGCAAGTTCTGCCTTGGCACCCACACAGAATTGCCTGAGTTTTGACAGAGTTGAGCAGCTTGGCTCTTAACCCAGTCAGGCAAAAGGAGACTTGGCATTGTGGATGACAAAGAAAATAGTTTTTAGAGAATGAAATGCATTTTTCAATTTGCTGAATTAGACTAATTCTAATAATTAGCAGAGGTACAAAATGGCTTGACCATTGCATTTAAGTCCTTGGCTTTTCTATGTACACAGTGGTACCAGACATTGGCTCTTATGCTAAAAAAGCCCAGGATGATGTTACATCTGTATTGTGATTTATCTCTAGCCACTACCTGGAAAACACTGGTGCAGTACACAAAATCTCAGTAAGTGTTTGTACTTTTGCAGATGCAGGAATTTAGAATGCAAACCCAAAATTGTTAGTCACAAAGTATTCAAACTTTGTCACTGTTTTCCCACTTTTCAGGAGCTCACTGGAGACAATTGTCTCCAGGTCTGATGGTGCTAAATATCTGCAATTTCTGTGAAAGACCAGTATAGCTGAGAATGCCTGACAATTTGGCAAATTATATCACAGGAGTTTTAGACTGGGTGTCACAGAATAACGCTGGGAAATTGACATTTGAACTTTGTCAAAAAGCAGTGTCTCTTGTTGGACTCTGAATTCTGTAGGCAAATATAAAAGCAAACACAGAAAAATAAATCACATTATCATCATCATCCATGAGTAAGACTGGAAGCTGATACCTGGCAATCCTTTGAAGTCAATGACAAAATTTATTCACTTTAACAGAACAAGAGAACTATTAAAACCAACCAACCAAACAAAAAAACAACAAACCCAACACACACAAAAGAAGGTTATTTAACTTAACTATTCTACTCTGAGATGCAGCATTCAGATGAATGTGATTCTATAAGTGTGCATACAGTCAAAAACTGAAAAGCAGCTACTGAGGTCTTTGACAAGGCACACAAGTACCTTTGAAGTAAATGGGTCCTCTTACCATAAAGAAAAATTGCACATCGTACAGCATCATTTCCTCTCAACCTCCACCTCCCTGGAAATCCATCAAGCATTCTGAGGGAGAGGCGCTAGGAAAAAAGGCTGAGAAAGTAGGTATGAACAACACATTTTGAGCAAGAACTGCTATATTTCTTTCTCCTTTCAGCATTTTCACTCTCACACCCTCACACTCCGGGGAATGTTAAACAGCGCTATAGACTAAATGTCACTCCTTGACTAACCACACTGACCACACTGGCTGAATAAAACCAGGAAGAATTGCTCTCCCAAACGTAGCAGAGGGAATACACAAACGTTCTTCCAAACCCAGGTAAGAAACTGAGGAGGCAACAGGCTCAAGTGATCCCTGCTCCATACACATAGTGTGTCTCTACACACAAACATAAAATGCACCATCTTCAAAGAGCTGCTTGATAAACTACCAATGTTTCAACAAAACAGTTGTAGAGAAAGTATGAATTAAAGTATTCCAAAGTATTAAAATATGGATTTAACTAATAAACAGAACTTATACTCATGTTTATGCATCAGTTATTATATCTCTCATGCTCATTTAATCTCAGTGCTAGAAATGTACACTTTTTGTGGCATAATAATGACTCTCTGGCTCACCAACAGTAGTGAAGAACACTAGAAAACAGAAGACACAAGAACCGTCCTTTTCAGAAAAAAAATATGGGTGATTTAACTCATGGGTAAAGA
Source organism: Falco biarmicus (assembly GCF_023638135.1). Classification (NCBI taxonomy): domain Eukaryota; kingdom Metazoa; phylum Chordata; class Aves; order Falconiformes; family Falconidae; genus Falco; species Falco biarmicus. The sequence goes on along the minus strand of NC_079298.1, from coordinate 11,041,036 downwards.
AAGGGTGTGGTAAATATAGAGGGCAAAAGTGATTTACTTGTATTACAGTCATATAATGCCAGAGCAGATGCACGATCTTTGTCATCTCCTTTCTTTCTCACAACAGACAGAAAACACAGAGGTATATTTTATATTTTAATATTAGTAAAGTAAAATGTTGTTTGAAAGGTACTCCCAGAGTCACTTTCTTAAAAAAAAAAACACAAACCAAACCATATGGCAGTAAAACCCAATTACTTATTTTCTCTTTATTCATGGTAAAATACTTTTATAGACATATAAGGTACAGATGCAGGTGTCTAATGTATCAAATAGGTAATATGTAGTTTTATATTGTAATAGGTAAAACTTTCATCCTGTTGATGTGAAGATGAATGTACTTTTTAGCTGGAAGAAACAATTACAAGGCATGTATCACTAGGGCCATTTATTATTTGTTATTGGCAGTCCAACATTTCCAAGTATGTTTGGAAGGAATATTTGGACAGTTTTAAAGGTTGTCCTGGTATTACTTATAGGCTCCAGCCAGAAGTGTTATTTCTATTATTTTTGGGCACTGTCCTCAAACTTCTCTTTTCTAACAGTTGTGCCTCATGCCTCTTCCCACAACGCACACATGCATCCCACTTCCCAACCTCTCTTAAGCCTGGCTATTCCAACTGTTATCCAACCATCCAGTCCACTTTTGCTAGTCTCAAAAATATCTCTGCACCCCAAATACTAGCAATGGCAGTCCTCTAGTCACCCCTCCTTCTCTTTCCTCCGTTGGCCACAGGTAAAAATTACATTACTCGCAGGATTACAGGTGTGCTGCTTTTGGCTGGGATAGAGTTAATTTTCTTCACAGTAGCTAGTATGGGGCTACGTTTTGGATTTGTGCTGGAAACTGTTGATAACACAGGGATGTTTTTGTTACTGCTGAGCGATGCTTACACAGAGCCAAGGCCTTTTCTGCTCCTCACCCAATGCCACCAGCGAGGAGGCTGGGGGGGGGGTGGGATAAGGAGTTGGGAGGGGACACAGCTGGGACAGCTGAGCCCAACTGACCAAAGGGATATCCCATACCATATGACGTCATGCTCGGCATATAAAGCTGGGAGGAAGAAGGGAAGGGGGGGCTGTTTGGAGTGATGGCATTTTGTCTTCCCAAGTAACTGTTAGGCGTGATGGAGCCCTGCTCTCCTGGCGATGGCTGAACACCTGCCTGCCGATGGGAAGCGGTGAATGAATTCCTTGCTTTGCTTTGCTTGTGCACATGGCTTTTGCTTTACCTGTTAAACTGCCTTTATCTCAGCCCATGAGTTTTCTCACTTTTACCCTTCCAATTCTCTCCCCATCCCGCTGGGGGGGAAGTTAGCGAGCAGCTGTGTGGGGCTTAGTTGCCAGCTGGGTTTAAACCATGACAACAGGCAATGAAATAACTTCCTGAGGACAAGAGGGTGAGAGAAGGGAGAGGACGTACAGCAAGTGGGTGACTTTCCCTTGGTGCTTCCATTCGATCTATTACATGTCACAAGGGAGCCTGTGCAAATGACTGACTTATGGCAAAGCTATAAATCACGCTTTGCACAAAAGAGCTGCCTTTTCTTTCTTCCCAGTGTGGCTTTCCTATGTTCTCGGCATTTACCGCAGGTGGTGTCACAGTTGCTAGGACTTCTCCGGGTTCTGTTCTGCATACCCACAGAGGCACGGCAGTAGCCAGGAATAAGGCAATGGCTAATGAAGTTATCACTTTGGACTCAGCTGAGAGTAGAAAATAAGCCAGACAGCAGTAAGAGAGATCAGCGATGTGACTGAGAAGCCTTAATGCAGAGAGAGGGAAAGGCAGAGTGAATTTGGTAGCAATAAAAGTAAGAGCTGGTGAAGAGACTGAAGAGAGGGACAGTGCTATACAAGCAACACAGAAGACAACCACAGCTGCTGCATCTCTGCTGGAGGGCTTCATCCTGACTGCAATAAACCCTCTGGTTAAAATGCAACACAGAAAACTGTGCCTCATGCCTCTCATGCTTAAGAAAAATGACTGATAAAGTGCTATCAGAAGTATGTAAACTTGCTGATGTGTACATGGATACCAAGCCGTTTCTTACAGGCCAGATTGCAACACATTCTTGCAAAAATATCAGAATGGCCTTCAGGACCACACAAACAGCAGAACCACCTCCTCAACAAAAAATGGACCCAACCTTCTTCCCTACAAAAGGAAGCCACAGCTTAATTTAAGACTGGCATAATTTTCTTAAATCTCTGCAATCTCAGACTAGCAGCCATCCCTCAGGAGGGTCAGCTCATCCCAACCACCACTGCTTTTTTCACATGATGAGCTCCAACCAACATATCAAATCTGAAATACAATGTAAAATAGTCTATCATTTAACTGCTAAAGTCAAGATCATTTCTACCATGTTATATAAATCTTTTGATTAATATGCATAACTCCATCTTAAACGTTCAAAGATATTTAGTTTTTTTCATAACTTAAACTCGTCTCCTCCCATTCCCAGTCTTTCTGTCCAACAACTGTGGTTCAACAGAAGCAAAGTGTCACTCATATTTCTGGGTTAGTAGTGCACCAAAAAAGAAATAATTCCTACTCATACAGCTCGAGCTTCTCTCCTTTGCAGCAACTCACACAGAAGAGATTCTGCTCAACTTGTCACAGCAACGGCAGGCCCAGCTTGAGGTATGATGATGAATGGTGAGAATCCCACCATTTTGGCTAACATGAACAAAAAGGATGTTCTGAACATACATCAATATCTGTTAAATTAATGTTTGTGCACACAGGCATATGCATAAATACATATGCATATATATGTGTGTGTCTGTATGTAATCATACATATTCACCCTCCCCAGCCTTTTCCTCTCCCACGTTCCCACACACATATCCTTGGAAAGGAGAAAACCCTTCTGTGTATTTTTATTGGCCTGTCAATCTGCAATAATTTTTTTCTTCCATAACTGGAATGTCATATAGTATGTCAGTCTTTCTGCTTTCCCTTTCACCAGAATTAAGCACCCTGCATGGCTGCAGAGAAAGCTAGCAGGGAAAAAAAAACCAAAGCAATTTATTTCCAACATTTAGATTTGATACAAGGTGCCATACACTGTGTATATTAACAAATCATTAGAAGCTCTTTTTTCATCCAAAACTTTACTGCGGCTTGCACGACATCAGAGCAGGAACCACGCCAAGGGCTAAAACTATCAGGTGTCAGTCTCAGAACACTTCTCTATTTTAAGAGACCAGACATTGTTTCTAATGGCCAAATACGAATTGCCTTTCCTGGTTAATCACAGTATCAGGTCCCATCAGCCTGGGAAAGCTCATCACCTTGCTTCCACCTGGACACTCAGAAGAGCAGTCCCTTCCCTGCACTCTGCTATGTCTCAGGGCAACACGCAGCCACACCTCTCCGTACCATGAAAGGCTGGTGAAAGCTGAGGTTCATCGGTACCCTGAACAGATCTTCCAAAGACATATGGAGGATGTAGTGGACAATTAAAACGCCAGTCAGCTCTCATCAGCTCACCTATGAACCCACAAGAAATGCCGGGGTACCTTTAACAAGACTGAAAGCAGTAACAACCTTGGCAGCTTTTGGGAAACAAGGAGCCATGCTACAGGGGAGGTTATGGGAGCTGCAGGACATCGTGGAGTCAAATACTGGTGAATCCAAGTATCTGGAGATGAAACCAAACCAATCCTTCCCTACCCTCACCATCTTTTTCAGTGGAACAATTCCAGCATTTCATGGTTTTTGGATCCATAAAGAAAAAGATCATTATCAAATCCAAGCAAGCTGAAATCTAACATCTCCCATTTTCTGTCCTCTATTATAGCACATATAGAGAAAAAGAGACATCATTATTAGTGAAGCAAAACCAAGAAGAATGCTTATCAACTTTGGAATCAACAAGCAAAGCATCCATGAATAGGCTTAAAAATGAATCCTTAAAAGCTCTCTTTAGAACTATCCCTTAAGGTTCTGGTGGCCAACAGAATGTTGCAACATGAAATTCAGAAAGCAAGGTTTGTCAGTACCTCTTTAAACAAATCAGCAGGCAACACTTATAGTGATGCTGGTACAATGACACTGACTTGCCACTCAAAATTTTCTTCTTCCCTACCAATCTTCCTTCCACCCCCTTCCCTCCTCTCCTTTCCCACCCCCAAAAGCATAATGGTTTAAATGGATGAAAAAATACAGTAACTAAAAAAGTTCCTATAAACTGGGAACTGACATGACTATCTGTCTTCAAGTGTGAGCATTCATAGCTCTCTTTCAAAACCTATTCAAACCTGGATAGCCTTTTGTGGGGACAAATGAGGCTGCTGCCAGTTTTTACCAAGTTATAAAATTTTCAGCATCACAATAAATTGTGAGACAAGGAGGAGAGAAATTCAATTTAACAAGGAACTCGTAACTTTTCATTGAAGGAGTGCTCAATTGTGGGACAAGGAAGAAAGAGTGAGAGGTACAGTGCGCATCAATATCTTATCCCTTTCTTTCTGGGTTGTCCTTGGAGGCTTGTCCATAATTTACTTTCCCAGGGGAAATTTAGCACAAGTGTAGCAATTTTTCCTTTCATCCTGCTGACAGACTAAGCTAGCCTCAGAAAAAAGGGGGATAAAAAAAAGAAAGAGAAAGATCCATAGATATTATTTACACTACAGATCATGTATTATTTTTTACCTTCCGATGTTCATATTTTGATAGTGGTACTAACTGCACACATGCAGACACACACACACCAGGGCAGCATGATCAATGGTAGGGGTCAATAATCCCATTTCAGAGGCAGTCCTACTGCAGACTGAAATGAAACAGCGTAAAGTCCAAAGTAATGAAATGTGACAGAGCCACATGCACTGCCACCCTCCAAATATGGAGAGAAATACATTTCTACATGAGGAAATCCTAACTGGCAAGTCAGATCTAGTCACATAATAAACAAGGCAACACGTAAGTAATGGATGACTCTCATACTTAGAATTTGCCTTCTTCAATTAACTGTAATATGATCTCACAAAGTCTCATTTTTGTTAGAGTATGAATGACTAACCTTCCGGTGTCCTTGTAAGCAAATGGCCTATCTCATTAGCTCATAATATTAATCATTTTTTTTATTCCCTCTTTATATTTGTTGTGTTGCCAGTGATATTAAAGCTACTTCAATTGGTTAAATCAAGAAATGATCTATAAACAATCACAATGCATTTAGTATCATAATTGTCAATGCATATCATTATATTGGACAGGGCTGGTGATGGCTAGCAAATCTGTCTTTGATCTATGAGCAGTCATAGACCTCTGTGAAGCTGCCCTTCATTCAATATAAACGCCAAAAGCAATAGTAGTGCATTATAAAGTGTGATCACTGAAACAATGGAAGCCACCATCCGAAGCACTGAGCAGATTCAAAGGCTAGGAACAAGCTGAGCTCCATGGGCTTAGGGGTTTTCCTGTGGCAAGCTGTAGATGTAAGTATAAGGACACGCATTTGGTGAAGCTTTGCATCTCTGTATCAGAGAAGCTTTCAGGAACAGGAAAACCAGCAGAGCAGACATCAAGGAAATACACTGCTGAAAGGAAGCTGCACATATAGGGTTCTTTTTCTTCTCTCTCTGTTTTTTCCCCATTTTAGGAACGAAGTTCTATATTCTGTCATGGATAAAATGCATGGGTTTGTGTACCACTAAATCAGTCATTTACACACCCTAATCCACAGCCTTTCCATCCTACCTTTCCTTTTCCCCACTTCTGCATCTGGAAAGGTGATTTCTGTTTCTATAAAATTAAAAATCTCAGTACAGACAAGAAATGTAACTGATTTCTTCAAAAATAATTTCATGAAGCTTTTGACTGACTTAAAAATGTTGCTAGGATTTAAAAACTGGTAATTCCATAAATTCAATAAAGCATATGTTCAATGCATGAAGAGCTAGTAAAAGGAAATTCCCCAGAACTAGTAATTAAAGAATTAACATGGAATGCAGATGTTCTTGTTGGAAATCCTCAAAAATTGGTATTACCCTAACACTGTCCAATCTTTTAATTGAGGATCTAGAAGGAAAAGTGGATATACTACAGCTGTCATCTATGGACAAGAGAGCTGGGGAGCTGAATGATGATGAGGGGCAAGTTAATCATAGAAACTGTGTCAATAGGGCCAGTGTGATTTAGATGCAAGGAAATATGAAATTATACATTTATAAACAAAAACACAGACGACACCTACAGAACAAGGACTGATATAGCAATGGAAAGGAACTACCCATCTGGTAGAGATAAAAGTAGCAAATACAAATACAAATGAGTATATATAAGATGAGATGCAAACATTGAGAGACATGAAGGGTAATAAAGATAAATTTATAGATACTCCAGTAAAGAACGACATCAAGGAAAAGACTAGTCTACTCCTTAAGAAAGGAATGGAACATGATGCCAAAAAGATCAAAGAATTATTTTTTTTTCACCTCAGTCTTTATTATAAGGTCAATTGCAATCATGTAGCAATCACAATTAATATCGCTGACAAAGGGTCAGAATTGAGCCTCAAATAGGGAAGGTACAACATTCAGAGTACTTAGGTAAGGTGGATGTTTTTAAATGGGCTGAGTCTAATGAACTTCACCCAGCAGTACTTAAAGAGCTAACTAAGGATCTCAAAGTCATTAGGGCTTATCTTTGAAAACTTAAAAAAAGATAATGGAGAAACTGGAAGACCAAAAAAAGGGCAAGTGTAATGTCTACCTTTAAAAAGGATTTTTTAAAAAAGAAAGAAGCTAGCCTGATGATTGTAGGCCAATCAGCTTTATCTTCAATTCATGGAAAAATACTGAAACAAATAGCCAAACTATTTGTAAGTACCTGGAAGGTAACAAGGACATGTATAACATCTAACATGGATTTGTCAAGAACAATCATGTCAAAGCAATCTAATTTTCTTCCCTGATAGGGTAACAGGCCTTGTGGTCAGAGGAAAAGCATAAGATGTCATGTATATTTAGGACTATTTTTGATCCTCTTCCACATAATAATCTTCTAAGAAAACCATGGAAGCATGATTCAGATGAACATAGTACAAAGTGGGTGCAACACTGATTCAGAAGATCATGCTCTGGGAGTGGTTAGCAATGTTCTTAACAGCATGTAAAAATATCTCAAAGTGAGGATCTGTATGAGATACAGTATCACTTAGTATTTTGACTAACGACCTAAAATATAGTATCACAAACATATTTGCCATGACAATTATCCTCCTGGGAGGCATTATAAATACAACAGACAAAAGATCAGAATTCAGAATAACTTTGGCAAATTTAAACATCTGATTTGGAAGCCATAGTGCTTGGTCAGTAGGGATAAATGCAAAGTATTATACTTAGCAAGAATAATTAACCGCTTGGGATGGAGAACCACTGATCTGGGACCCGTTCTTCAGAAAATGATAAGTTGTTGTGGATCACAAGCTGGATAATCAATCAACAGTATCATGCTGCTCCAGAAAAGACAAATGTCCTACCGCAATGAATAAATTTGGTATAGCTTGCAAGTCACAGAAGAATCCTTCTACTCGGCACTGGTAAAGCTGCACCTAATGTTATTTCATCCAGTCTGAGGAACTGCACCTCCAAAAAATGAGGACTATCTGGTGATAAACCAGAAGAAATTTATAGCCTAGAAAATATCACTGTAAGTAAGAATTAGGGTTGTTAAAGAAGAAAAAAAAAATGGCTATAAGTAAAAGGTTGCTAAAAAGGAAAAAAAAAAAAAAGAAAAAAGAAAAGAACCAGAAAACTGCTGAACTGCTCTTTGTGCTGATGTTAGATAGGGCAAGACATAAATGACTTAAAGAGCAGACAGGGAGACTGAGGCTGCATTTTAGGAAAAAAACTGTCGAGTAGTAAGAAGCAGTAAAGTGTAAAAAAGACAGATTGCTTGTGGAAGTTCTGGAATACTTCTGGAAAAAACTGTCAAAAATAACACAGAAATCTGTCCAGAATACGTGCTGATCCTGCCATGCAGGAAGGGTGATCAAGATTACCCAAAGGTCCCCCACACGCATGTGATTCCATGAGCCCCACTGAAACATCTCAGCAATAGGATCCTTGCATATGCTGTTCGGGCAGCAGCGAACAGGAATAAATACTTCATTTTTCCAAATATAGTATTCGTAAAGTTTGATAAAATTATGGAAATCTAGAACCTGTATTTCTAAAAAGATGTTGAGAAATTGAAATAGACACAGCAAGAAAACAGTTGAGGGCTGAATAAAAGACCTTGTAGTGAGAATCAAGTACTACAATCTATTGTATTACCATTAACTTCTTCTCTCTGTCCCCCCAGTGAATATTTCTTAATCTTATAGTAAAAAATTAGCTTTTAGAGGAAAACAGATAAACATATAATCCAAGTTTAATTCCACCTCAAAATTAGATTTATTTTTTTAACAGGGAGGGTAATCAGACACTGGAACAAATTATCAAGGGAAGCAGCAGATCCTCTACCCTGATGCCTTGAAATCAAGACTGGGTGCCTTCCCAAAAGACAGGCTTCAGTCTATGTAGGTTAAAAGTTCAACATAAGGTAATACAGGTTTGATTTAACAGTCTGTGACATCCTAGAGGGCTGCCACAACTGTTCGAAGTCCAGAAATTAATCTAAAGTGAGTCTGAACTTCTTTTCCTCTGAACAGGAGGGCCTTTATTACCCATAGACTGATATAATTATTGCAACCTGAAAGTACTGGCATTGTGTCCACTACATATGGTCTTCTCATAAATCGGGGACTCTTTTTCCATAGCTCTGTGAACTCAGAAATATCCTTTCCCATGAGAACAATGGAAAATACACAAATAATATTTAAAAACACATCCCCCCCCCCAAACCTCAAAACTTGTTTTGCTTAAAACAACGGACTATGAAAAGTTTTAAAACCTAAATAGGTAATTTGAGGGTATGTTTCTTCTCTTCAGAACTTTAAGAGTCTACTATTTAATGCATTATTTAGTCTGTAAAAGTTCTGCCTGCTTTAAGAGCAAAAGGATTAATGGTTTCAAATTCCAGTGTGTTGACCTTTATTCAACATTAAAATGCTTATTTGAGCATTCTGCCATAGCACCAGTAAGCCTCTCTCTAATGAAAACTGTAAGGGAAAGAAAGTTTAACTCCCATATGTCCACAAATAATATTATTTTGCATTACAACGTTTAGGAGATCTTTTCCGCACACACACAAAGTTAACACTGATGCAAAGAGCATTAAAACCACAGAGTATATATGCTATTACTCTGGTTACAGATTGAATGTTAGAGCAATATTTATGAAGATGATGAAGAATAAAAACAGTTAAGAGCTCCTGTTCCCAAGTTACTGCCCTTAATAACAGTTACGACAACAAACAATTTTAAGCAAAGTAGAACAAAAGCAAACCATAATAGCTACTTCTGAAATAAATTACAGAATTCTGCTTCCAAATACCAAAAGCTTGATGAAAACCAAAGCAGCAATTTGTATATGAGGATACATGGTTTGCTAAGAGAGCAAATCAAAGTAGGGAATAACTGGGCAAGATTGATTTTGGGTGATGCTGAATAGTAGAAAGGGTAAGTTGTAAACACTTTGGCTGACACAGCAGAAAGAGCTGGGGGAGAAGTTAAAGGCAATAAAGAGTCTGGATGCTGCTACAGTCCTTCAGGGCACTAACTGAACCTAGACAAGGAAGTGTCTTGACAGACAGATGGAAACTGAGAAAGCCTTTATCACACTGAATCTTTACTACTCATAGTGATTAAAATAACAGCTATGCTAAAAGCAAGGCAGGGGAACATTTTTCTCGAGGCGGGTTTCCATTCTTCCCAAGTTAGCTGAGCAAGTGGCATGATCAAATGCAATCCAGAACATAAGCCATATAGAGTTGGCACATACAAGAAATTAAGACCGAAGCTAATTCTCAGCTAAGATTTTGTGGTAACAGTCTTACCGTGTTTTGATAAGTATTTTTCCTGCAGAAAAGATTACAGGCTGGTCTTTTAAGCTTTGAAAAGTTTCTTGGACAAAGATAATTGTTGCCACAGTTTGTTGAATAAAAAATTGCTCAGAACCTAAAGAGCTAAAATAATTTCCCTAAAGGAAAAAAGTAATTAATAGCTTACCTGAGGAGAGAATATTGGACTATCACATTTTAAACTGTAAAAATTATTTAACTAAGAATCACTAAACGTGTTGTAACTAAAGTTGATCATGACACAGAAATTAGACATAGGACAACTAAGGAAGAGCAAAATCAACTCTGCAGGAATATGAAGGCTTAAGAAGATGGGAAGAGTAGACAGGAAAATCAATTTATTGCCTGATAGATGATCATATGCAAAATAACATGAACAAAAAAACCCAAATGTAAAGGGTGTGGCTGTGAAAGGGATCACACCACTATGCATCAGAGTGAATATTTCATCATTCTAACTCAAACTTCCTGTGCAAACATTAAGAGAACCACAGAAAGAATTCCTACAAAGCATGCCAGTGCTTTGTTAAACATACACAGAACTCCAGAACTGCAAATATAATTCAAAATACCTAAACCTGCATGTAGAATAACTTCAGGCACACAGAAAACGAGAATGGAGAAGGTAGAGATGGATTTATTTCTGCCTCTTAAACAACTTTAAATAAACTTAAGTTACAGAACGAGACTTGCAAAGAATTTATACTAATATTTAAAAAAAGACTTTGAAAGAGTTAATGTAACTTAAATCTGTCACTGTATGGGTTTCACATAGAAGATGTGGTACAGCAGCTTATTCAGTCTAATGGCAAGACAAGAAATGCTCACAGTGAATAACAGGAATAAACTTGGTGGGGTGGGGTGGGAAGGAGAGAGAAAAAGGTGTTCTGGAAGTTGTTTTTTTTAAAAAAATAATGTTATTTTATTAAATATTGAAATTTAAAGTTATTATCTTAATCTAACACTGAAAAAGCACAAAAGCCTTAGTTTTTAAAAAATGCAATAAGTGTCTGCACAAGTAACGGTGGCTGCCAAGAGCACTGATGACTCTAAAGAAAAACATAGGTAGTTTGGCTTACTCAGCAGCACTTCAAAAAACTAGGAATCACTCTGGTTAGAATATGCATTTTTAATAAATGAAAAAGAAAATTAAAAAATCAATTCAACACAGAAACAAGGCCTTATCTCCAGCTCTGAAATACAAGCATATTGTCTTAGCCTAGGTCCTTTTTCATTCATATGGACTGTAAAACAATGAAACAACAAAATTTAACTGAGCTCTCTGAAATTATATAGGTAAAAAAGATAATACCATCTACATCATCACCTATTGCCATGAATTAGCTGACAGGACAACAACTGGTGGGTATCTGCAGCATGCCACCTTACAGCACAATGGACATACAGACTGTTGCCAATCTATACAATAATTTACTCTTATTTCTGCCGCAAATGTAGCATCTCAGATACAAACGTTATTGTATACTGAACCAAAATATCATTTGCTCATCGTCCATCCCATTCCAAATTTTATGCCACACAATTAACAGAACTAGTCTAGATCTTTTTGATCCCCAGAGCCTATGTGCAGGATGTTGGACTTGTGAAATGAAATAGCTGAAGTGTTGAGGCATGTTCCTGCTTTTGCTGATTCTCAGCATAAATGTTTCCTCCTCTCATATCACTTGTCTTAACACCAGCATGCTACAATCAACATCCTGCTAGTTAGTTAAGATTCTTGCTTGCTTGCCTTTCTTCTCTAAATACAGCACTCTCATGGCGCTATTGATCAGTGACTAAAAAAAAGCCTGGATGAAATCCCTTTTTCTTTCTTTTTTTTTTTTTCTTTTTTTTTTTTTTTTGTTATTGATATTTTTTTAAAAGCTCCTTTCATCTCTTCCCTCTACCAGGAAAGCATTACTTGACAGAAATATAACAATGAATCTAAAGCTGTTCGGCACCAAACTACCTAGAAGCGGAAAATATACCCCTAGATTTCAGCCTCTTGCATTTCAGTGGGGCAGCACACACATGCTCCAATTACTTTCTCACAACATTGGTAACTCAAGGAAATTCTGTTGCAGTCAATAGCGCTTCCACAAACTACATGTCTTTGACAATAAAGGCAGAATTTGACCCACTTCTTTTTGGTCATGAAAAACCATGGATGATAGGTAGCACATCCACATAATAAGCATAATTTTTTAGTTTAAGATTTATAGCCTCACATTGCTCCTGAAGTCTCTACTTCCAAGCAATTTATGATATTATCAGGAGGGGTTAATTTCAGCAGAACTTTTGAAAACTGTTTCACACTTCTCTGGTCATCCCTCCGAACACAGGAGTACCAGTGGCAGCTGAAAACAGAGCAACGTATATTTAGCCAGCAGTGTTATATAACCTGTCTGTTAACAAATGCAAGACACAGAGTAAAGTCATGTAACCCAATTGAAACAGTTCGTACTGGAGGTTGATTTCCCTTGGGAACTGAAACATCAAGTAAGAAACTGAACCAGTTAAATATAACCTTTTTAAAGGGCAAAAGAATTCAAAGGTAATCAAGGATTTTTTTTCCTCAGAAGGGCATTTATAATTATATTCCACTTTTATTTATAACAACCCTTTTAATGTTGGTACTACAAAAGAACTCCACAGAAAACCAGCTTTGCTTTATATAACAGGATTCAATCTACATGTGGGTTTTATATGCAAAGCATCTTCTATACAAGGTACACACTGACAAAGGCACATTTCCCTGAAGAAACAAGGAATATATTTTCAAAGTGGTTCATGAGGGTTTAGCCATGTGCTTTTCATTAATAGTGTCGAAGACTTGAGAAAAAATCCTTAACTTTTGCTTTAAGAAAGTAATGGCAAATGACTACATATGATCCTACAGTGAGCTCAGAATTTAGAGTTAAATTTCCTTTATTATCCTAGAATACACTTAACATTTTGCTTTATTAATTCCTGAAGAGACAGAAGCAGACCAGTTCCTAAACTGATCTTTTCAGCTTCCTTTCCACTGGTTAAGCAGGCATGAATTAAGAAGCAGAAAATAATGGCATGAGCTAAAACCTCCTGAACTCAGAAACGACATTTCAAAATTCAGCACCAGAGTGACCAGGTGGTTTGTGATTAAACATTTAAGATCCTAAGTTGTGTGTTCATGTTGTGTTAGGAGACAACATATTGTGTTAGCAAAACAGCAGCAGGATTTGCAGAGTGGGATCTAGAGGTGCACAAAGCCAATGAGAAGGAAATCTACAACAAAGGGGAAGGATAAGCTTGGGTGGGCCAAGTTCTCTCACAAAAAGTCTTCTGGATGCAGTAGAAATTCATCATATAGAAACCTGCCTCTGTGTATGCTTCTGCCTTTTACACATCTAGCAGATGCTCACACAGTATCATACCGTAAGTCTGTTGCCCTTGAACAATAAAAAAAAAAATAATCTAAAGGACAGTCTTGACACAGCCAAAGATGCTCTCAAATTATACTGTACAGATTAAAATCAAGCAGTATTTTCCCAGGATGGTATTATTGATCATGTTGCCCAAATGCTAGTAAATACTGCTGTACAAAAACATCTGTCCAAGACTAGCCTACTAAATTTACTCCTCGAAGAAAAAAAGTTAACTTAATCTCAGAATTAAATTAAAGATGTTCTGTTTGAATAGCATCAAGCATGTAGAATCCCACTGTGGATTCCAATGTATATACCTGCTCAAATGCTCAGCAGAGAAACTCTGCATACATACAAGTGCCAGACAGAGGCAACAGGGCCAGCTACTTCTTACCCACAACATGCAATCTGTTGATACACTGAGAAACCAGTATTAGAAGATGCTTTAGTCAAAATGCTGTAGGTTATTAATCACAGCTTTGGGGTTCCTGACAGGTTGTTTTGATAAAATAAATCTATTTAAAGTGACTGTAATGAAATACTAACCCATTTTTGAAGGGCTTTTTAAGATGTTTTTAAGAAGTTTCAGATCAAAGACTCAGTTAATGTAACCTCCATGCATTAAATATTTAGTACTTAGTCACTTGAGCACTCAGGCATCTTGACATTGTAAAAGGGGGAGAGGGAAATTGAGTTTAAGTCAGTTTTGCACAGTGGGATTTTTCAGTTTTTATGTTAAAATCCCAGACATGTAATTTTAATACAAAGGGGTCTATTCTTTTACAACAGTATATGCACCACCCATTAAAAGAATTCTTTATGCACCTGCATAGGTAGGAGAATAAATCCTCTATAAATTCATTTCAGTAGAAACTGTTGTGCTGGGATTAACATCATGATTGAACATTATTTTGTCTCTGAGCTCTCTGATGGATGAAACCAAACGCACACGCTTCTCTTTCCAGAACAACTAGGCACTTAGAAGGAGCACAGAATTTGAACAATGGCAGCTAGATTTAAGCAACTTTTTGTAGATATTTGGATTATGTCACTATAAGACATTTCCCTTTTCTAACAGCCCTGAATTCCAACAGTTGCTCTTTACTGTTTCGTTTCTTCCAAGGGGCATGCTCAGATGTCTGCAATAGAGATCAGGATGAAGGAAATAATCCTATTTTGGGCCTTATTAAATTAGACGTCTTAAATTAATAAACTGCAAATTGTTATGGGCTGGATATCCATGCTAGAAACACAGCACTATTTATAAATTCTACAAGTTCTCAAGCATCGCCTTTCTTGTGAAAGTTCACTGAGTGCAGTAGGAACTTGCAGATGACTTCAAGCAGAATGAATACACTCCTGAGTGCATTTCTTGGCTCATTTGCAAAGGATTATAGACCTAAAATACTAAAAATTGACTCTGAAACTATTGCCATGAACTATCCTTGACCCATATTAGTATCAGTCTCAGAAACAAGAGAACTATTGCATATTTCAATCCAGTTTAATGCAAACATGGTCACATGCAAGTTCTTTGATGCACAGTTACTCTAAGGCTCCTGTATTTCACAGTCATTCATAATACATAGAGAAAAAAAGAGTAACTTTAGTTCCAACATTACAAAAATATGGGGAAAAAAAAAACCCCAAACAGTTCCGTGTATCTTTTATTCATCTTACAGCAGGATTGAAGATGACTCCACCCTAATTTGAAGTTCAAAAAGCTAAAACTGACCTCTGAAGTAATGGTAGCAATACATATTCCCAAATCTGGTAAGCATCATCATTACCTGACCTTACTTGTCATAAGTGTCTTCTGAATG
Source organism: Falco biarmicus (assembly GCF_023638135.1). Taxonomy (NCBI): domain Eukaryota; kingdom Metazoa; phylum Chordata; class Aves; order Falconiformes; family Falconidae; genus Falco; species Falco biarmicus. Next base: position 11,025,790 of record NC_079298.1, on the reverse strand, counting down.
TTAGGCAAGCACAAAGGCTGTATGTCATCACGGGCTCATCCGTGACACTGAAAGACAAACAGCTGGTGAAAACATCTACATGTATCTCATGGTAACTGGATGACCTCATCTATTTTTCCCCAAGACTTATGTCCAGTTTTTCCCCTGCTTTTACTCCTGGCCATGGATCTGAAGCTCCTGTTTTCTCTGCTATATTAAATTATAGGAACCTGAGGTGCACGAACGTGCTTTTACAGGTGATTTTGCAGGAAATGGGTATTTCTTTGTACATAACCTCAATATTTCTTATGCAAGGTTGCTTCTGTATGCACACCACTGTGACAAAATCCACAATAGTAAATGAAACAAATGCATGCTTACTCTGCTGAAGAAGAAACTGTCAGAACTGTTATATCCAAAGACATCTAGAACAAAAGACAAGACTCACCATATAATGCATCAAAATACTCCAATAGGTCCCCGACGGATCTGCCCAACAGATAGTCAGAATGTATCTATAACGAACTATGGAAGCAGTTTGTGTCTGCCTTTCTTTTGGGTTCTTTTTTTTTTTTGGATATTGTTAAGAGTAGAGCCCTGTGCTCAAATCATGTGAAGAGCTAGTAAATCAAGATGATACCTGAAGAATTTACTTCTGTGAAAATAGATGTCTAAAGCCTTTCTAGAATCTCAGAAGTGAATGACATTCTCAAAACTAGGGAAAGACATAGATAATTTAATAATCCGGTTGATTCTGAAACAACTTTGAGAAATTCTTTTTTATGTAATCTAGGAGAACCTTTGTTGCAATGAAAGGCGGCACAGGAGAGGTCAGATATCAGATCTCCTTGCACCACCGCCTCTGTAACAGACATTATACTCAGAAGGAAGGCAACTTAGAGAGAGAGTAATGACACTGTGACCAATGCTTCAGTGTGGGAGTCATGAGAAATGAAAGAAACAACGGAGATAGTTTTGATAACAGTGAAAAAAACTTAAAAGGCCTTTGAGAAATTTTATAGAAACTGAATGCAATATTATGAGATACTCAGTTTGACTGTGGCACCTTCAGATGCTCTATAGATTTTAAAAAAGAGAGAGAAAAGAAAAAAAAAAAAGGAAAGGAAAGGAGTTGTTTTCCAAAATCAACAAAAATGAATAGTTCAAATTGTATTGATTGGAAGACAGGAAATGTGAAAATTATCATGTATTTTTCTTTGTAGAAATTCATGTCATTCTAGTAAATTTCAGTTTATTACTAGCATGTTTAGACTTGTAATGAATATGACCTTCTGAAATCAGAATACATCCACATGTAATGCTTTAAGATGCAAAGGAAGAAGATTGGCTTGAAACAATTTGCTTCTCTGTTTAGAATTAGAGAAAAGAACCGCAATGGACATCTGAAAAGAAGAAAGCTTGGTTATGTTATCTAGTAATGGGAAAATTGTTTTGGGCCTTTGGCATTCAGGATCATTTGAGTAAACAACATGCAATCAGCCTACCCGACTGTGACATGGTGTCTCCCAGAGAGATTCAACCCAGACTGCCCCTGGAAGAAAAGCTGTAAAATTTCATATTCACCTTGGCTGCAAACAGGGGTACAGTTGGGTATTCCCAGCATACAGAATATCATATGAAGCTGCTGTAAGGAATTCTATCCATGATCATTGTTGAAATATAACTGCCACTAGTGCTAAGTGTCGTCAGGGAGACCTGATGACATGTGATCGGTTCCAGAGGTTTGCTCTCATAACACATTAATGCTATATAGTAGACTGTGATCATAGCCTTATAACCATTATGGAGTATTTTTGAGTCAAAGAAAGAAAATGTTCAGAGTCCAAATATCTTTGTTATTTCTAGTAAAATTATGTGTAATAACAGTTCCCAGATAATCCCAGTGTTCTGAATTGTCTGTGCATGTAGGATGCCTACTCTGTAAAAGACACATCTCTCTGATGTTTTCCAATAGGTCATACAGTGTGTGCTGCTGTCAGAGTACAGGCTATCCTACATCCTAGCACACGGAGCAGATTTCAAATTACCTTCAGCAACTTCTGAAACTAATAAAAGAAGGTATTGTTTTGTGAGCTAACAGTTTTTGGATATTAATCACCACCAGCCCATGACCTTTGTAAACCTCTTGTTGTGATTCAGCATTATTGCAGGTAAAGCTAATCATTTGTGACAGTATGAAGACAGCTTGTCTGTATTCTTAAAAATAGATAGACATTAAAAATGGTCACTCCCCTAGGTTATTTAGGAAAACGGATTATGGAGCAACTGTTCTGTGGTCACCAGATGTAGGAGAGATCTTCCTTCCTTTCAGAGTAAGTTATCAGATGGAGCATATCAAGAAATTTTTGCCATTATTTGAAAATACATGAAACTAGGGGGGAAATAATATCTGGAATGCAATTTGTTCCCCAGATGTTAGAACATAAACACAGGTGCACTTATTAGGTAAGGAAAGATACATAAGATCAGGAAAGGATTTTAGCATGCAGTCCTCATTCACTTCTACCAAAAGTGTGCTTGGCTGATACTGGAGAATTTGGAGATGGTGGGTAGGTATACAGGAACCACCAGTTTACTTTTCTTGGTACTTACCTGGTGGTTCATATTGGCATTGGCAGCAGATAACAGAGGATGTGGCTGCTGTCAAGGAGCTTTGCAATCCATTCTTTTCCCTTTTTTCTGACTTAACTTTCTAATGAGCAGAGCCTGGCTTACTTATTTTGTAACATACATACATAAATTCATTGTAGTTCTGAAGGAAGTCCAGCTCTCTGACAGCAGAATTTGTATTTACCTGTATTTCTCTGGGAAGATGAAAAATCTGAGATTTCAGAAACCACAGCTATTCTGCTTCATTATTGTCATAGCAACAAATGATCTTGAAGCACTTTATGCAACATCTATAGCCATTTGTGGTATAGCTGTAGCTACTAACTTGTTTTCATTAATGGCCAGCATAAACTAGTCTCTGTGCTCTTTGCAATTTAATTGATGAACCACAAAACAAATGGTTATAGTTAATAAAATTATATTTTGCCATCTGTGTCCAGTAATGAGAAAATCTGAATTATAGGAATGAAAAAGAATGAAGTTTTCTGCCAAACAGATCAATGCATCCCACCTCTTTGTCAGCATTAAATTAGATGTTATCTGTTGCTGTGTATTTCTCTCATTGGTTGCCATGGCTATTGGGAATTTCAGCCAAGATGGACATATAGGAATTCTGTTTGACCATAAGGAATATAATATTCTTTTTCTTTGTTTTTCTACAAAGTCTGTGTAGTATGAGTCTACAATGTTATTTGGTCTGAGTGCATCCAAGTCTCATTTATGGAAGGACAATTCTGTTCAGCTCTGCAGTGTTATTTGCTGTTACAAAATCTTATCTATTTCTATAAAAGAAATCTAGAGGATATGAGCAGTTTTATTCCTAAAGCTCTGAAGGATTTCAAAATCAGCTGGAGCTCAAGGCAAATCTGGTTCTGCCACAGTATCTTGTAAGGATGATTACAACAGCAGAAAAGTACACCTTTGAAACACATATTCTTTTTTCCTGAGTTCACCTTCTGGGCGGTTTGTTCTCTTGAGTGTGAGTATATATAGCCTGGATTCTTCATAAAGACAAAGAGGCCACCACAATTAAAAAAAAAAAAGAAGAAGAAAAGAGAAAAACTTTTATAAGTTCTCTGAGACCCTACAATATAATTATATAATTAATTCCTATAAGAAGAGATGGTCCTTATGCAGAAGATACCAAAGTCCTTTGTGTTAATAACTTGCTTGTCTAGAGCATACTAAGGACCTAGACCATTTCCTTAAGCTTTAGAGAGGAAGGCAGACTACAGGTAATATGGAGATTATGCATTTCCACTCGCTGTAGACAAAGAACATCCAATGCTTTTGAGCATCCTGTTGGGAGTGGTACCACTATTATTCTACCTTGCCTTTCAGATTTTGAAACATTAATTGTTTGGACTAATATCTATGTCCAGGTCTAAGACAAATTTTGATGGGCCTCACTGTATTGCCAAAATATCTCCTGTTTTTCCAACATAGTATCATCCACCTCTGTTTTAGTCTTCATCTGTTAATCTGTAAAGTGCCCTTAATCAGTCATCTCTGACATTCCTATAAATTTTCCATGAGGCATAGCACCTCTACCGGCTATTTTTCATTCTCAGGAGGCAAATACGAAAAACAGATTTGATGTCTTGAATGACTTGAACTGTGCAAAATACCAGACTCCTTTTCTAATTATTTTCTTGAACACCATGGACCACGCTTTGAAGAGCTTGGCAGTTGCAAACAGGGCCTAGTTTCCAGAACACCAAACTTTTTTTTTTACTTTTTTTTTTTTTTTTTTTGGCATGTAACTATCAAACGTTCAGCTTCAGTTTTGTGTATCAGGACTTCTGAAAGAAGAAGTTTGTATTTTCAGCTTTCCAAAACTGTATGTGAAAATGCTGTGTGCACACCCCCATCAGCTCGCGTGCCCTGTCCATGGCGCTGGCAGCAACCTGACTGCTCAATCCTGATGCCAAACTCCCTGCACAGTCACTGTTTGGTATGGCCAACCTCAGAAAGCCTTTTCCACAGGCTGCCTCTAAATGATCCTTCTTCTCCTGCCTCCTTCCCTATAAAATCACACTACAGTCAGAAGAATGTTATGAACCTTAACTCACTGACATTTATGCAGTATTTTGGAGGCTGGCAGAGCAAATTTTCTAAAAAACCCTGGGTTTTCTTTATGATAGACAAGATTTTCTTTCATTCCATGCTGCAGAGCAGCGCATCATTCATAAATATGGAGAAGACTAGTTAATATTTTAATTCTAAGCAACTTAGATTTAAAAAAAAACCAAACAAAAACACTTTTAACAATGAGCAGCTGTTATTAATGAACTAAGAAGCTGATTAAAAATATCATGATGGATATTAATGCACTATTATAATCCACCTGAATGTAGAAGATCTAAATGGAAAAGAAATATATGTATTATAAAATCCAGAAGTCTTTATATTTTGAGAAAGTAACAGCCTTCTTACAATTTAACTAATTAAGATTAAGCACAACATTGGATGCAATTAATGGGAAATTCAAAATAAATGGGAGAAAACAAATTTCTGAAACTGGTTTTTCTTTTGAGTAACCCTATGAAAATTCCTGAAATGGATGGTATCTCTCCTTTGTCTTCCTCCATGTTACACATTTACTAGCACATCAGATACAGTAGTTCAGAAAACCAAACATTCTCTGTGGAAAGGTATGTCCACAAATGTAGGGAATTCTGAGTGAAAACTTTTGACTGTGGGCCTAGGGCTGACTTTTTTTTTTTCATTGAAAATGTCATGTAACTCAGACCTTTTCAATCTGTGTTCATTTTCTCAGACTGTTCTCTGCTGCCACAGTATGGTGCTCAGCAGCTGTTTGAAAACATGAAAAAGAGGATCCTTATCAGGGAATGCAGTTCTTTTCATGTACCTATATGATTGGTTGCCGTGTAAAATCTCTTTTAAAGACTATTAAAAAGGCTTTAAACTGTATCTTATATTACCTAAGTGAAAAAAACAATTTTCAATTAAGTACCTACTGCTTTACATTAAAAAGCTCCTGTCTCCTCATGTTATTTGTATGTTATTTTGTCTTCAAAACAAAGATAAACATGGCTTTTGGCATTTGTGGATAATAGCAGCACTCAAACAGGAGTCAGCATTTTCTGGAGATATGCTCTTTTTTTTTTTTTTCAGTACTATTATGACCTAAAATAAAGCATGTTTGAATGTAACATGTTGTCTTAAAATAAGGATGGCACTAGCCTCCCTTACACGTAAGTTTGATGTCCTTCTTCATTGCACTATTCTTTGATTCAAAAATACCTTCCTAACAGTGCAGAAAAGTAAGGGCCATAAAAACCAGACTGCAATCAGGAATGGACCACAGGCAACATGCAGTATCTCCCAGCTATGCTTTCCATAAATCCATTACATTGTCATGAGCCTTTGTTCTTCCCTTGAAGTACATACGTTCAAATACTTGGGGTCAGCAGTAAGGATGTGCTTAGTCAGTTTGGGCCACCTGAACTAAACTTCCTTGGTCTGTTATCTTATAATCTGCATCAAAATCTTTTCTTGCTTCTTTATATTATCATTCTATGAGGTATAAAGGTATATCCCAAATTCCCTTCTGACATACAAGCTGAAATCTTTTTAGAGCCAGCTTTCAGCTTTCAAGGCTTAAGGACAACAGAGATAAAGTCTTACTGAATATGTGCATGGCAAGGACAAAGAATTCCAGCATTAGCACAGATCTCTTATGCAGAAGGCCTCAAGTGCACACCTTACTCATACACTACAAAAAGGACTGCTGAGCAATTACGGGATTCACGTTACACACAGATATTCAGCATATTTATAAAGAACTGCAAAAAGGGTTTCAGAATACATTACTTGAACCAGCTTCTTCAACTAGATGTGGACAAGCAATGAAATATCCAGAGACGGCATGACAGACAAATAAATACTTCCTTAAATCATATTTTAGACTTCTTTTGATTTGTTATTTCAGTATTATCTGTTAGGTATATACCATTACAAGGGGGAAGATTAATCTGAAGGGAGGGTGAAAGAAGGTATATATAAACCTCAAACCCTGACTGTGCCAAAAAATTTGTTTGTTTACTTTTGAATGTTTTATTTGCTACATTATGTTTAAAGTGGGAGTAAATGGCTTGCAGTCTTACACACAATTCTTAAATATCTTGTCCAGTGGGAATTGTGTAATACTGGAAAGTTATCTGAAACCATATCTACCTCGTTGTGAATTTGTTTTGTTCTTACGCTACAAGGAGTGAATGACGTTGCTGGCCAAATCCATTGTCTACCAATGACTGGCAAGTAAATTCTTTCCACTTCCTAAAACCAGACCTCTAAATTAGCTCTCAGCTTCAGTGGTGTCAGTGTACTGTAAGCAAAGGTGAAATGCTAGACAAGCAAGCCCCTGGGAGCTTATTAAAACAAATATTTAAAAAGAACTGAAATACAAGTCAACCAATAGCCAGATCCATTTACATTCATGTGAGACTGAAAACAACATTACTCCTCTTTACTTTACACGTAAGTTTGGCTGGAGACACTGAGAATCTGGGCAAAAAATCTAGGATATTTTTATTGTTGTTATTTTTTTTCCTGTAGTCATGTTTTATAGTGGTAGTACAAGATAACGACAAAATATTAGGGCACCAGGCCTTGATCCTGCCGCATGATTGTTGTGACCTTGGAAATTAAAGATATTTTTTACACACATTTAACTTGATGCCATGAACTGTGCCAGTTACTTCAACAGGACTATTTAACATGCTTAAGTTTAAATCTATGCTTAAGTGTTTTGCTGGATCACAGCCACAATGCTCGGTTTACACAAATCATATGAACAAGATTTTGCCTAAGGTATTTAGAGATTTTAATACATTATACTTACATTATATAGCTAGTATAAAGCTAAATCAATAAATAGTTCTTTCTTTGGTTAAATTAAAAGGCATAAATCCAAATCCCTTGGACTGAGCAGACTTTAAAATTGTTAGATAAACCTTCAACCCCAAGGTCTCAGCCCTACAAGTAATGTGGGCCAGGCTAAGCATCTTTTGGGTCTACAGTCAGATAATACAGATTATATTGCAACTCCAGCCCCACAGATGCATTACACAGTCACCACTCAGGAGATCTAAATAGAAACCAACTCAAACATAGTCAAAATCCCAGCAGAGTCAATGCAGTAAAGTGCTACGGGGCAAATGTAGCTAATAGCTCCACATAGCACGATTTCCCCTACATGCAAATACATTCAGCATCACTATCAACATGGTAATTATTGCTTAATGCTGTGCTACAAAACAGGGAAAACAAATATCTGTAAAGGGAAGTGAAAGAAGAATGAACGTATTCCAGGGTTTTCACAGGTTTCTGAGGGCAATACTTATCTTCAAAATACTTACATGTCCTTCAGGGCAACTGGGTAAATTTTAAAACCATAAAAAGCTTTACACTGGTGCATATACAGGACCTTAGACTTGGTTTTTTGATGGAATGATAATTGTTTGTACTATGTTATTTCCCAAGCACCAAACAAAAAAGGAGTTCTAGTGAGCAAGGCAGTAAACACAGAAAGTGAAATAGATGCTCCCTGTCCCCAAAAGCTTCGGATGCAGTAACTAAAGGCAGCTGCCCAGATCTGGGGGTTGAACTGACTGTGTGGACAAACCCAGTTTGTTTCCTATTGGGATTACAGCTATCACACTGAGCTGTATGGCTCAAAACCAAGCAGCAGAAAGTGCTGAGGACAGGAATGAGTAAAATCTGCCTCTTATCTGCAATTTGCCACGAAACGAGGATTCAGAGCCTGAAATGCCTTTCTGCACTTGGATGTTAACTCAGGTAAGTTAGGACAACTAACTTGGATTCTCATAGATATACTATGAATATATCTATGAATATATAATTCATATATAATGTGAATATAGAAGTAGATAAACTAACAAGGATCATTGATGTTTCCTCTCCAGGTTGAAGACTGAAAAAAACACATATTACGTTAGCTTCTCTGGAAATGCAGGTGTATATATTAGGGGATGGAGCAAACAGGGAGCACAAAACACATACAGACGAGGAAGATGGGCCATAGACCTGAACATGATGTTACATGAAGTGGCACTGAGATAAGGATACTGAGGGCAGAGAAGAGAACATGACTGCCTTGCACTGTCCTGGTATTTAAAAGACCTAACAGCTATCTTGGATTTTCCCTTCCAGATTCAAAGAGATAAGGAGAATGAATGAGAAAAAGCAAAGCAAAATAAGCAACACAAGAGCAGCAAACAAATGCCACAACTTCTTTCTTGTAGTTAGCTTAGGAAAGCATAAACTGAATGGAAAGAAAAGAGAAAGTTAAATTTGAGGTAAAGAAAGGGTGAGTCAGATGAGGGACAAGTGTGGAGTAAAGGTGAGATGAAGAGCCTGACATGGAAGTGGAAAGACCCATGAAGCAAAAGGCCAACCTGCTACAGAGAGTCTAATGAAAACTTCTGAAAGGTCACTGACTTTCCAACAGTTTCCACATGTGGCTATAGAATGAAAATATGCAGCTTGGGACCTATGCATGAAAACTGTACAGACTACCACCACCACATACAATTCATTTACTGTCATCCCTTTCAAGAGGTTTTCTTCTTAATAAAGTAGATCATAATTTTTTTTCTGCAGGTTGTTTCTTTATGCTCAAATCTTCTTTTTTGTGAAGTTCCAAGTTGTTTTGGCTTTTGTTTTTTTTTTTTCTTAACCGTTTTTAAAAAGACAAGGGTAGTCATAAAATAAAAGAAAAAAATCACTTAAGTTTTAAATCCTTCCCAATTTAAGACTTTTTACTCAGATAAACACAATCTATGCAAATTTTCTAGAAATTATTGAACTATATGAACCAGTGCTCTTTCTGGAATTTAAGAAATAACCAGCTTATACATTTAGTAACCTTGCACAATATCAAGTATAAATGATAGTTTTATTGAGTTTATTTTTTCTAAAACTATATATTGCTGCCAACAAACCAAAGTATTTCTAGTTTTTACCATGAACAGTTGTATATATTCTACAGACAGATGGTAACTTTCAATAGTAACATAGTTTTGCCTATCTTTCCTAGTCCATGATTCCCATAAGACAGTTTGTCCCCCAGAACTTCCTTTAAATTCTAACAAAGAAATTATCCTTAAAACTGATGGTATAGAATAATTGCCTATTATTTTTCATGTTATTTATATCATTTCCATGGTAGCACACTGTGCTATTATATACTATAAATCATATTTTATTTCAGAAAGAACTGTCGGTGGTGTTATTTTCAGGTCCAACTCTACTTCTGCTGCTATCCAACCCAGCTGAGAAAATAACTGTAGGAGCATTTAAAATCTCACGCACACTTTTGGGATGACATCCGTATTATGAATGTTACGGGAACAGCAGCACTATGTGAGTAAATAGATATAACGCTGAATAAACAGAATGTGCTCTGAACATGTATGTAGGTGCACTTTTACATTCTAGAGAAATGAGAAGTTGGTTTGACTTTTCTTAAGCATTAATTCTGTGGCCTTTTTCAGACCAAGTGAATTGCCACAAATTGCATTTAGACGATATTTCAAGCTAGTTCCAGTCAGATCCATTGGAAAGTATCTGATACCAACATGATTTCAAAGGTATGACACATCATACTGAAGCCTGTAACTTTTTTTTTTTTTGAAGACGAACAGTATACTTTTACAGAACTGTATTATGTAACCTAACACTGAACACAGAAATGGGAAATCTAACCTTAGAAAAATTGTCTGTTTTCTTTGTTTCATGCTTTAAGAGTCATAACTGAGCAGTCAAAAATGGATCAGTGGATATCAGTAGAACTGATAAACTATTTTTACTGGGGTACCCAGTCATTTAGACGGCAAATAAGGGATATTTGATCAATGAACCAGCAATGTGACATCTGGTGTGCAGTTTCACAGTCTTAGGGCCTCATTCTGATCTCTCCGATACCAGCATAAATTGGGAGTAACTTATGTAAATTAAAAGCACACACCAAAGTGGTGTGGAGTCAAAATGAAGTACCTTGTGTTCCAATCTGTTTCACTCAGTATCTCATGTCTGACTTAAGAGATTGGCTCACTTACAGAGCTCTACATTAGACATATTGCCTTCTTGTTTTAAAATATGTATGTTTAATATTTAATTGAACACAATTCCATATTCCAGTCTCTGTGTACTGTGGAAGTTCCTTTGAGGCTTGTGGTTTGAATGTGCAGTTGCAATTCTCCTGAAGTGTAATTTGGAACCACCATTGCCTAATGAGGTGAAAGGACATATCTGTCGCCAATTAATCTTGGTTCTTTTTTGAGTGATTAATGAAAATATTGCTAAGCCAGTGGTGATTTGTAAAGTGGGCTGCAGGAGTTGAGCCAGGCTCACCAAAACTCATTTAATTTATTATATATGATAGTTGAATATTAGCAGAGGTACCAATCTCAGCAATTGTCTGCACACTTCAGGTAAGCACAGCTAACTTAGACCACCAGCTACAAAAAACAACACACCCAAATTTTTGCCAACTCTGAATTACTAGCTATAATGGTACACATAACTGTTACTTCATATGAGACTGTATAAATACCATAAAATAGTGTAACTGTAAATTGAGCCTGTGCTTATATTTTCACAGAAATACAAAAAATATTTTTAATTATATTATGCTGTGAATATTTGCATAATATATGCCAAGATGAGAGAAACATTAATAATATGTAAAAAAACTAATTTCACCATTTAAAAAAAAATGCTTACTGATTTTGAACTTATGATCTGTTTGGAAAAACTGTAGAAAGTCTGAAGTTACCTAAGGCCAACAATGGCAGAATGAAAATGGCAGTTTAAATGACACCTGGGTGACCATCACAGCTAGCTTGCAGGAGAGACTATTTTCAAGACCATTTGGCACATCTAGAATGTGGGATAGCTCTCTGAAGTAAAGAACATAAACATTAAAAGGTCAAAAATAGAACCGCTAAGTTATCCATTGACACTGGCAATGGGAATCTTCGCCATTTGGCTCTGAACCACTTCCCCATTCTACATCCTAATGACAATTACATGTCCCATACTGATATTTCACTTTCAATTTTCATAGAATTACTGAAAGTATTTAAGGAGTTAATGGAGGCATAGTACTTTCTTTAGAGAAAATATAAAATTAGATTAGAAATTAGATTGCCTTGAAAATACTACCTGCCACAAAATGTGCACTCAGAAAGCCTTCAGGGGTAATCATCTAAGCATGGTTTCTTGTGACTTGCATTTTACTGTTCCACGAGAAAGAAAAATTAAAAAAAAACCAAACAAACCCAAAGATCTGTGGTGAGATTCTGTTGTCTCCAAGAGGCACAGTTCAAAACTTCATCATCCAGGAGAGATGAAATTGCTTCAAACCATTCTCTAACCTACAAACTGCTGCAGGGAACTGTAAAATTCCTCAGGAATGAACCAGAGGGTATTGGTGGCTACATGACAGTTCATCAGAGATGCCGTGGCCTTCCCCTAACATGCTACCCTGCTTCAGCCCCGTGCCCAGCACGAAGACTTCAGCTTGTCCTCAGAAAGCATCTTTAAGTTGCCTTTCACAGGGTGCTACCAGGGGTATTGTCCCTTCACCAGGAATAGTGTTTCTAAGGGCCTCTTTATGGCAGTCTGATTCCTCTTATCTTACATAAGGGGCCAGACCAGGGACAGAGCTCGCTTTCTTAGCTCTAAATCTATCCTATATGGCACGCAATTCTCTAAAGTACAGCCGGCTTCTGCTTTGATGAAGCACTGTGCACTGAAGACTGAAGGATCCTGTTTTTCACCATTTAAAGATGCATGATAGTAACAAAGCTCTATGTTAAAATATTTAACTTGCAGAGAACTTATGGAAATTGTCTATTCAAGCTCAGCAAAGACATTAAATTACCAAGCTGTTCTAGGACAGTTGTGTGTGGAGAAGAGCCAGAAATGCTCTGAGATTGTAATGTTACTTACAAAGATTACAGCATGAGCCTGATTCACAAGCTTTTTATACAGATCAGCATGGTGAGCTGCAAAATGTTACCATATCAATTTCTGCAAAACATACTGTGTGTGTACATATAGATATAAAATCAGGACTTACACATAGCACATTTCCTGCCACATTTTGAATAGCATCTGTTTGTTTAGTTTGCTAAAATATGAAAAATAATACTTAACAACTACTGGTAACACAATGTTAACAAGATTTAAGAGTATAGCTCTGTCTGTCAAAATGCAGATAAAAGACAAATCCTTCTATCTCAGTGTTTTAATCAGTCAGATCAGGGTTTTGATGAATATGCAAATGTGACTGTTTATACACTATTTTCAGAGTGAAAGGAAACAAATTCAGTTTCATTACAGAATTAATGACAGCTCTGTCCTCTAAGATTAATAATTGAAACCCTACACAAAGCAAGATGATAGCACTCTTTCCTCCCAATCTCTGAAGATTTTACTTTCCTATTTTTTTAATACCCCTCTCCCTTATAAGTGCTTGTCCCCCTGATTGGAATGGTTACTAACTAATTCCAGTTCAGGGATATGCAACAGTCATTTTTAGACCAAGAACTCAACTGACAAAAGAGTTAAAAAAACTCTTTCTTTTGTTAATTCTGTTTTGCCTCTTCTCTAAAAGTTACTTTTTTGCTCCAAGTTTTATGCCACCATAGGGATATCAATGGCCTGCTCTAATGCTGGAAGCCTTTTATTTATTCCCGTGCAGGCTATGATTTGATTCTGATTTTCACAATATATGTTGGGATTCATTTTAAAGCCCCAGCTGCTGGGATTATCAGCCTTCATAGGAATCACAGCTTTCTTCTTCTGACACACACACACTGCAGGTTTAGGTCTCGTCAAATCTCGGAGAAAAGATTAAGAATGTCAAACAAGTGCACTATGAAGTCTGAGAATGCAAAAGGAAAACAAAAGAAACAAACAAAAAAACCCAACAAAACCATAAACCACAAGATTTCAGTTATTATTTTTTAATTTGATTTCTGAGTCAATATGGGAGTGGCTGAGTCATACTTTCCAAATCCTCAGGACAGGCAACATTTCAGAGAAAGGTTATAGCAAAGTGAGCAGAACTTCAGACTTACCATTAACCCTCCCTTCTGCACCAGAACTGTCACATTTCATTTTCATGTGGCCACCAGGATCTATACTGAGACTACCAAACATCTTTTAATTTTAAATCACCAAAGCAGCCATTCTTCAAGAGTAAATAAAATAGGTAGTTTGTGTATGTTTTGCATTATTTACCAAGAAAAGCTATACTCTAGTTCCAAAGATACATATTTCCTTCTGAACAGCAAAGCTCTTCCAAAAAAACAAACGGACAGAGTATTCTAAAAATCACATTTCTTCAATAAAGCTGTTTCAGTTTCATCTTTTAATGTCATTAGAGGTGAACTGATCATACATGCGAATTTAGCATTGCCTTGCACATCGCAAAGGAAATATTTTATGTGACATTAAATTAGCATTTGTCTATATTTCACCATGCAGGTACACTACCTCATGTGTCATTGATAGCAGTAAAACAAATATGTGCATGTGTGTACTTTAGCAGGGATGATGAATTATATACTTTATAAGCATTTAAGGGTAGCCATTCATAATGAAGCCTGCTAGTTGGCAAGCATGCCTATTACTTACCACGCTGAGACCTAGCGATTCTCTGCAAAAGTAGTCCATGTTCCTCCTTTGTAGGCTGTCAAGATAGTGCTGAAGGCGAGTATAGGTGTAGGGGTAGCAGTAAGCAAATTGATAAGTGTCATCCTCTCGGTCAAAGCAAAAAGCAAATGACATGACATAGTTTCTCCTGTGGTCTGGGCAGCGATAGTAATACACATTTTTAGAAGGTATTCTTTGCCTAAAAGACAAAAGCAACAAATATATACGTTGGCATATACAATCATTGACATAAATCTGCACAAAAAGGCTATGTAAGATTCAAGTTTCCTCTAAAACAAATGAAGTGAAACAGCTTGAACAACTGAGGAGCTGGTGAGCAGATCCCAGAGCCTGCATTCCGCAGCACTCATGCAGACAGTCCCTGCGCCTGGGCCTATGCATGGCACAGCTACTGTGCTGGTGCAACAGTCACCACAGGGACTGCAGCTTGCTCCTTGTGCCCAAGCTGGCAGAGCCGCCAAAGCTGGAGAGAGCATCATGTAACCAGAGAAACCACTCCCGTGAAGTGAAAAGGATGCACAGGAAGTTAAACTGTCCCCTACTTCACTACCAAGCTGGTACAACCTCATACTACCACACAGGTTTCAGCCAAAATTCTGGCTGGAGTGTGGCTAGATCCTTTGAGACAGGTCTAATTCACCAGCACAGAGATGAGGCATAATTAACGAAGGAATGTCAGTATAAGGCAAAACCAATAGAACAGTTACTGAAATTCAGGACGTCTTTTTATTTTTATCCTTAATAGTTGGGGGGATATATCAACACCCAGCCAATGAACGGAGGAACAGATAAATTCCTGAGATGAAAAAACAACCCCCCAAAACTCAAACAAAAAGCCTCAGGTATGGAAAATAACCTATTTCTAAATTAGAAAGCAAACCAGAAAAGGGTATTTGGTCTTGTTCCAAATTGGATTGCTGCCCTCCTTGAGAGTTCTGGCTTATCTGACAAGATAAAAATGAATATACATGATGGTAAATAATTATAATAAAGACATTTATGTCATTGCTATCAAGCTGGTATCTGTTCAAGGAATAACAAATGTCTGCCTGCCATCTTTCACTCAACTTCAATTATTCTGTTATTTCTCAACAGAAATTAGTAATACTTCAGAGGTGGGTCAAAAACTTGTTCTGTGACTAGAGATGTTCAATATTTCTGTTTGTACCCCTTCTTGATTTTGTAGATCGATTTTCTAGCCTTATTTATATAGGAGATTCTCTAGTCATGCCATGCACTTGTAATTTGATGTAACTAATTTACCAGTCACGTTTGGCAACAAAACACTATGGTTCTGCAGACTCTAACTTATTCAATTATGCAACATTATAAACAGGTCTCATCTAATGATTGGAGCAAATCTCAGCTAAACTAGGCTGATGGTGAGGGAAAACATAATAAGATTTACAGACATAGCAGTCGTAATATGCCTCTTTGTAATAGTTCCGAGAAGCTGGTCTACTGCAGAGTATCAGTTTTGGCCTTTCATTACTGATATGAAATAGAGAACAAAACCTTCTCATTATGCAAAAGTACATGCTAGCCAATTAGCAGCAGTTAAGGAGTGTGATCAGCAAGACTCAGGATCTACAAAGAGAAACAGAAAGGAATTGAGATGTTCTTTAAAAAGTACAATAAAGAGCCAGTGATGCAGTTAATTAGACTTGAAATAAGAATTTATTTGCCCCTTTTATTGCCCTGGTTCTTGAATGTTCAAGGCTTCAAGAATGTACTTCAGTATCACATGAGCCAGCAGTGTGCCCAGGTGGCCAAGAAGGCCAACAGCTTCCTGGCTTGCATCAGAAATAGTGTGGCCAGCAGGAGTAGGGAAGTGCTCATGCCCCTGTACTCAGCACAGGTGAGGCTGCACCTCGAACACCTGTGCTCAGTTTTGGGTCCCTTGCTACAAGAAAGACATAAAGGTGCTGAAGCGTGTCCAGAAAAGGGCAACAAAGCTCATGAAAGGTCTGGAGAACAAGTCTTAGAGGAGCAGCTGAGGGAACTGGGGCTGTTTAGCCTGGAGAAAAGGAGGCTCAGAAGGACCTTATTGCTCTCTGCCTGACAGGAGGCTGTAGTAAGGTGGATGTCGGTCTCTTCTCCCAAGTAACAAGCAATAAGACAAGAAGAAATGGACTCAGGCTGTGCCAGGGGAGGTTTGCATTGGATTTTAGGAAAAATTTCTTCACCAAAAGGGTTGTCAAGCATTGGAACAGGCTGCCCAGGGAAGTGGTGGGGTCACCATCCCTGGAGGAATTTAAAAGCCGTGTAGATGTGGCGCTCAGGGACATGGTTTAGTGGTGGACTTGGCAGTGCCAGCTTAATGGTTGGACTTGATGGTCTTAAAGATCTTTTCCAAACTGAATGATTTTATGATCCTGTGATTTTTGGTTAAATAAGACACTTGTTTATCACTAAGATCTGAAAATTATTTGTAAGCCACAAATATGAAGGACAGAAAAACAATTCTTTTAACTTTTTTTTAAAAGTATCAGTAAGGGAAAAATGCCACCAGCCGTCTGCACGCAGTACCCTAACCTAATAGGTTTCTTCAGTATCTTAACATATTTCTATCATTCGCCCTTACTCTGGAGTGCTATAGGACATCCCTCATTTGATCTCAAATCAAGCAGATGATATGGCAGTGGGTAAATGTATTCTAGCTCCCAGTCCTCAAACTGTAATGCAAGTTTAAACAGTATGTTGCTGAGTTGTTGAACTTTATTTGTTTCCAAATTAGCATGGGAGAAATAATAAAGGAAAAGCCTCACTTTATGCTATAAAAAAATCATGTAAAGTGAGACCAATAGGAGGAAAATCAGGATTTTAGAATGGCTAATGCTAATTGGAATTCATCTGCTGATACTTAATGTTTAAATGACACATAGTTCTCCTTGGTTCAATAACTTTCTACTTTTAAACAAGTTGAAGACAACTTTGTTAATGTATTAAAGGCACTTTTGATATTTCATTCCCTTTCCCCTTCATTATAGAAGCTAAGCATCTGTTTTATTATCCACTTTGACACATCACTTTATGGCTGCATTTGGCTATTATGGCTAATCTTGATGTCTAGGACATCTGGTATTGACATTTCACTATCTGGTGTCTGACACAACAGCAGAAACCATCCTCAGTTCCCAGGTTTAAATTCACCCTCTCAGGGCAGAAAGTGCCCAAACTCTTAATTCAAACCATATCTTCCAAAAATAATTATAATAGTACTCCTGTCACTGCTAATCTATTTTTATCTCTTCTAGCACTTTGTCACTGCTAATCTATTTGTGAGTCATATAGAGAAAGAGAGTTAGTGTTTAAATACCAACAACACATCTTTACACACAGGAGCCTAATCAGATTGAGATCTTATCAGGGAATTAAAGAAAAAAGAAAAAAAAAAGGGAAAGAAAAAGAAAGAAAAGAGACACAGTACTAGATATCACCAACTGAGTTTTTGATAACGAAAAGACATTGCTCAGTTCTTGAATTAACCTTTGTGTCCTAGACGCACTATTGTTTACTCTTTCCCTTTTTTGTTCTATGCCTTCTGGAAAAGGACACCCACACACTGTGGCAGCAGCTGCTCCTATTAATTTAAAGCTATTACAAAAATTAAAATTAAACCCAATTACTTTGGCTGGTTTATAGCCGGGGAACGGCTTAGTCTGATTGTTCCCTCTGGTTATGGACAAAAACAATATTCCTACCTACAGGCAGCTGCCAGTGGAATACTAATGCATCTAGGGCCTGGCAGGAACAGATTCAGAATGCAGAGTCTAACTGCATTTCTTACTAGAGAAAAATATCTTATCATGGATCTGCAGAAATGCAGCAACTTCTTACACTGTAAGTCACAATGAAGCTGATTTGTAGTTAGAGGTAGGAAAGCAAAATGATGGTAGAAAGCTTAATGCTCAGATTTGTCATTTTGCATTTCCAGGCAGCCCACACTAAGAAATGCACCCTGCTAATTGATACACAACTGCCTGGATTTCAGTGCTTCTGAACGGTTATTTAAAGGAGAACCACCCCAATTCTAAGTACAGCCACAGAGAATGACATGCAAGCAACTGATTTCCAGTCTGTTCTTAGAAATGTATTTACAGAAATGAAGCTTGATATTATAAATCATTTTGAAACAGATTCAGACTGCCTAGTCTTAAAGATAAACTTCTTTCTGTTAAAGGAAGAAAGAAGCACAGAAACTCATATTTTATTTCTATTTCAACACTCACTGTCCAGTGCCAGTCAAAGGCTTGAGCCAGTGGATCTGAGAGTCTTCTCCTCCTATCTGACAAGGTAGCACTCCCAACCCAGCACATTTTTTACTTCAAGTGTGAATGTACATGTGCTTGTCTGTTCCTATATATTTGCTACATTGCAGTCTGGAGTCAGAACGCTTCTCTCTGTTTTGGTAGCATGCAATAAGATCAAATTTGTCAGTTTAACAAAAAAAAACAAACAAAAAAAATGGACCCCTCATTCAGTCTCAAAAACTGGTAACTTCAGAGGCCCCAGGATTTTAGTCTGCTACTGCAGCAGGCAGCGAGGGGTATAACTGAGCTTTGAAAATTGCATCCTAACTATACTAGTTTTTTTAAAATAATTTTAATTTCAACTCTAATAATTTTGGCTTTAAGGGCAAACTTTATTATCTGTTCTGATTTTTTGTTTTTCCCTTCTCTGCTACCTTATTTCCCTTTGAAAATTGGGAGTGAAAACTTTGGAGAACAAACACTGGGGGGGTTGGGGTGGGAGTGTGCTGCTGTGTGGCATCTGTTCTTTGAGTTTTAAACACATAAGTGTGGTAATCAAATCTTTTTGTGGTACCACAACACAATTAGAAAATAACAATCTTTGGAGCACTTCCCCCACCCTGTTGCATGACCAAAGCAGGGAGCTCTTGCCCAGCCAAATTCCCAACGACTTTAATGAGCAGCCTAAACAGTCTTTGGACTGCTTTTAATATGGCACTCATGAAGTAATTATTCAGTTCCTTGCCTCTACAGGATTGGGTTAGTGATACTGCATATCACAGTCAGTAGACTTCAAAGTAAAATGATGATCTTTGGAAGAAAAACAAAAAGCTGCAGGTGCCGTAAAAGATCAATGGCCAAAAGAAAAAGTGATCTGACTTGCAGAGAAACACTCAAGCGAATCTGATTGCGATGTAGTGTTAGCTGTGGTGACACACTGTGGTGATCATTTTCAACTGCCATCAATTGGCAGATGTAGGCATACAACTTAACAACTTCAAAAATTTCCAAGCCCGTGTATATTCAAAGAGGTGGGCCTGAGTCACTATCTCAGAGGAAATTAAGCCTAAATTTTAAAGACGTTTGAAACACAAAACCTCATTCTGACTCTCCTTTGGAAAATTGCCTTCAGGTATTTATGGATGCTACCCAAAATGCTACATCTAGCTACTCCTTATGAGTGTTCAAGTTTTATTCTTAAAGCTGGATGTCCCTATTTATTAGCTGCAAGAAAACCAACAAACTCTATAGAGAAAATGTAAGGATGTTAATCATGCACTGCAAATTCCTCTTCTGAGAGGCAGCCCTTTCAATTTTAAGGCCTTACTGGCTTGTTTCTCTGTTAGTCTAAGCCATTATTTTTCTTCTTGCTTATTCTTGTTGACAAGTGGAACTGACCATCTTCAAAATTCCTAGCTTACTTGTGACAAAATAAGTTTGTAGGGTTTTTTCTTGCACATAATTTTATATCTGATTCACAGAGCATGGAGTGACAGTGAATATGTCAGATAGCATTAAAAATTTTTTACAGACAACTGAATGAGGTTTGGCACAGCTAACTCAGTTTCAGACACTGCAAGATAAGTCCTGTTTTTATTCTTCCTAATATGTATTAGAATGTTCTCCAAATATTTTAAGAATTTTTAACACCTCAAGCTTTTCCACCTCCACCAATATCTGGTTTCTTCTTCTTAAGTATAAAAATCAAACTATTGTGTAATTCAATGGCTTTCATAAAAATCAGGAAACTACATATTAAGCATACAGCTTTCAAGGGTTAATGTTAATGGAATGATTAAGTAACCTCTATAAAGATTGCTAGGGAATTCAAATAATACTGAACTGTACAAAGATTTCTTGTAAACCCTGTGTTCTTTACAACTTCAAAGGGAAAGCATTGAGATTTTGTACTATCTTTTTCCTATAAGATTTAATTAAATAATTAACCAGCAAGAAGGAACACTTAACTTTTTTGGAGAATTTCTGCATTTTAAATGTTTGTAATAAACACAGTACTGGGTACCTGTATCAGTGCTAGTCTAACCTGGCATACTTTTTTTTTGAGACCTGCACATCAGAGAAATCAGTTCCATCAGCTGACACTAAGATAGTGAAAATATCATAGAAGCACATTATCACTCTTTTAGAACCTGAAAGCCAAAACCTAGAAATAGATTTGTATGAGCAAATGTTATGAGAATAATTCCCTGTATTTCACACGTTTGCCTACATTCATGGGGAACTTACTAAGAAAGGTTTTTAACAAAAGTGTACCTTCAATACAGTACAGTGTTCTGCCAAGGAAAATTCAGTGGTGAGAAGGAACAATAAAGAGAACACAGCAGTGGGAAATGTCCTTTGTCCTGTGTTTGCAGAACACCTTACAGAAATGTGGTCCTTGCCCACAGGCCAGTCTTCTAGGTCTACAATAATACCAATAACAAAAACATAATGAAACCATTCTACCTAAAACCAGAGGGAATCAGTGGAAGTCATTTACTCCTAAAAGTGACAAGAAATGCTGAGGAAAGGGTGTACCATGTGGGAAGCACGGAAGCAGTATGGAAGGGTCCCTACTAGCAGACTGTGATTATGAAATATAAAGCAATGCTGAAAACCTGTTCCTGAGTTCTGCTGTCAGAAATGAAACCATCATCCTTCAGTTCACCAGAATAAGCATAACATTAAGAAGGGGAGGGTTTGCTATATTATAAAACGGCAAGAAAAAATTTAAAGTGACTGAATTACTTTTTAAGCAGCTTCATATAAGACAGGGCAACACTGTGTCCCTAGCATGAAGAAAAGTGTTCTTTCAGGTTCTCCAAACCTCAATATGGTTTTGTGGGAGGAGGTTTCCTTCAGTGTTGTCCACCACTCACCTATCTCCCCTAAACGTAAAACGTGTTCACAAAGGTCCAGATCTGGCACAGTGCCCTCTTTTGACAAAGCCCTTTAATGTGTCTTAGAGGAGCTGTCAGCTGACAGCGAAATCCAAAATCTTTTGCCAGCAGCAGGACAAGTGGGGTCTCCAGTGGACAAACAGTCAATTTACCTTCTTTTCTCCCTCCTGCCTACCATTATAGCCAAAGCTATTCTCCCTCCTCTCTTTTTCGTTTATTCTGTCCAGTTGCTAAATCTTAAACTGCAGTGACTTTCCTCTGAAGCAGCAGTTCCAATACTGCAATTATTCTACAGAAACTCTCTTTTAAACTGCAGGGATAATAACTGGTGCTGATTTTTTCTGCTGTTGAAATATGATTTGCCTACTGACCACAGGTGTTCCAGCCATGTATTGCCTCAATAGCAGTATCGTTATGCAGAGCTTATAAAGGAAAGAAGAAAGAGAGGGAGAAAAGCTGGCTTTCCACAAAAATACTAGAACAAGAAAAGAAAAAAGTCAGTCATACATGCACTGTGATCCTCTGAAGATGTCATGAATGCAAGAGAAGGATGCAAGAGCCAGCATTTCTGTCCTGAAATGCAGCTAACTGGGTAAAAAAAACAACCAAGCACACAGGGTCAAAACAATTTATTTATTTTTTTTTAAATACTTGTATTGGCAAATGAGAATATGCCATAAGAAGTGCTGAGTAAGGTAAGGAAAGAAGGAAGAAACATGATCTCAGAATGTTGCACTACCACAGTTCCAAAGTCTGGAACACGCAGAACAGAAACCCAAGGTTTTCTAGAAGCAATTGAGAAAGAGTACCCACAAATACTGTTAAAGAAGTGATTTAAAAGAATTAAATCAGCATGAATAATGTTGTACTAGAAAAAGGTGAGGACAAGAGATGCTCCACCTCAGCATATAAATCTGAAAACTACATAACAATGCTTGTCCTAGCTGTGACCCATACCACTCTCTGGCTATGAAAGACCTTCAAAAAGAGCTTCAGAAGACAGTTTGAATATACTGACATCGGGGAGAAAATAAGCATATAAAACCAGAAGAAAGGATATCACTGAGTAGGTCAGAAAGGAAGATAAGGTTAGGAGACAAGACTGGCACAGCACAAGAATACCAGATTCAACTTGGCCAGAAACAAGGTAATGGAATGACAGAATAAATAACCTTTTAGGCCCTCCTCTTCTCTACTATCTGTGAAAAAAACAACAAAGACGTGCTTGAGAGAATTGTGTACTGGACAAATTTTAGGAAAGGCTGTGAGAAATAGTTAATTCCTAATCAGAATCTCTTCAAAATATGTTAGTTTCAATCAGATTTTTCTCCGATAGCCAGTTCAAAAGAATTCCAAAGAATATGACCAAACAATTGATCCGTTACCATGGTATTTTAGTGTCTTCGTGTCCATATTTAGCATTTTACTTCATTATTCTTTTCTGTCTCCATGATAATCTGACATGCAATGCCTCCAGATTATGTTGACTGGAAAACACGCACTTACAGGATCATACAGGATATAAAACTGAGTCCTTGCAATGTTTGGAGCACGTGTTGGCCTGGGAATGAGGGACCAACCTCAATCCCAAATTCAAGTCCCTGAACTGCACTAGTGGCAGACCGCTGGGTCAGCTCTAATAGCCTCTTAGCCTCAATTACCTAATTAGCCTTTTCTTCACTCTTCTCTTCTCCCTTTCCCATCTGTTCATCTATTCCCACCACTCCCTGTTCTTCTGCAAGAATAATTTTTAAAATCTATGTTAACTTCATTTAGGCTAGTCTCAGGTGACTCCTCCTCTATGCAAGAATAATTTGTAAGTCTCATAAGAGCCCCAACTTTAGGAAACATTTCAGTAATATCTGAATTCTGAAATCCATGTTTAAAACATTGATGATTTCACAGTCTAAATACAAAGTTGAGATTGTTAATTTATGTCATTTTTATGTGAATTTTAACTAACTACCAAAGGAAGGAGAATGGATATGAAAGAGGGTTTTTTCGAGTTGAAGCTTGGTTGATACTGAGCTGCCCTTAGTAAGATCTGAAAAGCCCTAGCCTTCTCAATGTATATTATTCCTGATAAAGATCAGAACACCTCTGATAGTAGGTGATGTATGAGCAGGATAAAGACAAAAGAAAACAGGAAATTGTCGTCATGGATCAGACTTCGTTAGCTGGGCAAACTTACCCATAATATTATGCTTTATCCTATCGTCTGTCTCCATGCAATGAAGACTGAGTTCAGTAATTCATTTTTAATGTCCCATTTCTTACGCCTTCTAGCACCTTGTTCACTTTTTCTACTATAACAGCATCGCAAATGGCTTCTGTTATGGAACTGCCAACAGCAATGTTCAGGTTTCTTCCCTTCAGTTAGAGAATAAGATTTTTGTGTGGTTTCTTCCACATATTAACCTCTCATTCATCAGGACCAAACCATCTTTATCTGAGTAATTTGTTTAGATCTCTCAGAAGTTTCTGACAGTGTGCTACAGGCTTAAATTCCTTAAATAATTACGTCACTTGTAAGTGTTACCACCTAATCCTTCACCTCTCTCCCCAGATCATTAATATATTTAGCATGTGACCTGATAGGTAACTTCAAGAAACGCAGCTGCTAGCTATTTACTGTGATGAAAACTGATCACTTAGCCCTCTGCCTTCTTGTTTCCTTGTCGTTTTTTGATCTATGATGATACTTGTACTGTCACCATATGTGACTACTTAGCCTTTGTAGCAGTGTCTTGTGACAGACTTTGTCACAAGCTTTTGAAAAGTCAAAATATATTATGTCAGGCAGTTTGCCTCATAAGCGTGGTAGCTGAAACCTAAAGGTGAGGAAACATTCCCAGGAATTCCCAAGGCAAAGGTACACCTTGGCATCTGATGGAATTGAAGGGAGATAAACAGAAAAGACTAGTGGGCAAGCCAGAAACACCTTCCTTTGGCACATATTGCAATTATATATTTGAAAGACATTTCTGTTACAAAGGCAGTTACTTCATCACATGGAGAAAATGTAGGGAAGTCTAGGTCAACTAAGTGAGCCAGTCCAGGAAGAGTGTTTAGCACCAAAATACAAAGGTTACACCAAGGTTAAAAAAAAAAAAAAAAGAAAAAAGAGGAAAAATAAGGACTTGAGTTAAAGCCTCTGGCAAGATGTGTGAGTACCAGACGATGCTTAAGCCCCTTGTATGAACTGAGAGCCTGTGCCTGGTTCTCAGCACTGTGCTTACTCTTCCAAGGGCTGAAACAACAAAACCTGTCAGCGGAGGTGTGGGAGCTAACAGGAACACAGACTGCAGAGCCCCAGGGTCATGGCTAGCAGAAGCACTATATGTGGCTAGCAGGGAAACGTATGGCTGGAGGAGTGAAGAGCTACTAACAAAAACGTATCACATCAGGTTAGCATAGCTGCAGTTTGGTTTCGCTACCTGGCAATACTTGCTAATATCAAACTGTGAAGGAAAGTAGAGGAATACAACTCACTAGCCTTGCTAGATGAAAATACTATTGTTGCAACTATACTTCAGGAACTGGTTATTGCTACTCTGAGCATCTGGCTTGTCAGACTTAACTCTTTAGTCCTTTTTATGAAAACATTGTTTATTTTACCATCTAATTTCTTTTTGTGAGTGGGGGAAATTCTCCCCCCGAGCACTAGTAAGTTCAGGACGGATTTCTGGGAAAGGGGTGATGTCAGCACATTTGCATTGACCCCCTTAAATTCAAACCTGGCCCTTGTTGCTGTCAATCAAGTCCAGAGTTATCTTATCCTTTTTATTTTCTTCTCTTCCCTATGCAGCATTGCTAGAGGCAGAGTGCTGGGCTAGAGGGACTTTTGGTCTGATCCAGTATGGCCGTTTCTATTTCTTTTTATGGGCACATTCACACAGTTCTAAGCAAAGTAGCGAGACATGATTTTTCTTTGCTGAAGCCATTCTCATTAAAGTCTCTCACATCACAATCTTCCAGGTGTTTTATTATTCCCTTTTAAATTCCTGTTCCGACCATTTGCAAGGTGCAGATGTAATGCTTACTGGTCTAAATATAGGCTAAACCCCAGATATATGCCAACCCTCTGGAACAGAGTTTGGTTTTAATGAGAGCGCATATCTTTGTTAGTAGTTCAGCTAATTCATTCCTGAGCTTCTTCAGAATTCTTTTATACATAAATCATGTGAGGCTGATGATTTACTGCTTTTTAATTAATCAATTTGCTCCATCTTCTCAATCTCTGATAGTGCCTCATCTTTATTCCCAGAAAAGAGCAGGTCTAAGATAGGTACCTCCAAAACCTTGTTTGCTATAAAGACTGATTTATGATGTAGAACCACCTGATTTCTTCGCATGAAAGCATATAATTTTAAAACACATACAAGATGCGGCAATGTGAGGGCAAATAATTTAAATTCAGCATTGCAAACTTTTTATTTTTTCCCCAGGCTACACATCTTGCACACACACATTTTACTCTCCATTCTCCTCTATGAGCTCCTTCATATTCCCTCCTTCCACCTTCCTCTGTTAAAAACCTACTTTATAACATTCTCCTATTCTTGAGCGCCACAGAGTAACTCCAAGCATGCTTACATTTCTCCTGCTACAGGGAGAATCTCTAGGTCTCCCATTTATTCCCCACACCAGCATGTGGCCTGCTGTTAGCAATGGCAATACTGCATTTCCAGGGCTAAACTTGCATTGTGCTGTGCAGACTTGCCTTGTGTGTCTTCATTTATCCCTTTCAGAGACAGCACTCAGAGCTATATTAAACACAGAGGAGCGTAAGAAAGAAAAGTCTGGAAGCAAAAGTCTCCGGTTTCTTAGCTAAAAGGGGATCAAAAATATGGCAAGCACCTTTCTTGAGAGACAACAGTGAATGCACGTGTGCAACAGGACTTCAGTACTCTGGCTCACAGACTGAGAGCCCCTGCTTTGCATACACCCCAGCCCCCCCAACTCTGACACATGCTGATCTCAATCTCTCACTCCTCTCAGGCCAGGCTCAAGAACACACATAGATGGCCACCGAGGCATTAAAATTCTTATTTTAGTGTGGGGGGAAATAAAAAAAAACCTCTAACATTTTCTCATTGCTTAAATTCTTTGCTGTCTTATTCACAGTGGTCTTTTTGCCAGCTGATACCAGTTCAGAAATAACCTACACAGGCTTTCTTCCCCAGGTAATAGAGATGAACCCAATGCAAAGGTGTTGGCCTCAGTCCACAGGGGAAATAAACCACAGGTCCCTCCTCCCCTCTTTTCAAACATTCCTAGTTTCTGACCCACAGAGTAGTATTGATCTAAGAAGAAACTAAGTATCCTGCCCTCCTGGTCACTTCTTATTTACAGTACACATGGAAACATGCAAGCAGAGGGAAAAAGCTAGGAGCAGAGGGACCAGGCAGCCAGAAGCAATTGTACACACATGGGATTTTTCATCCTAAACACAAAGTTAAAAAAAAATGAGATGTTGCAATGGCTGGTGCTGTTGAAGACAGGAGAAAATGAAAAATGGTATGTGTTGCACTAATCTTGTTTTTCCAAACTGTATGCGTGATATCAACCAGGCCACTCCAATTTTTCACAATAATAGTTCCAGCAGCATTTTTCTTGATAGCCTTTTAAAAAAACATTCATTTTAAGGAAAAGTCTGTGGTTTGTTGGTTGGTTTTTTTCCTCCACCTGAACAGTCAGTGTCACAAAATGGAGCAACTGCAGTCCTTATGCATATTTTAAAGTAGTGTCCCATTTCACCATGCTGAGTTTGTTTAGACTACAAGAGCATTACCTCCTTTACCCTCTTCTGCAATATAACTAGACGTGATGGTGAGAGGAAGGGAAATGTAGGATACATTTTGTTAAATTACGCAAAGTTTTATTTAGCCTTGAAAGACTCTTCACATTCTTTTGCTGCTAAAGGTAATGACAAAGTTCTAGACACTTTACTTCTTCAGACTGTTATAAAACACAGCGAGAGAATGTACACTGCTCACAGGTCAGCAAGGAGTCTGGTACACTGTGAGAGTACAGTATGAACTGCAAGTGCAACGTGACTCACAACACACAAGTCGGTGATCACTAATGCAGTGCAGAACGTCGTGCCAATAAAAGTATTTTTTCTGTGCTCTCAGGAAACTTAGCCAGTTCAAACAATAGAGGACCCCTCCCCCCTCAAAGATTCCCTGAGCCAAATCTTCAGCAAACTCTGGGAAGAGGTATGGAGATTTATAGCACATAGTTTGAGCTCCAAGTGATATGTATGCACCTGCAAAAACTATGCTTTCAATGATTTCTAGGCACACACTAAGGTCCAGAGAGGTTACTCTTAAAATCACTGTTCAAATGTTTGCATTTCCAGAGCCTGATCAATGAGATTATCCAAGCAGATGCTTCACTACTTGCTAGCCCAGACCCATAATCACATATTCCTAATACTGTGAAGCGTGATGCCGCAAGATTTCAGATGAGCAAAAAGTGGGCAGACAAAACCCTAAAAGAGAGTTTTAGGTCACAGTCTCTAATGATAAAATTAAGAAAAGGAAATATAGAAAATATCCGGAGATGTTGGGACAGCCTTCTGTGTTTCTCAATATTTCTTGCACTGGTAAGCACTAACAATTCTAATCTGTAATTTAAATATCAAGTCATACATAAAGGGCTTCAGCAAAAACTCTACGTAAACCAAAATACTATCAATGCTATCAGCTTTGTCTGTCTGGTTTGCAAACGAAGTATTAGTAGGCAGGAGTAATGCTCCTCAGTTTGTTTTAAGCTTTTATACTGCTATTATTACCAACCAGCATGTTAGACCACTCTGCATACAAGACATTAACCGACACAGAAACCAGTAGGACTATCATGGCATTTTATTTGAGGTAAGGTTTCCAGATGATTATTTCACACGTGACCCAGTTTCACATGTTCTATTTCACATTTATGAAAGTTTGGCTCAAATGCTAACTTCCATTTTAGACAAGTAAGGTTTTGTAGGCCTGGCACTCATGTTAAAAATAAGAGTCTATATTGCAATAAGGCTGAGGTATTGAAATAAAGCATTTAACATCTTCCGAACAGTGTCAAGAAGCAGTAATGTTTATGCTGAGACAAATAAAATGGCAGGTGCACATAAGAGAAAGCAATACATGTGATACAAAAAGTTTTATAAGCAAGTTGTCTTCAAAATGCTCTGTATACTGTATATTTCCAGAAGAATAACAGGACATTTGTCAATACACTGTTTGTAAATGTACCTGACATATAATTTATACAGCTATCAAGTTAAACACACAAATGCTGAAAATGTATGTTGTAATAACCTTAAATATTATAAAGGCTTTCAAGCAGGAGTCACAACTTCATATCTGTTGCTTTTCCAGGCTATACCATGTATCAAATATTGTCCCTCTGGTCTTTAAATGGGACGAGAACGTACTGAGATGCTATATACATACATAAATGTTTGTTAGCTATTATGGCGAGCATTTTAGGAAATTTAGCCATGCAGTACTGAAGTAAGATAAAAAGTAAGGTATCTTCATTGTAATGATAGGGAAAATTTCATACACTTTCATTTAATTAAAAAAATTACATCAAGCTATTACTTAGCATACTGTTAAAGAATGTTTTGAAATGTTTGTAGAAGACTTTGCATCAATTTCATTTTGCCTTGTACATTAGCTTAACTTTAAGCAGATGTACAGTCCTGCAAAATGTGAACCATAGTTTTAAATAAGATACATAAATCAGGGTTAAGCATGAACAGACAGGAAGGTAGATGCCATTTCCTATACCATTAATGACTATAAAAATTTAAGGATGCTGAAGAATATATACTGAAAGGTCTTAAAAGTTAGCAGCTAACTTTAAAACATACTACATTAAAACACAAGGAAAGAGAACAAAAATTACATGTATTTTCATATTATATTTAGACATCGCTATTTATAAAAATAAAAACATATATATGTATTATTTTAAGTCCCACATCTCTAAAAAGGAAAATATAAATAAAACAAAACCCCAAAAGCTCATTAAATATATTTACCTGGACTAGAACTGGGGGGAAAAAAAAAAAAAAAAAAAAAAAAGATAAATATTATGCCTTATAGCATTTTCAACTGGATGTGATCATGGTCATATGAATCTCTGATTATGTCATATGAATTTCTGAATCTCTGTCTCAGAAACATTAAATGATGTTCATTAACTGTGAGGGACTGGCTAGTTAAATCATTTACAGCAGATATAATACAGGTTCCATACACAGTAATGCTAATGTAGGTAATGTGAATCTGCAATATTCCTGCTGCCGAGACCATTGGAGTCAGGCAATGAGAGTGCCTGTTTTGTGTTTGTCCCGTGCTGACTGTAGGATGTGGACACATGTTCTCAAGGGAATGAAATAAAAGGCCAAGCCATTCTCATAACTCAAGCAAACCAAATCTGAACACAACTTTAAATGACAGATCAGTTTGCACAGTTGCTGCTCTCAACCAGTTTCTAGCACTCATTTATTAACATACAGTATGGCTTTAAATGACAAAACACAGCCATCTCTAAGACAGCCAGTACAAAAACTGCCTATGACTTATTATTTTAAAATTACTAGGATTAAATTCAAGAGAGGCAATATAAATGGATTCATAAAACCCCCAAAAGTATTGTTTAAAATTCAAATTACAAAAACTGGAAGGTAAACTAAATTACCTCAGGAATACACAGGAATCGCACACACCAACAACAATCCAGTGCTTTTGTTTTACAACTATCTGTCCAGAGCATGACTGGCTGAAGGCTCTGATTTTTAAGATAAATACACTGAAATTCACCATTTGCCTCACAAAAACCACTGATCAGCTGAGAGCTGTTACAGCTACACAGTGTCCCAGGATTTGCACAATCAAGGTAAGCTCTTGTAGGAGAAATGCTGCAAATCCAAAAATTAAGACCTAAGGAAACGTTTATAAATGCAACATTTCATACCTCCTGAATGATGACACAACAAAATCTCTTCTCTCTGACATTTGCCTGAAAGAGAGCTAATGGAGCTGGCAAATTCATGAGAGATAAGAAAGGCAGAGTAACATTGCCTATTAGAACAACAGACTGAGCTGGAAAAAGCAAACAAGTCCAGCCAGAAGAGCTCATGGGCCTTAAAAAATTCTGCTTTTCCCAACTCAACCAGTTCGTTTCATAAAATACATTACCTTTAACCCATACCCACTTCATGACTGAGCATGCTTGTTACAGACTAGCTACGCCTTTGATTCCTTTTCAGTCTCTCCCAAGCAAACACTCCTTAAAGGACTCAACCTGCATCTCCACTCTTCCCACCAGAGCCGTGTCTCATGATTTCCTCCCACTTCCTTCCACCACCGTAACACATTCCATCACCAAAAATGCAAAAACCTACCACAGATCTCCTTTTGGAGGCCATGGTTAGAAGTGCAATGATTTAGAACATCATTCTAAAATCAGAAGTGTTATCTATTTACTCAAACCTCACAATCAGAGTAAAGACCTTATGTGTAGCTTAAGACTTGGCACATCCCCTAAATTGTTAGGCCAAGTTCCTCAGTCATGGTTCACTTTGGGACTATCGCTGTACGGGATCTAAGATTTGACTCTCACTTCCACCTCCCAAGCTGCAAGAGGAGTACTTGAAATGCCTCACAAAATCATCCATGTCTTTTTTTTTTCCCCTTGAAGGCAGAACTTTATGGGCTAGCCAGCTGATGAGGGAAACTTATCCATAAAACTTACAATTGACACTTGTACTGACAGAGACCAATGGTTGGCATACCCGACTTAGTACTTGCAGGCGTTACTAATATACTAAGCCAACCTAAACAAACACAAGCTCATATAGTAGTAGTAAGATTAAAGACCTCTTTTCTATTTTCCACTGTGTCTGGCAGCCTTTACCCTGCATATACTCCTATATTAGCATTTAAACATTTTTATTCCATCCAGGAAAGTGATCCTGTCTCTCACAAGCCTTTTAAGACCAGTTTCAGGCATGTAAAGAATAATGAAAAGTTCAGAAATTTATTTTGATTTCCTGCAATATGCTACCCAACAGTTTTCTGTTGTGTTATATGACCTTTCTGCCTAGCTAGTGTTTTGCTATTGATTTTAATTACTCAGTTTAATTTACTGCATGCCAACACAAAGCTGTTTACTCCTACTTGCCAAAATGTTGTCGTAGTCTCCCAGAGGAGGGCAAAATGAGAGAACTGTATATGTTTTACAGTTACATGCTATTCATTATAAAGAATTTAATAGATTCACTTCATAGAAATGTCACCGCTTTCGCATGTAGCCACTGAACACACCAAAACAACATACAGGAAGGAAAGTGCTAGGCCAGCCATAGGAGAAATAGAATATAAAAGCCTTAATTTATGAAAGGCTTTGACTTGAAGCAGTTCAGATTTTCTACTTTGCCATTCTTCTCTGAACAAGCAAGGGAGTTAGGACCATATGTTCCCCTTCTGCATAAAATAATCATGGACAGAAACAAATGAGTCCTAGAACCACACAACGATTACAGATGCAGGTAAATTCTACCTTGCCCCCATAATCCAATTGCACGATGAGAAAGAAGGAATGCTAATTTCTGACTGTCCTTCTCCATGTTCTTCTTCTTGTCTCACATCACAGAAATGAACCAAACAAACCACTTTGGAGAGTATCCTACAGATATTAGTAGAACATTCTTTCAAGGGAAATTATGTTGGCATAATAGAAGTTGAATGGCACACTGAAAGGTGACAGAAGCTCACTTTGGGGTAACAGCCCAGCCCTTTTACCCAAGCAGCACACTTACCAGTCCAGTTACTCTGTGGGTAGACAGTCATAGGGATAGTAGGGCTGGACAAGTGTCTTTGTCTCTTACTATAGTTTGGAAAACTTGTATATAGGCAAATGAAACCTTTTTTTTTTTTTTTTTTTTTTCCCCTCAGTATAGCAAACAATAAAAAGGAAAGGCAATTTCAAAATCTTCATATCAGCTCAACATTCCTGCTAGACATGGAAATTTGCAAAGAGGTAATGTAGTTCCCATACACTTATTTTGAAACCTATTTGCTTTCTCTGAACCCTGGGCATGTAATCCTATGGTACTGGGAATCTAGATACCAAAGAAATTACCCAAACTTGCTCCACTGAGGAATAAGAACGGGTTTTGGTGCATTTCATCATCACCATCAATTGAAAGTGTGCATTATACTAAGTTTCATAGTTTCTAAACACTAGGTTGTCTACCAGCTCTTTCATTTCAACTATATTTAAAAAATAGGACCACCTGATGATAGTACTGTATTATAAAAGCTTCACCCATTTTGCTCAATTGTAGAGTGCTCTAGAAGAATAAGATCTTTGGATGAAGTTGAATGTCAAGAAGATACATGCTAAGAATATGAAAATTCTCTGTTTGAGTATCTTGTTTACAGTGTGAGAGTGAATCTCCTGCAGAACGATAGAAAATTGTCTTTTGAATTAGGAAAAAAAATATTTGAAAATACTAAAATCATTAATTTTTCATATTGCTTTGTATTTGTTTATTGTGGTTTTATGTTTACCATAATATCCTTCCAGAATTAGAGGTTTTAACCAGAGACTCTCACTACCACAAAGCATTTGTGTAAGTGTAAAGTCAAACTCTCAAAACAACACTTGTTCAAATCCATAAAGATTCATGATGAAAATATGTGTAAGTTAAAAATTTCTTATGACCTTGATGTAAAACATAAACTGAATAAGTCTTCCCTAAAAATCTAGGCCTATATTTGCTCAGTGCAGGGACAGATTTTCTTGAAGGCTTCCATAAATCCACCTGGAGTTGCAATGAAGCAGGAAAGCTTTTTATTACTTAATTTTCCATTGTACTTTGTGTACATGAAGGATCAAAGTGGTTTTGTATGAGACCTCCTTAGAACATTAGCTAGTAGTTTAAAACTAAATCTACAAAAAATTCTCAAATCTAAAGTGTGTCTCCTCCCCATCCCCAACCATCAAAGACTTAGGCTCTCCTGAATATGAAGCTGCAGAAAACGCCAAGGACAGGGGCAATTTCATCTGCTTTGTTCCTCTACAGTCACAAGATCATAGGACAATTCAGGTCAGAAGGGACCTCAAGAGCTCATCAAATCCAACTTCCCATTCAAATCAGGGTCAGCTATGAGATCAGACCAGGTTGTTCAGTGCTTTATCTTGTCAAGTCTTGAAAAACTCGAGGGATGGAGACTGCACAACCACTTTAGGCAGCCTTTTCCAATGCTTGACTGAATGTTTTAACGATGAGGACAGCAAGGAGTTGTCTCCTGCCTTGTAGGACTCACAGCCCTGCACAGCTGGATGGGATTAGAGACTTCCCACGCCAAGCAGAGACTTGGAGACCATTCCTGTCTTTCAACATCCAGACACTGGAGACTGCAGCAATGGCTCTTGTTACACGGTATACCTGTAGTTATGTTAGTAGCTAGGACACTCACTCAGCTTGAAGAGACCCGTTATGATTCTCACCTCTGCCTGAGAGGTCTGCTTCAGAGGAGGGACTAACCAGTCTGCTCATGGCTCAGCTTGGACAGGAAAAGCCTCTGTTCTTGTATACATGATTCCATTTTACCCTAAGTTTTTGTATTTGTGGGGTAAGAAAGGACTCAGTCAGCCCAGTGGAGATCACCTGTTCAGGGAGACAGTAAGGTTCTCCCTCCAACTACCTTACAAATACTTGTTTTCTGCAAAACCTAGAAAGTCCTCTGTGCCCTGATCACACTCATCAGATCAGGCACCACAACAGACTGAAGAATGCCCAATAAACGGTCTTGTCAGGACACATTGCACAGGACTTGGCTACTGACATTATTACAACTGAAGCATGTATGGACACGTCCAGTAATAGATCCTTCAGTATCCAGGGAATTCAGAAGTCAAAATGTAGGATCTTATAGACCACAAATATGTGCAAATTTGCAAAGCTAGACAGCAGCTCTGAAGGGACTTGGACAACTTCACTTCTATACTTGGGTTTCAAGAACTAGAATCAGGCAGGATTCTCACCCAAGTCCTTGTGAAGATCCATCTTCTAGACCAGACAACTGGCAAAAGGTTAAAATACCAAATGGTAAGAGTACCAAAACATAGCAGACTGAGAAAGCTCATTAACAGTCCTATGTAGCTTGAACAAATGTGAGGCAAAACCAAAGCAAAAATAATCCAATATTCAAAACCTGATTCCCAAATTCTCCAGGTGGCACTGTGTACAAAATTATACATCTAAACTTAACATCTAGTCTTCCAATACCCAGCATTATTAAAAAGGCCAAATCTGAAAACATTTACCAGCAGGTGTAATGCTTGCTATCATTAGCAGCACTGATCTAAAAGAACCACATGCCATAGTAAATCAGAGAGACTGCTCATGGCAATAAGCATTATGCCCAGAAGAGTTTATAGTTGCCAGCACAAAAAATGGCATTCTGTTTTTTCTAAATGTATCAGTAATAAAAAGCCAAACTACCCTGTGAAAATCTATAGGTTCTGAAAACATATTTGGCCTTCGTAATTTTCACGTGTGCTCTATACAGATCCAATGAGGAAATGGAAGTCTGTTCCCCTAGATCTGTAAGAAATAAATTATACATACTGCACAGTGTATTGTTCCATCCTGCAGATTTTTAAGTAAGTAATTTTTAAGTAGTATGCAGTCATGAAGCCTACTTTTCTACATACTTTCTAGGATTTACAGTCCTTTGCTAGATTGGTGTGTTCAGTTACAGCCACAATCATCAGTTATTCATTTTACTCAGCAATACAGAATGCTAAAATAATATTTTATTATTAGGAAAATATAATCAATAAGAAGTTATTTTTTAAGACACTGATGTTTAAATTATTTCATTCTCTTTTTCAAGACTCTGAAGGTCTAGTTAAATAGAAAAATGGCACTTTTCCATTGCTCCAAATTTTAGAAGCACCCTAGGTTCTTTTGGCAACTGAAATAGCAAATCATGAAATTATATTCTTTTGGTTAACATAGCCCATCATCCTACACCCTGCCCCATGCAGACGGCACCCATACCAAGAAGAAAATATCTTCATACAAAGCTCTATACCCAACATGACAAATGAAGTACATTTTTCTTAATTGCCCACAAGTATTTGCAGGGTGACTCCTGCAAATCAGTGACTGCATTTCTGAACACACCTTTCACACTGCCCATCTTGCTGGAAAGATAAGGCACTCCCCACAGCTGCAACGGTGTGGTAGAATGGACTTTAGAAGATCTGTTTTCAGTCTTGACCTCTACTCATGTGCTGCTTTATGACAATTAGAAAGTAACTTCATCTTTCCAGGTCTTCATCTCCTCCTTTTAATTAATAACACTTCCAACTTTTAATGTAACTTAAACCAGATATATTATCTCACCTATAGATTTAAAATTGCAAGTTTGTCAAAGAACTATTTCTATAACAACAACAACAACAAAATCTTGACTTTAAAAGGAGCAGGTGCTTTCCGTTGTTTTGTTCCTAAAAAGATAAGAGCCTTTTTTACAGATTCAGTAATTTAATGAAGACTTGTGTGAAACTTTGGGACATAGAGTCCTTGATCCAAGAAGACCAGTGAAAGTTGTCTTATACCTGTCTGACAATTCTTTACAGGTCACAACTATGAAGTTTTTAACGGGGCATAGACTACTAATGAAACTCTAATATTCTATGCCTTTTTTGAAAAATAACCACTACATTTAGGATTTTTCCCTTGAAAAATCATTACAACTTTCCCCCATCATTTGTTATGATAACTCAACCTTTATCCATAACCAGCTTGGTGACCCTTACAACTTCTGAGCCCAGGATTTCCATTTCAATGGGCCATGTTTTTTCTCACAATAACCCCAATTCTCTCTCCTTGTTAATATGGTTGCCCCTGGTGCTGCATTAGCTAATCCTTTCAAGAAGCCATCTAGCAGGACCAGGAATTGGAAGTTCAAAGGTCGCCCCCAAACTGATATCTCCCCAGTGGCAACATGAGATGAGCAATGACAAAGAGAATTTCTTTTTTTTTTTCTTAATAGATTTAGCATTCTCTGCTGTTCATGGAATTACTCTCTATGACCTTGTAGCATGTAAAGACTTCCAATTTTTCACAGTATCTAGTAGTTATGCTGCTAAAGAAGTTTGACTCTTAAGATTTATACTCTTGTTGTATCACATCTGAAAATATATTGGACTATTCTGTTCGTTTATTCCTCTTCTCCTTCCTTACTCACAATAATACCCTAGATACTTAAAAAGGGTATCACTTTTCTTATATAAAAGTGGGCTGTCTGCCAAGTTCTGGAATTTAGCTCTCTAACTAGCCCTAGTCTTCTTTAGTATTTAGAAGATATAGATCTGTTATTTTAACTGGAATACATTTCACTATATACAGATTCTTGGAGTATCTATATTAGAAGTGCAATTACAGACATCATACTGCTCCACTTGATGTAAACAGTTAAATACTACCTAGGCAATAGAGATGTGCTCTTATAAACCTTCAAAATCAAAACAAGACAAAGTTATATAAAAATTACCATGTTCATTAAGGATTGCCATGCTTTCTCCCAAGAAATCAAAGTCTTCTTAAAATACCAGATATCTTTTGTAAAATGCCCAATCCCTCCGACACAGAGAGCTACAGAGCAAAATACTTCATGGACACACACACACACACACACAAAGCTTATGTTCAGAGGTTCTTGTTATGACATCACTCTAGAGACTGTATAAGACAATGTCTTTTCCCACTGCAAAACCTTTTTATACGTTTTGCTCAGTCTGGTTTTAGAAAGAAAAAAGGCCATTTTATCTCTAACAATCTGCTTCAGAGTAAGGCATTTATCTAAAAGTAAGATGCAAACCAGGCATATACACATGCATATTGCAATTTACTGGATGCTATCGCATCACCTGAAAAAAAACCCCTATAAAGTAACTATCCTGTTTTCTGCTGTTCCTGGACTGTCTCTAAAATAAAGCTAATTTTCTTACCAATACACATATACACACATCTGTTAGAAGTTGTTTTGCAAAGACGGTCTTGTGAGATTATACTTTGACATTTGTACTACAAAGCCCAGTTTAGCTTAAAAAAACAAGCAAATAACAGGGGTTTATCTTTAAGAAGATACACCTATGTAAGAATATTTTTAACAGATTTTCTTTACAAAGTTATTTTTTCATTGACATTCATAATTTCACTCCTTAAAATGCCACAGCTACCTTGCTGGTGCAAAATAACCTTGTATTATACTATTTCTGTAAAGAAGTAAAAATGAAAAGGTATGTTATAATAAATTGCAGAGGTGAAGGAACACTTATGTTACTGTTTCCATTGCAATATCATAGCTTTGCTAATGGCAGCCTGCTGTGCAGTTAAAAAAAAAAAAGGAAGAAGGTAAAAAAGGAAAGAAACGAAACTGGTTAATTAGAGTACAGTTGCTGCTTTATTGCAGCATTACTGCTAAGTGCACTGAGATGCCTTCCCATAGGCAGGTGCCGGTGGTTGTACAGCTCATTTAGCCTGGGTGAGTAATGTCAGTTCAGGAGGAGAGAAAGGCTTGTGTCTTCAAACTTTCAATCTGCCTCCATTATCTGTGATCAAGGTGGAACCACAGGGGAGTGGAATTACTGGCAGGTCTAGGACAAGTGAAGAGGCAGTGAATCTATAAGACATATTAATCATCTTTCCCTTCTCTTCACTGGCGCCAGCCTGTGCCTCCGACTCCCCGGCGCCAGGCAAATGGATTCTCTGTCCCCACAGGTACAAGTGAATGCCTTTCAGGGGCAAGTCATCAGAATAATAATTACTGACACTGCTGAGATCAGCCTTAACCAGTCCAAAAGGAAAGAGAAAGTATTATGGGAGAAACAGATTTCCTGAACTTTCATATCATATTTATGGCATTAAGATATTTTCCAATTACATTAAGGACTTTCAAATTATATAATTCCAAAGCTATGTTTCTCAATATTGTACTAGCATCATCAACATAGTGTGACTATTTAAAAATTCTTACAGCTTCTCTTTAAAACATAATTTGGATCCGTTACTGAGGTGTGGATACAGAAAAGTGCATACCACGTCATTGATATTACAACAAGTGTTAAAATTCAATTGATATTAAAAAGAACATAATCCTTACATGTGTAGCATCGCTTAATTCTGAAACAGAACAGCATAGCACAGTTTTGGAATAGCTATTCCTAATTATAAATATGAAATAAGCATTAATATGAGGATTATTACATACAATATGCAGTAATAGCCACATGTGTACATATATACATACATAAAACCAGACATATTTTAAAGGCATAGGTCTAATACAAAATCAACTCATTTAACACATTATGGCTAGTCTGTATTTTATTATAATATTTAGCATTTTTGGTCCCTTTCCTCACCAAAGCATTATTTATACACGCAAACAATAAAATACAGTGTATCATCAAACCTAAAGAGAACAGAAAAAACTCAAGCAAAAAGCTAGTTCTGTTTCAATTCAGTAATCGTACCAATATCTACAGAGATCAGAATAATAAAAAAGTTAATTTGATATATTCTATGCTATAGAGAGTATTTTACATTACAGCATACTGTACATTACAGCATAGAATATGAAATATTTTCTTGGTTTTGATTAAAATGAGTTCAATATCTGACTATCGATGATACTAAGCTCAATATAAGAGTAATACAGCAAAATGTCCAATTACTTGCCAGAATTACATGACAAAAGTGGCTCATTAACATATGCTGATTGATGAACCCTCCATGTAAACACAAATCTTGACTTCAAGAGTTTACATCATAAAGTGTCTGACCTTGAGTTCAGCTTGGAGTTCGCCACACACCTGCAGCCATCTAAGCAATAATAATGCTAATATTTGTGTATGCCGTTTTGTGTTAAGTACCAAAAAAAAAGTAAAAGATACCGATTCAAACAGTAACGTGTTCATTTATTTTCAAATCAGCAATTTTGAAGTTTACTGACAGACAGTACAGAGAAAGGGAATGACTTGAAAATGCAAAATCAAATCAAATCACTGCTTTCTTGGTGATCAGCTGCAGCAGCAGCCTCCAAGTCAGCCAATTGGTGTTTGCTATTGATTTTTCCACTGGTCTTAAGTGACTTTGGACACTGATCAATGTTTTAAAAGAGAAATATTAAATCTCATAAAGAAAAATGCACATCTGACTAAAGAGAGGCAATGAAAGTAAAAGTTTGCCAAGAGCTAAAAGGATGTACATATTTAATGACATTCAGGCTCACAGAACACATACAGCTGGACTAGGAGCAAAATTAAGCTACATTATTTTTTGTAAGAAATGAAGGACGGGAATTTCTTTCACATGCTCTCAAAACCATTTAGAATTTTGTCTGCCAGAGTAAACAAACACTGCCCACAGTGATTACTGCTGTTACAGATATATAGACCCCAAGCAGTTATAAAATGGCAGTGTAAGTCTGTTGTGAGATTTCTGAAATAAAAGTTGCTTCTAAAAAGGCAGTTCATAACTATTATGTTATTTTCATATTCTATCGTAATTTGTCTTAACCTTTTTGGTGTTTTTTTTTAAAGAAGGACATACATTTTCAGGACATTTGTCATTAATTTAATGATCTGTAAATATTTTTTTCAACTCAGCTGTGTATAAAGGGGAACCCTGATGTAAGAGAAAGCCCAGCTAAGACTCTGTGGATAGATACAGTGTATTCAGATATCAGCTGGCGTGACAGTGCCTAATCCTGAGTAACGTGCCCAAGAGCCAAGGGAATGCTATTTCTCTCCGTTGTTCCAAACAACAGATGCTGTCAATTAACTTTAAGCAGCGTCCAAGAAAACCCTTTTGTTATATTTTGCAGTATTATGCAGAAAGTGTCACCTCTGGAAATGAGGGAACAAGCTGTTTTTCATTATCATTCAATTGTCCCAATCAATCTGACAATTACAAAGAGAAAAAGTCTTAATCACTAGACACATGCTAGTTGCTGCTAGTTTTACCAGCTGCAACGGAAAAAGAAAAGAAAAAAGAGACACCACCCCCACCCGCAAACAACAGAAACAACAAAAAACAAACAGAAAAACTCAAAAAGGGCTTTCCTACTTAGAGATATAACCCAAAAAACATACCTGCATTAGGGTAAAAGATAATTAAATACACAGTGTTATGATAGGTGTGGGAATAGCCATTGCAACAAATTACTAATTAAATCAGCTTATGCTGCTGATTTACTATGGCTTTTATATAAGTACCATTTGCTGTGTACAAAGAAACAGCCATCAGCATGTTATTCATTTGAATACAAGAAAAGTTGTTCATCAAAGTTGTGACTAGTGAATTTCCATATAATTAAAGTACTGTATATATAAGCAATATAAGAGCTTTCTGGGAACTGGTGAGAGAATGAGTATAAATACAGATGGCCAGATTCATTTATTTCACTTGAAGGGCTGTGGAAAGGCACCATTGCCAGCCAAGATGTGGGCAGGGCTGGACATACTGCTTTGGTGACTCTCCTCCTGAGTCTCAAACACTGAAAACAGTAACCTCCGCTAGGCTGGAAGACTCCTTTTATCATCTAATCTGAACTTGCCCTCACTG
This sequence comes from Falco biarmicus, assembly GCF_023638135.1. Taxonomy (NCBI): domain Eukaryota; kingdom Metazoa; phylum Chordata; class Aves; order Falconiformes; family Falconidae; genus Falco; species Falco biarmicus. Next base: position 10,984,628 of record NC_079298.1, on the reverse strand, counting down.
ATGAGGAGCACGTGTAAAGTACTTTGTGCACAGTGAATGCAAACAATATTCTACCTTGTCTATGAGAAAAGACACCCACGTTCTCAATAGCTGGTCTATGAGTCGTTTGCTGAACAGACCTGGTGATACCTTCACCTGGCCTGCTAATCCTACCAGTGTTCCTGAGAAAACAAAGGGTAGCTTAGCTTGGTGCCCCATCACTCAGGGGGCATAAAGTCCATACATAATGTGTATTTGGACAGTAATTGGCCTGCCATCAGGAGTTTGATGGATTTAATCTACCTGGAATTTCTACAGAAATAAATACTATCTCATGGCAAAAAAAAAAAAAAAAAATAAAATAAAATAATAAAAAAAAAAAATTGTACATCCCTTTTCAGCAACATTAAAATGTTCTCTTTCCTACCATCACCCAGAATAGAGCATCAGGCAGCAGCTTTTGGAACAGAACTGGCATAAAGAGTCGCTCAGTGACACATGCACTAGATGGTGAGTGACATCCATTAGAATAGGTATTCCAGTAAATGCCAGATATGTGACATCGAAAGTATCTGTCTGATGCAAGTCTTTCAGTATACGCTGGTTATGTTTTGTCATGTCTTCTCAAACAGCTCCACTGTCACTAAAAACACAGTGAGCATTCAGTATTCACAACCACACTGCTCTGGCTATCAGCATCTGGCCACTAAAGAAGCGCCACAGATGGAAATTATTCCAGAACTATTGGCATCCCTGTTGAATCCTTCTGCCTGATGCCATTCTTGAAGGAAACAGGGGTAACAAAGAGCACTGGTCTGCTGACGTTCTCTCTCAAGAAGCTACACATTGCTTTTTTGTACATTTATCAAAAAAGGGCCCACTTTCCCTCATCTGACTGCACAGGATCTTACAAAAAGTTGACTTACTCTTACAGTGTCATCCCTGGGCCCTGTTGCAGTTCAGATTAAAGATTTGTGTGTACTTACACTCTGGAGGCCAAGACTATGATTCTGGTACATAAACCTGGATTTCAGTTTTTGTCCTCAGGAAATCTGCTAGTCACAATAATTCCAAACCATACACACAAAGATTGAAAGATCAATGCACAAAAGAGATTCGCAATAAGTATTAAAACAAAATACAAATCTTACAGAAATCCATAAGACTTAGACGAGAAGGAAATGTTATACCCGAGGCATGAAGAAGAAAGAACGGGTAAGCCTTTTTTTATAAATAAAGAGAACTCAGGTGCTGTATTTGGCAACACACATGGAGCTTTATATACTCACACCAATAAATTTATGAAATTACAATACTGGCCTATGAGGTAAAGAACATCAAAGTGGGGAAAACTCAGAGAAAAACACATAATTTCATTTCTGAGCTCTCTAGAAAGGCAGCTTGAGGACACCATGGGCCCTCCAAAGGCCATCTGCCAAGGGTGTAAGGAAAGCCTCCTGTCCAGAACCTATCCAAAATCACGAGGAGATGCCGATACAAGGGACAGTTCGGTCCCGAGAGGTTTCTCAAGAGGTGGCAACTTTGTGACTGGCTGTAAAACTGCTTATTCTTCTTGGTGGACTCTTCACAATTCTGATCCAAACAATTCATGCCAGTTTTACTAGAGACATACCAGATAAAGCTGGTAAGAGGTATATGTCTCCTCTAAGCCCTTTCAAGGGGAATTTTTCTACCTCACTCATGATTAATCTTCAAAATTGATACGAGTCACCCTTGAGGGGGAATAAGTTACTCTGGGTTCACTAACACATTAAAGACCTTTCGTTGCTGTAAAAATTATTTATTTTATAAAGTAAGGATTCCTTTATTAGCTACAACAGTAGATAGCACAGATGCTGCACAGAACTGTATTCCTTGTACAAAAGTCTAGTCTCTTTGATGAAGTATAGAAGATAGCACTTCAGTTTCTGTTTTTAAAAGAATAACATCAATTTTTTTATAATTTTTTAAAGAGATAACGCATTTTTGGTGTGTACGTCTCTGTTCTGAGCAAGTACAGGGAAATCAAACTAATTAGCCTTTTAACAGATCTTTTGATTTGATTTGCCAAAAGCTGAGAAAGTAGAAGGCTTCTTGATCATCTCTCTTTGCAGAGGTAAACTGCCTATGCCATAAAATCAAACCCTTCTGTAAGATAAAATCAACATTAGAATAGAGCTAGCATATCTCCTCTTGCATTTTATCTTGATAGAGAGAAAAAAAACCAAAAGGATTTTTCCTTGTAATTGTATTTGATCTGTACACGTGTCTGTTCCATCTTTCAAGATTACTCCTTTTTTAAAAACTCTTGGGTTTGTGTTGTTTCTTTCTTGAATGTTATTCTTCATTCCACTGTGCAGAATTTACAGAACAGGGACAACACAAGGCAGCTAGCGCTTACTGTCTTCATTAACAATTATGAGGCACTCAACTGGAACTACATAATTTTTATTTACAGTTAGACTGTAAGTGTGCTTATGTAAAAATGCAACTTTGGTAGGACTTAAACTATTCAAAATAGATTTAATAAAGAAAAAGGAGAAAAAAAAAAGAAAAAAAGAAAAAAAAAAGGAGATGAGGAAGAATTAGCATGGAAGAAACATCTTGGTTTGACTTATTCAGAATAAACCACTAAGGTTGTCGTAAAGCCACAACTAGTTTAGAAATGCATCAAGATGTAATTTGCAAAAGTCACAAGTATTTAAAGAGAAAATAGGCATTTTAGAAGTAAGCAACATGAATAAAATTATGCATAAAGCTTTATTTCTACACAGAGTGCTGGGCAGCCTTACAAGGCAATGAAGACTAGTGGCCCTGACAAGACCTCAGGCTTGGCATGGTCAGAGGAAGAGGTCACATATATTGCAGATTGCAAGTGAAACTAGAGCAGTTTCAAAAGCAGGAATGGAACCATTTCAAGACTATGAAGTGTGCAGAGGGGAAAAAGAGAATCTATAAGGAAAGGACAGTTATTCTTTCATTGTTAGGTTTGGGGTTTTTTTTTTCTTTTAAATTGAATAAAAAACTTTACGACAAGATGGTGACAACGACCAAGGGAGAGCTGCTGGCTTCCCATGGGAACTCACAGCAATTTCAGGAAGTCAGTGTTGGCAGCCAAATCTCACCCCATGGGTTCAACTCAGATTTGTGCTACACGTCAGCCCTCACAAAGGACAGTGGGGTTAAATACGGGGGAAGTTTTCCTCTGCTACTTTAGGCTACGTGTCCAGAGACAGTCACACTCAAAGAGCCAGAGGAACAAGAAGCAATTCCTCATCTCACAGTGCTGCTTCTTGGCCTTCGCCAATATTTCACTGCTGTCACTAAGGAAGAGATGCTGCTATGGTATCTGAGAAAGATATATAAAAAAGAAAAAAAACCCCAACCTTCCAGAAGCCAATTAAAACGTAGGCCAAATGCTTAGGGAAAATTTCTGTAAACACAGAAGGAGAGCGCCAACTTTTTGGAAAGTGGGTGTTTTTAATAAACATGATGGGGAAGGACTGCATGACAGACGGCTGAGGGGAATCAGAACCCTACGGCAGCTTTCCAAAGATGAGAGGGTAAGATCCAGCCAGTGCATGATCTGAGTCAACATGGTAGGCCTGGGTGCTGTTATCAGGGCAGAGACTAGTGAAAGTAAGAAATACAATTTTTGAATTACTAGACAAGCTGGCTATCAGAATGCAGAAATACTCTTTTTAGGAATTTTTTTTGAATTAAGAGGAAAAATGGCACTTTGTCTAGAATACGGGTGTGTGCTTCAGGTGACCCAGGATCATTTGCTTGACCCGCAGGAGATGAAAGGGCAGACAGAAATACATTTTAAAAACCCACACATTATATAGTACGTTTAAGTAAGGATGAATCTGGGAGAAGCTTTAGAAAAACTCTTAACAGTTATTTAGGAATCTGCACAACATGCCCAAATCATAGAGATCAGACAGGAAAGAATATTCCTCAGTATTGTCAGCAGCATATGTTTGATAATCTCCTCATCTTGGCCCACTCCAGGGGAAATCTTACATTCCAAATTTGTTTACCGTAATGGATGTACCACTAGTCAAGACAAAATAAAGATGAAAAAGAAAGAGTCCACCCTTTCTGTAGCTAAGGGCACTAATCAGCTATCGATGAGTCTTCAATTATAGCAATAGACCAAACATTAATGAAGAATGCTGACTGTTGATTTATTAGCAAGATATTCATAGTAGAGTGAAGAACTGTTAGAGAAGTTGTCTATTCAATAGGAGTATAATAACATGTAATAGGAGTATAACACACAGGTTTAAGCCATTCTATCATGTCCATCTCTAGTAGATTGTATGTGAACTACTGTGAAGATGACCTTACTGGAAAGCATGCAAAATACAGGACGCATCTCTGCCTCAGGAAGCTAATTAAAAAGAAAAAGCTACAGAATAAAATACCTAAAAATACCTTTAGCTAATTCAGATCTCTGGCTGATAACAAAGCAAGACAAATTGCAAAGATCTGATACAAGCTGTTGGAGTGTATTTTAACTTCGTTTTTTTCAAACTATACGAAGTATTTTCTTTACAAAATTAGATTAAGTATTTTATTCCTAATAACTGAAAGTGTAATGTACTGTATTTTATGTTATTATAGAATTGTGTAAAGGTTATTTTGCTGCTAGTTCAATGCATATTTTCATATGCAAATGACACAAATTAAATTATCTCAAATAGGAGAAATTCCAGCAGAATAGTATTTTTAATATAAATCATCATCCCCTCAAGTCACATTATAGATAGAGAATTGCTTCTGTATTTATATCTTTTTCATTAAAAATAAAATGATTAATTTCACAAGTTAATTTACTTTCCCCACCACAACACCAAAATTGAAATTAAATATTCTAATACTTAGAGATATTAAAGACTCGTTTATTGAAAGCAGCTTATTATTTTAGAAACATTTTCTTGATAAGTGCGTGTTGCTGCTATACTACTACAATATTTGTAATGATTTTATTGAACAAATTGTGCATTGTTGCTTGGGTTTTGTTAAGCTTTATAGAACTCATATTTGTCTGCTCAGGAACACACAAGAGACCTTACGCTCATCTTTACTCTGAGCATTTTTCCAGTTGTGACTATTTGAACAGAACACTCCAGTAACCTTGGTCATGGAGTTTACTGAAAGGTCCAACTGTAGCACAGCAACTGTCCCTTCAGCGGGCCTCAGTACGCTCAATGGACATGACCTGCTCCCCCATACAACATGTGCAAACTCACTTTTACTTCCACTTAGCTTTGTTTCTATTATAACATGTTCATAACCTTGAAAGATGAATCAGTGAACCATAGTAATAGGTTTATAAGAAAAAAATCCTTCAGCATTTTCATAGCCTCATCTTTTCCCTCAAAAGGAAAAAAAAAGTCTTCCTTTTGTTTAATAATATGGCTTATTCTTTCTTCTATTAAAAAAATTATAGTTTCGCTCTGTTTTTTATATTGTACCTAACTAAGGTCAAAGAAGGCTCAGACTGGGCATCTCTTTGGAAAAATTTTATGCTGAAGGAATAAGAAATATATCTAGCAGGGGAATTCAGCCAATCCCAGCCAATCCCAACAACACAGATGTGATTAATATTTGATTCAGGCTAATTAGTATGCAAATCCAGAAATTCTGAAGATATTCGGAATTGCTTAGACCGTGACCCGGAAAAAGAATACAGATAGTGATACTCCACATTAATATGCCCCACAAATTATTACAGTCCCACCCAGGTCACCTTCAGAACCTCAGAAATCTTGCAGGTGTAAATAGCGACAACCAGTAATGACAGATGCTGTTACTCATCTTTCTTTTATCAGTGTTTTCCTGGAAACAGAGATTATGGACCTCATTGGTTGCATTCAACCTGGAGAAGGAAGTAGTCCTATGGGGTTAGAATATGCATATATCGAAGATGTAAAATGTTTTATTTTACATATTTCCAAAGGCCTGAAATAAGATAAACTCAGTGTAGGGCAATGCATATATCGAAGATGTAAAATGTTTTATTTTACATATTTCCAAAGGCCTGAAATAAGATAAACTCAGTGTAGGGCAATACTTTCAGAAATACCAATTTCACATCAAGACCACAGAAAGCAATTCATTCCCATAACGGAACAAAATCCAACACAGTCTAAGGCAGAAAGTAAGCCCTCCTGCTACATAGATAGCTCCCTCTCCAAGGATTGCTTCCATGGTAGTCTTGTGTAATTCAGACACATATGGTAGGTACCTCAGTGCTTCATAGCAAGGTAAAAATTTGTTGCATTATAAACAGAAGAATTTGGAAAACAGATTTCTGTAACACTATGATTAGTAAATACTGTTACCACCAATCCTGCGAAACACACTTTTCTCCCCCCACCAAAGTATTGCAAACCTTGAGACGTCCAGGTTTACAAACCAAATCAACCAAGTCCTAAAGCTGGCCGCCAAGCAATGACATGTAGAATTTATAAATAGATGGATAAATTATAAAAAAGAAAAACAATGGCCTGAATAGCCTTTCTTCTTCACAAGACAGAAGGCTGTACAGGGAGAACTCTTTGTTGGTCGGATCAGACTTCTTGTCAGTTTTTGACACTGTTTCAACTATACAGTCTGGAATAACAGTGTAAGAGCACAATTATTAACTAAAAAGGTTAATATCATGACTTAGATTTCTGTTCTTTTTTAGCCTGATGTTGAAACAAAGATTCTGATAAAGACAAAAAAAAAATACCACACAAACGCTAAATCAGCAATGTCAAAATGAAAACTAGTGATACCTTCTACCAAAATGGGATGATGCAGAAAACACAAAATTTAACCTCCCATAGCTATCAAAGAGGCAGTATACCTTTCATTTCATGCTTCCCAGTCAGCAAGTGAGAACATTTAATCCACATATTTTCCTGATTTTGACTGAGGAAAAAAATTCTAATTTTTATGGAAGCAAAAAGAATTCTTTTACAGAAGGAAATTCAGACAGACAGAAATAAGAATAGGAAAATAAATGGAAAAAGAGCCATTCACTGAATAAAGAGTGCCATTACACTCTAAACTTCCTCACTTTAATGAGGGAGTGACCATTGACCATCACCTAGCACTTCCCATCATCACTTTAATTTAACATAGCTAACAAATTGCAGGCTTGAGCTTGGATGATGGATTTCTGCATGTCAATAAAAACACGTAATCGGCATACTTTTTTCTTCTTCTTCAGGTCAGATTACCAAGAGATCTATACACACTCCCACAAGTACACAGAGTTTACAGAAAAAAATAATATTAAGTCATAGATCACACTTTTGCATTCTCAGGCTACATGTTTTCCAACCACATCCTTCCTCCATCTGTTTGTAGGACTGGATGCTAAAGTAACCAGTAAAGTGAACCAGAGGCTTTTATAAAAAAACAAAACAAAACACATGCTTAAAAATACCCCATATCCATTAAACCACCTCAGCTGCCAAGTTTATAACCTGATCGCATAAGCAGGTGCAGCAACAGAGAAAAGAGGAAACGTGCTGGCAGGAAGGTGGAGAACAGTAAAAGAACCCCTCAGAAACAGGTCTGGCCTACAGAGAAACTCTGTGCAACCAGACCTGTGCTTGTCCAGCAGCTGACCACAAAAGCTACATTTCCAGTTAGAAGTGTACAGTTTTCTAAATAACCTGCATCAATTTCTGTTCTATTATAAAGCCCTACAAAATTTATACCAAAAGCATGCCTAGAAATTTTTTTTAATTTTTAATATATCTACATTACTGTATTTGAATTAAGAAATCCTGTGAAGCCCAGCATTCATGTATTCATTTTTAACAAATGTATAAAATAAAATAAAAAATTAGACATGGAGATAAATTATGTGAGAAACATTTTATAGGTGTCTGACTTTTACTCAGAAAAAATAGCTTATTAATAAATATTTCTTTATAAGATGGCTAGATTTCTTTCATAGTGCAAGGCAATAGAAAAGATATTTAGAAACTACATAGGGAAATTTTCTCTCTCATGTTTTCATTACACATCCTGGAAATAAAAAAAATGTCTTTTTGTTATAAACAAAAAAAATTGTCTTTGAATGAGCCAATATTTCAAAATGATAATACATGACAAAATATATCAAAATAATTATAAAAGTGATTCAGAGAAAAATGACTGTACATATTTTAAGTTAAACGGCAAGCTGTTAGTCTAACCAAGAAAATCTTCTGCTTCTCATTCATTTTTCTTCCTAGATTTTAAAGAAGCACAAAATGGTTGAGGTTGGAAGTGACTTCTGGAGATTGTCTAATCCACCCCGCTCCTCACAGCAGGTTCAGCTCATGCAGGTTATTCAGGAATGTGTCCAGTGGACTTTAAATATCTTCACAAATGCAGTCCCCACAAACCTCTCTGGGCAACCAGTTTCAGTGTTTGACCACCCTTACTATTTAAAAAAAAAAGCTTCTTCCTACATTTAAATGGGATTTCCTGAATTTCCATTTGTGCCCATTGCCTCCTTTCCTGTTACTTGGCATCAATGAGAAAAACCTGGCTCTGTCCTCTCTAGTCTCTTACACCAGGTATTTACTAACATTGCTAAGATCCCCCTGAGCCTTCTCCACACTAAATAGTCCCAGCTGTATCAGCACCTTCTCATATGAGAGATGCTTCAGTCCTTTAATCATCTTCATGAGAATGAGCTGCCCACTCCAGATGTGCCTCAGCAGCGCTGAATAGAGACGGAGGACCACCTCCCTCATCCTTCTGGTAATGCTCATCCTAATGCAGCCCAGGATGCTGTCGTCTGCCTTTGCCACAATGGCACATTGCTGGTTTATGTCCAACTTGCTGTCCACAGGGATACCCAGATCCTTCTTTGCAAAGCTACTTTCCAGGCAGTCACCCCAGCCTGTACCGCTGCGTGGGATTATGTATACCCAGGTGCAAGATTTTGCATTTCCCTCTATTGAACTTCATGAGATACCTGTCAGTCCATTCCTCCAGCCTGGCAAGGTCCCTCTGAATGGCAGCACAACCGCCTGGTCCATCAGCTACATCTCCCAGTTTTGTATCACTTGTCAACTTCATGAGGGTGCGCTCTGCCACAATGTCCAGGTTGTTAATAAAAACATCAAACAGTACTGGTCCACTTATCAATCCCAGGGGCCCTCCACTAATGACTGGCCTCCGGATGGACTAGCCCATACCTGTTCAATTCATTTTTGAGAATGTTACCAAAGACCATGTTGAAAGCCTTGCTAAAGGAAAGATCCACAACATTCACTGCTTTCCTCTAATCCATGGAACTAATCATGTCAGGCTATCAGGCTGTTCGAGCATGATTTCCCCTTTGTAAATCCATGCTGACTAATCCCAAACACGTTGATGTACTTCATGTGTCTGGAAATGGCTTCCAGGAGAATTTGCTCCTTTAGCTTCCCAGGGACTGAGTTAGGGTTGACTAGCCTGTAGCTGGTTCCCTAGATGTTCCTTCTTGTGGAGAGAAGTGACATTTGCTTTCTTCCAGTCTCCAAACCTCTCCCAATCACCACAACATTTTAAAGGCAATCAAAAGTGGCTTTGCAATGATATCCACCAGCTCCCTCAGCATTTGTGTTGTATTCCATCAGGTCCCACAGACTTTGAGTTTGTTTAGATGTTCCCTAACTTGGTCCTCCTCCACAGAGAGTAAGTACCCCTTGCTCCAGACTTCCTCAATGATCTCAGGGACCTGCCAGTTCTGAAAGCTGATCTTAACGGTAAGGACTGGGAAGGTGGCATTGACTTCCTCAGCCTTTTCTATGTCTTTATTACCAGGTCCCTCACCCCACTGGGTGAGCCCATATTTCCCCTAGTCTGCTTTCCACTCCTGATACATCTATAATAGTCTTTCTTGATGTTATTTATGCCCCTCACCAGATTCAGCCCCAGATAGACCTCAGTTTCCCTAAACACAGCTCTGAATGCTTGGAAAGTATCTCTATTCTTCCCAGGCCACCTGTCCTCGCTTCCACTTCTTGTAACTGATGGGATTTCTTAGATGAATGGAAATACATGAAATTACTGGAAGCTGTTAACAAAGAATTTAGACCAGAGAATACAACTGAAATCATGAGATGAGGGTTCAGTACAAAATCATGAACCCAAAATTCTCAGGTTCAACATAACTGCTTCTGCAAAGTTGTTTTGAGAACAGCGTTATAAGAAATGTACAGATTCAAATGTTGCTTTGATTTTAAGAAAAAGGGATGTTTTGACATTAGTATTGGGTAGGCCAAGATTTCAGTTTCAGATTTTACTTGTAAAGCAAAAAATTGTGATCACAGATAGGAAAAGGAAGGTACGTTAACAAGCAACAGGGAGTTGATTAATACACAGCTGAAGACCTAAAAATGCCATAAATTTCCTGGCAAAAGTATGTTAACGAGCAACAGGGAGCTGATACAGCTGAGGACAAAAAAAATCCATGAATTTGTTGGCAAACCCATAGAAACTGCGCATGTTACTGCAGGACACTAAATGCACAGTCCTGTGAGATGCTGGGTCTCACCCCAGCAATTAAATTCTTTGCAAACTAAAGTCCTGTTCTGGGTTCAAGATTGATCCGTTTAAGAACCCTATTTTTATTATCTTTAGCACATCGTTTACACTTCTCAGAATGAGTCTATTTCCTTTTAATTACAGTTTGGCAAATCATTGCTCCCAACTGTTTGTTCAAAGATGCTTTGAAAAATAAGCCTTTAAGTTGCAGGAGAAAATTATTACAGCTGCATAGAGTTACAGTCAAAATCCAAATAAGAGCATGGATTTCTCACTGAGTGATTCATCATGCTTCTTTGCAGAATCCGGATGAATCTTCATGGTGTAACACATTCACAAATATTTAGTATTCCAGATAGGCTAAATACCCAGTGGCATGAATTAATAAAAAAACAAAAAATAAAAAAAACACCACAAAAAAAACCCCCAAAACACAAAAAAAACCCCAACAGACACTGAGCAGGTATACATTTGTATAAGAGCTGCTGCATTAGAACAGACCAAACGTCCATCCAAATTGGTATACAATCACTAATAATGAATAGGAATAGGTTCTGAGGATGCATATAACAACATTAATAAAAGTATTATGAAAAGAGTCAATGTGCAAAAAGATTCAAACAACCGACCTTTACTTTTCATGTACAATCCACAGGTAAACGTACAGGAGATATGCAAGAATCAGGAAGGAGGAAAAGAGTATGATAATTACTAGTGAACAACATGATTTGCAGAGCATAGGTAATTTCAAAGAAATAAGATTACTGTTTCATAAAGATGACAGGGCATCTACACAAAACAGAGTTACGCCATCTAAGAGATCCCTGAGGTAACAATAAGGTTACAGAGATTCTGACTTGGGTCCTGGAAACAGCGTGCCTCATCAAAGTACTGACCTCGAACAGAATAAATTCCACTTCTCAGGAAGGCTAGAGGTTAGGGACAGCGCCACATAAAGCAACTGTACTGTTTTCACTTCTGTAGCTAGCTGGGTACATCCTGGCGTGAGGATCTATTCTTCATGGTGCAAAGACAGACACTCTAGCAACATACTGCTCCTTAGGTTTCCCAAAGTATTTGGCTTCCTCTCACACAGTATTTGGAGTGAAAGCAACACTATACAAATGCCATGAATCTCCATTTTCCTTAATTACATTGACCACATTGATGGAGCCAGAAAAGTTTCTATACATGAGGAATCATTCCATGAAATATTTATAGTGTGGGCCCCATGGAAATTAACTTTTATTTGGCACCTTTACCAATACACTAAGAAGAAAACATGGTAATATGCCCGCTAACATCTGCATAAGACATCAAACTTTGAGAATAATGATGTGGAGAAATCACTGGTACATACATTTTAATATAAGATATGCCATATTGAGTTAAGCCAGTAGTCCATCTAACTCAAAACTCTGTGTCTGGGTTTGGCAAATAGCAGTTCTGCAGAACACAACTATGGTTTTTAACATTAAATGCAAGAACCTAGACCTAAGAAGAAACAGTAAAACACACTCCAATTATTTTACTCAAGAATAAGGAGATACTGAACAGAATGAAACAACCATGGTAATAAGATCTTCAATGGACAAACAAGGAATGGCAAGAAAGAACACAGATCACATACACATAATACGTTCAGGTCTTCACCACCAGGCAGGATAAAGTTTTGATAGCCACCTTCCAAAAAAAGGTTGATAGAATAAAATGGTTCAGAAGGGAATATTTTTTCACGTCTCTCACCTAAAGAATGTCTACAGTAAAGTCATTGCTGATATTGGAGAGTGTAGATACACACAAATTGGCTTTAACTTTGCACGCTGGTAAATAGCATGGTCGTGCTCAGGCAGCAGTAAAAGCCCAAGAAGCTATCTAGCTGTATGGCTGTGCCTAGGAGCTCACACTGACTGCCCAAGTGGCCATACTACCAACAGTATCCAAGCTAGCTTGCCTACATACACAGGCAGATCTACATGTCCTGCAGTAGCTGCTGTTCGACACAACCAAAAAAAAAAAAAATTAAAAAAAACACAGTTTACTTTAGTGAAAAGCTGGCTAGGAGTCATATCGCTACATTTTGAAGGAGGCAGCATTCGTAACTTCAACCAGATAACAGCTAGCAAAGGCCTGAGGTTGAAAGCTGAAACTAAGGTAATTCAAACTAAGAACAGGGTGTGCATTTTCAAACATGAAGATTATTGACCACCAAAAAAGCTCATACCACTAACGAATTTAGAGATACATTTACTCCCCCTCTATTACCTGACATCTGTAAATCCAGACAGGAAGTCTTTCTTGGAGATACACTATAACCCAGACCAACAGTCTGGGCTCACTGCAGAATTTATGAGACTATTACTCTAAAATCTGTTCTGTGAGAAGCGATACCAGATGACCACAGTAGTACATGATATTCTTAGCATCTACGAGAGTAGCACTTTCTGCATTCTTATGAGTGCAGATATTGTTTTATTCCCCTGGTATTTCTCAGGCTTCCTAGAAGCAGCTATTCCAGTGAAGGAGGCGAGGAAATACACCCTTGGACTCTTTCTTGTGTGCAGCCAATGTAATTAGCAAGATGATCAGTATAGCATACTGCACTGCTCACAAAAGATGAGCTTTATCCATGCAGCTCAGAAAATTTTGATAGGGCAGATTTGGGTAAAGAGGGAGAAGCCAAGCAAGGCTGACAAACACAAACCAGTAGGAAAAATGTTTGCACTGGGTTCCATTTACTGGCTGTATCTTTCGAGATGGACCAAGACAAAAAAGCCTCTTATCTTCTATTTACAATGTATCTTCTTCAAAAATTATAAATTGTTTTAGCTGGAACTGTCATCACTATGCTGACAATGCTTGGTTTTATTGATTTTATGATGGAATATTATCTGCTTTGCTGAAGGTTTTGCAGAGCTGTTCCTAATCCAGTGATAGATGTTGGCAAACTATCCTCAGGAATTTTAACATTCTGACAGTTCTTGCAGTCTGAATACAATTAATAAAAAAAACTCTTAGTAGCAAACTGCTTAGTAGAACAAGACTATGGTTTAAGTCACTGCATTACAGTCTTTGACTAACAAATTGGAATCAATTTGTAAGGACAGAAGAGGAGATTATTTTGGCATTTAAAGTATATTTGGAATGATGGAAACATAAGATGCCTCTTTGTGTTCCAACATTTAGCCCATTGTCTCCAAAAGACCCATTTTATTACTTTTGGGATTACTAGTTTTAAGTTCTCCTTTTTTGCCTTTCCTGTCTGTTCACCTGTGTTTACCCTCTTTCATCTCTCTTTAAGACTTACAATGAATTTTACTAATAACATGGAATCTAACAAGTAAAATTGAGACTTACTACAGAATCTTTTGCTTTGCAGCAAAAGAAAGCCAGGAATAATAATAATAATAATAATAATAATAATAATAATAATAATAATAATAATAATAATAATAATATATAGGAAGCAGTGTTTTAGTACAGAGCTAAGCTAGGTTGATATGGTTTCTGATATGTTTTTTTCAAGACAAGCAAAAGAAATTACTCCATTTGAGCAAATTAAAAGTTGGCTGGGTGGAGCACTAAGGAGCATGCCGCAAGAAACAAGGGCAGGGCTCTGAAAAATGAAAGCAGTGAGATGTTTGATTTTGTCACACTAAGGCTTGATTTTCAAACCATCTGCTCCTCAGGGGTGAAGGAGTTTAAGAAGTGACTCATATACGTGAATGGACCACATAAAACACAATAGCTAGGCACATGCTTTTAAATTAAAATCAGTGATGAAACAGCAAAGCATCTGCTGAAGAAAAAGGCTGTACTATGCTTTACACCTTTATAGTATGTTTTCAGTTAAAGGAAAATCTTAATTATCCTGCAGGTATTTTTTAAATTACAATAGGGATAACTGTGGTGTATTTTCTATGTAGGAAAGGACTTTACATATTGCCTTTATTTAAGAAGTCATCTCTCTTTTTTGGTCATCAAACAAGACAAAACACTATAAAAAAAACAGTGTTGCTTCATATTTAATGTTAACTGTGATTTAAATCAGGTTCTATAAAGCCAGAGCTGCTGATGGCTCCGGGACTTGCAATTATACTTAGCAGCAAATGGAAACTATAGGGGTGAAGACTACACTAAGACTAACTGATGCATATAAACAGAAGAGAAAGGCAGAAAGACAACTAAGAAACATTTTCTCAATGCACGGCAAGAAAGAACATTTATATCTTGTTCTGAATCCACCCTCCGTGGCTTAAATAGAAAAAAAATGCAATTTTGGAACTGTGCAGATGGACTGAAAATGACTGTGGGAACATTAGATTCCTACAATTTCTAGCTATGAAAATGTCTATGGTATCTCACTGGTTTTATTTTAATTACATAGCACACAACTATTCGACTGATCAAAGGCATGACTGTTAGCAAAGTGCAACTGAACAATGTATTACTGTTTTTAAACACTTTGGAAATTCTATAGATTTAAAAAGCCATCCTGCTTCAGCTTCATTTCCACACAAGTGCACAAAGCTAGCTGCCAATAAAAATAAATTATCTGGGAAGCAATCAGAAAACTTTACAAACATTAAATAAAATGCCATAAGGTAGTGTACCAAGAGTACCATACCATAAGGTACCATAAACACTGAAATATATTGTATGTCAAACTGTGTTAGCAAATACGCTTCACTAACACTCATCAAGGAGCAGAAAAAAAAATATCCCGGTTTCTATTCCCTTAATCCTTGGAGAAGAAAGCATTATATAAATACATCCTTAAAAAACCCTGGTATATCACTGTTACTCCAATATTTTACCATTATTGCTCACTTAGAGCATCTGACTTGTTTCTTAAATACATGCAATGAAATTAATATTTAGAGCTGTGTAAACTCTGACTTGGAAGAGAAAAAATTCAATGTTAGGTTGAAATTAAGGTTGAACACTGCCTGGATTCAGTCATAGCTTTCTTAAACACTATGTCTTCAATACTCAATACAAACAATATACAAATCCTTCTCTGTACAACCACAAATATTATCAGAGTCCTGTTGATAACATATCCAAGCTTCATTTGCTGAGATAAGATATCTGAGAAAGATGATGGAGCTACACAAATGAAGGTTTAAATTGAGCTGGGGATGTTGGGATGGGAGAGAAAAAAATGAGAAAACAGCAGTCTCACTCCTAATGCCCCACATGCCACTACGATTGTGCCAGCGCAATATGCTGGTACACGTGATGGGGTCTTACCATACAGCCCCACTTTAAAAAGTGTGTGATTTGATATCTAAATGGCAAACCCTCAGATGGGGAGAAGCTGGACACACTATTAGCACCTTCAAATAGCTGAACACGAAAATAAGCACACACACATTTGGATAAACTATTCATTCTGTATTAGTATGAACCTAGCAGAGGTTCCTATATCCTCCCCAATATTAAATATACCCACACACACAATGTTTCATATTTTGATATCTGTACAAAATAAAGAAATCTAAACATACAAAATAACCATCACAACTAGTAGCAGGACCTGTTCTACAGGACAGTTTGTGCATCATGACTTCTCCCACCTAGACTTTCAAAAAGCGTGTAAGAAAAAAATCAGAAGCCTAAAGTAAAACTATAGCTGTGTCCAGGCATACCACCTCACTGGGAATTCCCTGAACCCTAGCTGCAAAAAAAGAAGGACCCGTATGGGAAGAAAAATGTGTTGGACAGCAGACAAGACTTGATACCATTCACAGTACTCCTGTTGCAGCTTCAGTATGATATTTGGGATCAGACCTTCCTTTCAACAGAATATATCCCTAAGAAAGAGTCTAGGCACCTGAACTGCAAAATCTGGGACACTATCCTCAGTTCCCACTGACCTGTAAATTGCCAAACAGACTTTGATTTGCATGCTTTTTTTTCCCCCCCTTTTTGTAAACACAGCTGCCTTGAGAAGAATGATGTTAAAGTAACATATTGCTTCAAAAAATCATTTGCTAATGTCTTCATTAAACAATTGTATTTGAATACTTAACAGCAATTGTAAAGTTTCTGTTGGACTTTTAGGATTCCGTTCAAAGCAGGAGTTATTTTGGTGCTTTAATGTTGGTGGTTCCCTGACAGCTTACATAAATACTGCAAAGGATACAAAGGACTTTAAAGTAATTTTCAGGCACTGATTTCTATGGAACAGCAGCAGGGAAAAAATGAACTTGTGGGTGAAAAGTTTGAATCTTCTGACATATATTTTCTTGCATTTGCAAATAGGTTGAATACTGCAATTGAATAACTGCACAGAAAGAAATGAAAGATATGAACACTTCCTTTTTTTTTTTTTCCAGTGATAATAATCTAACAAGGCTACTTTTTTCAATCAAATCTCATTAGTAAATGAAAATAGTCTTTTATATTTCTTTAAACAGGGATCAGGAAAATGGTAAAGTCAGCATCAGAATTCAGCAGTGCTGAAATTTGCCATACTTATTAAAAGCGCCACTACCAGAAAGAGGAAAGTGGGCTTTGTTGCCACTTCAGCATGATTATTTTTCCCATAAGATTTTGGTTTACCCCCACAACTATTTTCAACAAAAAGGAAAGTAGAAGGGAAATAATAGGATTTTTAAAGCAAAAATTGTAGCTTCTAAAATAAATTTCCATAAACAAATCATTGTTTGTTTTTCAGATTTCATGCCCTTGATTAAATCCCAAAGATAAAACATTTCAGAGCATCAGCATATTTCTTTGTTAAACCAGCGGGGCATCCTGAAGATATCCTTATGCTTTATTTCTGCCTGGCTAGACCCTGGAATCAGCAAAATATGCAACTAGCATAACCTTGACCACTGCCTTGCACATTCAACAGGGAGCTGTGTTTTACAGTGTTTTCCCTGAAGCTATCTATGTCAGTTTTCCCATTTTTATGTGTTTAGACTGTTAACTACGCAAATAATTTACAAATGAATCACTGCTGTTTTGCTGTAGAATACTACATTTTACTCCTAACTTTCTATAAAAAAATTACAATCAGCAAAAATCTTTCAAAAAACTCAGTACAGGCTTGAGTAATTGGGGGGTGGGGTGGGTGGGGGTGTGCGCAGGGGTGGGGTGGGCACAATAGAAAACAGAAGGAGCAAGAGAATAAGACGACACCTGATGCCAGAGTGTTTATGTTCAAGTACAGCCTAGGATGGAGGGTACAAATCAGAGATTACATCCCAGTAAATTCCTGAATCAGAAGAATATTGGTTATCAAAGTTGTATTCCTGTCCACAAAAAAAAAGTTCAATGCAATATAACAATAGTAGGGAAAAAACATTAAGGAATCACTTCTGAAGAAAAGAGCTATGAATCACTAAGGAACAAAAGGCATGTGGTTTGACAGAAATACAAACATCATAAGAGGTCATTTCTATGACAAATTATGAAACTGTTTCTTTGACTTTTGAAATATGGCACTTTCCATTACACCTATGCATAAGCCAAAATGCAATTTTTCTACAGGAAATAAAAAAGAAATAAAGATCAACAAACTCAGGCAAAGCTCATTGCTCAATGGTTAGAAAACACCGAGAGACTTAAGCTGCACACCCATCAAATGAATGCTATTTAAAGAAATCCTCTCCAGAGAACCAGCATAAGGCACATTCCTACAAGAACCAAGAGCCTAGCAATGGGTGCTGCTGCGTGTGGTCCTAGCTATGATAAAGCCAACAAAGTATTTGAGCCAGTGTCTTCCATATCTTCAAGAACCAGTCTCTAGAATATGAATCTTCTCACCGAAAGTCTATCCAGAACCTAGGAAATTAAGAACCAGTGAAACCTTATAGAAATATCTGCTTAAAAAAAAACCCCAAACACCAAAACAAACACCCACCCACAAAAAAAAACAACAGTCCAGGTTTAGAAAACTCTGCCTCTTCCATGTTTAAAATGCTTCATGAAGAAGTTCCCAGATAGTTCTTCCTTCTTCAAGATGTGCTCTGTTCAAATGGAAACGCTGTATGATGCTGCATAAATGGACAGAAATAACAGACTCCAAGGCCAGAATATGAAAATCCAAGAAGAATGAGACATCATGAAGACCAAAAAAAACTCCCCTTATTTGGAAGGCTAAACAATTATAACTTTTTTTTTTGTTAACTTGCACATTTCTTTTTAATAGCCTTGACGATGAAATCAATAGAAACTGGCGAGTGAGGAAATCTTGACTCCAGCAAAGTTAGTTTGTGAAACAACCCTTTAGAAATGAAACCCTTCCTGTACAACTTCTACTAACAGTAACAGAGCATGTAGGGCTAACAGCATAACAAGCTGAAAATAAGCTCTCACAGATATTAAAAGAAGATGCCAAGAAGGATATCTGGACACTTGTCTGAATTCAGATTCTCACTTGGCAACATTCTGAAGGCAAACCTAATTAAAGGTTACAGTTGGCTACATTGCATTATCCAGATATTACAAGACTATAATTGTTCTAGGCCCAGGCAAGTGTTTAATTTCTACAAAAAAATATCCCACAGCTAGATTAATTTTTTTCTATTTAAGGTAGTGAGCTTAACACTCTCTCAAATAAAATAAAAAGCAGAAAAAGTAACTGGCTGAACAGCAACATAACAGCTTGAGAAGTTTTGCTAGTTCAATTGCCATCACGATACACAGCATGAAGCTGACAGTATTACCAAATGCAGAAGTATGGTGCATACAGAAAATCAGTTTCTCCTCTGAGGAATATGGGATAACTCTCTATCTTCTTTTGTTTCATTCAGAAGCTTTTTTTTTTTTTTAAATGCAGCACTGGTTAGGCATGTGCCTAACACTCTCTTTAATAGTCAAGACTGAAATGACAGTGAACTTAAAAATGAGGTATCACTGTCTACTGAACGGAGTATAGGGCTGAACATTACTGTGTAGTGCCAAACACATTCAATTAGTTTCTTTGCCCAAATGGATCTCAATTTGAATCTTCCATCTCTCAAGATGCAGGTTATCTTTTTGGGTAAGCTCCTCTAATTCCCTGCTGCAATGAGTACCAAGATTTCCACCCAAATGGGACAGGAAGGAATTGGGCCATGAAGCTCAAATCCACTCTATTTAAGCATCTGAAGCCCACCAGAGTGCTGAGCAACTCTCCAGTCCCGTGATTTTTCTGGACTACCTAACCTTGAAGATGCCAAAAACTAGTAGACAACTCGGAGTTCTGGAGTTACGCATTTATGTCCTGAACTGAACATCCGTGATGTGATTTTAGCATACAAATACCTGAACCTCTCTAAAGTCTCCCAGAGACACTTGGAATGTCAAATTTGGTCAGGACTATACACTTCAGTGCTGATGTCTCATTTTCCTGTAGCAGCGTAAAGGTTGGATTACTCACACCAGGAGTAGGAGGCACTGGATTCAAAGCTCTGAATAGTCTGAGGGAACCAAATCTGTATTTTCCATGTCCTGGGAGAATGACTAACTCTCTGCCTCCAGCCTGATGACTCTAAGTGAGTTTCCAGGCTCCACTCCGTGCAATATATATATTTTTCACAAGAAGTCTTCACTGAATAAAACTGTTTTGAAAATAATTACTTTCTTGAGACTCCAAAGATACCCAAAGGGGGAAAAAAAAAAGTAGAGAAAAAAATTTAATCTCAACTTCCAACATTCCAAGTAAGAGCTTTAATTTCTGAGATACCAAGGAATAAGGGAGGAAAAATGGTGCTTTACTGTAGGGCTGGAAGTGGTTTGAGGGCATATGCCAAATTAAACTCCTGACAAGAATTTCTTGTGCAGTTGGCACAGACTGGCTCAGTGTGTTCATGCACATGCATCAAAAACATAGGTGTTTGGAGTGTGCCAGTGGAAATCTAGGTATTGAACTGGATTAGTGCCTCCACTGTTACCTGGGATTTTAAAGGATCTCAGCTGCAAATAGCTCCCAAGACCTAAATTTTGGTAGACCTAAATGTAGCCACGTACTTGTCACCTCATTGTAGTTACCTCAAGTTTCACATTGATCAGCCACATCCAGATGAAAACACATGGCAAATGCCCGATTGCAACTAACAGTTTAACAGTTCATGCCGAGACAGCTATTTGATTTTGCTGTCTTAGAATAAAACTTTTAGAGCTGTTCTGTTTGCTTAAAGAGAAAAGGCTTATTTTCACGCAGATTTTGTATCTTTAAAAGATACTTGTATTTCAAGAGGCCAGATATGTTTAGAAATTCAACTACGTAAATAAAGTGTTTATCTGGGTCCCTGAATAACACCTCTTTACAGATATATCAATGTTTTTGTTATTTTCCAGCTGGGTATGTTTCACCTGAAGTTGTGCAACATAGATCCTATTTTACTTTGTATATTACCAGCAAAATTCTCAGTTGAATTTTGGCTGCATGGTATTCATTACAAGTGACAAAGAGAAACGGGCAAAAAGAGTTGCTCTGTTTTCAAGAGGAGACGGAATCTGCAGAATCTGCCTGCAACAATATACATTTTTCCACGTGCTTCTGTGCCACACTGTCTTTTGCACTAGTAATAGGGAAGTACAAGTGTGAAACAGAAGCTACAAACACATGTGCTGCCCCTTTATCAAGAAGTCAGTGTTCTGTGACCCAAATGTTTTAAGTCATTTTAGATTCAAATAGAAGATTCTCAAATAACGTGCATTTGTCAGGCTGACAATTTCTGAAGAAGTCTGTACTGAAATGGAGACACCCAACACAACTGAAAAATATACTAATGTACAGAAATTACAGTATATTAAATACAAAGAACAAGGTTACAATAGAAAACAATATGAACTTCAACATTCATGGTTACTCATGATACACCATATGTCCTCCACCACCTAGCCACAACAGGGTGCCCTTTAATTACTCTGCTAATGTGCTTTTTGTGTCTAAGTGCTGGAGGACATATGGTACCTTTCACTTGTAACCATGAATTTTGTGTCTATAACGCTTTCTGTCAAAATTCAAATGTCCTTTTAAATGTATACATGTGTATACATTTGAATGAATATGCTGGTATCATCACCTATTTGAATCCCTATATTGTTGTGTACCTCATGGTGCAACGTATTTATACTCCATTTCAGGAACAAATTGATAAATGATTGAAATCTAATATATTCTTATTGCACAGACATATTAAAACCAAACAAAACCACATCACCACCTACTTAGTGACCTGGAAGAGGGAGGGACAGGCAGCTAAATCACCAGTTACAGAAAAATGACCTTCAGTTTCAAACTTTATGGCAGAGCTTACACAAAGAAATTCTAAGTGAATCAACCGTACTTCTGCTTTATTCTTTAAGATTGTATCAGAGCACAGTTTTGCAATTTATTACCTTGTGCTGCTGTCCATTAATGGACAATATTTTTAATATATTTTTTTCATTTCAGGTTAGAAAGGAAGAAGGTTTTGTCAGTCTCTTCAATTTTTCCGCAAGTGACAGTTCAGATAGGAGCCAATGAATGAAAATGCCATTCTGATGTGCCTAATGCATTGTAGGCAGTGATCAGATCTTTGGTATAAACAAGGTGCAACACGGGCTTCAGTCTTCCGGCTCAACATGGTATTCCTCATCTTAAAAGGTGTCAGTGTCTAGACAAAGAGGATGACATCCCTTAAAGTGCCTTTGGAAATTAGACAGCGATTCAATGCACCCCGGACTCAGATGGTGGTGATGTGCCTGATGTATGTACAGTCAAGACAATTAAGTTACATTAATCACATTCTGAGTCAATTAAGGTTCCAGAGAGATTTGGGATTTGCCTTATGTAGGAAGAAGACTCATTTTATGTTCCAGTTACAATAAAGAATTTCTCAAGCATCTCCTGTGTTCAGGGGTTTAAATCAGAGACAGCTACTGCACCAGTCACTGAATTCTACAGTTTCTTCCAGTCCCCCGTACATTTTAATATAAACTGCAGCCCACGAAGATTTCGAATACTGCTGCTCAGACTGAACAGATCAAGATCAAATATTGTGTTAGAAAACATAGGCTTAAACTACACCATGCCATTTTAAAGGTTAGGAAACTTACAGACTGTTCAGTTTTACAGTAAATAGTAATCAGCTAGAAAGATAGAAATGTAGCTCTACGATGGGTTAAGTTTACTTTCTCAAGCTCAATGCTGCCTGCTGCTACTTTGAAATAAACCTGCATTCTGATGCTTGCCTTTGATCTGCAAACAAATACGAGGTGCAGTTCCTCACCTGGAGAAATATTACGTACAAACTGGAATTCCAGCATTAGGCTGTTCCTACTCTGCATAGTACAAACAAGCCCCCAGACTAAACTAGTTTCTGAAAAGGACCAAAACAAAATAATCTCAGGATTAATCACAGGAAGAGAACGTTCAAGGACACAACTAGCTTCCCCTGTATAGATGGCTACTTTACTGGCATTTTTATACTGCCATGAATGCTTATGAGAACTACCATCCTTTTCTGCTGGTTTTGCTCAGCGTATAAGCTCCATTATAACCAAAGGAGCATCAGAACTATGGCAGGAGGAGATCAGGTCATTGGGAATTATGTGGGCAAATTCCACAAATTCTTACATAAAATGAGAACTCTCTATAGCCGTTTCTGATTCAGTTTGCTTGAAACTATGCCAACTGATTTATAGCTGTTTGATAGCAATCTGCTGAAATTCACAGGATAAAGCAAAATGTTTACAAGATAATGCAGCTCACTGCCCAAGATGGCTAACAGCACATACAACTAAAGATTCACAGCTATTCAGGAAAAAAGATACAAAGTGCTGTAAACAATTTTCTATGAAATAGCTCTCAAAACACTGCCCAAGACAGATCAAACCACTAGAGATTATAAACAATTGTCATAAATTGCAAGTTCGTACTTTCAGTACCCTTCCAACTGGTCAGTTTTTCTACAGTTGCATTCAAAAAAATATTCTGTTTACGTGGGCAAAGAGCTCAGTTTTCATGTTTGTGACTTCCGAGGGTGATCCCAGTTCAGTACAAGGCCAACCTGGGAGGTCAAATTAATTACAATTGTCTCTTGTTAAGGTTTGTATATTGGAAAACTGCAACTATTCTGAATTCATATACAGCACAATAAAATATCATTTGAAGCAGAAAAATAGAATTTTTGGGTTTTTTTGGAGGATTAATCTCAAACAAAGTACAATAGATGTCTTTGAATCAAAGTCTCCTCATGGGAGATCAAGGATTATGCTTATGCTAGCCCTAGGACAGCTAGTCAGATTTCTTCAGACAAAGGTAAGCAGCAAAAACAAAACTAAAAGGGAAAATTCAGCCATATTCATCTTATTATTTGCTATTATTTTTCCTAGACCTGACAAAAATAGAAAGTTTTGGCTTAGAAATGTGACATTATTAACCTTTTAAAAATGTTTTAGTAATGACTGCATAGGACAGAACTATATACCACTGACACTACTCTAAGAAGTAGAGAAAGTTTTAAGGTTTCACAGGTTTTCCTGGCATATTCCCATTAACAACTGAGAGTGCTCAAATGCAATGAAGTCACCATACATATTAAAACATGCTCAAACAGTTACATATGCAGGTCAATCAAGCAAATCATTTTCGTTGAAGAGAGACC
Source organism: Falco biarmicus (assembly GCF_023638135.1). Taxonomy (NCBI): domain Eukaryota; kingdom Metazoa; phylum Chordata; class Aves; order Falconiformes; family Falconidae; genus Falco; species Falco biarmicus. Next base: position 10,960,527 of record NC_079298.1, on the reverse strand, counting down.
TAGCAAATTAAATTATATAGAGTATTTTGGTGTTGAGTTCCACATGTAACTCAGTTTAATAATGAAAATAGCTACATTTGTCTATCTTGACTGTCTCTGTTCAACAAATGTCCTATCAAAATAACCAGCATTAGCTGAGGGCAAGGTTAGCTTTCTGTAGTCACACGTTAAATGGATATGGAGGACCAACTCTAACTTCTGGCAAGGGTCATCTTCCACCAAAGAAATCCATACCGACTGGACGCTTTGGGAAGCACCGCTGTCTTGTACTTTTTTCTCTCCTGTAGGAAACAGCATTTCTCCAGCTACCAACTCCTTATTGTTCATAATCTCTAATCTCATATTACATCTAAAAGAAGATTCAACTCACTGGCATTTGCAGTAACAGCAAAGATGCAGATTACACTTCAACTTTGTAAATTGACTGTGAGATTTTATGGATGTGTTGGTAAACTTCACATTTTCTCAATCTATGCAAAATGTAGGATCCATTAAACAGGACAGAAAAGCACCTTTTCCTTAAATAAAATGCTTCTGTGGTTTAGGCTTGACTTTATATCAATGACTACATTTCACCAGCTACTAAGCAACAATTAGAAGAAATTAACTTAGCAAAGAGCTGAGTGGTCACATCTGTGTAGACAGAAACAAGAAAAACTATATTTAGGTAGGAGGACATCTTCAACTATCAGTCTACTTACAGTGACAGAAGCTTGGATGACCTATTAGAGTGGAAAAAAAATAAAAAAAATGTGCCTTTAAGCATTAAAGAGTTAAGTTAGTAGCTACAGCTTCCTTCCCCGCGCGCCACCCCTCTCCCCCAGGCTGGGGGTTTTTGGGGTGGTGGGGTTTTTTTTGTTTTCATTAACTGCTAAACATAACAAGATTTTTTTCTCTCTCTTTTGTCCACAAAAAAGAAGTTCCCTTGTGGTTGATTTTCATCCAGTTTCTTCATGAAAGAACTATCAAAGAAAGTTACAGTGTATATTACTTTTCATTTCAGAAGGATTTCAGCAATCCCTAAACCTCCAACGGTATCTTCTTGACAACCTAATCTCTTTGTAGTGGTAGCTAAATTAAACCAAACTGTCATCAGTGAAAGCTCTCAAGACTAACTCAAGGATATTCAACACATATGATCTATAAAAGTACAATAACCAATCTTTAAAAAAAACCCACCATTTAAGGTAGAACGCTTAATTAAAGACCACAGTCTTCACAGAAGATTTTTATTTATTTTTTTCTTGCATTGTCATCTTTAAAATGTCTTCAAAACTGCTTATTTGAAGTTTAACTTCAAAAATTACTTCTTCACTGGCAAAAAAACCCCAAAAACCCAAAAAAACCCACACCCAAAAGACTGTAAACTTTTAGAAAAACAAACTGTTAAGTTGGGCATAAAAATAACCAGAAAATACTACAAATCATATTTCCATACCATTAGGGTAATGCCCAGACACATTTCTATACAAGCATTTCCATGAGATTACTTTTTTTAATGTATGCACTCATATTTCCACAAGCCCATTTGAATTCTGAAATATATGTACAATTTCAAGCCTGGGGCCTATATGTCCCTTCAGGTTTCTTGCAGACCTGCATAGCTAAAATGACAGACAACATATTTTACAGTCCACTTCCAGCCGTAAGATGCACCTTTTCCAGAAACTACCTGACCTCAGCCATGCACAAGGAAATCTTTATCTTAGGACTGGGTTATTAGAAAGCAGAACGAACTTTTCTTTTGAAAGCATCATACAAAGCTACTGATGCATCTCACAACGGTTGCATCTTTGCAGTATCACAGTTCGACAAAAGCACACTGTACTTTCGTTTTGCTTGTTCCACAAGCCATCTGTGAAATTAAATAGGGACTTTCATACTCACAGCCCTTGGTGGACCACAGCAAGGAACCACCAACCCTCTGTTTTCCCTCCGACTCCACCGGCTGTGTTCCTACGGGGCAGTGGAGCTTGATTAACCAACTATGCACAAGTACCACAGCCTTCTCACTGCTGGAGCAGAACCACAGAACTCATTGCTGAGAAAGGAGTAAAGTTATTCGGTCTTTCTTAACATAAAGCGACCTTTTTGAAAGAAGGAAAGAAATAGGTTTTTATACCTACCAATTGAAACAGAGGAAGGAAATAGGTATCATATAAATTTTACTTTAACTGCATACCTCACTTAAGCTTACACACTTGGTGAAAACCTCAAATGCTTGATAATGGGAGCAGTATACACATCGGGGCAGGACAGAGTATCTGACCACAGAATCCACTGCTCCACAGTTTGCCAACCCATAATTCAGATACTGCCACTTTCATTTAGTTAGACGTTCGGACAATATCAAACATGCTGCTGAACCAAGAAGGGGGGGGGGGGGGGGGGGGGGGGCAGAAAGGAAAAAATATCTGAATTCAACAGTGAATTTTGTGTCAGCTCTGTGCATTTTCCATTCAATGAAAAAAAATGTGGCTATATTAAAGTATCAGTAATATTTGGTTTTGTGAAACATGTTCAAGGTATTTTCTGTGCCTTGAGTAGAGAATGGGACATATACAGTGGTAAAGTTTACTACTAAATGTGATAAACATTGACTTCCATATCGAGAATCCCTAAAACAACAGATACCAAATACAAAGTCTGAAAAATATCAAAGCTCCAACACTACTATCACGTTCCTAGCTGTCTAAGGCCAGAAAGATAAACCCATTGTAGAGCACCCATAGGTTTTGTATAGTGATTTTACCACAAGAAATGCAGCTTTCTGGTTGAAAATCAAATTCCTTGCTACTCATTGTACATGTAGCTTTAAAGTAAGAGTTTAGAAAACCAAGTTTAGAAACAATTTACCTATATTCTTAGTTAAACAGTGGTTAATAAGATGACACAGTCCCAGAACTGCCTTGGACTAAGTAAAACAAAGTGGGGCTGAGTACTATTGGGAGCAACATTACATATCACCTCTTTGTGCCTCTATGTTATTAGTCAAGGTTTTCAGGTTTGGTTTCTTGTTTGTTTTTTGTTTAATTAGCATTGGAGAAAATTACAAATAAAACTTCTCAGACAATTTGTTATGAGACATCAAAACTAATTTGCATGCTGTCTTCTTTTGAGGTTGCAGCAATTGATACCATTTTCAGAAACATGGACGCACTTTCTACCATTATGAGTAGAACTGAACTATGCTAATCTCTGTAACACAACAGAATATATTTGTTAAGATGAGGGGACAAAACAAGGAGAGTAAAAACATTTTATTTTCCCATTTGTAGGAAAATAAGTCAAGAAATGAGGCAGAGATACACAGAATCCATCCCGCAGTGGGCTGCTCTGCAACACCTGCCACAGCCCAAGGAGTAAGAGTCAGGTGGATGCAGCACCCTGAACTTCCAACTTTACTTAGCTATGTAGGTGACAGCTATTTAATGAAACAGCATTTTAAGAGCATGAAGCGAACATATTGGGTGTTATTAGTACATTGTGCTTTCCATGCAACTGACAGAAAGCAGTAACTGTTAAATGGTATCAATCAAATATAACGATTTGTTACTGATGTTGTCACCTGTATTTAAGTGTTAGTTGCTCTCCCTATGCTCTGCTATTCACAGTTGGGGAACATATAGCCAGTGTCTGTCAACCTAAGGTTATCTCTGAACTGTTGTCACCTAAAGTCACATTTAGACATTGTAGCACGTAAAATACCTTTTTCTCACTCATCAACACTTGGTATTACAGTGTCAGAGCTAGACAGGATATTGTACAAAGGATCCTGACTACCCAAATTGGTTGGGGAGATGTCAAAGTCATTCTGTGGCAATCAAATGAACATATTTATCTATAGATGAAATAACTGAACATATATTTATTCTAGTTTTGATTCAGTCCTCGTCATTTCTTCAAGAACAAACAAAAGCTTTTATCTTGGACAGCAATGCAGATACTAAAAGCAATAGCAAAAGAACATTACAGTAAAAAGACCTGTCTTAAAATTCCATCCAGACTTTATATAATAAATTACTTGAAAGGAAAAAAGAACACTGACATATTCAGTTCCATGTTAGAAGGAGCCTCACCGCACAACTTTTATTTTAAATAAAAAGAAATACTGTAAAAGGTAAATAATTAAGAAAAATCTTCAAGCCTCAGTAATTCGAAGGGTCCCAAAATCCCTTTGTGTTTCATGCTGAGATGCACAGAGAGTTGTTCATATTTAATTGAAAATGTATTAACATTACAATTTCAAAGGATCAAAAATAAAAGGAGTTTCCTGAAAATTTAAACCAGGCTTTCAGTGTTTCCTGTTGTGCAGAAGAAAGATCTATTCTTAATGGAATAAGCTGTAGAAAAGGACCTAAGGAGGGTAATTTCTTCATTCTTCAGGGAAGCTGGTGGGAAGTAAAATGCTGTATAATTAGTTTTGGTGGGTTTTCTTTTCAAATATATTTAAAACTTTGTGAAGGCTAATGCTCCCACACAGCTGCATTCAAACACAAACTTTATCTGAACAGTGTTTTCACTAATTTTAGATCCTACTAATTTGAATTTACAAATACTAAAGACTACTCCTTTGAAATCCTCAAAAAGGTTTACACTTTCTTTTTTATGTTTTAAAACTCTTGCTTATTGTAGGATTGCATATTATTTTAATGTTAATTATTTTTCCTTCTCAATAGATCATAGATATCCATACAGCCTTAAAGAGAAACCCTTGATTACATATATAAAATCATATATGCAAACTAAAATGTAACAAAACCAACACCACCCCCCAAAAAAAAACCACAAAAGAAAAAGAAAACACAAACCCACCCAAAACAACTCAAGATCCTATTTTTGAAAATTAATTGTCCCAGGTGATATTTACAACTAGAGAGAATACAAACACATCCAATTTAAAAGAACTGTTAGGAAGAATTGCAGTCAAATAACCCAAATATTTTATTAACTTTTTTTTTTTAAGGCTGGTTTCTTACACCATGATGCTTGTTAAAAAACTTGTAACTTCATAATTGGTCATGCCATTTTCTTAAAAAGTGTAATCAATAAGACAACCATAGTTGGGAAACATGCTTACCAAACTAGACTTTTACTTTGGACTCCAATTATCTGAAACTTTAAAAGGTCTGATGCATAAGTCAGTCGGAACGCCTTAAATCAATACTGGTAGAGTGAGCAATTGACACTCCTTAGCACCATAAATTAAATGATTACATCTATCATTTTTCCTTTATGATGTAAACAAAGTTATGGCAACAGAAGACTGCCACAGGATCAATGTCTCCTGCTAAGAAAATAAATTCTTTGACACTTATGCAGCAGCAGGAGATTATTATTATACAACAACAGCCTATGCCATTTTCTTAATTACAGCAACAACCATTAGTGCTGCTGTTTGTCCTGGTTTTGGCTGCGATAGAGTTAATTTTCTTCCAAGTAGCTGGTACAGTGGTGTGTTTTGGATTTAGGATGAGAATAATGTTGATAACACACTGATCTTTTAGTTGTTGCTGAGCAGTGCTTATACCAAGTCTGGGACTTTTCAGCTTCTCATGCTGAAGCACAAGAAGCTGGGAGAGGATACAGCCAGGAGAGCTGACCCCGACTGACCAAAGGGATATTCCATACCATGACTTCATGCTCAGTATATAAACTAGGGGGAAAGCTGGCTGGGGGGCTGCTGCTCGGGAGCGGGCTGAACATCAGTGGGTTGGTAGTGAGCAATTGTTTTTTGTTTGCATCACTTGCTTTTCTAACATTTTCTTTCTTTCTCTCTCTCTGTATTTTCCTTTTCATTACAGTTTTATCATCATCATTATTATTATTTCAACTGTTAAACCATTCTTATCTCAACCCATGAGTTTTTTTACTTTTACCCTTCCAATTCTCTCCCCCATCCCAGGGGGGATGTGGGCAAGTGGCTGTGTGGGGCTTAGTTGCTGGCTGGGGTTAAATCATGACACTGTTACGAAGAAGAATTGCTAAGTTTATTTTACAGCACACTTCCTTCCATAGCATACTTTTATTGCTTCAGAAGGGGAAGGTGTTGCTTTAAGGTGCTGTTGTTTTATGAGAACATAAAATGAACAGAAAAATAGGCAAGGGAGTCTACCCAGAAAGCAAAGAGCAGGCAGAAGCCGATCCACACTGCTTTAAATCCCACATTGGAGCTGGTCAGCAAGCAGCTAGTGTGAGGTCAAACCAATTTGTTGTACGGAGGCATCACCACCTTAATGGGGGAAGTCTTCACTTCAGTGACTCTTACATCTCACACATCTCACATACATACAAGCAGCAGGATGCCACAGGAGCTGCTGTCTCTGATACCATCTACAACCTACACAGGAGCCCCTATCCATGTATTTGTGTTCTTTTTAAAGCTGTGCCAGCATACTTGGCTAAGCATCTAAGGAAAGCATCTGCTGCACCTTGAATGTATGGTAACAACTAAAGTATATGTTCTCACACCTGTACTTAGCCACCATAGATATTTCTCCAATGCATTACCACAGTACTTTTACCCATATGTCCAGCCCTACTAACTACTGATTTTCCCCACTCATTCCCATTCAGAAGTCACTCCTGCAAAATGGAAATACAACTGGTCAGCATTTCACCTTTTGCTAACATATAGGTACTCGTGATTTTCTCCACCTCTTGCTGTGAGCAAACTACAAACGCAATGGTGCCACTAGTACCCAATACAACTTTAGTATCCCACCATACAGGTGCCAGTTTTTATTTCAGGCACATATTTATGCCCTGAAACTATAGATCATCATTGATGTTCACTGCTCACAGACTTCCATCCACACAGCAATGGTAATTTACTTGCTAATATCATAATACCAAAATCATGCATAATAAATCTGGAAGACACCAGATTCCAGTCACCTCTTTCTAGTGACTGACATGTTCTGCATCATCTAAAGCCAGTGCTAATACTAATTCTTCATGTGAAGCAGCAGATAAGCTCCTTTTCCAGGTAGGCCCTCTGAAACCACTATAGACCACCTCAAGCCTACATGATGATGTTCTGCCTTTGAGCATGTTCTCCCTTCCCTGTGTAGATCCTTGTTTGTAGCTCCTTATACAGACAGTTTTAACAGGGAGCCCGGACTTCAGCCACTCCAGGAAAATCCATCTTACTGTATTGGCTCAGGCTTTGCGAGGCGCAGCCTCCCAGGCCACTCGCTGCAGTGGCATACAGCTTCTACTGCTTCTGCTGTCTCTAAACAAGGGGACACTTGCTGCTCACTGAGCCTGAGGGAAGGGGATAACACAGCTGTTAGTTTTGGTGGGATAACTACACTGCAAACTACTATTGGCACTGCAGTCTCTCTTAAACAAAGAGACAGTCATGAGACTTCTACTCAAGTCAGTGTTAATAACAGCCTTTTTTATTTAGATGCATTTCATACCTGCCAACCGCGCATTGCCTTCCTGACACCCCTTTCCTAAAAGCATCATCAACTTGGAAAAGTTGAACACCGAAAAGGGAAGAAATCAGTTTAGCTTCCTGATATCCATCCATTGTGTTACAGCCAATATCTACAAGATTATACATGTAAAGATACCATTAGGGTTTATTTACATGACAGACACACCATGATCTGCTAGCAAAGCAGCCTATCGTAAGTGCTCTCCTCCTCTAGCCAAACTAATAACCAGTTCCTGAATTAACCATGCTAAAAGGGTATAAGACCACAGTTACCACTGTTAGTTTAATGTAAAGCTCTGTAGAAAGCACATCCACCTTGCTAAATCATGCATGACCAAATATTATCCAGGTCCTGATGAAACTAGGATTTTAAACTTGACAGTGGGCCAAAATGAAAGACAGGAATAAGTCTTACAAATATTTCTGCAGTTTTCCACAGTCCACTAAAACAATAGCATTGAAGATGCTGTTGGGAAGAACAAATGACAATTAAAGATCCCAAATCATAAGACAGATGCCAACAACAGTTTGGTGCAAGAAAGAAAAGTAAGCAAATCACTTTTTTGAACCAGTAGCCTGTAGATGAAAACTCCTAACAGGTTATACATTATACATGGACTTTGCCATATCTAGCTAAACAGATACTGTGCAAAACTATTGGCACTGTAGCCATTTTAGAGGTATTAAAATCATTCATCCTCTCCCTTCATAGCTCCATATCTAAATGTATTCTTCATGCAATCTACAACAGAAAATTAAAGAATCCAGGGATCTCCATTTATCTTGTTTTTCATTTACAGACACCAGACAAATCATATAGATTTGCAAGTCACAAATCTCTGGCCTTTTTACATGTGAAAATTCACAGGGGCATTTGAGAATAATGTCCAAACACCTCCACATTTCTCTGTGGGTTAACAAGTAGTTTAACATAGTAACAATACAATGCTGGCTTGCCAAGCATATAATTTACACAAAATTCCCAAGAACATATTAAAGTAGATATTTATCTCCCTAATCAATAAAATTGGAGTCATAAGTTCTTTGTGTTTTATGTGAAATCACTGGTAGTTTCTATTCAGACAGATTATGCCAATTTGGATGTTATGCTCCAGAAAAGGGGGTCACGTTACATTTCAACAATTAGATTACTAGACTAAGAGAAACAAAATATTTTGATCACATCTCACCCAGCAAGCGTATCAGATCTCATCCTGAGAAAGCGACAAGTCAAAGCTTCAGCAGAATCATATTACACTGCTCAGGGGTATTAGAGAGGCAGCTTCCATTACAAATTTCTGCCATCACCTAATGAGGCAGTAGGCTTTGGGACATAGTTGCCTCAGAATACCTACTTTTGTCTTTGGCACTTAAACATGAGGCTATGAAACAGGAGATTGGGCCCTTGGGAAATAACATGCGATTACCACAATTCAGCTGAGACCTCCTGCTTTCTTGGTAACGAAGCGGACAGATCAGGCAGGGATGAACTTGGGAGAAGATTCTTAAAGCAGATGACATAGTGGAGAAAGATGTACCTTTCAACTCTTTCCCAGGTTAAGAACTCTTTTTTACAAAGAACTCTGTAACTTAGGTATTGCTTACAAGCAGGAGCTTGTGGAGCTGACTAATGATGAGTCTGACATACGTGATTGGGAACATGCGATGCGACTAAGGCTGTACTGCCCTGCTCTCAGCTACAATACAATCAAAAGGTACTTTTACTGTGAGCCATTTCTAATACTTCATAATAAAAAGAAATTCCATGTTGAAGAAAGGAATCAAAAGCTCAGCCTTTAACCTTGAGGGAGTTACGCCATCTGAAGCAGCTGACAGATTGGCTCACTGGATTACACACATACATACTCATCTCCCCAAAAAAGATTTGGCAGCAGTTATAGATGTCCTAAAGCAAGACTTTTAGTTTATAATGATTCATGTAGTAGCTGCGTTCTCAGAAATTAAGTATCATGTAAGTGATACGGCTATTTTGCCAAAGTGGGGTCTAAGCTACGATGAAATATCCAAGGGAATGATTCTATTATGGCCTGGCAGCTGGATAATTGCAAGGAAAGAAACAAGTGTTTTATACATCTGAGTCATCATCTACTAAACTAAATTATTTGAATGTGAAGGCTGTGAGAGCTTTCATTAACGAACACGTGCAAAAAACATTCCTAATGTTAGTCCAAAAAGACAGGTAAGGCAAAATTTGGCTGTAGCAAAACCAAGTTATATGTAATAACATTAAATAACCAGAAATAATATTTTGGTATCAAAGACCGTTTCAAGGACAGTAAAAGTTGGTTCAGGCAGTGCCTTTACCCCATCTGGTTCATTTTTATGAATATGTTGAAAGAATAAAGGGTTGCAACTAAGAAATACCACGACTGAGATATTTTAGTGGACACTTTTATCCCTTAGACAAAGAAGAAAACCTTTGTCTGTCACAGGTAAAAGTTCTGATTGTTCTATTAAAGCCAGACAATTATAGTCCAGGCTGTTTTGTAGTCTATCCAGTCTGGTCTCACTGGGATCTGAAGTTTGTATTGAATGCCAGAGGTTTGGAATGCCCCACATCTTTCTTTTGGGGCAGCTACTAAAGAAGTGCAAGCACAGGCCAGATGCTTGCTGTTTGGCATATTTAAGTGTTTTTCTACATTGAGCCTGCATAGCAAAACACACACTGACTTTTCAATCCGACTCTGCACAGCAGAACACACAAATATATTTAAGTCACATGGGAATTTAAATACATGCTTATAAAGTTAACTCTATTCCTACAAGTTTTGCTGAACAGGGACTTCAAGGATTCTGAAAAGTCCAATTTATTCACAGTTGCAGCTACAAAATTAGGAGATGTCAACAATTCTGCAACCCTCTCAACTCTTGCTGTAGCAGGTTACTGACTTACTTTTCTTAGCGATAGCAAAAGCAGTAGGCATAGATGCCAAAGTTGGACCAGCACCAATGACAAGCAGTTAAAAAGCAATATATATTTGGCACCAGACATCAAAAAGGTTCACCACTACGACACTTAACAATCAAAACTACATTTATTGTGTACAGTCAACTATCATTATGAAGCAGATGAGAAAGAAAAGTTTCTTTTTAGGGCATGGCCTTCTGGAAATTACATTCAATCACTCTAGTGCTGCAGGGAAAATTTGGGGGATACCGTTATCCTGCTGATGGGCCTCACAGTTACGCTTTATCATAGGGTCTAGGCATACTGTCATCTCCCCCCACCCCCAACTGGTTAGAGCCCATTCAGGCCTCCACAAGGAAATAAATTAACATGTGAGAAATGGGTCAACAACCACAGAAAATGAACAGTGTGGCATAAGCCAAAATGTGAAAAAAAGAGTACAGAAAGAGGAGGTGGTGAAAGGTGCCTCCCCACCATTGACAGACTTGCTCATGATCAGGGTTTCTTCCCAGCTGACCTGTTTCACCTTGAAGCAGTCAACATTTCTGGGCTTAGTCATTCATTTCTCACTTAGAGACATGCTATTCTTCAGTAAAAATAAAAAATCCAAGCTCTATACGTTCATGTCTCAGCTTCATCATTCGAACTCCAACTCATCTTTGCTTTGTGATAAATAACATATTGCTGTGCATTCACAGACTAGTTACTGGTAGCTATGAATTTAAGCAGCTTATCTTGTTGTCTTTTAAGGCGTTTGGTCTGTTACAGGGGGCAACTACCAAGGGAAGAAGAAGGTGTGTTGAAATTGGGTGCAGGTACACCCCTTGGGTCAAGACTAAAGTCTCTGTGCAGGTGTCATTACAGCTAGATGATAACACCACACTTAATTCTTCATCTTATTTTCAACAATACCACTGATCTAGCCCTGTTATAATCAGCCTATTCCATACTGTAGCTGAAACCATTAAACACACACATTTCAGTCTTAGAGCAAAGATGTAGTAATACCATGCTTGAGCATGTTTTGAGACAAGCAACACTGGACCAGCAGTTTTAATTGCCTTGAGCTGGTGAGCATCAGTTATAACCAAACACTGTCACAGTGTAAATGAAAGTGTAATAGGTATCTGAGATAAACAGAAGCACAACTCAGCTGCAAATGAACAAAACCTGTTCATGAGGCAGTCTTATAACATAATAGAGCACTTCTGTGCATATTTTCACTTGGACTATTAGCAATCAGGTGCATCACCTGATTTGGAAATTACAAATTTGATTCCTCATGTCCTGGGGTGAAAGTGTACCCTGAAAACAAAAGGCCGTCTAAACTAGTTTCCACCTTACTTTCTCACATTGCTCCAGCCTGTTCCAGAGCTCCCTCCCTGTGTTTCACCGCTGCTGGCAAGTCTTAGTTTTGACAAGAGTTTTACATTTGTTAGTAACAATGCTGTTTAGCCATAATGCTGACCACAGTGATGAATTCTGGGCTCCTCACGACTATGCCTGTATTGCTTCTGCTGCTGCAAAAGTGTTCCATAATTGGCCTGTCTGCAGGGGGGACCGTGGCTTCCCTCTCAAATGATTTCCCCATAAAGTCTCAGCTCTTGCTAATCACTCCTGACAGATAACTTCCAGCACTCCAAGGTTCTTAATTCCCATTTTTACTAAGAATTGGAAAATATACATTTCTTCCTGTTAACATGCTAACAAACATCTTGAGTACGGGTCACCAATTCAAACACAGGTCTCTCTCAAGCAACTTCCACTCCTGCCGTGGTCCCCTCAAACATTTCCTGCAACCATACTGTTCTGAAACAGCTGTGGCTCCCAGCTACCCTCTACTTGAAACACTAATCTAAGCCCAAAGAGACGATTAAGCTCAAAGTTAACACTTTCTTTGACTCAATCCTATGTAAATTTAAATTTTAAAAAGATACAGTAGCTCTCTAACAAGTTTAAACACCTGTATTGCCAGGATAACCCTGTCGTCCATGGCAGCAGCAAGGTTGGCCCGTGAGTCAGTTAAGAATAGACCCCTATTCTCATATTAAGGAAATTCACTGTGAAAAAGATTGTTCATTTATTACAAAATTATCTTTATACTATAATAATTCAATATCTCCCTACTGGCAACAGATCCAAATATTCCAAACCATTCTTAGAACAAAGATTTTGGTTTTTAATCATAGTTTTTTAATATCGCTAGTTATATATATGGCCTCCATCACCATGGCTTTAAACTATTTAGACCCTGAAGAACTAATTCTAGAACATCTTTCTGGCACAGCACACTATGCTTTATGGATTGGCAGTTCAGGAAAACACTGAAGATTAACCAAGAAATAAGCACCAGACCTGGCAGTCATACCTGTCATCTGAGTTCAAGTTCATAATCGGTTATTTAGAAGCTTCAAGAGAACTATGTACCAACCCATCCTTCAGTGGGCACTATGTCCAGCCTCACTGCATACTCTTAGAAACTGAGTAGGCCACTGGGTGCTCAAATTTCTGGTATGGGTGAGCTATCTAATGCTTTACCACACCACATGAGTACTACAGACCATCATATGCTTGGATATGCATGTCATCTGCTTAAGGAGACATTCCCCTTGCACTGGGATGTGTGTCCATCCAGGAAGCAGCCCCATCACATGATCTGATGCACATATGCAATCTTGACATAGAGGATGTTCATATGTAACATGAGAGGAGATATGGACAATTCAGTCCCAAGAGACGACTTGCAGCTGCTTGAGGAATCTCCAAGCAACCTCAAGAAAAGCAGGTAGCACAAAGCAGGACAGCCAGATCGTTTAACAACAGAGGAAGTGGGCAACCATGATTTAAACTACATTTAATAAAAAATGTATTACAGTAAAGACCTAGTAAGTCGAGAAAATGAATAGAACATAGCTGCAATTCATTACTTATTTATACACTTAAAATGAGAGGACTGATAAAAATGATAAGTTATTATACAGTTTGAACAAAGTTGCTTAATAAAGCTGTACATCAAGTGCAGTGCCTAAGATGGCCACCTGCTCAGTTACAATTCTAGCATCAATACATTAAATAATTATTCCCCTATATAGTTATATACATACTTTTTTCAGCTTTGATACTTCGGATTAAATGATTTTCGACTATTACTTGTAACTACAGGATACGATCAAAAGGTGGCAGCAGAATTGTCAAGTATTCTTCCCCACACATACTTTTTATTTCCTTCAATTTAAAAGCAGACACAATTTTCTTGACTTCCCTAATAAAGGAAGAAATCTCAAGCCTTATTACAAACTTGTATTTTTTAATCACTTTCTGTTAAAAGTTTTCTGCATGTAGGAATGCAAGTTTGTAGTTACACATTGCTGAGTATGCAATGTAAGAAAGGGTCTTTAACCTGCTTGAGTTTATACTTCCAGTTTTTCTGGGATCAACTCGCTATGCAGTCACTATGACTAGCTAATATAAATAACTTAAACTGACAGAATATCTTAAAGCGATTACATGTTATACCATGACATATGTGCAAGCATTAGCATCACAGCCAGAGTGTTACAGCTGAAACATAAAAAGGAGCACAGTAATAAATCACTAATTTTCAGGATGTTCTTGGTTTTGAGTACAAATACATAATTCTAGAAGGACAAGTGTTCTAGTCAACAAAAAGTTTGCATTTAAAGAGAAACATTTAACACAAAAATGTGTGAATCGACAAAAGATTGCATGAGGTGCTTTGTCTGCTACTGTCATTCTCTGCATGTGAACAATAATAGAAGCTGGCAAAACTCCAACAGCTGTGTTTAAGTGTCTGAAATTTTGCACAGATGCCCAGTAACATTCTGGTCAGCTTGGGTACCATACGTAGCACATGGGAAACCATGGACAAGCACAACGGGTAGAAAAATAAATGGCATGTCAAAATAGCAGCAAGCTTGCAAAATTAAATATTTGAATCTGAACCTATCCCCTTTCTGCATATGCAAAATATTTGCATAGCAAAATCTTCATTGTTTATTTTCTGCATGCGATTCAAGCAACACAGAAAACAGAAATACTGAGAAAACAGTACTGATGAGCTGCTCTTCTATACATTGCTTTCTCATTATCACTTAGTACGTGGCCTCCTTACTTGCTGCACACTGTACAGAAGGGACAATCAAGCACATTTGCATGTTGGTTTGTCAACAGCAGCCATTTTTGTAGTACCCCCACACCTCCCCTGCATTCCATTCAGTTCAGCTTCTGTGAGGCAAAGCAGTGGTAAAACGGAGCTACTCCTCCTCCTGACTACAGAACTGCAACTTCCCTACCCATTGCTGTGCGTACCCACCTAGGGCTACATGGGCAAAGCTGGATGTTCCCTGAATCCACAGCTTCAGAGCAGGTGGAGCCACTGTTCCCAGTTAGTCCTCTGGTGGAACCACTGTTCCCACTTAGCCCTTTAGCACACCTAGTAAGGGTGGTGGAGGGCACCCCCTGATCTAAATGCAGTGCTCGTAAACACTCCTCCAGGGGTAGGAGAGATGGAAGGTTGTAGCACAGTCTGGGACATGTAGAGAATGTAAAAACACCGTTTTTTCAAAATAAGTAAGTAGACTGAGCCTAAGCCACTTTCTGTCAGGATGACAAAACACAAATCTTTATGCATTCTGTGGTGAATTTTAAGGCCTTACACCAAAGAACTTAAGTACTAGGACTCTCACAGATCACTTGCATTTGTTAATGTGGTTCAAATGAAAAGCCTTATTTTAAGGGAAAAATAATAGCATTTAGGTCCAATGTTTTCCATGGTTAAAAGCAGTAACATCACTGTAAAAAGATATAAAATGTAATACATTGCATAACTCCACTTTCAATTAATTATGTTGTAATTTAATGCATCATTCTGGGGTTTCTTTTCCCCCCTTACCGAGTCTTCAGACAACACTGAAAATGCTTTTGCAGAGTAAATTGAAACCAACATTGGAAGCTGTATCACACTTAGGAATGAATTCCTTTACGACAAAATGGTACACCTCATGAAAAAACCTGATGACACACTGATGCTGTTGGAACAGAATTCCCGAAGTTGCTGAACAATGACACATCCATCCTTTCAATTTAGGAACAACAGTTCTGAAACTCATTTATGATCTTACATCTCAAGCAGGAAAAAGAAAAAAACATAATTGCAAACTACACTGTAACAAACTATTAAACTAATGACAAAGAAAACCTTAACAATTATGGTTTGTGTTTTAAAAGTGAAGAACAAAAGTAGTTAAAATTATACTGCAGCTTATATATTGCACTTTTTTGCTAATAATTTTGGGGTTATAACCTGTCATAGCAAAGCATCCGAATTCCTGGTAATCAGTAGCATAAATGTTAACATCTAGAAACAAAACAGTAGCATACTGCACAGATCCCTGTCACCTGGGGCTTTTACTACTGACAGCCATTCACATTCATCATTATCCCACTGCTGCTGTGATCCTTTGCACACAGTTATCTCCATAGGACTTACTGTAATTGAGATGAAGAACATGAAATAACATCAGAAGAGGAAAAGACCATTGGCCCAAAGCACTTTCCAAATACTTATCACAACAAACATATAGACTGACAAAGCAAACTCCTTTTTGAACTGAAACGCAAGTTGCTGTAGGAACACAATACATATACCACAAAATAACAAAACCTATGTCACAGTGAAGTCAGTTAACAGCATAGATAGGGTTCCTCTCACAGACTACTGATTTTGAGGTAGAAGAGACTGTCTTTAAAACAAATCTATTAAAATAATGCAGTAGGCCAACTTCAGCCCTCCTTACCAACAGGGTACTGTGGTTCCACTGAAATTAAGAGAATAATTTTGCATTATGATTTTGCACGAATGCTAAGGGTAGCAGAATTTAACTTGGTACATCACACTATCTTTAAATCACCATACAATATAAATGGCTCCCTGAAAATTATCCATTCAATAGTTAAGTTCCATATGTTACTGTATATTTTGTGCCTTTATCTATATGCAGTGTATACCGATCTGTACAGTAAGAAAAACCAGGAATGCATTGTGGAGGGCCTGATAGGCATTGAAAGAAAATAAGATATTCAGATGACCTCCCCCTAATTTAATAGGCAGAGTTAGAAATTATAGATCAGGGAGAAGCCATCTATTCAAACAGGGAATGCATAAAAGCCAGAACTGAAGTGACAATCCTAAACTGGTTATTCCAGAGTGGGTGCAGAGAAGTGTGATGGAACAGACAAATCTGATGCACAGCAAGGAGCAGATCTAGTTGTACAGTAGCATACGAGTGGAGGTGAGAGATGGCAAGCTTTCATAGAGTTGTGACAACTAAGAAAAAAATAGGTATCGGAGAGTGGACAGATAATATATAACTGGAGATATGAACCAGAGCAGCATGTCAGTATTTCTACTGGTAAACTCAAATATTACACAGCCTGCATATCCACATTACAGCCTGGAAAGGACTTATTGGTATTTATGTTAATCGAATATTTAAAATCCAATATATTTTTAAATTATTCTATATTTTAAATAACAAGTCACTCTTCTCTCATTCTTTGTTTATGCTGTAATGCAACAGCTGTGATAACATTTTCAGTTATCTGATGCATCCACAAACCATAGTCTCTAGGAACACAAAAAAATTAGAAGTGAAAATAAATAACTGGATTAAACCAACAAACTGTATCAGCCACACTCAACAGAAGAAAAACATTTGAAGCAATAAACCACAGGACGTGTCCAACCGAAATCATGTACTCTGCAGGTAGATTTTGGCAGGTCACCAAAAGTTGAGAGATGTACAGATTTTACAAAAAATGCTCAGCCTTCTCAGGCACCCCCAGCTGGTGCTGTCTGTGGGTAGCCCAAACTCCACCCCAGTCACTGCACCTACAGTTTTATCTTCACTGGTTGCAGCTTTTAGGGCAGTTAAGTCAAATGGAAACACAAGATACGGAGAATGAAGTGGAATTACCCCATCTGAAATATAGTAGCAGCAAGGAAGCACCTCAATTGATTTCCATCCTTGCAATGATACAGGAAGAAAACCTGGGCTTCTAGCACACTGATATCCTAAAACACTGAAGCCGTTGTCATCCTGTTGCCTAAAGGCAGTACCTGGAATACCCATGCTCCCACTCCCCCGTCAAGGTGCATTCACTTCAAGAGGTGAGAGAGTCATAACTCTAAAATCAGTGTATCTCCTGGGCGGTGTAACAGTAACTTGTGAGCATCTTACACAGCAAACAAGGAAAAGAATGCACAAATAACGTCTCTAAAATTTCACATAGAGTTTACTCAAGACTGACACACATGTTCAGTCTAACCTAGAGCACAAAGCAGGGCCTGCTGCACTCTGCACAAGCTGCAGACTCCAAGTAACTCAAAAGATAATACTAAACAGACCCCATTACAGTAAACTCCAGCAAGGGGTGAAAATCTATAATTAATGATCACTGTCAATTTAGCATCTCCCACGAGCGATTCCAGAAAGCTGAAGTCTTGACATTTTGAGAGTTATCAGAATCAATTTAATTAGATGAAAAATGGTTATTCTCAGTATAATGACCACTCTTAACTGTTACTAATGTACCCAAGGAAAGCAGAATCTAAGAGCGTTCAAAAGGACTTACCTGTTCAGAGGCTGATAGGCTCTATGGAGTAGAGGATAGGACATAGATATGGTGCAAGCTAAAAGGCTATCAGGAAGGATAACAAAAGGACATACAGTCCTAATGTTTCATAATAATTAAGCACCCAGAAACAGTTATCACAGCAATTACTATACATGCATGATTGATGCAGACTTTTCAAGGTTTTTAAATTATACTCTAAATGATCATACCATGGCAATTCCAGAAAATGACTAGCCCTTTTTCCCATTAAATTAAGGTCCAAAAAGAATGGACTGGGGACAAAAAAAAAAAAAAAAGCAAACCCACAACCTAATCAGTTCTTTAAATAGATAACACAGGACACATGAATTATTCGGAGTTTTAATGAGACTTGGTGCAGAAAGCAACAACAAAAACCTGAGGCAAAACCTCACCAATTAGGAGACTTTTTATCTTGCATTATGTTTAACTTAGAAACCTTTGCATCCCCACAGTCTACAAGCAAAAATTTCTTTACATAGCAGGTTTCAAAGATTGCCTAACAATCAATATTTGGGAAGAGCTACATGAGAAATTTCCCTTGTGATTTAGCAATGACTCTGATTCCCCAAGGTCTATGTTACTGACATTGCTGCAAATGTAGTGCAAGCGATGAAAAATGGAAGCTGCACATACTGTGCTTTCCCCATTGCCTTTACTCAAGTCATAACTCACTCTTGCATATACTGTAATTTAACCTGTGGAGATCCCAGAGGGTGCTGCATAAACACTGTGCAAAAACTTAACCCGATCATTAAAACAGTATAGCATATTTTGCAGATTATTGAACATTTTCTAGTAGATCACTCAGTTGAACTTTCTTGAGTTAAGCAAGGCTTCATCTGATTCATAAATTAAGTTTTCATATTAGGTAAATCACCAGAGTACTTTGGCACCTAAAATGAGCCAGGAGCCAAGAAACGGAAGCCATATATGTCAAATTTCTGCATGTTTTCTGACAGACCTTAATCTCTTCCCCAGTATGTCCCTTAAGGTGCCATAAATCACTTTATAAAACATAAAGTATATCACTACTGGTTATAAATAGGGAGCTGGGCATCTCCTAGAGTTACCCTTTGAAGAAAAGCCCGCTCTCTGGGTAAAGACTTTGCTTTCTCAAATACTCAACTGAAGTCTGGCACACATTTAGACCTGATACCCACCACTCAAATTGTTAGCAGGTATTAGCTGTCTCGTTACATTAGCCCCTCATCATGCTATCTTGCATCATGCCAGCATATAATGTGATTTAATGGAACATGATGTGACATATGTGATATGACGTGATGTGATGTGACAGCTACCATTTAAAGGGGAACACACCTATTTTCAAATCAGATGTCCATTATCAATTAAAGCTGATCTGGTGATGGTCAGACATTTACGTGTCAAGCCCAAGCAAAACTAACGGGCATGTGTTGCCTGCACTACTGAACTGATGAGCTGGGAATCTGCCAGCTACCCAAATTATCCTTGGGTAATTTGACAGATCTGTAATATAAGCTCTGTGTATCAGTTCCATGTCATATTTGCTCGGTACTACTGAAAGCATGTTTTTGCCATTTTTCTTCTTCATCCATCATAATTAAAATAACCTAAAATGCTGATTACCAAGCTGTAACTTCAGTTCTGTTGTTATCAGCTGCTGTACCTGGTACGTGAAAGAAAGAGAAGACAAAGAATATTATTCTGTAGCTACAGTGAACAAAGTGCTCAGAGCATTGCAAAAATGGTCATTTAACTGACCAGATGCAATGTGGAACTAATATGAAAGTGAGTAAGAGCAGTATATAGCGTAATAAAACCTTTTTGTATTCACTTCTGCACAACAATTTTTCTCCCTCAGTAAAGACATTAAGTGCTCGTGTCATGGTTTAAACCCAGCCAGCAACTAAGCCCCACACAGCCATTCACTCACTCCCCCCTGGTGGGATGAGGGAGAGAACTGGAAGAGTAAAAGTGAGAAAACTCATGGGCTGAGATAAAGGCAGTTTAACAGGTAAAGCAAAAGCCATGTGCACAAGCAAAGCAAAGCAAGGAATTCATTCACCGCTTCCCATCGGCAGGCAGGTGTTCAGCCATCGCCAGGAGAGCAGGGCTCCATCACGCCTAACAGTTACTTGGGAAGACAAATGCCATCACTCCGAACAGCCCCCCCTTCCCTTCTTCCTCCCAGCTTTATATGCCGAGCATGACGTCATATGGTATGGGATATCCCTTTGGTCAGTTGGGCTCAGCTGTCCCAGCTGTGTCCCCTCCCAACTCCTTATCCCCCCCCCCCCCCCCCCCCCCCAGCCTCCTCGCTGGTGGCATTGGGTGAGGAGCAGAAAAGGCCTTGGCTCTGTGTAAGCATCGCTCAGCAGTAACAAAAACATCCCTGTGTTATCAACAGTTTCCAGCACAAATCCAAAACGTAGCCCCATACTAGCTACTGTGAAGAAAATTAACTCTATCCCAGCCAAAAGCAGCACAGCCTGAATGCTTAAAATCAAAAAAGATTTGCATAGGTGCAATGAGATTGTCATAAATCTGTTGTAGGCAACAGTCTATGTAATATATGCATAATTCAAAAGGAGAGAGATTGTAGATGAGTTTAGCGTATAAGTGAAATTCAGACACTGTAGTGCAGCAGCTCTACAATGCATAAGAAACGCATATTATCCTTATGCAGATTAAAGTATTGATTCTTCATCATTCTATAGTTTATCCATTAATATTCATGCAAACCCTCCAGGCTGGTCACCTTGCAAGAATGCACAGAGCACTGGAGGATCAGCTCTGTTTTATGTCGGCATTTCAGTGCTGGAGAGAGGTTTCTGTGCACCACAGTAACATGGCTTCCTGTGAGTGATATGCCTGCAGTTGCTGCTCAGTTGACTGTTTCTGATGATCTTGCTGCTGCTGCAAAAAAGGGTAAAGCTGCTGCCTCTAGATTTCCCGATGCAAAAATTGCACTTCAAGGCCGGATGGCAGCTTGAAGGTCACACACGCTGACGCCTCGTATGCCAGAGACAGGAAGCCTAATTTTAGCCCACAAGAAACTAGAGTGCTGATTAGAAAAAATGAGATTCTATAGTGCTTAAAAAGCTTTACAGGGGAAAATTATTCTTAGCACAAGATATCCCATCATACCTACGGGATGCAACACTTCAAGGATGTCAAAAGAAAAGGTTGCCATAATAGTGGTGGAAATGAATGAAAACTAATTAAACAATTGTCTAAAACAGTGAACGCTGAAAGAAACTGTGGATATAATAGGATTATATAGTGATTTGTTACCTTATGATTATCCAGCCTCACGGGATAATAGAGAAATAAGTAGCAAGCTATGGATCAAAGACATAGGGAATATTTATTGTTTTATTTCCTGGCATAAAAATTTCTACAAAAATCTGTAATGTGAACAGTAGACTATGCCACCTTTTCCTTCCACATGGGTCTGTCTTAAGGGAGAGCCTGTTCTCACCTGGCTTGCCAGGCACAAGTAGACAGGCTGTGTGGTGTCTGCCCAGGACGTACTGCAAAGTGCCAGTGGTTATTTCATGAATTGGAGTCTGGTGCCTTAAGCAAGGAAAGTTGTTTTGTTGAGAAAGGTTGTTTCACAGACAGCCCATTCCATTCATGATCACACATATTTTCCCTTTTTCCCCTTTTGTAGCCCATACCATTCTTGCAAAATATGATGCACTTGCTTTCAGGGAAAAGCAACACTCTCCCTGCACTCATTTTTAAAATTATGCTTAAGACAATTTAGTGGCCAGAAAAGAGCGGGGATAGAGAGGTGTGATGACCAGCTCCTTACAGATCACTTGGAACCACTGTTAAGAATGACACTGGGAATCTCTAGCTGGGCACAGTCCTGGAAGAGCTCAGCAGGGGTTTCATGGCTGCACAGCCAGCTCTGCATTCACACACTGGTTAAATTCAGTATACCAGTAACGCATTGCGCATGATAGAAACCAAAGATCAATGTTTTATTTTCCACATCCTTTGTTTTCATAATAAGGCAGCTTTGAAAAAGCATTTCTTGTCCCTCAGATTTCTTTTGAATTTTCATTTTCCTGTTTACAGTTACATATATTGTTTTGCATTCAGATAGTCTTCACTGAATAATTTTCAGTTCTCAAATTGTTATAAGAATAATTTCTGAACTTCATTTAATGCAATTACGAAACAAGGATAACCAATTCATAAAACATGCCACAAAGATTATTACCAACATTTCCCCTTTCCCAGAGTCCATTTTGCCCGTGTCAAATGATAAGAGTAATGTCAAGTTCCAGGTTTAGTTTTGTAAGTGTTTTTGAGCATGTTTTTCCTAAAGTTTTTAATAGAAAAATTAAAATAAACATGCCATGGAAGGAAGCAATAAGGTTAATGGAAACAGTACCCCATTCAAAAGTTCCAATAAAATTATCCTACAGGCACCCTGCCCACCAGATATGGTAAAATATGTCTGCTTGCATGTGCCTTTTGATGTACACCTGACTTGACACATCATTGGCATAAATTGCAGACTTTATGCTCATTAATCTACAGTGCATTTCTATGGCTTCTTTAGATGACAATTTTGAACTAAAAAATTGCACTGCCTAGATGTCCCTTTACTTCATTCTATATGGAGTTCTTGAAAATGCATTGCAAATAAGCAGTAGAACTGGCAAAAGGAAAACAGTGTTGAATTGTTTGGGGGTTATGTTCCCTCATTTTGCGCCTTCAGGCACAGTTTTGATTTGATTATAATGATATCTTTACCATTGGGGAATGTATGTTCCCATCCATGCTTTCAAAGTTCACATCAAGGTCAGAAATTTCATTTTGGACCTAGACTTCATATTCCAAGTCTGAAAAGTCTGATTTTTTTTCAGCATATAGAGTATGTAATTTCTCAAATTCAGGTAAATTTCAGGTAAAAGCAGTTAACATAAGAAACAGCCATACTGACTGAGACCAAAGACCTTTCTAGCACAGTATTCTGTCTTCAGCAGTGGCCATAACTGGATAAGCAGGGAGAAGTATCATTTATACTTGTCCTATTTTTATATTTCCCCTAATATTCACCCAGGCTCCACTTATTTTCAACTTAGGGACTGCCTGAACCAGATATGATATCTGTGTGTTTAGCTAAACTTCAGTGAATCTCTCCTCCATGAACTTGCCCAGTCTACCCTTAGACCAATACAAAATTTTAGCGTCCATCATTCTTTTGGCAAGATCAACTACCCACTACATGAAATCCACGTCGTTTTATTTGTTTTGAATCTGGCTCCTACTACCTTCATTTGATTTCCCCTGGCTCTTGGACAAGATACTGTGAAGAGAATGTGAACAACTGAGCCTTAACTGCACTGTATATGATTTTACAGACTACTATCACAGCCTGCAGCAGTCCTCTTTTCCAGGCTGAAAGATCCTGATTTATTTAATCATTCCTAAATACAGGAACTCTTCTGTGCTTTGCTTATCTTTTTAGACCTCTCATGGAGCCCTTCTCAGTTCTATTACAGCTTTCTGGAGATAGGGGTGGCCTGCGAGGGTGGCCAAAAATTATTGTCTAGGTGTAGACAGACCATGGATTTTCATATAATACCGTAATGCTATTCTCTGTTTTGTTATTTTTGCTTTTCTAATGATTTTTAACACTTGATTTGCCTTCTAACCATAACTGAGCTGATATGCTCAGAGACTTATGTACTGTAACTGGAATGCCTTACTCCAGAACATTCAGGATAAGGTTAGAAGACATTATCATAAGTATATGAAGTTAGGAATTAGGGGTTTTTTTTCTTATGTGCATCACCTGACATTTACCTATATTGAATTTATCTATTTTATTCTGTAGTCACTCACTATTATCTGATTTTCATTTGTCAAGTAAAAAAAAAAAAAAAAGCTGATTTATCTGTGCATAGTATCAGCATCCTCAAGACACATTATTAAAAAAGAGCTCAGTTTGTCCCATCAACACTGGATAACAGAAATTGCTCCTGCATGTGTCAAGGTACCTGCCCCATCTGTCCATGGTGGTCCCAGCAGGGATTTATTACAGTTTACTTCATAACAGTAAAATCCTTATGGAGGCTCCACTGTACTACATCCCCACTTCTCACGCTTTTGAACACATCTAAGGAAAGCTGCTCAGAAAATCTTCTGCAAGTTTTTAATTGAGCATTAAAATAAAGACACTTTGCAGAAATAGTTCCATTTCTAAACAGTCAGAAAAATTCAGGCAGAATTCTAGCAGACTCTTGTCTGTCTACCATCTCCAAAGATCAATCTTGATTTTTGCTACTAGCTTATAGTGCTGGTCACTCCCAGGTCAACAGGACACTAACATTCCCTAGGGCTTCCAGGTTTCAGTCTCTCTTCAACTAGCTAAAGGT
Source organism: Falco biarmicus (assembly GCF_023638135.1). Taxonomy (NCBI): domain Eukaryota; kingdom Metazoa; phylum Chordata; class Aves; order Falconiformes; family Falconidae; genus Falco; species Falco biarmicus. Next base: position 10,936,097 of record NC_079298.1, on the reverse strand, counting down.
CTTCTGGTAGCCTGTCTGGCTGCTATGGAGCCAAGACTCTTGGAAACTCTGGCAACTGACGAAAAAAGCCGACAATTCTTTTGAGGTTTTTTTTCATTTTAATAAATGGTTTAAACGGGCTGATCAGTTTGTGCTGATGTTATTTATTAGTGGACAAACAAAACTAACAAGAATTGTGTTACTTTCTGCCTGCAATTGCAAGTAGTTTTCAAGGCTTTGCTGTATAGTATCTATTCCTTCTCTGAAAAAAAAAACCAAAATAAAAAAAAACCACCAAAACAACCAACACTTGATTGTCTTTGAAAAGGAAAATAATGTAGGATTTTTACTGTACATAAATATTTGGGTTGGGGGGTGTGTGTGTCTAACTTTAGTTCCAATTTAAAAAAGATTAGGCAAGGAAAATTTGAAAAACTTTTGCAGAACTAAACTCCTGCATAACCTCTGCCATGCACAATTTGTGCACTGGAAGTGAGGAAAGAATGTTTTTGGTTTAGATTCCTGCTAGCTTCACATGATACTTTTTCTTCAATTTCAAAGATGTTAATTACAAATATGTTCATTATTTCATAAGTCACAGAATTAGGATACCTAAAACCAAATCTATAAAGTTGTCAATGGACAGAGAAAATACTTCAGATTTATTTCCTATTTATAGCCTATTTATACTGGTAACTAATTCTTCAGAGTGAAAAGATTACGTATACACCTTTCAATTCCCTAATTAATTCTTTCATTGCCATATAAGGAACTTCACACTTGAATAATCAACTACTTGATGGCTTCCCATAAAAAAATGAAATCAACAATACAAACATCGTTTAGATTCACATAATAAGGGGGAGGAGGGTGACCAACAGACAGAAAAACATCACAAATTTAAATAATTCTAGAGCATATTTTAATTTAAAACTGCCTGGCATACTTGTTGCCTGAAAAGCTTCAGCTATATTGGAATTTCAAAACACCTGTTTTCAGAGCAGCATCTATTTCCTGTTAGTATTTAAAAATATTCAAATGTATCTACTTCTATGGGTGAGAACCACAAGCAGAAAAACCCAGACTTCTAAGCTTTCTTAGGATTCTCATATAGATCTTTTCTCATAGGTCTGCCATATCTTGCTACTCTAATTCATGCAGATGATCTTTACTGCCACTGATTTAAAAGGGCAAATTGAATGATGAAGGGTTGCAGTACAGATCTATTGCATCTCAGATTTCATATCTCCCCAAAAAGCCAAAACTTTTTGGCAGCATCATTAAAGTACCTGCTGTTCTTAAAGTTGAAAATAAAGAATACGCTTCAGCTACTCTTTGACTACACAAATCAGTAGTTGCAAAGATCGTATGATTGTTCTTTTAGTACAGGGAAGATTCTCAGTAGTTTTAATAGAACTATTCCTGTGTGATTTTTATTTTTTTTTAGAAGACAAAATCTAATCATTTTAACCCACAGATTAAAGTGCCTTTCTCCTTCCATTATATAAATCCTACACCAGAGTAGAAGACAAAATCATATCTGTCTCCATTATGACGTGAAATGAGACAGTTTTTATACTATATTGACAGAAATCTTTATCTCCAGGGGCCTGCATTTGCTCTTACTGAAGTTAATGCAAAAAATCTAATTGGTTTCAATGACAGCAGGATATAGACTGAGGCTCCATTCATTGGCCTTTCTGGAAGAAACATAAGGAAAACATTTGTGACCATTATCTCCTCTCTATGACCATTTATCCTGTCTTTTTGGTTTGCCCCATATTTCAAGATTTTAATAGTTAACATCATTGCTGGGGCTAGAAAGAAACAGCCATGTGGGAAATTTATTTCTTGGGCACCTATGAATGACTTTACACTGCCAGATCTCAGAGACTGGTGGCTGGCTGGTCTCCGGCTCTGTTCCACAGTGTCAACTTCTACGTTGGAAATTGTTCATTTCCCGAAAAGATGCACAGAATTATATTTGGGTCTTGCATTAAACATATAGTTGATTTTTATACATGAGCCTGAAAATGCAAAGCATTATATTAACTGGGTTAGATTGTCATGAAAGTACTGAAAGTCAAATTTATAAGGTCAAGCCATACTCCCAACATACTGAACTCTTACAGCATTCTCCACTACTCCTTCACAAAAATAATTGTGCACATCTCCAACCTTTCAAATAAGTACCTATGGAAGACTGTATGACCATCCACATTTCCGCTGAAAAGAAACAAGAGAAAGAGGATTTACCACTTCCTAAAACTTGGTTTTGCAAAATCAAGGCCAAATTGTAGATGCTTGCCTTTGGTTGAAGCTGCAGACATTTAGTAATTCTCACATTCTCAAAAAGCCAATTCTAAATGGCCTCTAAAATTCTTTGGGAATTTCTAAGGCAAATGCAACACAAGTTTGATTCCTAATTGTATTTCATAATATTCATACAAATGGCAGTTTAAAGGCAAAGAGGAAAATAAAAATCTTCAGTTGCAACATCCCAGTAGTAAACATTTTTGCAAATACAGGAGTCTAGGTCTCCCTGTGTGCTCAGCTTTTATTCTGAAAATGAGCACCACAGGCCAGGACAAAGCTGGAGCAACGACAAGAGTATGCACATTACATGGAAACAAGGGAGGGAGAAACATGGAAAAGGCAAAGATGTTTTCACAGCACAAGTCATTTCATATAAAAATATCTTGCTTCTATTTTAATTTTTTCCCCTAGGGGTGTTTGTAGTTGTTGCTTTACTCACCCCACACCCCCACCCCCAATATACTTGAAATAAAGCAGACAGTACCAGTGAAAATTTATGCAGTAATTCAGTGAAGAAAATTAGAAGGGAAGAACAATGGTCCATGGCCAGACAGGAACAGGGAAGCTCAGCCACTATTCCCAAACAGAATGACAGAAAAGGTCAGAATTCACACTGCTTACATTAATATTGCAAACCCACATTTTAAGAATTGGGGAAAAAAACTGAAATTAATTCATTGTTTGCTGGTTTCCATATCCTCAAATCCTCTCAGCAATCAAATCTAACACTAGTACAAGGTGACTATCTCAAGTATCTTTCTAAAAGATTGTCTGATTACTTTGTTCACTCAAACCAAGTGTCTCCACACTGCTAGAAAAAGTATTTTCATAAGTAGAGCCCAGTTGCAATCTAGTCACATACTAATAATACACAGCTCTTTTCTGAGGCATATTATTTACATTATGGATTTATTATTGTCTTCTGTTATGTTGACACGAAATAATCTTTCATCTCCCTCTGTGTTAAAGGAGTGCAAGCGTCCTTTGCTCAGTAAATAATTCAAAGACATATAAATATTTTAAGAACAATAAGCAGTAAATTTTGGAGCAGTGGAAGAGAAGTGAAATTAGTTATTTGTAGCTGAGATCTTGATTGCAGCAGCATAATTGTTTTTCAGTTTTCATTATCCTACAGTGAACCAAATTTCTCCCTTTACTTTCAGGCCCTGAATATTTAGTTTCATCTCCAAGAGTAATTTTTATGAAAAAACACAGAAGCATTCAAGCATGAACTTCCCATGCTTTCAAAATTCCTGTGCAAAACAAAAGGAAATTTACTTTTAATAATTTGTTTGTCCTGCATACATCTTAAGTATGGCATATGAATCTTTTTCATAAATAGTGTTTATGTCTCCTCACAGATTACTTGAATATAATTAACTAGTGAGAAATTTTCAGTCAATATGAGTTTTTTCTTTATCAAGCTGAAAAAACAAAGACGAAAATTTCTAATTCTTTTTATATTCACATAGAAACTACAGTTGAAATGATGAATCAAAACTGACCTACAGTCAAAAATAATAAAAGTTTAGAAAGCTGAATGATGTGCAGACACAGCTAAAATTCATTTGGGAATCACTTATTGCTACTTATTTTTCTGTGATCTGAGGCCGGCCCTCAGATCTGTAATGCAGATCTCCAAATCCTGGAATAAGACAGGCTATAAGGCCTCATAGGAGCTCCACATTAATATTGTTAGTCCATTCGCATGTCATTTTCTTTTCCCTAAAAGATTAGCACAAAATTTGTGTACCCCTTTCTCTTCTCAGTGTTAGATAGGCCTGGTCTAAAACACGTGAAAGCAGTAGATCTTGAGCCTCTATGCAGTAGTGAATTTAAGGCACAGCTGATCCGGTATTAATTGTAAAATACAAAGCATGAAAAGTTTCAGAAAAAGATATAAAGCTATAGATTGCTTTGGTTCATTGCTCACAGAACAAACAACAGCCCATCTCTGAGCAGTCAAGCCCTGTTGCTCCCCCTCTCTCTCTCTGAAAGGATATTTTATAACTGAGCATTTGGCTGCAGTTCTTCAACATGGATTTGACAGTTGCAAACCTCACTGCTACAGACAAGTGGCTAAATCCCCACAAATTTACAGCTTCAATTTAAATCACGCTTCTAAAACACAGACAATGCAAAATCCAGACAATAATCTCTGTTTGATCAGATGTTTTCTATAAAGATGTTTGCAGATATACTTGGGTTAATTGGGGTTTTTTTAGCCATTTATGCACATATTAAAAAAGGAACCATGGCCCGTGCTTTAGTAAATTATAAGTGGGGGACCCCATCCAGCCCCCTTCATCACACTACACTGTGTGATAAATACAGGACTTGGAAATCAGGGAACTCTTTACAGATGAAAAAGAAACATTTTGAGGAGGTGAGATGGCCAGGAGTGTAGAAGTTAGGGATAGACTTCACTTGATTTCTCAAAGCGATACAGCCTTTGAAAAATCTTTGTTGATTTAAAACAAGGAGGTTTTATAAGTTTTGGTTTAAATCCATTTCTCTTCACCCTACTGTGCCTTTCCTTAGCTTTCTCCTGAACATGGCTTGTTATCCTTTGGGTTTTTTCCTCTTCCTGTTTGTTTTAGAAGCTGAGGGTTATATATATTAACAAAAAAAAAAAAAAAAAGAAAACCACCAAAAAACACTCTGAAGTCCAGCAGAAGTTTAGTAGCTTCCCCTGTGACCTTGATACAGATCAAGGACAGACTTGACATAAAACTGCTGAAAGACAGTAGCAACAAAAATTGGAAACATCCCATTAGAAAGGACAGGAGAAATAACCCCTTCAATCCCCAGAAATATCGGAGATAAAATTGATACATTTGCCTACTCCCAAACATAAAAGCAACTATTTCAGTGCTGCAACTACCTTTTCAAACATGTTTCTAACCCTACAAGAAAGCAGACTGTAAACTGGTGAACAGATTCATCAACCAGTAAAAAGAATTTAAATTACTGATGTGAGCATTTATCAAATTATCTAAATTTATCTAATTTTCTCATGAGAATTTTAGCACGCTATATTTTCAAACCCAAACCAAAGTACTGGAATATACCTAACCAATATTATTCCAGCTCCAGACATCTAAGGCCAGACAGATATTTCCCCCTCATACAGCACCTTTACAGGCCCTTGCTTTGGTAGCTCCCAGAACATCTGTAGAGGATTGTACCTGGAAAACTGCAGGACCAGGTGGCTTTTAAATTTTGACCAAATTTCAAACTTAACTCCCTGTCCTGGTTAGTCTACAACCTCTATCTTGTAATTTTTGGTCAGACACGGTGTTTCAGATTAGTTTTATTACAACCAGAGTGACAGTTGAGGGTCCATTATATGTATCACAGTGAAATATTTGAAAAAAGATTACTGTGGGAACTTCAAGAAATTATCAGCATAACCATGGATTTTGTTTAGATTAGTTTATGAGGAAAAAACATGATAACAAGACATCCTAATTGACTGTATCCCATGGACTTTAAAAGTGTCAGAGCAATTTAGCCTTTAAAGCACTACATAAAATATTTTATCACATCTTTGCCTCAGTAACTTTAATAAACTACACAGCCTTCAGGGACCAGGCTCCTTATAAATTAACTGCCTTCAACTTGCTGCACAAGGGTCTTTATCTCTTGTCAGCTTAATTATGTGTTTAATTTTATTTTTAACATTTTTTAAAATGACCCACACCAAGAGAAGCCTAGATTGTTTAATTAAACAAATGAATATGGTTATATCTAGCATGATCAAAGCACTCATTTGTCATACTAATGTTTTATATGGAGCTGATAGTTCCGTTGTAGTACCAATACACTAGTTTAGACTAAAGTTTATCAGCTCACCTTTCCAGCAATAATTTAAATTTTAACTTTGTTCCATCACCTTCCTACAACTAATTGGCTGTAGCTTTTCCCCAGTGTCTCAACAGAAGCTAGACTCTAATAAAGTTATTAAGCAATTACTAATAAATTATTGCTTATGCATGTGTGTTCCAAATTTACACTCTACTATAGAAAGCAGCAAATGAGTGTTTCGGTAGCAGAACACAGTTGCACAACACTTAACTTTTCAGCAGCAAGATTTCTATTTTAAATATGGGACTAAAATAAAAAAAAAGTATTAGGTGTTACAGATCTACAGTAAAACCTGGAAGGAAGACCTTATCTGAGGCTTGAGGTGCTTAAGAACAGCATCACCACTAGCCAGCACCTGGAGTGAAACACGCTGTCAACACAACACAGAGGGAAAGAAGGGAGAGGTCCAGGAGCCAGGCTCCAAGCTCCGAGCTGCACAGCATCAGCCTCCTTCGATAGCATTCTTTCCTGTGATCCCCAAGCAAATCCTTTCTCACAAAATTCATCAAGAGGAAGGGCATCACAGCTACAGCACTGACACTCAGGACATGCAAGTCTTTCTCCCAAATCCCACCTGTCCAATAAGACCTCAACCCATGCCTCCAAGTGCATTAGCCACTTACGGTATAGGGTAACATAACAGGGAGGAGAGACTCAGTTCTTTCTGCTGTTAGTTGCATGAAGTGGGAGGAGAAAGGAGGGAAATAAAGATTCCCAGTTCTAGCCCTCAGGACAACACCTACAATAGGGGTCTGTATCGCACTATATGATCCCAAGGACTGTTTCACATTTTACACTGAAATGTCATAAAATCAGAACAAAATAATTAGACACTGGGTCATTCTAACACCCTGTGGCAACACAGAGCGACAAGGTTGCAGTCAGGCATACATTCACTTTCACTTTGTTGCAAAAAAGTGAGAAGATCTGATGGGAGAATAATCCTCTCACCTTTCTCTTCCAAAATAACCTCTAGATCAGAGACCTCATCCAGGAATGAGACCTAGGTCTCACACACTCAGGGGAAGCGCTCCAAACACTGAACTACTGCATACCAGCAGTGCAGAAGGAAGGACAACAGCAGCACAGTAGTTTTGGGTTGGAAACAAGAGGTATTTGATACCTAAATTCAGTATGGCTTCTCAAATGCAAAGTTACAGTGAAAGGATAACACACTCGAGGCACCAAGTACTAAGCCCTTTATGTCAGCTGTATTTAAGTTACCAACTTCCACATTTGAGAGAGTAAGGAAGTAAGAAAGGGAGCTAATGGGATTTTGAGGAGACCCAAGGCAAAGGAAGCACTTTGGGAGCTGATGGGAAGGCACAGCAGCAATGGCACCCTGTCTTTCTGGAAGCTGTATCTCATTTTGGGGGCTCTCCATATTCCCACTTTCCCCCTAGCATCAAGCTTTTTCCATTGTACTGTTATTAGTATTTCAGTCTCATGATTTTTCAGCAAATATTTTGATTTTTTTTTTTTTTTTTTTTGGACTGACCCATGACCTGTGAACGCCAGGACTGGCGATAACAATATGGTAAATTTTCCTGCTTTAACATTAACATATCTTATTTGTCCCTTGCAAGAAACTCCTTGAAAGTCATAATCATGTAACACAGTAAAGAAAATCAGTTGTTTCATACACTGAAGTCCTGTAACAACCTTCGTTCACCAGCCATGTAACAGAGTCCATGGAAGCCATGACAGCAGGTGTATGTCTGGTAATATGATGAAGGGGTAAGCACAAGCTGTTTCCCTACGAAACCATACAGTATCTGGTCACCAGGTTCACCACTTCTAGAAAACAGAGCAGTAAGAGTGGCTAATGGTGACAAAAACCTTCACATCGCTGAAATGCCAACTATCACAATGGCTAATTTGTACCAGGGCTTTTTCTAAATATGGATTTGAAACTCAGGTCGGTGGAAGCCAAATTTATATTTTTCGAAACCTTCAGTGCCAGGATGACACCAGGCAATAGATGGGAACAGTACATAGTGACGCAAGTTTGATTGATGATGGCTGCACTGTGCATGTGATATGCACAGTAACTTCAGAAAGTGATAGAAAGCACCTAGAAAAAGTCCACTTTGAAGGTTAAAGCTGACAGAACCTTTATATACGTGGGAAGATGCCAGTGGAAGAGCAATAACTTTTAAGAAAGCCACAAGTAAAAAGCTGAAAAGTACAATTGCAAGACCTTGTGGAATTTATGGCTTGCTTGGTTAATATGTCTGGCTGGCTGACTGATAGTTCCATTGTGGTAATAATACAATAGTTTAAAGTGAAGTTCAACTGTCCATCTTTCTAGACAAAATGTAGAACTTTCACTTTGTTTTACAGTGCCCCTCAGACCAGCAACAAATGACTGCCAGTTTTCCCAAATACACTGCAGGTGCTAATAAGTTATTAGCCAGTTAGTTTTTTGCCACATGCATCTAGGCATACCAGTTAGTACATGAAATTTAAAGACCCATTTATACTTAATAGGAAAGTTTGAGATTGAGAAGGATTTTAGCTAGAATGCTTGTTTATATAAAAGCCGCATTTTGGCATTTTCTTGCACTTCTTTTTTGGAAGCCCTTTAGTTTTGGAAATTTCATTTGTTTCTCTGCTTTTGTCTTAATTTGAAACCATTATGCTTTACTCGTTACTCTCCATAGAAATGTATTATTTTATCAATGAAGCATGATGACTTCAAGGAAGAAAGAGAACAATCTTTTCAAGATTAAAATGTCAAAATCTTGTTTTAGTATAAGCACACTGTGACAACTACATATCTCAGGGGTAAATGCACTGACCAGGCAATGGACTGAACCATCAAATGAAAGAAAAGAATTGATTTAAAAGGTACTATCCCAGTTTCTCCCTAGCTGCATTAAAGGTATGATTGGCAGCACCCTCTTTTCAAGCTTCTTGAATCTTATCTACTAAGAGTGGGTTTCCGTTGTCAAAATTATGATTAACAATTGAAGCCAAAACTCCCCACAATAACCATTCAGACACTAAGATGCTCCTTTGATTGTTGCATGAATTCTGACCAGATTACAAAGTCTCATAAAAATCACAATTTTCTCATCTCTGCACAACTGTGTTAAAACCTCAACTAAACTCCCCAAATATTAGTCTTCTAATTTGTGGCAGTCATCATGTTTTCCTCTTAGGTTCAGTTGCTGCTCTGGAAAATAAGCCAAAAGCCATTCCTCCCATAGTCCTGATTTCTCTGTTCTCAATGATGAAGCACTGTGGGGGAGGAAGCCTTCCGAAGGTAGAAGACAAGAGCTAGATCTAAAGAATTAAAGGAAGGAAGGAAAAAGTGACACAGACTGCTCAAGAAACAGCTTAAAGATAGGAGATTGTACCTAATGGCCTGTCCACTCCACTACGGAACGCCAGAACTGGGTTTATAGCTGGGTATCAGAATGGCTTAGCCACTTCAGCCCCTGCATACCTTTGTCTCAGAGATGGGTATTCAGATACCCCACAGTCCCTGCCTCAGAAGTGCCATGCTGCTGGCCAAATGAAAGCACCTCTCATCTGCTCATGAGGCATATACAAACCAAACATCTGGTATCATGCCTGTATGCAACAGGGTGTCCAAATCAAGATTGTCCAACATCCTTAACCTTGACCGTTTACATGGAGGTGACTGTGCTGTCTTAATAGTGCTCCCTTTTTATAGATTGATGTAGTTATATTTTTATATATACACACATCTAGGCAGCCCATTAGATTAAATAATTACTTCATATCTATCGGGTGGGGGTGAAGCAATCCTCACTTACTGCAGCTCTAAAAAAAAAATAGCATACTGTAAATTACATTTGCTTTTATACATCAGAAGAATCAGAGTCCCACTCCACTTGCTAAGAACATCATTATTTCTAGTAGCATGCTATACTACTTTTACTTATAGTGCAGGAATGGTTTTCTTAAGCAGTAGTCAGCAGCTTTCAGAAGTTAAGTGTGTCATGTAAAGTCATCAGCTATTTTACTTAAATTGAGAACTCCATTCTAGGTCAGTACCAGTTAAATGTCCATTTTATTTCTTCTATGCCTTTCTCATTTGCTGAAAGCTTGAGCAACAGCACACCTTAGGTTAATCCTAACATTTTAATTAGTTTGGAGCCGACAGCTATTTGTACTTTCGGTAACAAATTTTAGAGTCACTGGAAAGTAGATTAGTCTGTAATTTAGGAAAGCTTGTTCATGTGTTTCATTTCTCTGTGAAAGACAGACACGCTCATGAGATTAAGCTCTAGCCTGGCAGAGAACTGTTTTTGCTAGCACCTATTTGCTTCCGATGTCATAAATCACGTTTAAACCCTGACTTACCTGGCCTGCTGGTGGCAAATAGTCAGCATAAGACACACACTCATTTGCAGGTAGAGTACTCTGAGAAGTATTCCCATTTTTGGAGATACTGGCTAGCTGTTGAACTGATTTAGCCTTCCTTAGTTCTTTTCTTGTCATACATGTGCTGCTCCAATACAACTGCCTATGGAGGCTGCTGTGTTTACAAGCAAATTAAGTTGGTCGGGACACCATCTTTCACACCTCTTGCTTGTCTACCTCTACATACATATTTCTAGAAGAAATGTATTACCAGTACTCTTAGTTATGTTAAGCTACAGGACATCATTCATGACAGAAAGAAAACTAATGTACTCACAGGTAAGGTCTTGTTGGAAGGGTTGTGGTTTGGGTTTTTTTGTGGTCTGTTTCTTGGGATTTTTTTGGTGTTTGTTTTTTGGGTGTTTTATATATACATATAAGATATTGAGAGGAAACCGGTTCTTCAGATATAGAAAGTGGCCATGGCAGTTTGACCGGGTCATGTCAGATTTAGCCAGTGACAAAAAATTATGCACCAGTCATCATTCTTCAATATATACTCCAGGGAACGAGAGGGAGATGAAAACCTGTTCCAGAGCATACAAATAGTCTTTCTTTGTAACTCTAGACACTACACACACACACCTGGGTGGGTGTGTGGTGGTGTTTTTTTCAGATGTCTTACAATATTGTAAAATTATAATTTTGAACTTTACAAATTCATTCACTGCTGTACCATCAGATTTCAACCTCACATGTGCTTCCATAAATAAAATAGGAATGCTTTTGCTGTTACAGACACTGGAAATGACTAGATAATGCATTTCACAGCCATGCCAATGGTTATTTTCTTTCACTCATCATCTTTTGTTCACTGCCAGTTATTTCAGTTGGCAGATGTAGTTTCACAATCCTCTATAATTGTATCTGCTAGCATTGCATAGCTGAAAGTTCCTCCCAAGAGCATCTTTAGATATTTCTTATGTCCACTGCAGGTCTGTTTCCCATTAGTTATTTCCTTACAGAATAATTTCTTCAGTAAATGCCTCTTATCCAACTGTGGAAGGCTTTATCTGACTGTGATAGGAAATGGTACCACACATTCCCTTTTCAGCTTCTGGCTAGCCTGGCACAAAAATGAAGTGACTGTGCTCCTCAATAAGAGCTCAACTAACCCCGCTGCAGATGTTTCTATATTTTCTCTTTCTATAATATTCGTTCATATTCCCACAGGCGTTGGCCAGAGAAGAGCCTATCAGAGGTTCTCCCTACCAAAGGGGAAAAAGGAGCAGAATAATGTAGAATATGCTAGATCAGATCAGTTTAGTGCCCAGTAAACACACATCTAACTACACATTGATTTAAAACATTTTAAGAAATTATACAGGTATTTTGACAGTGGGTATAAACAAGTGATACATTACAGATGTTAGAACAGATCCAGTAATTCATCCAAAGTATTTTTTCTACAAAATACAAGCTTTTTTACTTAAACGGGGATATTTATTTTACCCTGGCCCTATAAGTGACCAAACACTATCTAATCAACATTTAACATTTTCCCCACCATTTAGTAAAGGTATTTTAGTCTACTTTTGGCAATTGATTTTATTAATAACAAAAAATTCCATTTCTCTTGCTAGAAATATTTTGAAACCCCATGCATATATACACACAGCAAGTGAGTACACAACTGTTGTAAATACAGTGGAAAAACTTAAAATTTAGCCTTTGCTAAAATGCAATTTGATTTTTCAGTTATATTAGAGTCATTACAAACACTAATCTACAGCTGGTAGTCAACTGTTCCCTCACTTCTATGCAATTAAAGATGGGTATAAAAGTCTAAAAAAATGTGGAAATGCTATTAAAATTTAAATATAAAAAAATACTGCTGAAACCTTATTTTTTTGAACATATAATGAGGACCTATTTGAATTAGAACCTATTTCTTATATCATTGAATCACAGATTCATAGAATGGTTTGGGTTGGAAGGAACCTTTAAATATAATCTAGTTCCAACCTCCCTGCCACGGGCAGGGACACCTTCCACCAGACCAGGTTGCTCCAAGCCCCATCCAGCCTGGCCTTGAACACTGCCAGGGATGGGGCATCCACAGCTGCTCTGGGCAGCCTGTGCCAGTGGCTCACCGTCCTCACAGTAAAGCTTATATCTTCCTTATATCTAATCCAAATCTCCCCTCTTTCAGTTTGAAGCCGTTCCCCCTTGTCCTATGGCTACATGCCCTTGTAAAATGTCCCTCTCCAGGTTTCTTGTAGCCCCCTTTAGGTGCTGGGTGGCTGCTATAAGGTGTCCCTGGAGCCTTCTCTTCTCCAGGCTGAACAACCCCAACTCTCTCAGCCTGGCTGCACAGGAGAGCTGCTCCAGCCTCTGATCATCTTTGTGGCCCTTCTCTGGACTCGCTCCAACAGGTCCATGTCCCTCTTATGTTGGGGGCCCCACAGCTGAATGCAGTACTCCAGGTGGGGAATCACATGAGCATTGTAGAAAGGAAGAATATCCTCCCTTGACCACACTTTTGATGCAGCCCAGGTTATGGTTGGCTTTCTGGGCTGCAAACATACATTGCCAGGTCATGTTGAGCTTCTTGTCCACCTGCACCCGCAAGTCCTCCTCCTCAAGGCTGCTTTCAATCCATTCTCTCTCCAGCCTGTGTTTGTGCTTGGGATTGCCCCAATCCGTGTGCAGGACCTTGCACCTGGCCTTGTTGAACTTCACGAGGCTCGCAAGGGCCCACCTCTCAAGCCTGTCAAGGTCCCTTTAGACTGCACCCCTTCCCTCCAGCATATAGATTGCACCACACAGCTTGGCACCATCAGCAAACTTGCTGGTAATAAATGGTTTACTGTAATCTGGATCCCAGTCTCCTGCTTTGTACTTCTGACATACGCTGTAATAAGTATTGCAGGAGAAGAGACACCCATCTACCCCAACCAAATTTTTATACTCTTGCTGTTATTATTTTCCACTTCACTTTACGTGGGTTTCTATTTATGACCTTATGAGCCCCAAACAATTTCTGGTCTAAGGAAGAAGGGAAGTAGAAGAATAATATTTAGAATCATTAAAGGGAAATTGTATATTTGCTCATCCCACCCCACTCTGCTTCTTGCATCAAGTGATGAAAATACTAGTCTTAATTACCGAATTATATTCAGCGAGTTTTCAGTATGTTTCCCCTCTTCACTCACTGTACCCAGTGGGCAGAGGAAAGATTCTCCAGTCAGTACTTATTAGATTTGCTAGTTAGTGTAGGATGTTTTCTCATTCCCAGAATATAATTCAGGAACTAAAACTACAGAAACACTGGACTTCTCATTGGAATAATTTGTAATTTATACCTAGATTCTTTTCTAAATTAGCAATAAAAAGAGAAACACAACAAAAAACCTGCAGAAAATCTACCCAAGATGAATGACTATAACTAGACCAGAGGAAATGTTTCTAATTTTAAAGGTATTTAAATTTTTCCTTAGGCAGTTTAAAAAAATACCCATCGTTCTTTGCAAAGTATACTTAAAAATGAAAGCACTATAAATTTATTTTTACAGACAATGAGCAATCAAAATTTATAAGGCTCTCAAAATATTAATTAAAATTTAATATCTTTTCTTGAAAAAGGTGGTAAGTTCTTTTATGTACCTGAAAATCTTCATTTAAAAAAATCCTCCTCTTTTGCAAGAAAAATCGTTACATTAAGAAACATCAACGAGGTGTAACAATAAACTATTCTTGTGATTTACATTCTTTCATTCAGAGAAGAAAATTCACTACATCATAATAAAACTAGTTGCTCACTTCAGGGCAGCAGCTGTACCAAACCCTACACAGCATAAGATATTGGGATGCCTCCTGTCAAGAAAATGGAAAGAATAGCTAGTCTAACAGCATCCAGCCTGGGAAATACAGATACTCACCAGTATCTGGAAAAGCTACCCAGCAGTGATATTACAACAGAGACAAGTAGTATAACCCACTTCTCAATCCTCTAGTCAATTGGAGCTGTGAAGTGGCACCTTGTACTTCACTAATGTGAAACTCTCAAGAATGTCCAACAGTTGGGTGCTGTTAAGTATTTTGCTGAAATCTAAAGTCCTTCAGCTAGAAAGCCTAATAGGATATGTATGAAAATCATGCTAAGTATTACTAAGGATGTGACAAATCATATGATAGGAAAAGCTTCAAAGCCCAGCAGCATGTGCCAATCTGTGCCCTGATTACTGATTAACATTCGGAAACATTTCAGAGAGAAGCCTGACTCGACAGGATTGGAAGTGATATATGTTATGAGAGAGGTACATTCATTTTCATAAGTGACTCTTCAGAGACTTTTGATAATTCCCAGAGGGACCTCCCTCTAATGATTTAACAAAGTGATCAACGATCAAGGCACCTAGAATTCATGAACAGCATGACACTGCCTCCCTTTCATGTCTGACATCCTAAGGACAAAGAAACTATGAAAGGTTCACAGCCGTAACAAAACTGAGAGTTGTTAAAACACAGCACTAGAGTGGTAATGATGGCAGTTACAAAGGAATTAGCCTGAACTCAGCAAAACTTTCCATAAAACAAACTATTCTAGAAAAACTACTCTCTAATGTTCTTCAGTATAAATCAATGATACCTTTCACACAGGTCCCACATTCCTCCATTATGACTCCACTAACCTATATTAGTTGGATTACCGTTTGATACTCAGATCAGTGAGGCAACTTCAACATCCAGTCCTTTTGTTACGCATTACCTGTAAGACTGCCCAGCTACTTTCAGTTGCTGCTGCTGTTTTCTTTATGTTCACTTTTCAATAACATTCAGCACAGACTGACACAGTGTCATGACAAAGAAAAAAAAAAGTATGCTTTATTATGCCATATTCAGTACTCCAGAATGCCATAAGAGAGGAGTAACATGCTGTACTAGGTGTTGTTTACTATGAAGATCCTACAATTTTTGCTAGAACATTACCAACTACTAAAGAACTCTCTGTGCATTCATAAATCTGCAATATAAAGAAACCATGGACTGGTACACATAAAAAAGAAACTAACGGGACAAGAAGTCACTAGGAAAATAATATTAATACTGTATCAGCTTCTCATGAAGCTCAGACAGACACAAAAAGGAGGAAGTGAAGCTGAAAGGGATGCTACAGCCCATATGGTACCATAAGAAAAATTCTTCCTAGAGATCAGCATCTGGGGCCAGCAGATGCCAGGTTTGCCTAATGAGAGGCCACAGCAGTTAACAACACTATGGCAGGTTGAAGGGCAAGGGAAACAGACTGATTCTTAAGTACAATCTACAGCAGCAAAATGCAGATCTATATAAAAAAGCTATTGCCACAGCAGATAGGAACACTGCAATCATATTAAAAGAGAAGAAAGTAACTTAAAAAATCTTAACCATCAGACAGGCGTTTACGACTCCCATATACTGCAATCGAGCTTTGTTAGCAATGCACTATTTGTGTATGATAATGAAGCATAAATTTTTCTGGCACATATGGAATTGGATCCTAGACCCTTTCCCACATCCCTATTACTTAGCAGTTACTAAAAATCAGGTTCACTGACTTCAATATGATGTTTGCCCAGATTCTGTTTCAAGTCCTTTCTTTTCACTCTTGAAGGAGTTAGGCTCATTTGCCTAATTAAACTGCTTTGGTTGTTAAGAAGGCGAGAACATGTTCCAGCAAGTCAGGATACATTTCCTTGAGGAACAGGAATTCTGGGAGTTCTTTTTCTATTAATTGATCCATTTATGTAACTACAAGAACTATGAGATAAACATGCACTGAGTAATATATAATTTTATGGCAAAACAGGTAAATGTAGCTTAACCTAACGCAACTGAAGCCTACAGAAAGCACTGGCAGCGACCTCTGTTAGAGCACCTTAGGATCTGGCACTGAAGCTGGAAGATCTGAGGGGCAGTTACTAAGTAAAGAAACCAATAAATTATGTCAACTGAAATGTGTGGTCTTTCTGCTGTTATGAATGTTTTTCAAAACAATATTTGAAATGTTGCCTTAAGGGAACCCTGATCAGTTCAATATATTTCATAGAACTTTCAAAAGCCAGTTCCATGCCAAGCATTGAACTATTTACTTTTTTTTTTAAGGAAAAAAAAAAAAAAAAGCTGCTTAACATTACTAAACATTGACTGTGGAAATGAGGTTCAGGTAAACATTACATGATTAGACCCTGACCCAATATATTATAAAATATATATATTTAAATAGAACATAAATTCTTTTTAACAAAGATGAGACACTTGTGAACAGATGAAGAGTCTAGACTGATATTTTATTCATAATTTAATAATGCTGCTGTTTGTATTCTCCCCCCTCTAAGAGAAGATTATACCCAGAATTGCCATCAAGACAAGAAGCACTTCAAACTACACAAAGATTTGCACTTTTCAAAACTCTTTGGCATTTGAACATAATGTTTTGTTAAAGGTCCTCTTTGTGCCCATGAGACAGATAGGATCCCAGTTCGTGCTCTTCCTCTTTTATCCTTTGTAGGACCTTGCACCATTTCTAAACAAAGAGTTTCTAACTTCTCAGTGGACAAAATCCAAACCTCTATGAAAACAGAGAGAGAGAGAGAATACTCCTTGTCCATAGGAACGTTTTGATAAGGACCTCTGTAGCATGTTGACTGCAGCTATTCTTAGTTTTCATTCTCTTTCCATTTTATTCCATCACTGTCTTTCCTCCTAAATTAACACAAATGTCTTGCAAAATTTATAGATCTGGCAGAAAATTTTTATTTTGAAGGCATTGTAAAAATAGGTCTATTTTTAATGTTTTGCTAGCTGCTTGGTAGGTTACACACAAACCCACAATGGAAAACACTGCAAGTAATTTTCAGTGAAAACTCTTTTGGTAACCCCTGTCTAAAATTTGATTACTGTATTTGGTACATTGATTTAGCAATGGAAGTAATAACAATATCATCATTTTAAACTTCCTTGCAGGAGTGTTGTAGAGATACACTTAAAAGTTCATGTTTGTGTAGTTTTCCCTGTCTGCTTTAAATTATGAAATGCATTATTTAAGAAGAGTGATAACAGGTTTAATTGCAAATAAAAACAGGGTGTATCTTTGAAAAGTGCCCCTGTGAGACGTTACAACTAAACTCAGTACTATAGGAACAGCACATAAAACTTGACAGATTATAGAAAAAAGCCTAGTGACAGTTTTCATGGTCTGTTCACTCAATATTGCATTTCTGAAGAAAGCAGTCTTAGTTCAGTTTGCTCAGTGAGGCACAGAAATGCTTACTGCTATTTATGTGTACTTAGAAGCTCCTATTACAGACTAAGGCCTCACGCTGCAAGGTGCTGTACAAATATAACAAAAAGACTGGCCCAGCTACAAAGGATGGATGATGTGAATATTATAGATATGCTCTGTTTACATTTGTATTGAATGCTTATTTTAAGATTCTTCAGTTCAGACACTTCCTGTCTAGCACCAGCTACTTCTAATGTCCTACTGAATTCACCAGTGGTACCACAACAGCTCACACCGACCCGCTGTGTATGACTCCCACTAACGGTGCCCTTGTTCTGGAGGAAGTGGGCAGGAGATGGGTGCCTCCTATTTAGCTCTGATAACAATCCATAACTGATGCAAACAACATATTCTCTTCCCTATCCTTCAGAAATGGATTCCAGAGCACACACACACTCTCCTAGGACATACAAAAAAGTTAACAACTGGCATATTCTGCACTAGATTTAGGGTCAGGTTTTACTGCCACGCAAGCTAGCTGATTTGGTTTTAACAGTATTTTAAAAAGTGATAACAATATCAACAATGGGACTAGACTTGATTTATTATGCAGATACTGCTGCCTGATAGAGAACCTGCTTTACCTTCCATTCATTTCTTTTGTCTGATGTATTTAAAAGCTCAAGACGCAGTTTTAGCCTGATAAATGCTTTTTTTCTTAAAGCTTTAAACTCAAACTTCCAGAATGTATGATGAGGTATGCAATGTTTTCAATCCATCTCCCAACTATCATGATGTGACTTTGCCTTCCATCTTAGCTGTCTCTCACTTATAAAGCCCAAAAATATAATTAGTGTATCACTCAGCACTCAATGGTACATTCTTTATGTTCATGTAATTTATCTCCAATTTGTCAAAACTACTGTCAAATTGCCTATCGCTACATGGTGCCTTATTCTAGGTATGTCCATTGATATGAAAGTCTTGAAGTCAGGCAGATGGCTTTGTGAAGTAAAGACTGTTTTGCCTCAAGCAAGAAGCTTGTAGATTAAAAGAAAGGTTAATTCAAAAATAATTCAAGGTAAAGATAAAAATTTGACAGATGTGTGCAGTTCTTTCACCAATCCCTTTTTCCATCATGTCACTGTGGTATTTATATATTCTAGATCATACCTATGTGAAAGTGTACAAAATTTATCATGGGAATGAGGATCTGAAATTAATTTCTAATCAGCAAAGAATATCCTGACATCACTGGTAGTCTAAACTCCCTTAGCCCATAGGCCAGGAATAATCCCAGCAGCTCTGCTTTCAAAGTCCTATGAGCAGATATTGTAGAGACTTCGTGGTATAGATTATCTGGTTTGGCAGTATCACATTCCGCTTATGTGGAATGTCAGTGTAGGCTTGTGAAATGATCTTTAAAAAGCAAATTAATTTTTAGAAAAATGCTATCTTCTAAAGGAATGTAATCAAAATGTTGCATGGAAAGTTGCAATGCCTCCTGGTTTCAGAAATGTAGTGAAGAGAAGAACAATCTTCTTTGTATCTGCCTGGTTTATGTTTAAAGGTTCTACAGATGTAATTAAGAAGTACTTGCAAGATGTCTTGCGCCTGTCCGCTTTGGAGGGAAGAGAAAGAAGCAAGCAATATTCTAGCAGAGTAACAAATCAAAATATTATTCCAAATTGACCCTACCAGCTATGTCCCACTCATAGCCAAGGGGCCAATATAAACATTTACGATTTAAAAGCTTATCTTAAAACTAGGGCTTTTTTAACCAAAATAAGCATTAATGAATGTTGCAATGAGGAGCTTGGAGGTTTGGTTTAAATAAATATCCACATCTGGCAGCTAACTATAGGACCATCATATAAGAAGAGACTTTATTTTGATGCAAGAGAACCTTTTTTAAGTAACTGGATCTTGGATGCTCAAAAAAGCATTACTACTCCTGCTTAGATGGCTTGGAAACGTCTTCAACAGCCTTTTCCATGGTGTTTTGGCATTGTTTTAGTAGTGGTTTTTTATGTCTATAGCTCTATTTTAGAATTGTTTCAAGTAAACCAAACAACGCTTTGAAACAAGATAATTTGTGACATATGTTCTTTGTGATTGTGCCTCAGATTTAACTACAACAATTTTAACACACCAAAACAGGTTTTTGATAATGCTTTGTTAGATTATATCTCAGGTTTCACACTGTTTTGCTTCAGGAAAAGGAGATGACTTGTACCACAATCTTTTCACTCCGAACTGTTGAGGCCTGGGTTTTTAGGACCGCTGAGCACTGTTCCTCTCAGCTTTGCGATGCCCACCAGGTTTATTCACTGCCTATGCCATCACAGCAGCTTGTGTGTAAAAATCGCAGCAGAGGTAAAACTTTCAGTTTGCCCACACAGCTCCTGCACTGGCATCCAGCCCCTGCCAGGCAGCACAGGGCAGGGGTTACGGCAGCCAGGGAAGCTCGCTCTGGATTTGGCTCAAGCCACTGGGCTCTTAGATCCTACATCTAAACTCAAGCACAGCTGTTAAAGAGACACACCCAAAGAAACCTAAACTTTATATTCAGGATGATGAGTTTTCCTAGTCTCACTGCCTTTAGCTATGCAAAGGCTGAACAAAGTAATAACCAAATAGCCTTTTCAAATCAGAGCCTCAGAACTGACACAGGCACAAGACTGCTGCCTTGCTAAACCTATGAAACATTTGTTAACCTCCATCCCTTCTCTTTCACTTCCTTTCTGACCAGTAAAAAATATTTTTTCATCACAATATATTGGAGCTCTTCTGCTTGTCTCAGTTTCATTCATAGCACTGTCACACGATCGCTAGGTGACTTCCCTACTGCAGATTTTGGGACTATATCCTACCATTCTGTGCCAGAAGGTTTTTGAACTCCAGTGTTGTCAGAGGTTGTTTCTGCAGTCAGGCATACCTAATGGTTGCTATTCTGAACGAGTCAACATCTGTTTCGGCACTTACACCTCATTTTTATCAGCCACTCATACTGTCCACCATTCTTTTCTTCTCCTGCTGTCATTTCATAGGATATTTTCTCAATTTTACAAGTATTACTCTGATTGAGACTATAAGTGAACACACGCAATTGGCAATGTCACTAAGCTGCATCTGTTTCATCTGGTTTACCGAGGTTAATACTCAAGGTTTAATGCAGAGCATGACTTCTGTAGCTTTAAGAAAGCTGTCCATGCTAACCTTAGTTTTCCCTTTCAGCATGACTTCTAATTTGATCAAACCCTGTAAGTATCTAGTGTGAAACAGATGGTGTGTGTTTGGGAAAGTTTAAAAAGGGAGCATAATATACTCCCTTTGGCGGGCGACTCTGAAATGCATCTGTTCTCTCTGCAGCGAGGCTCTTCTCCCTACTGCAGGCAGGCGCTGTGAAAGCCTCCACACGCAGCACTCGCAGTGTGCCGTCTACATCACACTGTTCACATTACTTTCAAGTCCCGGGTCCCTTTCGAACTGAATGCTAATCAAGGTGGTATTTTTTGATAAAGGACAAACATTGACCAAATTAGGACTAGACTTTCAGGAAAACATTTCATTGATGACCTTCAGGATTGAACTCTAGAAAATCTTCAAGATATTCTGTCTGAAGAGCACAAACGAAAACTACATCAGGTTTTAAACTCGGGACACGCAGCCTGAGGCCCACGCACCTGTGCCAGTGCAAGGGCAGACACTGAACAGCAGCAGGGCAAGGAGCAAGATGCAGCAGCATCTCCGGGAGTTAGCAGCTCCCACCTTTTGACTCCCACCCAAATCTGAGTTCAGCAAGGACAAGGAGCTAAACAGAGACAGCAGACTGAGGGGCAACCCCACACTGAGTGCCTCCTAGCACACATCACCTTCTTATTTGGGGTGGAAGCAATACAAGTGGGCATTCTGCATTTCAAAAGATGTAGCCCCTGTTAAAATTGTACAATAATTTAGTATTTCTTAGCTCGAAGAGGTGATGACTATGAACTTGCTCTGGAATCCAAGGGCAGGAAACAGGTGATCTAATGGGTTAAATCAACACTCATACTGACACTGATCTGGTTTCCTTTGTGTTATAATCATACAAATATGGTGTTAAAACTAAACCCCCCACACACAGCACCAGTGCAATAGTAGATCAAAGCTTGGCTTAAGCTGCCACAGAAACATTTTTTGGGCCCAGTCAGGAGGATGGATATGTGTATAATGAGCAAGCTTTAATGAAACTACTAGCCAAGAACACTAAGAACATCTCATCAATAATTACCTTTGCATTAAAATACTGATGAGTCACAAGCAATCCTTTTTTATTATCCAGACATAGTGCTTGCTGCACAGACACTGGCTTCGTAGAGAAACCATAACTCTGATTCCAACTTCACCACTTGAGAAACACCACTCAGATCAGGAAAGAGTCCAAGCCAGAACAAGAGACGAGCAAAAAAACCCCAAAAGTTACCAAAGTACACTGCATCCAGAATGCTGTTCATCCTATGCAACTTCTCCCCCCAGATATTTTTTTTTTTTTTTCCTTCTAGAAATTATATGCTAATTGTGGGAGGAATCACTTGGATTTGTGATTTGGAATCACCAGGATTTGTTTATTCTATTCCCAGTATTTTGGGGCTTATTTTTATCAGCAATTGCCCACTGGGCAAACAACACAGATTTACAAATCTGTTTAACAGCAAAGCAACTTCATGTAGTGACACTAGAAAAAAGTCTTAATTCAACTAAGTGTTTTGGGTCTTTCAGTGTAAAAACTGAATCATTACGATATCCTGTGAGATTGCAAATATATGACTATTTTTGAACTCTGCTAGTTCTAGTAACTTATTTTGATTTCTGACATCTCAAATCTGTTCTTTTCATCTCTTGCATTTCAACCAAAGGTAGAGGAACCAAACACTAAATCCAGCAAGCACTTCAGAGTAGTAATAATCTTGTGAAATGACCTCTTGGTTATAGTATTCCCCAAATACCATTTTTCAAAAGTCACTTTTTAAGGTTGTATAAAAATTTAATTACAGTTAATGAAGTGCTTTTAGACTGCCAGATGAAGACAAAAAATACAGTCAATGAAAAAGCGTATTTGATATTGAAGAATTCAAAAACACTAACAGACAAGGAAGAAACCACCGTTGTAAAAATTCAGAGGAAGAACAGTGTATTTCTTTGTTTAGTTAGTACAGTTCTTATTTCCCCCTTCAATTTGCAAGGGTTAGCCATGAGATACACAGCTGTTAGTCAGATACATAACATAAACCAACGTTCCTAGAAAGCAGTTGCCTGTTCTACAAATATTGTTTCATTAATCTGAATGATTAAGAAATCTATATTATCACTTTTTACAAGCATAAAGCAATTAAAAAGTAATGGGACATTCTGGAAAATGGAATTCTGCACTACATACTGTAAACCCCAGTCTCACTTGTTATAAATACTTAAACAGAAAAAAATAAACTTTATTATTTAAAGGCAAATAAAGCTACGCTTCTTTCTCGAACTGGAAAGTCCCAAAGGCTTTAGATTCTAAAGTCCTTCCTCTAAAAGACTTTTCCAATTTATTTTCAAAATAGAAATCAGCAGGACAAAGGACTAAAGCGTCCCCATGGAATGTAAGTGTGGGAATGATCTTCCCTTTCTCTCTACTCAGATTTAACTACAAAATTGTAAAACCTTTGGCTGTGATTGGGAGGAATCAACTTAGCTAACATCTTGTTGTCCAAGACCTTGTGGTCAGTATAAAACAAGACAAAATGAATTCAATGCGTTAGCTAGCTATATTCAAATACAAGAATGACAGGTTTTATCAAACTAGAATGTATAATCAAATACATGAATCACAAGTGGCTAAGCTGATTCTTCAGCCTGCACTAGCGCCAAAACAACAGCTTACCTTTGCCAGCAAAGAAGTCACAGAGCTAGAGGGAGGCCCAGGGTTCTGCACTTGCAGCTGGGGATGCATCATCTCACCAAAGTCCCATGAGGGCAGTAAACCCACTAAACAGCTCATGCCTCACCTGCAAACATCACTGCCCCTCTCTTCCCATAGGGCTTGCTACCTGGGCAAAGCTTGCAATACTCAGCCAACATAGACTATCAGGTTTCGGGGACAAGAAAGCTGAAAAAGTCTCCATGTTATCACTACCAGCAGAAGGGCTTCTAAGCAAGGGCCCCAAAACCTAAATCTTCCCTCAAGAACAAAAAAAAAAAAAAAAAAAAATCATTAGAGGCTTTCAGTTTTGCTTAAATATTTTTTTTATATTAGTTCCTGCATAAATATAAACCCACAAAGTGGAAAAGCTTGCTGCATTTCTCTGTCAGCCACCAAAATTCAGTATACCCAACTTTAAATGGCATTTGAATAGATGGATGTTTTTGCACTTACTCAGTGGTCTCTGACTTCATTAGGATTATTCATGCAAGAACTGCAAAGTGTGGTCACTTGTTTGTAAGTACAAAATGGTGAGTTTCCTACACCTGCAGGTAAAGTTAGGTGCAAACAAGAACTATATTTTCAGATTAAACATCATATGCAACCCTGATAATAAAGATCTAGATAATAAAAGTATCACTATACATACAGATTAGATTCCATTAAAAATGACTTTTGCAGAAAGTGAGACACACGTAAACATTAGTCTTTGATGAATACCATGATGACATTGATACAGTTTTGCTATTTTAGTAGAGCTACTTTCAAACATTTATTGGTTTCTGGCCGCAAAGGAATACTAGTGAGCTTGTGAGTGACTGAATCATATGATCCAGCAGTTCAAAATCAAGTATGCAATCTTTTGGGAAAATGTTGTGCCTCCAATCAAAGCCAGCAGAGTAGAACAGCAGGCACATTTTATTTACAGGGTTAGATGTTTATCAATAACTCTATGTGACCAATGTTCAGTGTTACTCAGGAGCGATACTAACAAGCTTAATACACTAGTTTTAAAAGTCAAATGCTTAAGGGAAGCATTTGTAGCTGCAGTTTTACTAGTAACAGAACAAACTGCATAATTTTTAAAACCTTTGAAAAAATGTTTCTTTCAAACAGTAATATACAGTCACAATCTGAATATACTTTGATTTTAATTTAGAGCTGTAATAGTAAGCCATACATGAAGTTTATTCATCTCTGCTGTACTTCTATGAGTTCTAAAGGTAGACTTCTGCAAACATGTGGCACAAGTGCAGGATAAAAGCAAATGTAAGATCTAAAAATATCAGTTTTGTACATGCTAGCAGCATCCAAACTCAAGGAAGCAAAAAAACCAGCCCCCAAAAAATCACATTTAAAATGTAAAAACATCTACAGTACATGTTAAACCTTTAAACATGATAGATAATTACATAGCATTTGAATGCTGATTATTAATTAATTATTAATTTAGATTCTTTGCTATGATGTGGAGCTAAAAATTACTCTGGCATTAAAACCAGAGCTAAACCCAAGCAAATAGATGTTCTGTAAAAATAGCATACTATTTGTTTGATTATGGTAGCAGAGGGAGAAGGAGACACCAAGAGCATGGCCATGTCTACGCCTAGCACTCAACAAGTAAGCGGCCAATAGCTACCCCAGCACTGCAGATGCTCAGGTCTAGGACCTATGATGCTCCTGGATGGAAACTTGCTCCCAAGGACCTGTAAGCTCTGCATCTGGGGATCCCAAGCACAGTCAAACACAGCCAGAACAAGACAGCAAATGCTATTTCTGCCCACAGAACAATTGAGGCTGTCAGGAGCCTGTCTTGTCACAAGATCTTAAACACTTTTCCTAAGATACTTCTTATTCTGGTGTGAAAGGTCCATGCAAGAAAAAAAATAAAATCTGTTGATTGAGCTGTTCAAACAGAAGATAGGCAGATTTCTGTCTCTGTTCCCCTGATGTGGACCTACAGGCCTTCTGACTAGAAATATCTTACTGACCCATTAAGTCAAGTTTCCAGTGATTAAAGGTACCACATAATCTACATCATTTCATAATTAACTGAAACAAAAAATGAGATAGTATTATTTTCCCTGTTATTGAAAGGCTGTTTCAAAACCTCTCTCCTCCAATATTCAGAAACCTTCTTCTAATTTCCAGTCTAATTTCGTTCATTGACAGTGTTACACATTTGTTCTTACTTTAATGCCAACTTTTGCTCTTGGACGTCATTCCTACGATATATTTAGAGGGCAAATTTTACCCTCCCAGACTTCACTTCACTGGAATAAACAAACAAAGCTCTTCTGGTACAATTGTTTTTTCTTTCCTTAACTTCTCTGCACCTGTGCCAAGGGTAGTCACCTTCTACAAAAACAGATGGTAAAAAATGTACACACTACTCCACAGAGTATCCTTTGTTTTCATACATAGCATACCCCAGTTCAGCCTAGAGAATTACTTTTTCAGTACTGGGACCGGAAAGACAAGTTATGCATGAACAAAGTTACATCCTTTGTATGAGTAATTCCAGGCCAATAATCTCCCTCCTTCAATGGGTACAGTATATATAGTTCCAAAGAATGAGACAGTCAAACTAAAAAGCATATAAATGTACATATTAAGAATAATGTGGTTTTTTTTTAATTTGTGTAAAATACAAATTGGTCCTGTGATATTTCATTCCTCCAGCCCTGGTCTCAGTACTAATTTAAAAGGGCGAGTGTTTAATAACCTAAGCAAGCTGAGGTGGGACCTATTGAAAAGTAGAAATATATTTTAACTAGATCTTGAACAGTCAAAATATAAATTGGCCTGAATTTGATTTCCAACAGACAATAGTGAACACAGTTAATGCTGGACTGCCGGTGAAATATATTCTTAGAAATACAGTAGAAAATGCCTCAGTAGATCAAAGACAATAACCCTTTGAATCTCCTCTCTTTCATTCCTATACAAGCACAAAAGTATCCTGCACACTGTATCTTTTTTTTTTCCCCCGCATTAAATCTGCCTTTATAATACATCTTGTCTATTTTTTATATGTTGGAGATGAGTCATGTCACACTCCAGTCACCGCTAAAGTCTACTTCTTGTACCTACGTGTGTATCAACATATGCTTAGGTTATTAGAGATTTCAAGCACAAATAAAGGAAAAATACCACAAGGCACCCTCGCTTTTTCCATTAACAACTGGTCAGATAATCAATGTCTGAAATATACTGAAAGCATTAATTATTTAAAGGAATAATGAATGCAGTTCTGCTTATGCATTCCCTTACAAAAGTAAGAAAGTTGTGGTCTGAAAATCTCCTGGCTCATCACAGGGCTCCTACATATTCTGTTCCCAGAGATTTTTTGCTGCTTGAAATTAATTCTAATTTTAGGGAGACACTGAAACTCAAGACAAGATAAAATGCTAAGAACTATGCATACCTTCTTTTTCAGTCCTTTTAAGTGCATATGTTATTGCCTACACACATCCAGCATGTAATTGTTGGCAGTGATGGTTTTTGGCTGGCACATCCTTCAGTGGTTGAAGGTTTCTGTATTGCTGAACTGAAATGGTATGGCTGCCTCAGAAAGAGACAGAATAGGGGGGTGGGAAAAAGTTCGTATTGACATACTGCACTTTCCCAATTAAGTTAAATATCACCACACTCCGAAAATGCTTTTCTGAGAGATTTGGTCTCTACCTTTGCTATGAGATTTTGGCAGTTTATTGGCATTTGGCAGTTGATTTTACCAAACTGTAGCAAGGCTAAGGGATGAAAATGACTCCATTATATTTCTGTCTGGCAGACTTACTCTTGCCTAAGGGCAAATCTCTCAGACGAATATTTTTAAAGCTAGAGTGGCTCATCCAAATTATCTGTTTTCAGCTGCTGTGGATGCTTGGTATTCTCTGGTAATTAGAGGGCAGCAGTTTCACACTGGGCACAGGAAAGGGCAAAGCGAGAGGCCATGTAGAAGCCACTTCTGTTTCTCATCATTTACAGGCTTAAGATCCTTTCATTAGACAAAGGATAGATGAAACTTGGACAGTGTCTGTGAATTGCCACATCGTCCTGCCAATTCGCCTGAAGCCTAATCTGGAAAGACTGCTTTAAGATGTCAGAGGGAAGTTCATCCTCATGCTCACAGAGGCTGCCAAAAAAAATGTAATTGTGACAGGTTTTGTTTTTTGTTGTTGTTTTTTTGAATGTGAACACCATCAGTTCCTTTCACACAGACTCCCAAACAACCATCAGATGATAATGAATTTCTGTCAATACAGACCCGAGCCAAATTTGAACTGGCAAGCTACAAATGAAAGACTATGTATCTGTTACCTATCACCTGGGCTATCCATTCCTTCTTACTCACACTTATTCTTAATTTACAAATAAACTGTCATTCAAAGACTAAAATTAGTTGGGGGAAAAAAAAAAAAAAGGAACACTATTTAAATACACATTCCAGGCCCTGATTTTAAACTAGCAATAAATAGCAAAGCCATGAAGGAGGGAGGAAATACATTGGCTATACTATTACTTCAGCTACAAGTGCTTGCTGTGAAGTGTCAAGCACAATTCAATATTCAGCCATGACACTTTATTCTCAGCCTAGCCTCATCCACTATCATTGAAGGGGGATGCTGAAGAAGAACTTATACTTGTTTTACATAAAGATGTTTCTCAGATGAGAATTCCCTAAGAGGGAAGTGGAGAGTCCCCCATATTTCAAACGTGTCACAGCCATGACCCCTCACCATAGTAAGCTCATGAAAATGGTTGTAATAACCAAAATGACTCCAGAACTACACATAACAGCAGACAATTTGATACCCACTGTGTTTTCAACCTTCCTGTGTAAGGAGGTTCATTAGACTTATCAATGGGAAATGACACAGAGGTAATGTCAGCTACATGGTATTTTATTCAAACACACACTCCAGGAAATGAAACTAGGACTAATGGGTTAATTTGTTTCATCTTAAGTGGTCTGGATCCTTCTGTTGGCTGCTGATACTTTTTTTAATGTGTTCTGAGATTCAAAGGACTTCTGCATAGTCACCACAAGGAAGTAACTGAAGTTTAAATGTTCGCTGATTTTGCAAAACACTTTCCATTTCACAGATATACAGCGTATACACTGTATTTTTAAACTGTATCATCTATTAAGGAGTGAATCAGTTTTCAACATATGCTAAATGTCTTGGGATTTGTTTTGTGCAGCAATAAAGAAACATCTGAGAATGAAAGACAGAAATAAATGGATGCGGGAATGCCTCTAGGGCTGACAGACATTTCAACATCAAATGAATGGGAGGCTTGGAAGCATACCTATTCAAAAACAGCCACAAAGTATGTTCTCAGAAGAAGTTTACTGAAACAACGAGTATGCAAAAATAAAATTCTTTCTAATACAAAGACAGTCCCCTAGACATGGCTTTCTAAACAGCAAAGCCACCCCATTAGCAGACTTGTGTTCAAACTCCGTATGCTCTTGCAAGTGAAATTCATGTCTCCTGCAATGCAAAATACGTCCACAATATCATCACGGCCCAATTAAAATCTTTTTGCCAGTAGACAGAATGAATTGAAGAAATAGTTGCATCTGTAAAAACGTAGAAGATATGTGAATGACACTTTTAAACGTAAAGAGAAGTTCTTTGTCTACATGGAGAAACTGTATGCATTAGTCCTACAGACCAAGAAGTGGAAAAACAGTACCAGTGTTTGTTTACCTTATGTAGCTGTGTTTTCTGTCTCCAGCTCTAAGCAGGGAGCTTCCAACCCACTCCTAGCAGAACAGAGCCCATACTGTTTGATTTAAATTGAAAGATTTCTTAACCTGAACTCTCTTGACTTTATCATTAGGATTTCTTCCTGCTGGGTCACTCAATCTCTGCCTCCAGTGGAGCAGGCATGTAGTTGTAATTGACCTCTTGCTATATCCTCCTACCTGTAGCACTGAATCTGCTGAAACAACCCTGGGTCTACGTAGGGTTCTGGCAACCTGAACCCAGAGACAGCAACCCACTGTGATACGTACAGCTCATGTGACACTGAACAGAAAAATGAGTTTAAATGTTTCAAGTACAAAAAAAATCAACAAAAATAAAATAAAAAATTAACCAACCCCAACCCACTTATATTTCAATGTAAGGGAAAAAGGGAACAAGCATTAATTAATTTTAATAATTAAACTAAATGTCAAATAAATATCTGGCATGTGGTATCAATGCCACATACTCTGTGACTGTGTTCTGTAGTTTTCAAAAACCCTGTCAGTGTGTTTTTCATTTAACAGCAGCAAAAGTTCCATCTATAGGTGGAGATCTTTGTTTTGGTCAACTACAGCCCTGTGGTCACTGAGAATAAGGGCTATTAAATGTGCTGTTTACAAAACATTAGTATTTTACATTAATTACCAATAAATGCAATTAACTGATTCTCTCATGAACTGTGATACCAGATCTAGCAAGCCTGATTCCTTTCTCACTATGGCATAAGTTAGCAGCAGCCTCAGTGTCAATAACATTGTATCGTATAAAAAGGATGAATGGGTATTATCAGTCTTACACATTTTAAAAGCACTATCACAAAAATGTATTCATTACATTTCTAAAAGCCTTACAAAATGCAAGACCAGCCAGAAATGCAGTTTAGTGAATGCTACCTTATGTCTTGGCAATCCACTGCTGAAAGTTAGCAATGAGCACAGAATTTGGTGTTTCAAATTTCACTGTAATGGATTAACTTTTGTCCCTCGCATTATTTTAAAATATCACCTTAATTTGCTTAAGCTGTGTGTTTGAGGTTTGTAATTAAATGTAAATACTTCTATATTTTTTAAAAGTATCAGGTTTAAAACCTGTAAGAAGGGAACACCTAGTCTTAAAAATGTCATATCTGGAAAAAAATTTGAAGTTTTTCTTATGAGTAACAAGATTTGTGCAACTTTGGTCACAGGTGAGATGTTTAATTCCTATGACTGCTGTCTAGCATCATCATAAAACAAAGACCAGTGCCATAGCATCCCGATAGTGGGCTTTAGGCACAAGCTCCAAAGGTCTGAAATGTGATAGGAATTAGAAATTTACAAACATTTATTAAAGACTGCAGTTTGGCACATACATAGTTAAAGGCTCCATGAGTTAATAAGTTGTCCATGATTCAGAAGATCCCTATTTATCAAGATCCAAACTGTACAGTCTGGTTGGAAGAGAATAAAAGTGGATAAGAAGAACAAGAAATACCATCCCCCTCTGGATACACACCACTGATTCTTTTGCACCTACCAAGTAGAAGGACTTGACAAGATATATTTGTTTTTCAGTTAATATTCATAAAAGGTGTGAATAGGATTCAGAACTTTTTAGTATAAAGCAAATCCAAACAAAAGGAATACTCAAATTAAAACTCTTTCATTTTTTCAAGACACAGCAGCCTTTTCTAAGCTTTATTAGAAAATTATCATGCCAGCTGTCTCTTTTCCCTGACTGTTATTCACACAATATGCCTCTCTCTTGTTTCTTTTCAGCTTTGTACATGTATAATAATGAGTTTTCTAGAATGGAAAACCCAGTGGAATATTAAAATTGCAAAGAGCAGCTCTTCGAGTTAATTTCACCAAAGTGCATCACAACATAACACAATGTAGTAAGAATGAATTTCTAATAGGAATTCATTCATGGAAAAATTAATTAAAGAGAATGCTGTTGCTAGTATAGCTTTTCATATATGTACTGTTATGTATTGGCAATAATAATAGCTAAACATTTTAAAAACCAAACTGCTCATGACATACTTCCTGGTCCATATCACAAACAATCTCTTTTCACAATACCATAGCAAATACTGACTCAAGAGATGTACACTTACTATATTATTGAAATACAAAGCATGTGGAAGACCACTCCCCACAGTTACATTTTACCAAACATTACTTTTGAAAAAAAAAAAATCTGCTGTACCATCATCAAGATGAAAGTTAATAGAACAATTAAGCTCTTCATTATGATATTCACTTAAAAAAGGTAAGAATACAATGAAATTTCCTAATGAACAAAAAGGAAACAAGGTCAACACGTAAGAAGGCTGGGATCTCACATAGAAAGAATGAGAAAACTTCAAGGAGTAAAATAATAGAGGTAGGATGAAATTCAGTGCAGTGAAGGCTACGCAGCTAGAAACTTTATAATAAGAAATTATAGTATAAGACAGAATTACAACAAACTGAAAAGGGGAGGAAGAAAAAGACATACAGGGTGATACGGATAAGCTTCCAAAAATGGCAAATACGATCACAGGTAGGATACATCAATCAGTACATTTCCAGAGGAGATTATGAAAATAATCATAGGACTGCATAAAGCACTGACAAGGCCCTATCTTGATTCCTGTATACAAAAGTCAATTGGAAAAGATGCAGAGAAGTATATTACAATAACTAGGAAGGGACATACTATCAAACCAAAGAAACCTGTATGAATTGCCTTGTTTAGAAGAGTCAAAAAAAGCCTGCAGATTTGTTAAAGGGAAAAAAAAATCAAGCTAGGAGTCAGTGCTGGGACAGAAACAAATGACCATAAACAAAATCAAAATAAACTGGTCGTGAATAAATTTAGCCTAGAGGTTAGACGACTTCTAACCATCAGAGAATCAAAGCAGAAACAGCATTCCAAGGTAGCAGAAAAATGCCTACTTTTAATCTAGATTGTGAAGAGGTGATGTGAAAAAATTGCCTGCAATAGAAGAGGACCATGGAATATGTTTCAGGAGATTCCTTAAAATCCCAAGTTCTTAAATTCATATTCAGATATGCAAATCATGCTCACTCTACATCAAGCGGCATACACACACCTCTTTCTCATAAAAATAAAATGTTTTCCTTTAGTTTGATTATTTGCATGTTTCAATTATAAACTTAAATGTTTTGGGGCTTCGGTTTGTTGGGTTTTTTTTAAACTAATAAAAATAATAATAAATAAAAATCATTTTAAAAAAATAAAATAAATAATTAAAAAACCTAATAGGCTCAAACTTGCCTTGCTTAAAAAACCATTTAGACATCTGGCTTCTCGTTCTAGGTCCTCAGTGTTTCTATTACACACCGCTTCTGTACCAGGACAACTAGAAGAGATCCCAAAACAAAGTAGCCTTTATCTTGGTTGTTAACATAGTCATTGTGGGAAATGCAAGTTTCAACCTCCTTATGCAAAGGAGAAATCAAACTTGAGACCTCACATACTACATGAAAGCTCTTGATGCATCCCACACAAATATAACCAAGTTAAATGCATACAATAAACAAAACTAGTTAGGCTTAGAGGAGACGGGAAATATCTGGGGGTGGCTACAGACTGTGGAAGCTGAGCAGGTGGGACTGGCTCCCCATTGTCCTGGGCAAGGTGGCAAAAAGGGCAGGTGGGGAGAAAAAGATTTAAGTCCTACAGCTATGCTCAGAATTTCTACTGATCCCATAACAAGTGCCTGTGAATTTCTGACAAGAAGCTCCCTGAACAGCATGCATGCTATTTTATACCCTTCACTGAATTGCCACAGCATCCTTATATACTATGTCACATAGGCACATCACTAAACACCCTGGATTCTACCTTCAAGGTTTTTTCTAGATATACATACCCAGATTTAACTTTCTGAAGATTTTAAACCCAGGTTTCAAATGTTTAGCCACATGCAGGAAAGCAAGTAATGAACAGACAGTGATCAGAAGAGGATAGACTGCTATGATCAGAGACACAGGCTGATAAACCAGTTGCTGGCAGCCTGCTTTTCTTCCCTCTACCTTTTTTGGTTGGTTTTTTGTTGTTGTTGAAATATGTAAAGTGCTGTTCAGAACATCTGATAAACAGAAAAGAAAGTCAAATAATGGATAATTTCCCTGGAATAGACTATGGATTGCTATTCATTCATATGTCAGCTTTATTTAAATCTGCAAGATATGAAAGTGATTTGAAAAGACTCACTGTGTGCAAAGTTACATATTTAAAACCAAGTTTACAAATCTCTGTTTTGGCCCTTTGAAGCTTTTTACAGCTTTTTCTTTTATTTCAAGGTTTATAGACAAGTTCTTTTTTTGTATCATCTAAACATTAAAATTGCAGCTCCCTTAGGATGAATGACTTGTGCTCTGAGTTGACTTTTTATCAATCATGTTAATTTGGAAATAAGCTATTGGTTTGACTTTTTATTCGTCATAGTCAAATGTGGATTGAGTTAGCCCTGCCCCATTTCCCCTTAATTAACAACCACTGAGTTCTCATATTAATTAGCAGAGCTATTAGATATTTTACATCATTTCACTACAGTGGATAATTAAAATTCCCATTAATAAAACACTGGTATTCATAATTTGTATAAACCTATTATGAAACAATAAAGCTGATTGCACTATAGCTTTTTATATGGTTGTTTATTGATATGATACTGCCTTAATTTAAAATAATTCACAGCCTTATAAAGGTTTTAAAGTGATGGCTTTAGTTTAATTCATCTAGTACATGAAACTTTTGAGATGACGGACTTAAATACTTCCTGAAACAGCTCCAAAAATAATTGCCACTATTGGAAAAGAGCAACATTTGGTGTACGTGTTGTCTGGATTTTGGGGACTTTTTTTTTACATTTACAAACCCACAAACCTTCATTTTTATTTATCATGCAGAACAAGAGACTGATTGATTCCTGCTTGTGCACAGGAGGTGCAATCCAGAAGACAGCAACTTTAAATTGACAGCTACAGCTTAATTGGCATCATCCAAGGGAAGCTGTCCTGCAGAAGCACTGAACCATCATTTCCCTGAGGCACCTTGGCCTTGCCACATCCCCAGTCAGCATCACTTTTGCTTTTTCAGATAAAGTGCCTCAGGGCTCTTTGCTGGAAGATCTATGCCAAGGACCTCTGAAACCATCAAGTCCAATGCCTTAAAACAATGCCTTTTGTCACAGTCTTTGATGACAATGAAGTAGAGATTTAAGTTCATAAAAATCTGGACAGGTCACCATTGTCAAGGATGTTCAGTTGATAGTGACAAGACGTCAAAAGCTGACTTAATCCTGCTTCCCTTGTACCCACAATATATCTTTTGAGGATTAACTATAAAGTCATTGGGTTATTAATGAAAATTCAATTAACAGAATTGGATCAATTCCAAAACTCTACCAGATAGGATAAAAAGTGGTAGAATTATATTTAAGGAAATCTGCAGTTCCTGAATTGCAAAGGGGAAAACAAATCATAAATGCAACCCCTTGAACAAGGGACACCAAATTTATTTTCAGATACTCACACCAAACTTTTCCTCAAGAGTAGAGTTTCTCTCCATCTGCTTCCCTAATAGTACTTCCATTGTTTAAAACCGTTTCTTATAAAACCTTGGTCACTGGTTTCAAGGGCCTCAAAGATCTGTGAAATTTGCTGTTACATCAGGTCTTCAAAACCCGAAAGACGTTAAATATTGCCAGCTCAAATCAGTGCAGCAACTCAATACTCTTAACCCACAAAGATGTTAATTCGTTTTCTGTTATGTGTTTTAATCCTGGGCTACAGTCTCTAATCACCAATTAATATTTTGAGATAATTTCAAAATATGGGGGTAAAAGCCTATTCCCCAAGATTTCAAAACCTTCCGTGTAAAAAAAACCCCAAACAAAACCAACATACAGAAACAACTACTCTGATTTAAAGCAAAACGTAATGACATTTCACACCAGCCTGGTCGGGGGACAGATCCAGGATGACATTCAAGAAGTCATCGTAGTTTCCTCACCAAATAAATTCATTTAAATTCCAAGTTTAAAGTTAAATTTAATTCTGCAACCGTATTTAATTAAGCAATCTTTAGCTCTTTTCACTGAGGATTTGTTATTCCCTGCTGCATTTTTACTAGGACTAGTTAGATTTGTTGAGTTTAATTTTTATCACAGTTCTCTGGCTTTCTACCTCTGTCATGTACTCCCAGGCAAAAACCACCTGTTAAAAAGCCCTACAAGCTTTCATTTGTAATAAGAGGTTAAAAATTAGAGAAAAGCAGCAGAAATATATGCCAGCTCTGACATTCCCTCAGGAAACGCTGCAAGTTAGGGAAATTTTTCAATATTATGAACTAAAGGCTTGGGCTGTCATTTCCGTGGGAACTGCTGATATTCTGCTGCTATGACTTTTGTGCAAATGAAACTCTGTGTGGGTGAGAACTGTATTTAAGTAGAGTGGCTGTGAATTTATAAAGTGCAGACAAGATGTTCTGCTGCAATTTAACAATTTAGTAAGAATTTGCAATTGCAAACAAACAGGAAAGATACCTCAAAGCCAGCTTATCAATATGCAGGTAAAAGGCAGTGAAAAGAGTATCTCCCAACAACAACCCCTCTTTACTCATTCTTTCAAATGGAATGTATACTCATGTCACAAAGCATTGCTCAGGATTGCACTAAGTCAGATACAATAAGAAACAATACCTACTTAATATATCAACACCTTGAAATGATGTGCACCTCAAACTGTGGTTTGTAGAAAAAAGATACATCTAAACTATATTCTGATTTTAAAATTTATTGTTCTTATATTTGATATTCAAGATGGTGACTTACTTTCCAATATGTTTTCAACACAATAAAATATTGATTCTGTGAAACAATTTCCTAAAGCTACACAGAATTTCCAACATCCAGGTATATTTTCTCCATCACTCTTTTTTCCAATTTTTTGGAAGTAGCTATGGGCATAAACCAAGTGCCCAGGAAAATATTTGTAATATTCCTTAAAATCTACCTGGTATGTCCTACAAAGCCTTATTTTTCAGGATTTTAAAATAGTTAATATATCAAACTTTCAACTTTTATTTTAAGTCAGAAGTATTTTAACCGATATTCTAAAGGAAGAATAAAAACACACTTCTCATTATTGACTCTTTAAAAGTTTTGTAATCCCTGTATTTCTTTAACAGCCGAGAATAGGAACCTTGGCAATATTGGTATAGCTGATTCACAGGTATGCGTTTTAACGGTGTATCATAAATCCATTTAAATATGCTGGTATCCATGACCTCACTATACTTACTTTCCCTGTTTTTCTCTACTATTAATGAAGAAATATACTAATCACAATGAGTAAGGTACAAGAATGCAGTTGTTTTCAGAGTGTAGATTAATGTAAATAATAATTTGGTGAACAGAGGGGAAACTCACACCTCATTTTATACTCTAAGAATGAATATTTAGATTCTTGTTTCACTATTGCTATATTTAAAATACCTTCCCTATAATCAGCACATCACACTGACATATGCTAGTAGTGGATACAACCCTTTATCTACAGCAATGCCCCATTCATAAGTGAAATACAGCCACTTCAGATGCAAGACACTATCAGGCATTTCATAGAAATAACATGACATGACAGTACTTCAGAAGAGGAAGTGAAGATAATTAATTGGAACTTTGAGGGAAATTTTGGGAAGAACATAATTAGCTGGCCTGGAACACAGCCAGAACACTAGGACTAAATAACTCTTACTTGTGACAAACAAACCCTGAGATGTTTAAGTGAAAAAGATTGTACACATTGCTGACTTTCCAAGAAAGAATGCAAGATGCCATTGAGCTAAGTGTCAAGTATACCTGAAAGTAAATTGCTGCAGTTATATTTGTTTCATACAAATAACTAAATCCCTCGTTTTGATTAGATTTTATGAAGTCACTAATGATTTCTTTAAGAAAAAAAAAAAGATACAACCCTTTCATTTGAGAAAAATGGGCATAGTTTGGTGGGTCTTAGATCACCTGAACTGACCCCCTGCTTGTTCTATTTGAATCAAGACAACCAGGACTGTCAGTCTAAGTCTATGATGCGTACACTTTTCCCCATTTAGTTATTTCAACTGTTGTACAGAACAGAATTTAAAGGGATTTTTTTTATTATTAAATATGTTACAATAAAGCTAATCAGAGTATCATCCCATGCTGTGCCAAAGTAATAAATGGAGCAAAGAAATTAAAACAATAATTGGAAAACCTGGAGAGCTATAATAACTTTTTATTAGAGACGCAATGGATTGTATGCCAACAAGGTTGCAAACTAAAGTTCAGTCTCTCACCCTGTACATGTTAACTGTCACTCATCCTGTCAGCTCATTCTCCATTGTGATCCTGATTAAAGGAAGAGGTCTTAAGTGAGAAGGAGATGGTGAAGGGAAGACAATAAATATAAACCAGTTCAGTAAGCATGCTGAGAATTTTAAACTGTGCTAAGGAGATCTGCCATCTGGGATGCTGGAACGCAAAGAAAAGGAGCATTTGGAGTTGTGAATATGGATCTGGTATGGTGCATATTGTTTTACATCTATGGATTCACCATTCCTCAAGCCGGTGTAATCTATTTTATATGTAAATTCATAAGGCAAGGATCAGGAATCATCAAACCTCCTTCAAACTTTCTGCAGTTTGCTATTGAGCTATATAATTGCTATAGATCATACCTCCTAACTAAAGGCAGGCTTTGCTGGCTCCTGATCAGTCATTGCCTCACATACTTAAGGGATGAACAAACCTTTCCCCTGTCTCCATATCACTACTTTTTGTGACAAAATCTTTCTGTCCAGCATGGCAGGAGATTAATGGTTAAATCTGGTTCAGCCTTTGCCCTTTAGCCTGCCTGCAGATATCTCTGCCAGAGGTAGAACTACACACAGTACACCCTACATGGCTATAAAGATGCACAGATGCCCCACAATAGCAAGGCATTTTTGAGAGTAGCAGTAGATCCTTGCAGGTTATAGAAATTATATTTTTATAGTGACTATAGAGGTGTACATATGTAGATGAAGAGAGAAGCCCAGCCAAGTCTCACTCATCTGGTGACAGACAATTTCTTCATTTTGTACTTATTTTAAGGCAGTTTTTAAAAGCATCTGCACCTACGAAGAAATACTCAGTGTGTATTTCAAGAAGACATTTAGAATCTCACAGTTTGACAGCAGAAAAGTGGGTAAAATCCCTCCACCCAAAGAGTGGATGGCCTTTCAATAAATCTTTACAAACAGACACACGGACTCCTGCCCTTGATTTTAAACAGTAGAATTCTGCTCTGCATGGGGTTATCTATTAAACACAGACTATGCCTAAAGCAGGCCACTGAAAACCAAACAGAAAGCAGCTAAAAAGGGATTACCTGTAAATTGCTATTTCTGTATTTTGACTGAATATGAGAACTTCTCTGAGTAAGTTTAATTTTTCTGTGTATCCTATAAACATACATCCTTGTTATGACAGATCCAGAAGAATTTGAGACTTCACTGTCACACCCCAACATCTGCCTCCACAGCTGACTCTGCCTACACCCTGTACTGCCAGCTGTACATCACAGCCATAACAACCTGGGTAGCCAATGCAGCAGGGAGAGCATTGCTGAACACCATCTCAAACAGCAAGATGATCAGGCACATTGCTGCTTCACCACAACCCTGAGGTCTGAAATAAGGGGGCTCAACAATAGCATCATGCCACGTTGCAGACTCCTTCCTTTTCTCTCCTAATATAACCAGCAGTTAAATTCAAAAGCTCAAAAAACCAGACAGTTTTTCCTGTCTTGACCATAGAGCACATATTAACAAAGAAAAACTATTCTAGTTTTTGATCTAAAGCACATTTTTTGAGAAACAAAGTATCAGTGCATTATAGCAGACATTTGTTTTCTGTGGTGTTCAGCTCAGAATGCTCCTTCACAAAAATTTATAGCCACGTTAAAGTGAGTCCTTGTGAGGAGGAGGAGACTGGCTGGAAGGACAGAGGTGAATATAGTTTCAGGCTATGTCAAGGCTACAGATTTCTGCTAGCATAGCTGCAGTGGTCATGGATAAGGACTGGTCAAATTCCTGAAAAATTACCTACTATGGGAAGAGTTCCCTAGCATATTCATAATCTAAATCTTACTGAGTAGCATAAAATGCAGCAACTCCATTGTAATGTTGTTCTGAAAACTAGTTTCTACTATGTGGCTAGACCTAGTATGCTAGAGGTTCATTGTATAACTTCTGTGGAATAATTATTAATCATATTCATGCTTTTTGTCTTCTAATTTTAAGGTTTTGGCTTCTTTAACTGAGTAAAATCTGTTCTTCAAAGAAAGTCAGTCAAGCGATACCTGGCAGGTCAAAAACGCACAGTAAACACAACACTGAAAGATATTCAACAAACTTTGGATTAATGGATGCTTAACTTGCCACCTTACTGCCTATAGTCCTCTTCTCTTGTAAATTAGGCTGCAGAATGACACGGTAGAAATAAAATGATGAAAAGAAAGGTCGGTAGCAATGCTGAATCAGACCTCCCTGAGCTAGCATCCAAGCTGGTATCATCACTGCACACAGCAGTGCCAAACTGACTCATTCATAGCAGGACTGAGTGTCTCAGTACCTGCAGCCTATTTCCCATCCATCAGCTGGATACTCTACTTCAGGATAACTGAGACGCTACTGTTCTAATTTTCCATCCAAGAGTGAGCTTGGCTTTGAATGCCGTGACAGTGACTTTGCAAAGACTGATTTACCTATACCGCTAATTTCCACTATAAACACAGTAATGGATTCGTTACAGTCTTCCACACCGATATTTCCACCACTACCAAGTCAGATGAAAACCTACAAAAATCCTTGAGTTAGTTTTAGGCAAATCTGTACTCAAAGTTTCTAGAGAAGAGAAATTCAGAGTTAACAGCTAGCTTCAGCATTCTTGGTTACCTTATCAAACCACGTTAAATGCTTAATTTTGAGGTTTGAGACTAAAATTTATCTGGAATGTTGGTGGTTGGTTTTTGTTTGGGTTTGCATTTTGTTGGTTTTTTTTCTTTTAAAAGTTTATAGAATATTTCCTAAGGAACTCCTCTCTAGAAAAATTCAATTTAAGATATATTAAGTTTTTGTGAAGGATATTCTGAACTTTGACTACAATATATTCCTGGATTCATTTCATCCCTTGTCAGCTGCAACTCCAATCTCTACAGTAACCAGATGAGCCTCTCAGATGGGTTCATATGGTTCTAGTCTTTACAGACCGGCTGCAGTAGATGGTAAAATACCTGGCAACCTTAAGACACAATAGAAGAACACCATTAAAGTAAGTGGAAATGTGTTTTTAATAAACTAGCTCTAAATTTCTTTACATGCATCATAAGCTCTTGTATCCCCAAGAGGGCTTATTAGATTCAGATAAAATATTTTAGAAAAGTCCTATCACCTAACCACTTTAAGCTGCATTAATCATTTTAAATTCCACCCAAATCATGAGCAAAAAGTCTGCTATCATCTAATGAATATAAATGCCTCCCCTTCCATACCCAGATTTCTTGGGCTGCAGTTTTACAAACATTTAATGGGAGATGTTCACAGAAAATCCATTAAACAAATAAAAGGTTCTGTGTGCAAATATCCTGTGTAATATGTGGTGGGGAAATTCATCCCATTTATTGCTTAGCTTTTTCTTTTCAAGTATCAGGGTTGGATTTTCAGTATTTAAAAGTAATTCTTTTGATTTTGTTTACTTTTTTACATCTCATTATTCATATCACTTTCAAATTATTTCCTTGCACATCATCTTAAGCCATCCCTAGCAAAGCCAAAAAGAAAAAAAAAAAAAAAAGCGAGGAATGGCAAAGAAGTCACACAGGTCAGCAGTGAAGATCTATGGATAAATACCATAATCCATTCACCTGGATCTCTCCATAGCATGAAAAACATCTGCATTCCAGTGTCATATGTGAGATTAAATTACATGGCTCCAACATTTGCTGCTTATCTAAATAAACAGCACTTAATTCTAGCAGTTTTAAGTCTGTCTTTCAGATTCTGAAACCTCTGATGAGAAACTTCCTCTTTTCTTTCAAGGTTCACAGACACTCTTTTCCATTTTATTATCTGTATTTACGTTGAGCTGTTAGTGGGTATCACATAATGCCATGTGTATAAGTGAGAGAAGTATGCAGGTGATATTTACTTATGCATTGAACTCTGGCCAGCTGTCCCAGTGTAGGATGACACTAATGACTTGAAGGCAGCTGGCTGAAGTGAAACCTAGATCACAAGATACCAGATTAGTCAAGGAGTAATGCTAAAGGCACTGGACTGGGATTTGGGAATTCTCTGCTCAGTTCCTGCTTCTACTCCATTTGTGACCTTAAGTAAGTCACTCTGTCCC
The DNA here is from genome assembly GCF_023638135.1 of Falco biarmicus. Lineage (NCBI taxonomy): Eukaryota > Metazoa > Chordata > Aves > Falconiformes > Falconidae > Falco > Falco biarmicus. The sequence continues at coordinate 10,894,200 of NC_079298.1, read as the reverse complement.
AGAATCCCAAGAGGTAATTAGACACCAAGTTTCCAAGAATTTCAGCATCATTTAGGTTGAACCAAATCTCAGTGGATCTGAACCCTAATCAAACTTGTCAGATCTGACCTGAGCCAAACCAGTCAACACCAAGACTATCCTATCTGTCCTGGTACATGTCATTATGGGGGTCTTATCTTTTGCCAAGGCTATGGCAGGGATGCATTGCCTCAGTGCCCTTGATGGGCTCCTTTCAATTACACTAGAAGCCTAAGTAGTCAACGTGCCATTTATGCTCACAGCACAGAAGAATAGCTCATGTGCTGAGTTTAACACTCCATTTGTGAGGCACCCACAAAAACATGTTTCTGGAATACAATAAATGGATGCAGTTAGATGGAAAACCAAAGGAGAGTCAAACCAGTTAACCGCAAAAGAACTCTGCCTTCTCCATGTGAATACGGTATGAGATTTCCAGTGCTGTTTAAATAGCAAGTGCAGAAATAGAAACAACTGCACAAAGCAGCTTCTTCCCTTCTTTCCTGACTGAGCAAGTACACTAAAACTTCAGACTACTTACATTCAGAGAAGTATGAATGCAAGAGCTTCCTTGGCATATCACCTAGCACTCAGGAAACTCCTCTTCTCAAAAGCCAAATGACTGGCTCACTTGACTAGGTAGGATATTTCAGAAAGTTCAAGAAGATTCACTGCCCAAATGCAAGAGAAAAAAAGTAATTTTGTTTAACCCTTAAGCCTTCTGTGAAAATCCCAAACAGTATTCCTGGGTGAAATACAGCTTTGACTTCATAATGCTTAACTTTGCACATAGTTTCTATATTATTAATAAGAAATCCAGTAAAAGTCATCCATGCAATAAGCTCACTGAAGCCAAAGAAATTACAGTGATGACTACTTTGGTCTACAGTCTCTTAATTAACTTCTTTCACGTGCAATTGACTATGTTTTAGCTAGCTCTACAAAACCAAAGGTTATTGTCTATAGAGTAACTTATTTGCCACAGATGTGCTCATTTAAAATCATACTGATCTCCAGAAGACTCTGCACCCAGATCTCTCCATCCCTGCACAGAAATAGAGGTAGCTGCCCTGCAGCTCAGGCAGCTGGGCTGTGCAGAAAGTTCTTTGCAGGTCTGAAGATTTGCAGCTGGGAGGAGTTTGGCCATGAGCACAGGGGAGGTGTGCTGCCAAACATTCCCTCCTAAAGCCAGAGGAGGATGAATACTTCCACAAGCAGTATTTGTTTTTTCCATCTTCACTGGCAAATTCTCTTTGAAGAACACCCTGGAGACAGGTACTACCTAGGAAGCATCTGATGCTGCAAGTATCCCGGTAGGAAGAGGCAGAACTTCTGCAGTTACAGTGAGGGCACAGGGACGCTTACCGACCTTGTTGCATGTTAGGATCTACACAAATCTCAGGGAAGCAGAAAGGTTTAAAGGCTATATCCCTAGAGTCTTATACAGGAGAGAAAAAAAATGTATTTTCCCAAGCTCCAGAAATTCAGTGCATACACTAATGAGAATAACCATACGCAATTCCTTGGCCTTACTATATATATTTCCCAAAAGTATACAAAGTGGGTCATACATGAATGTAGACACAGATGGATTTCTACCATCAAATATTATCAAGTCTGAGCATTATTTTTTTTTAAATACAAAAATCATTTAATTAGGCATTCATGAACAGGTTTGAGGTTTGAAGTTAACACCCAACAGTTCAAATGCTCATGCAAGTCTTCTCATAACAGCCCTCCACTACAAAACACTTCCATGCTTCCACACAACTCTCTTCAATCCATCCTAATGTATCTAAGAACAGGACCTGACATCTTTTCCTTCCCACTTCAGATATTTTCTATTCTGTAAACTAGATGGATCTGCTCTCCCTTCTCCAGAGACCACCCAGTCAGTCCTTTTAGTTACAGGCTCTGGATACATTCCCATGGTGAAGCTTCGCTCACAGTCCAGTCCTTGAACACATTTAAATCATGCATAGAAATGCATAGAATTATTTCACCTTGTTCCTGCTTTCTATCATCAAGATTCTTCTGTTCTTTAAACTCTATATACTTTGGGGCTTTGAATAGTGTAAACCAAAGTGATTAACAGATCCAGACAGAGGTGGAAGGGCAGAGAAGTAGACCCTTATGCATATAGCTGTTTGTTGGTTGGGTTTTGGATTTTTGTTTCTTTGGGGTTTGGGGGTGGTGGTGTGTGTTTTTTAACTAGAGTTGCTTCAAGTTTTGAGTAAGGATTCAGGGTGAGTTTTTATAATATGAATTTTTCTGCATAGCTATATTTCAGTTGTTCCTAGCACATCCACTCAGTATTTCTTTGGACTTCCCATTGTTTTTAATGGCTGCAGATAGACATATGACCTAACTGATAAAACGTTTATAAGAGAACACAGAAACCAAATATAATGAAGGAGGTTCATTACTACTAAAGCCATGTTAAGGAGATACAATTTCAGTGGAGACAGGAGATCTAACAGTGCAATTCCATGTAGTGAATCAAGTACTGAAACTTATTTTCCATCTTCTTACAATTCTGTACTAGAACAAATGAGGATAAATCTTTTTATGGTTTTTGCGCTCATAAACATGTTATATTCACATTCTGCAGAAGTTTTACAATCCCAACAACTCTACATATTGTAGAAGTAATAGCATTTTTTTTTCCACTTTTTTTGTCTTTTTCAGGCTAGTCACAGTATTTTAGAGACTTGCATAGCTGGAGCCCAGCAAGTTTTTGAGCATTACCACGTCTAACTGCAATTCTCAAATGCTTCCTTTATATTTTTAATATATATATAAATAAAAAAGGAGTCAAAACTTTAAAATCCATTCAAAAAAAAATCCCTCTCAAGAATCTGAGTGATAAAGAACAAGGTATTTATCTTCATTTACAGGGAATGACATAGCATAGCCTACTCTACTCTGCCACTTGTGAATTGTTTCAGCACCCCAAATGTATGAAAGTCAGCACTGCTATTGTACTCCTTAGCCATTCTTTCTCTGTCCTTATATATATTTATCTGGTTTTCATCTTCTAAAAGGCACAAACAACCTGTCAGATATATTCAAACATATGCAAAACTAACTAGACAGACAAAAATAATCTTTGTTCTTTTCCCCATGTGCTCGGTGGGAGTTTTGTCTTGTTTGTATGATTGATCAGTTTTTATTTTACTTCGATAAAATCATTTTTCAAACACATACATGCAGTTTCAAAGCAGAAGAAAAATATTTGAGCTAGACTTTTTACTGGACAAAGCAGAGGCAACACTGAGAACTGCAATGTTTAACAAGATTGTAAGGTGTCCCACACAAAAATATTAGAATCTTTCTGAGAAAAAATGTTGGAGTCCCCCTCCAGTACCCAGGGTTGTATGCTAAAATAAATTTGGGGTACGGGACGACACAACCTCGCCAAAAAAACTCCAAGATTTCCAATAGCCATTCTATTTTCCCGGACAAATTAAGTCTTCTGGGGATTGAATAGCAAATGGAACATCAGAAAATTGGCAGAATAAGTTAAAGCCAGAAATGAATGCATGAGTCACCTTCAGGAAAGGTCACATTTCTTTTTGATCATTTTTTGGTATGCTATAACAGAAACACACCAGTACTTGCCATGAATTCCTCCTCATGTTTTCTTTTTCCATATGACCTCACAAAGATACCCTCTATGCATATTTTTTTTCTGTCAGATTATAATGTTCTTTTTTTATCAACAATAAAGGTGAAAGATAGTCAATGCTATCTTTCAACTGTACTACTTGGAAGATAATTCCTTGCTTTTACCCTTAGCAATCTTTAAAATCATTTGTTAATCATTAAGATTGCCTCTTATAACTTACTCCTTAGCTTCCTTTTTTTTTTTTTTACACAACGTTTTATAGCTTGTATTCCTTGTACATCTCAAACTTGCATGTCAACAGTAGTCAGTAGGAGATTGAAGCATGTACAGAATGTAGGATTACATTGATCATCCATTAATTACTTTTAATTCATAGCAATTCTTCAGAGTTCTTTATCACAAATATACTCCACAGACTAAGCATTTTCTCAGAAGAATTTTCACAAAACACCCAAAACAATCACTTGTATATTCTTAGTTTTAGTTATAGTAGTATTTGCTGAATTGGGTGAAATTTTACAAAATTTTTAAAATCAAAGGGTTAAAACCAATGAAAGTTGAAAGATATTACAACATTACAACCATTTTTTTACAGATTTCCAAAGCTAAAATTGTACTTCATCCTCAGCGTAACATTTTTTTCATTATGAGAATGCATGTATTCTGCTAATCACAGTCGTCACTGCATACTACTTCACTGCTGAATGACGGGGTAAAGGATCTTTCATTCCTAAAATAGCTATGATTTTATAAGTGTGCTCATCAGCTAGTTTAGACAGTGTAATTTAACTGAAGTCAATCACTGGAAAAAATATTAAGAAACAAATTTGAAAGAGCAGTGTGTAGCAACAACACTGTAAACTATCTCACAGTCTTCTGCCTTAACAGAATTTGTTGCTTTTGCAGTATGTAACGTGCTTATTTTTCTAGACAGGAATTTTTAGAATCCTCTGCAAATAACTAACAGTATCAATAGTAATCAACACAGCAGGAGTCACTGTCTTTAACATTCCTATCTCTCTTTTCTGAAGAATATTGGTGTTTACCTAGAAGTATAAAAGAGAATCCTGTACTTTCTAGAAAAAAGTAGGTTTCTTTTTCAGCATGTTTTCCAGATAGCAACTCCTTACTCTAACACTCTGGGTGACCTTAGGCATTTCAATTGACCTCTGTAAACTTCAGACAGCTCAGCTAGAAGACAGAGTCCCTTTGAAAAGCAGATGTTGCATCAGTGCTGAGTTTTCTTGGATAAATGCATTTAAAATTAAAAGAAAGCTATGACTGTTCAATGACCTTTCAGCACACTTAATGTCATGGGCCTTTCTTCTGCAGACTAAGTGTCTATCTGGAATTGCTAATCAATTTTAAAAAAGGAAAAGAAAAAAATTAAATTGTAACAGTTCCCATACAAATGCAGAGGTAAGGATTGCATTTTTATTGGTACTAAATGCTTTGGCTCTATCACACCTTTTCTCTTTGTCTATTCAACATAATTCATTTATAGTATTGTAATCTCTTATACTCATGCAGCTTTTTAATTTTAAGTTCTATATTTATGTTGGATGTTCATGCTGAAACATCTCAAAATACATCCAGACTTCAACTCATACACAGACAATACACACTAGACCAAAATCTGTAACAAAATGATGAATATAGTCAAAAAACACATTGACAGGAAGCTAAGAAAGTGTTGGGTGTGTGCAAAAAGAAATACATTTTTACATAATGAGGATACAATCTCCCATAATATCCCCAGGCCCTGCCATCTGAGCATGGATGTTTGCACTTGTCAGGTACCAATTCCACACGCTGTGCTGAGTAGCTGTGAACCACAAGTGGAGTGAGCAGAGCAGGGTTTGGTGGCTTGAACGACTGACAGCCCCAGGGCTGGGGAGAGCTCTGGCAGTGGCTGGAGCAGTCCCTGAAGTGGGCAGGACTAGGCGTTCATCACCTTTTCCACCAATGAGACTGCACATACATACACACACACTTCATTATGGTTTCAGTGTAATCTCTTCTGGACTTTAAATCCTCTAAATCAGTGCCTGCTCTTCTCATGGTTTTATTCCCCTGCTTCTGCCTTTTAAGACAAGAGAGTACAATGTTCACCAATTTTTTTCAAGTCCACCAAATCAGGATATTATCTTTTTATCTAGTATGTCAAATCAGTTACCAAACAGTTATTTTCCAAGTGGATCCACACACAACTTCATGTATATGAAACTGCTTTTAATGCAACTCCCCAGAAAGTATTGTCTAAAGCCACATCAAATTCTGCTTACTATTATATCCTGTTACTCAAGGGTAACTACTTGTAAGGCAAAAATACAGCACTATTTTAAACAGCAAAGTCATTCCAAGTTTTTTTCTCATCACCAGTGTTCTGATAATTATGATAAAAACAGAAAGAAAGCTAACACAAGTTTATGAATTCCCACATCCAAACCCAAAACGCCTAAAGACTGTTGCTTCTAAGCCCTTAAAGTTCTGTGCACTGTAGTGTTACTGTAAATGTGCTGGCATGTCAGATTTAGAGGAGGGAGCTGCTAACTGCATAGCTGCTGTTTAATGATGCACTGCACCCATAAATTCCAGGAAAAGGTGAGAAAGAAGCCATTTTGATACTTGACTGACTTGATCCTCATGCCCATGCAACACAGTTATCAGAAACAACTGGGTGCAGCAGACTGATGTAGCAGAAATTATAACTCTGCATATTCAATGAGCTATTGGGGGGGGGGGGGGGGGGCAGGGAATCCAAACAGACCAACAGTGCCTGGCACCTTCCCATCTGGCCACTGCCCACATCCTTAAGGAGGAGAGCACATGCTCCAACTTTGAAGAATGCTTCTTTTTCCTCTATCCCTCTGGACTTCCCAGTTCATAGCCCAGTCAACTATCAAAATCAATTAAAAGGAAAGCAATGACAAAAAGCGTTACTGCCTTTTTTTCCTTAATATAAAAAACAAACCGAACAGTTTCCTGACTTTCTGGGATATGTTTAACCACACTATTCCCTAGCAAGACTGAGAAAGGAACTTGGGTAGGTTTAGAAGGCTATATAACAAGGACAAAAGGTCACCACCCAAGCACATGTTAAGAATCTAAAGTTTAGTTCAATCTTTAATATATTGCATAGTATTTTAATACATAATTATCCTTACAGTATGATACTAGTATATTGAAAAAAATAGGCTGTTGAGAATAACAAAGGAGCATAGTAGAGCCTCAGCCATAGCTCAGAATTTCCTCGTGCACAAAGAGACTGTCATTTTCAATGTTTAATGACCTCCTAGCATATAGCGGATATACCATAAATGAACAACAAAAATAGTAATTATTAATAAAGAGGGACAATAAGTAGGTGTTTTAATGTTACTATTAAACACAATTACTTTAGTTTTAATGCATACCCTTAATTATCTTCTGTTATCTTGAATACTACGTGTAAAAATGAGATTGTATGGCCTTTCTAATAAATAAAATTCAAGTGCTGTTTATGCTTTGCAGCCTTGCAAAGAGCAGCTGACTTTATCACTTGGAAACATTCTGAAGAATTTTGAATCATTCTCTGGAGACTATTAACTGAATTCCCTTAGATATTTTGGGACTTTCTGTTCTACATTCATATACCTGAGTTGATATCTGAAGATTGTCTAATTGCCCATGCACTCAGACCAAAGCATCTTCACTTACAAAAATATCCTGAAAGACTGTATCAAGAGCCTTGTAGAAGTTGAAGTAAATAACCCCTTTCCCCATCATCCACAAATCCCTTTCTCACAGAAAGCAGTCAAGTTGGTTAAGCATCCAAGCACCTTCCTCTTCACATGCCCAGAAATATCTTCCAAGACAACCTGCTCCATGAACTTTCTCAGGGTTCAAAGTGAAGTCGCCTGGCCTGTGCTTCCCCATGTAGATGTCTTGGCCATTTTTTTCATATGGGTACATTTGTCTTTCTCCAGTTATCATGAATCCCCCTCCATTCTCATGATCTTTCAAAGGTGATAGACAATGGCTTCTACAGGACATCAGCCAGCTCTCTGATGCTGCCTGTCTGCTCCCATGGCCCTGAATAGGTCATGTCCCATCAACAAATCCCGATATTAATCTTTGCCCAGTGCTGGCAGCTCTCCTTGAACCCTGTCTCTAAGGGTCCTAGAAGTTCAGGACAACTTGTCAGAGAAGACTGAGGTAAAGAATGCAATGATTGATAATGAGATTATCGACTGTAGAACAAAATGCAGGCCTGCACTGGGAACACTATTGTATCAGCAATACAATTATCACAGTGTAAAAGTGGGCATTAAGTTTAATGCATTTGTCATGCACAAAATATTTTTTTTTTATGCTCTGTGTCTCACAACCTTATCATTCCCTCACACCAGAGGGATCAATCAATTTCATAAGCAATGTCTTCCAGGCTGTTTTTGAGATTAAATTCTAGGATAGCATTCCCAACACCTTAATCCTCACATGCTCATACACATTCAGCTGCAACAATTTTGACATGCAGGTCATAAGGTTGATTTGAGAATAACCAAAGCAGTTCATAAGGTTAATTTGATAACATCCAAACCTGTAATCTGTAATCAGCTGAAGTAAGGACCTCTTGCTGCACAGGTGGTACAAAGATACCCATGCTACTCATAACAGCTGGGGAACAAAAATCAACAACACTATTGTAGTAAATTTGCAATGTGTACACAAACCCTTTGAAACAAGGCATATAAACACCTCCTGTGAGAAACAAAAGCAGTCAAAAATGAAAATATAAGTCTGCTGTGATCTACTTTATTTAGGGTCTCATATGCAATCATGTCTAAGATTTTGCATTCATCTCATTTCCCATGATAGATTTATAATCTGTGACTGCTGAATTCTTAGACACCATAATCATCAGATGGTTTTGATTTGGAATCATATATTCCCTGTAGTGTAGTTTTATCCCTCATAACTGCAGTCTGTCAGAACCAAGGCACCTGCTTCTATCTTGTTAGGACCGCAGAGTAAATCTGGACAGCTGATTACCCTAAACAATTCTAACACAAAGCTTACACTCTTCTTTTACACACACAAACGTAAGTGAAAAAAAAAATTAGGGCACTGTTGATATAACACACTGGCAGAGCAATAGTCAATTATTATTTGTCTATATCTAGAAGAAATTACAGCTTTCATGGATTCCAAAAGCTAACTAGTCTTTAACTCTTCCCAGCCTAGAAGCGTTACTTACCCCTCTGCAGTAGCAGAGTTTAATATTCCCACTCTTCTTACCAACCTAGATAATATATTATTTCTTCAATAGTTTCTGGATTTCCTACTGACAAATCCCATATTCAAGTTGTTCTCAGAAGAGCTCTACAATGTTCTCACTTTCTCCCCAGAACCGTACTGTATTTGCTTGTTAATTTCTTCTGTAGATTTCCTGTAACACATTGTTTGTGTACTCTTCATCATGTTCTACCAGGCTGCTTGCCCCATTTTCTGTGTCTAATTCTGATGTTGCCATGGTACCATAGTAAGTACCAGAAGTAATGACTCTACAACAGTAGATCACCTTTTACTGCACCACCCACTTAGTTAACAGTCCACCTTCAATAGCAAGTATTGCTCCTACTAAGGTTATTTAAAATGCTTATTTTATACTTGCAGACCTAACTCCTTCAAGCCAATGGGAATTTTGCACACTGAGAATTGCAGATTTTTCTTTTTGTTTCTTTGTTACTGAAATATTACCTAAACCTCCCAAAACCTTGCTAAAATATTTGCCCATTCATGCTTTCAACTTTTTTCCTATTTCAAGTCATCTTTCATTGACTGAGAGACTTTCCAACAAGCTAAGAGAATTTCACAAAAAACTCTTTAGAATAATAAATTTTGCTAGATAGCATTCCTTTTCTTAGAAGGGGGGAAAACCCCAACCAAAACCACTACAAAAAACAGATCTGAACATCAGATAAGTAATGAGTGGTTATGGGAAGTACTGAATCTTAATCACCACACTCTTCTCTCTTGCTAGACTCTCATCAAGACTGGAACAAATCTATCACTTACTTCAAGCTTAGATGAGACCAGATTATTAAAAGCATGAAGTGTGTTACAAGATACTGGCAAATGTCTTCAGAGATCAACTGGTATTTCAAAGCTTCTATAAGACAATGTTAAAAGTCTGGGCTGACCGTCACAGAATCTTCCTGCAAGGAAATGCGTTTCAATTCGAAATAGAGAATAAACCATCCAACCAAACGATGTTTGGATAAAGCAGAAAGTCCAATTCCATGTACGCTTCTTGTACTAAAGAGATTCAACAAACAGACTTAACTGTTGAATGAGTCTTTTACATGCTCCAAAGAATCAGCAGATTTTTTTAAAACACCACACATATTCATACATACATAAAAGCACACCCAAACATACCCTGCAGGACATAGCAGCCATACAAGTCAACTAGACTCCAGGAAGAAGAGTTGAATGACTTCAATGAGATCAAAATTTGGGGAGCATGCCACACTCACCAGTCAGTGCTGGGGAAAAGTATTCAGTGTATATGGGTGAAATATGACTAATTGACTAAATGACTAATGACGCCACTACTAGAAATGAGTGGTAATTGTTCCAGCAGTGAAAAAGAGAAGCATCTCTCAATCTGACACAGCTGTGGTGAAACTGCTTCTAAGTCACTTTTCCACTAGCCAAGCAGCAACCACAAATCTGCTAGTTTCATTACTAGAAGCAGCATGCTGGAAGCAAGAGAACAGATAAGCTTGGGAGGGTCTTTGAAATTATTCATAGACTTTCTACTGACAGTTTCAGTAGAACTTTTAACATTAAACAGCTTGCAAACTGAGATCATCAACAGAGCATCCGCTTGTATCAACTATAATCCTTCTGCAGGTTTCAAGTTATACGCAGTGGGCATTAGCGTAGCTCGAAGTGTTTAAAGAAAAGACTGTAGGAAGCTGGAAAATGCAGATATTTATAGTCCAATTCAGGATTTAACTGTTGCTTATGGTAATTTTGTTGTGCAATATACATTGCTTAATTCTTGAAGGGAATCATTTGTATTATTTTCTCATTATAAAACTCAATTTTGTACCCATTAAAAAAAAAAAAAAAGAATTGCTAGATTTTAACCTATCATTTCTTTAGCAATGGGACACTACATGATTGACAATGCAATTACCAGTGCAAAGTTTTTGACATGCCAAGTAATACTTAAAATAGAAATTCAATATTTTTCACATACAGAGCTGTGGGTTTTGTAACTACCTATTTTTCTACAACTCAAGAGATCTTTACAGGCTCAAAAAAATTCCTTTAAACTTTATGATTGTGAACAAAGGCATGCGTATAAGAGATGTTCTACGATACCATTGAAAGGTTTGTGAAATTAATGTTCCCATTACACGCAGAGTAGCCATACATTTGTAAATCTTCATGAACGTAAAGAACCTTTTTTATTTTAAAAACATTAAAAATCACCTTTCTCTAATGATATGGAGATATATGTTTCCATATCTACTTTAAGCCAACTTCACATGTGGGGGTATAACAGTAATGTCAACTTATTTCTTCCCCTTTACTACCTTTTTTCTCCTGTACACTTGCCAGGTACATTCTGACAATTGGGAAACCACCAAGATTTACCAGATTCAATCTCTTATATGGAGGTTCATCTACTAATGCCAAAAAGAACAATATACCACAATTATTTAGTTAGGCAATTAAAAAAAATCTTAATTTCACTTTTAGACTCAAACCTTCAGTTTCATTATTCTATATAATAAGTTGTATTTCTGTTCACTTGTCTGTCTTTACTGTGGGTTACACAGAACGCTACTTCCCTTCTTTCTTGTTTAGATATATTCTAAAATACTATAAGAACTACAATAGCAACAGAATTTATATTGCAGCCCTTATTTGGGGAATTTTACACTCATTGAAGTGTCAGCTAAAACATCCATTAATTTCAGCTAGATGTAGACTGAGCTTTGATATGAAATGGCAGAAGACTTCAGACATAACCCGCATGACCATTTGCGGTTTTCACTTGAGTTTGACTAAAATATTCTTTTGACTAAACAGTAAGCTAGTAATCATGGCTAATCATCTCCTACACTTACAGACAAAAAGTACACATCTTTATCACTGATCTAGCAGAGTACTTAAGGTCACATTCTACACATTGCCTGAGTAAATAATCTTCCTGAAGTCCTTAACCACATCTTTCAAGGTGTATGTTTTGCTGCACATAAGTTCCAGACTAGGATGAAAACCTCCTATAGTCATATCAGTGTAAACTTAAATAGCTGGAGAGAAATTACATGTGGACATAGATTAAAGCTGTGGGAGTCTATCTCATTGTCCTCATAGGATTCCTCCTTACATCCCACTCTTCAGTGCTTCACCAAATCCTCTAAGCAGAAGACATCTATGACTTCCCTTGTACGACTATTCAGGCTAATGTATCTTATTGCCAAGAATTTTTACTTCAAATACTTACAGTAAGAAAGAAACCCAGCATGGGAATTCTGGGGTTGTCTTATTAAATCAGTTTTTAAATAAATTATTCCAAATTCACAGGCATGACTGAGGAATTCCTTAGTATCTCTGACACCAGGGACCTCATCTATAGACACTGCAAGTTGTTCTTTGCATTTTCCACTTAGATGAAGGACATAGCTGTTGTTCTTTTATCAAGAACTAGGAAAAAGACAATATTTCTCTTGATTTCAGACAGAATACAGTGATCCATCACAAGAGAAAGCTATGGATCTTATAGAATGAATATGCAGTTTCAGAGAGGCAGGTGTTCTGGTTTGCACCATGCTTCTGTTAAGACTGATGATTTGTTAGGGTATTTTCTCCTACCATTACGAATCTTTTTACCTTCTGCTCTTTCTCCCCTCTTAGATTTTATTGGTTTTCATCACAGTTGCTGACAGAAGTTGTCCATTTCATTATGGAGGACGGTAAGATCCCTCACTCTTCTGAGTGTCTCCTATCAGCTTGAGCTTCGCTACCTACGGACCGCAGGCTTTGAGAACTGTCACTTTGACAATTGCAAAATACGATCTCAGTTTATTATCCCAGGCCAAGATGATAACATGGCAACTTTTAAGACTAATATCAGTGCTGTTAGGCCTGTAAGATTAATCTTAGAATTTCCCTGTATTTTCTGAAGGCACAAGGGAAGGAAAACAATAGTATCTTCAGTAGCTGGTACAGCCAAAGAGAAGCTGCAAGTGTACTAACATTCCTCTGCAGGTATGCAACTTGAGAAGAGATTACAGTCTTCTAGCTGTACAGTGAAGGAAGAAAGTGAATTTAGGTTTTCTTGCATGCTATCAGGATTTTCCAGAAGCAGCACACCATGCAGAAGCATTTTCTAAAATGAAATGCTTTCCCATTCTTTAAGTGTTTGACTTTACCTAGAATCCCATCTCTGCCTGTCTTTAGACTGGCCTCAGCCAGCTGCTCTTCACATAGGTGCCAATCTCATCTAGACAGGGGATATTTCGGATACAGTTACTTGGATTAGAAGCAAGTGTGATATACAGTTGATGACTATCTGTGCATCGCTGGCATTTAGGAGGAGAAACCTAAATCCAGCAAGGCACTTGAATTTCTGCTTAACTTTACTTCAGTAAACTACACACATTTTCAAGATTAAGCAAGTGCTTCACTGGATTGGGACCACAATATCCTATAATATAATGAAATAGAGGTAAGTAGCCTATTTTACAGTGATGTAAATCTAACATAACTCCAGCTAAATCCAAAGGTTTCTCCAGATTTACACTGACATGAAAACAAGTACTGACCTATTGTATTCACAATCCCCAGAGCTACTGTACTCAGGTTTTTATATTGCAGGTTCATTCTTTGCTTTCTCAATAGAAATACCTATATAATTATTCCACGTAAGAGTTATTGGCTCAGATAATCAACATGGGATTCAGAAGGCCTAAGAATTATGCAAAGACTGTTTTAATCAGCTTAATATTAAAAAAAAACAATTTTGTTTTTAAAAACTGCATCTACCACAAGTGAAAAAGTTTTTTGTATACAAGCAAATTAGCAATATTTTTTCTCTGCAACTGAAGGTCTGTGGACATTGGAAATTGAAAACAGTCATTCTACATGGATAGAAAAGCTTCATAATAAAAATACAGTTTTGAAGCAAACGTGTGAATTTAGTTTTGTGTGTGTGTGAATTAAATGACAGAAAGAAGGAAAAAAGTAATTTTTAAAATAAACCAGAAACATTAGTTCCAGTACAAAAATGAACCACATCCACCACCACTACCAGCTGTAGTTTTACTGCAGTTAGTGGAGCCACATCAATATACATGGACCAAGTATAACACTGCCTAAATACATTCATATTCTAAACAATATTGCCTTAAAGTTGTTTCTTTTTCATTTTTCATATTATTATGTGTAGCATACATTGCTGCTGTCTCTGGGTAAAGCTGGATGGGTTATGGGAAACCTGTGCTATTGTATTAAGGGCTTACTGTCTCCAGTAACCCTACTAACAGTAAGTGTTTGGAGGAACACATCTTTAATAAGCATTATAAAGAATTGCCAGCTACATTTTTGTTCCAGGACACAGAGAAAAGTCGATTTGGGACCAATTCCAATCCAGGCTTGGGGTTTTTTTGGTGGTTTAGGGGGTTTTTAATTCCCCCACCCCCCGTAGTTCACAGATACAGATGGAACAGTCCTCACTCAAAAATGAATGGCAACCTCTTTATAAATTATTTTCCAGGTCATTTCACTGAGTGTTTTGCAGATATTTAATTTCATTCCTTGACAACTGACCCAAACCTTTGAGCTGGGTTACTTGGGAGATAGGCATTGTCTTTGGTGTCCTTGGGTAAAAAAACAAAAAACAAAAACCAAAAAACCTTATTTTTCTAGCCTGTAATTCTTCCCTATATATGAGTGAAGGCTCCCTCCCAGTTCTCACCCTTTTTCTTTACAATGGCATTTTGGCCTTATTACTTATTAGGATCAGAAGCAAAACATCCATATCCTTATAAATTAGAAAATGTTTAATAAGAATGAGCTTGAGCAAATTTTTATTATAATGAAAGGATTAAGGTGCATGATAGCATTAATATTTAGGAAAAATTAAACAAAATTGCTTTTCATCTGCTGCAAACTATGTTAAATATTTAATATGCCACATTATAGGGGCATCATTTCAACAAAGGGTATGTCAACCTTTGTGTTATGAACCTTCATTTCAGTGGTTCAAACTTAGTTGGACAACTTCTGAAAGCTAAATCTGTCATTATGTGCAGGTTTTCTGTGCAGTTAGAACTGAGACAAGCTTCCAAACGCGTGCAGAAGGTCTATAGCAGAAAATTGTGCAAACAGTGAATCTAAAGAGGCTGTCTCTTGTGGGCTTTACTGACCCAGCACATGGTTTATTTAGAAGGGACTGCCGAGATTAATTGTTCTGGAGCTTACATGAAGCCTTTCTGTGGCTTTGTTTGGAGCATCTGGGTATATTTTTAGGCAGCTTTAAAACTCAAGTCATGCAAGTATTCTGAGGTGATAGAAGGATGATATTTTCCAGTAATCCACAGCAGCAGATAACTTCTATGCAAGTATTGTGAGAGACAAATTGTAGATCTCAGATTAGAATAAGTGAATACAAGTATGTCTTTCTAACCAAAAAGGTGCGGTAAATTCTGCTAGGAGTAGTAATACACTTCTCAAACAAAGCAATCAATTTTCTGCACTCTGAAGGCCTGAAAACTTTCAAGCTTTCTCTAGGAGTTTAAAAAAATAAATCTCTGAAAAAATTCAAATAAGGAAATACCCAAACCCAAGTTATACCCGCTTACCACCAGGCTATGTATTGGATGAAGTTTTAAGCTAATAATGTAACAGCATGATGTAGTAAACTTGGTAGTAGATTTTTATTGCTTTCAGATCACTGAACTGAGAAGCAAAGAGAATGAAAAAATTCTGAGTTTGTTCCAAAGCTGATCCTTACAATGACCTTGAAAAAAAAATCTATTATCCTCTGCCTTTATCTCTCCTCCTGTAAAATGTGATAATAAACACTAGTTAAGCATTATATTTCTATCTTGGCATGGGACTCTGAGCAGAAGACAACAAAACATTATAACCACCTTGGCTGAGCTCACCAAATTCCTTCAATCAGCCTTCTTACACTCTATGCACCACAAAAACCCAAGCATAATTACCCTAAAGTCTTCAAAATCTGCCAAGGTCTCATTACTTACTTTTAAAGCCCTCCTTCTACCTCAGTTGACTTTCATTTTATCCACCCAAGGGAATTGTTTTCATCTGTATACATGTCCTAGGCAGCTATTAGCTATTTGACTGGGGAGCACTGACAGAGATTCAGCCCTATTGTGCAATCCAAGAGTGGTACCATCATTTGAAATAGATGTCTTTTTCCCCCCTTCCTTTATTTCTTATAAAAGTCTTTACTGAATAAAAATAGTTTCCTCCTTCACAATTAAAAGCTTCAGTTAGCTTATTGTTATTGTGCAATTGGATACATGAATTCTGAATACCTCTGAGTTTTCATGTCTTTAATATAATGTACTGGTTTTCAAGGCACTGTTTTCTGAAGTTTGTATCTTACATTCAAAAAAATATAACATGAAACAGGAGGAAGAGAGTAGAAGTCAAATAATGTCAAAGATGCAGCAATTGTTATTAGTTTGCAGGATTTTCTAAGCCTGGCCTACACAACCACATTGAGATATGCCACAAAAATTTACAAGAAATTGTTTCACCATTTTCCAGTTTTATATATTGAATTATATTTTGTTTATATATTGAAAAAATATAAAAAATACTAATTGAATATAATTTCAAAACCACAGTTGTTAAAATAAGACAGAAGACACCCAGTAGAGTTTTGCAGAAAGTGGAGTTTAAAAAAAAAAAAGCACTGCTCAGTAACTTCAGAGGTTTCAGGCTCATTTCACACTAGTACAGTAAAAGAATACTATATTAAATTTAAAAATATACTTTAGGTCAATTTTATTAAAATTTTACTATAATAATTGTATTGTGTTACTAAGTGTCAGTTTTGTGATATTTTAAATTATTTATAATTCCCCCCACCCCAAGCAAAAATGTTTGGGTACCAACGTAAGAAGTGAGTACAGAACTGCATTTTGAAAGTAGAACTCAATATCAAATATCTGTACTTAAAGGTGAATTTTTAAAAAGATATTCCAATAAATAGCTTTTATTGAGGCATTAGTGACCATTAACTTCTCGTGCATGTGGCTCATGCCGTCAGGCAGAACATATTAATGATACTTGTAAATGTTCTCTGTGAATATATACACCACTTGTGCATCTGCTATAAAGTATCTCAGCTTCACTTACCAGAAGGTTTTCTAAACTTTAATCCACATTTTTGGTGGCTTCAAGAGAAATAGCTTTTATTAATTACATGTTAAAGCTATAAACAGCCTTTATTTATGTTAGATTCTGTCAGTGGACATATCTTTATTTCATTACACTGTGCTTTCTAAGAACTAAAACCTTAAAGAAACTCTAATAACAAGCTTGGTTTAACCTAAACATTGTGCACCAACTTTTGAAACAGAGTAAAAACCTTCATTTTCAGCTGTGAATATTAAGATATTGAAATGCTATGTTGTGCTGACAGTATATATTTGGAGGGCAGAAACTTCACAAACCTGAACCCCCCCTTCAAGACAGGCAAACCAAAAGTAAAAGGGTAAGTCTTTCAAAATGCATCTATGGAATTTTCACTGCCATCACTCTCCTTCCCACTTGTACACGCCGCTGAGTGTCTTGATGGTTTGGCAGAGAATGGCTTTCCTTACCTGCAAAATTTCAGGGGAGACCACACAGTGGCAGTACTGTGAACATAAATGCTATGCTCTATTGTGCAGCAAAATAACAGTCTTTTAAGAACTAAAACACAGTTTCCCATGCCTGGTTACGGTTAAGTTCACTGTTACTTTATATAGAAGACATCCTGGTTTCTATTGCTGTAAGAGTGAAGGAAAAACATGCAGTCAACATGTAATTTATTTCCTTCTGTAATTTTAGTATCCAGAGGCCTCAGACACCAGTCACATATTTCACTCCCGGATACTATTTTCTCTCCATTTTAATCCACTCTTTCATTTCCTCTATTCAGATATAGTTTTGAAGCCAAGCCTCTTGGTGTAAACTTGAAATTCTTTGCCAAAATAAAAGGAAAAGAAAAACTGAAGGAGCATTCCCCATACAAACATACACACACCCTAGACATTTATGATTCATCTAGGTTATTGGTTTCTGTACTTTCAAAGTACACAGATACAAGTTGATGAGTATTAGGAATGACAAATCCAGAAAGCTCTGTTCATTTTCACTGCACTGTGAGACTCTTGTCAAAGAATATAGCCGCACAGATTACAGATCCTGACTTCTGATGTACAGATATCTCACATCAGGGAGGGGTTGCTTTACAGTAAGTCTGAAAACTCTCGGTAGATCTCAGAGTTATAGAAATAGAAAAGCACAGCAAATCTGACTCCTACATGCTGCTTTAAGACATCTCCAATATTGACATGTACGCTACCCTTTGCACATGGCTTCTTTACCAGCAGACCTGCAGTTTAGTGTTCCCTTTCAGACTGATGTAGAAACATCCAGACCCATGCTTATTCATAGACATAATAGCAGGAAAGTAGAGTTTCCTGCTCTACTGTGTTAAACAGTTTCGAAATAAAAGCTACTCATGTTTTCTTTTGTATAACTGATGTCCCATACTTTTTCTCACCTTGTTTCTGTATTCTGAGTAAGACTCCTAATTTGCAAGTACACAACGGTGGAAATTTCCTCAAGGTCATAATTCTTAGTACATGATTAAAGGCCAAGACTGCATGTAATTTACTGATTTTAAAGCCTATCTGCTTTTCAGACAGAAATCTAACAGTTAACAACATATGCTCAAGGAGCACTACAGCACAAGGCTTATTTTTACTTAAACAGAAAACTGTATTTATATCCATGATTCCCACCTAAATCAACTCCCCCTTCATTTCACCAGGTGCACAAATAGTGTTTCTCCCCTTTTCCTCCTTTTAAAGGAGGTATCAGTCTTTTGCCTGCAGGGGTTAACACCCACTGAATCCAAGTGCATTTTCTTCTCTGCTTCCCTTGACTTTGCTTTTAGCTACAGAAGCTGCTCCTGAAGGTAAAGCCCTTCTAATTGCACTTGCAGCCACACTTTTCCCCTTGCTGAGTCATTCCTCAAGCTCACATAATGCAAACGAGCCAAACACCTTCCAAGCAGGATTTGCACAACAATCCCTTCCATGAGCACCTCCAGGATAGGGACAGTCCCTCAGAAGAGCCCGTGTAAATCTGTTTAATTAAAAAACTACGTACAAACATACATATGCTGCATGACTCCCCTTCATTGACTGAAAGATATTTAAAAGACAACCATAAGAGCATTAAACTATCCAGTAGAGTAGCAGATGGGGAAAAATTCTTTTTCTTATCAAAGGTAAATTATTATATCACTGCTGGTCTCAAAGCTATCAGGTACTGGTGCTTTTTAACTACAGTGAGAAAAATATTAGGAAAGGATTTTAATCAAATATTAAAAGGCATGGTAAATTATTTTAACCTGGATATTCCTCAACTTCTTTCTATGGTGAATGTATCCTTTTAAGTTGAATCTCTTTTTATCTTGAGCTGCAATGGCCTTTCCTATAAATTTGCTGAAGGGTATCACACATTTGCAATAAACCATTCTGAAGAATTCTTCATGGAATGAATACAGTATTTTTTACAACAGCACCTGGAAAAGGCTGAACAGTGAAGTCTTCAAACAAAAAGCTAAAACAAACACAACTTTCTTCCTCAATCTCAACAGCAATTCCTAATCTTGGAATTTACCGATTTTGCAATTTGCAATCATTTCACTATGAGTCCAGCCAGCTAATACCATTCCCTAATAAATATACAACTAGTACCCAATTAAAAGCTGATTCTTGAGCTGGTGGTAGGAGGCTTTTTTTCATTATTGTACTTCTCGTGACACAGTTCCCTCAGCCACACAGTCTGTGGGCATATGGCACCTGAGCAAACCCCTGTAACCCCCACAGGCCAGCAAAGGGACAGGGCGCACCAGCAAACCCCCAGCCCTCTCAGCACCAGCACCCGCCATTTTGTCTCCAGGCTTGGGAGCACTGAGGGAAGCCTGTGCAAAGCGCAGAATGAGGAAAATGAGGGAATAAGGCAACAAAGTTGAATCAGAAGTTCGCAATGAATAGTTCCCATTACC
The DNA here is from genome assembly GCF_023638135.1 of Falco biarmicus. Taxonomy (NCBI): domain Eukaryota; kingdom Metazoa; phylum Chordata; class Aves; order Falconiformes; family Falconidae; genus Falco; species Falco biarmicus. The sequence continues at coordinate 10,874,227 of NC_079298.1, read as the reverse complement.
TTTTCCTCCGCACCACATACTGTTTCTTACAGAAAACTAATGAAAAGTTGTTGTTAACGATTTAAGCCTCAGCACAAAGCAGAGCCTAAGCAGCATGAGGGAGGGCGGGCGGGCAGTGCCTGAGGGAGGTCGGCCAGCCAGGTCCCCCTCAGGCTAGGCACACACAGGGCATCTTGCTTTAAACAAAGTGCTCCAGCCAAAATAAGTATTTTATGGCTTCTTTGTCATAATTTTTAATAATTACCATGTCTGCCTCACTATTAAAAGACAAAATCAGTTAGACAGCTCACATGATATTTAGGGTGTGAGAGTGGTAAAAGAAGAAAAAATATCCAACCCTTACCAGTCAGTACAAAAAGCTCACCTCCTGCCTCAGAGCCTCCCATCTGTTATGGGGAGAGAACAGACACAAGAGTCGGGTTTTAACTACCCGCACACCTGTAGCACATGTAATGCCCTGAGGATGGACACCTGCCCTTCAGCTACAGAGCTCACCTGCAGCCCATCTGCGTAAGGAGGCTGAGTCCCAGTCCCAGACCTGGGGACCCCCTTGTAGGCACTGGAGAGAGACTCTAGCCTGGCTGCACGAAGTCCTGCGCCTCTGGGCAGATAAATGCCAGCCCTGAATTCCACCAACAGATCTGAATAGTAGAGAGAATACACAGAGAGAAACCTCAGTATCTGAGAACAGCAATGAAGGCACTGCATTGCTCAAGCCTGTACTGATGATTCATGGTTTCCAAAGGGATGATGTTCCAGCCAAAAAGCATCGTTTCCCAGGCCCCTCGCCCAGCATAGCCCTTCCCCTCCCAGCAGCACTCCTATTTTCCAGGGGTAGGGAACTGTCAGCAGAGCTGCCAGCTTTCCACTGAGAGCCTGGAGCCTCACCTTTCCATTACCCACAGCACCTGACAGCCGGTTATCCTTGTGCTGCCTGAGCAGTACCAGACAGAAAGATGGGAATTAGTATTTGCTGCCAAAAAATATTGGATACTTTCTAATCACACTAGGAGAGCTCTTGCTAAGTTTTCAATCTCAGAGATGCTTAATACAGTGAAGCAGGAAGACAAAGTTTCACTTTCAAGCTAGAATTCAACAATCCTACTTGAAGCAGTTGAAAAAACAAACCATAGCCACTGCCTCAGCATCTGGAGATGCAGGGAAGGTCTTATCTCTGTTCTATTGTCATTAAATTTTAATTCTTCCAAACCGGTGACATATCGTATAGAAATTAATTCATAACTTAACTCTAGGAATCACACCATAAAAATTAGGATGTTATATTTTGTGTTTATATATAACTGTCAAATCCCACAAGACAAAGTTCAAGATACAGCACCTATTATTTTAATGTTCTGTTCCTGCATTATCGCCTGCCATACTTATTTACTGCTTACTTTCTCTACAATTCTCAATTTCCACAGTACAGCAAAATGTTTTTGTCTTCTATTTTATGTTCTATTAAATGAGAAATTGAACTCATTGCTTTGGCTTTTACCGTGGCACTTCAAATATAAGGCAGGTAGGTGCCTGATAACTGTCTCACTTTTATCAGAAGTTCACAATGAATAGTTCCCATTACCTTTTCCTCTGCACCAAATACTGTTTCTTCACAGAAAATTAATGAAAGCGTTGTTAATGGCTTAAACATTTTAAAATATTAGGGTGGATATTTCAGACCTAACTTTACTTAGAATTGTATTTCTGATACATTGCACATCCTGTGTTTTTATGTCGTATATAAATTTAGACAGTACTGTGTATACTTAAAATCGTATGTTGAAAGATCATTAAAGTTGCAAAGCTAAGTGAAAGGCAGCCAAAATTTAACCTGGCTGTGCTGCGTCCTGGTGCATTCTCAATTATATTATGTCATAGATTATTACATCTTGTTAAATCCAACTTGTCTAGCACTCTTCAGACCATTAAAACATTCTTAAAGTGATGTTGCATTTTGTGATTACAGTTTTTGGCTCTTATTTGTGTAGTCTTGTGTTAACAGTCTGATTTTCAAGTACATTTCTTGGTGACACTCAGCTTTGTCTGTGTAGGGCTCTTACTACTAAGTACTTACGGCTGATAAATGCCATTCTTAACAGAGGTGATTTTCATTCTGTTTCGCTCCATTAGTTCAAAGTACAAAATTGCAATGAAAAGCTGCAATGTCCTCTTGGTAGTTTGACTCTGCTTTGAGCTCAGTGCTGCCTATATTTATCTAACTTACAGACTCATTCTGGGGGGAAAATCCTCAATTTTACATACTTTTTTTTAAACCTGCCAAGGTTAGGGACCCAGTTCTGTGAACACTTTTCATGCAATCAGTTCCACCAAATGCCCATCACCTGAGGAAAGAGAATGACCTGTTTCAGGAGGGGATGTAATGAACAGCTCTGGTCATATTTTGCAGCCATTAAACTCAATACCACAGACTGTAGTGGGAAAAACCTACAATTCAGTTGTTTTAAACTGCCACAAAACCTCCCAGCTGCAAATTTCATTGTGATTTGCACTGGTGATGGGGGAACTATTTTCAGGCAGCTGCACTTTTTTTAAGATTTTGAATTTCTCATCAGCACCCCAGTAATTAAGTATTTATAGAGGAACAAAATGCACCTAGCAGGAGTAGACCCATTTGTTTCCTATGTGCTTCAAACCTTTCATGAATAAAGTAGTACCAAGGGTAACCTTTCATGAATACAACCTCAGGGATCACAGAGTGCCCTCAATCAATGCAGGGAACTCATGTTGACAGAGTATATGGGAAACAGATTGAAGTATTAAAGCACATAGCCTCTGGTGTTTTAGATGTAAATACTATAACCATCAAATATTTAGACTCTTATGTAAGCAGTATGTCATTTTTTAAACAGTTACTGCTTGGAATAAATCTTTAAGGACGGAATTTTCAGAAGTGCTTAGTATTGGCCTAACTTTGCTCTTACTGAAATCAATCATAAAATTTTCACAACTTTGGAAAAGGACTTTGTCTGTTTATATGTTTCCACAGCACTAAGCACAATGAGTCTTGATCCTGACTGGGGCCTTTTGACTCTGCTGTAATCTAAATAAATTGATTTATAGGATATCAGTCAGATAAATGATGAGGAAACACACACATACATATAAAATAGCTAGGGTTTTTAAATGATGGCTTAGCAGTCCTTTGCAGCCTCTTCCTTATTTTCTTTTTGAATCCTAAAATTCATTTGCCTTTTATATTAATTTAATTTCCTTTTGGCTAATTTTACCCAACATAATTCCATACATCTTAAAATTAAAAAGCACCCAGTCGATAAAATTTAACTTTCCTTCTTGTCAGAAATTAATCCCATTTAGTCTGCACAATAAACATATTAAGTTTGGGATCTGATTCATACTTTATGTCACTAGAATATAACCTTTCCTCTATTTCCACAAAGCTGTGTCTGATAATAGTGGTATGTAGCCTACTCTATATTCCCAGGAATAACTACCTTTGCTGGACTGGGAAAGGGGAGAGAGTGCATTTATTTTGTGGGTTTGTAGAGTGGTTAGGTCTGCTTCTTTTCTTATTTCACAAGATTCACACAAACATTAATTTACCCGGGGATTGACTTCAGAGGCAGTTATTTTACTTTCATATACATGCCAACCTCAAAACTGTCTAAAAACATCTTATTTTCTTCCAAAGAACTACAGTAAGACCAAGACAAAACTGTTCCTGCTTATCACTCAACGTGGGATTTTAAAAGGTCAATACTGCAATGTCTTTCTCCCTATTTTCTTCAAATAAAATGCTACAAGTTGTTGAAAAGGAGCTGTGGTTCCACAGACAATTCTCTTGGCATTTTCCTAGCAGCTTCTAACTCATTCCCTCACCCCTGCTCCAGCCACTTATTCCCACCTCCCCCACTGCTTCTCCAGTTGGATCCATGCTGCTCGCTTTGGATCTATGTGATGAACCAGACCAAGACTAAATCTTCTTTCTCTTCCTTGAAAGTTTACTTTTAACCTGGCCCAGCTCCCAGTGGTGATCCTATGCAGAGTTGTACTAGCACAAGGGAGGAAGCAGCTCTGAGGAGCCAGATCTGCACCCGGCAAAGACTGCACCAGCATGCACCTGTGCCATGGGAAATACTTCTGAACCTCCAAAAGCATTCTCACCAGATCCCTCAGGAAAGCTAGAACAAGCACACATTACATTATAAAACTGGCAAAAGAACAAACTTCGGAGAGTAGCCAAAGGTGTAAAATAGGCCAAGGAAGGAATCACGTAATAACAGCTTGTTCATATTCTTTACCTAAATTCAGGTGATATTACCACTAACCCCGGCCCACTACATATTTTGTAGTAAGCAATTTTAGTCTTTCAGATTAGTGAGCTATATATATATTTAGTGCTTTATTCTCAAACTGTTTCACCACAAATGACAGCTCATTTCACAAACAGCTTATCTTATGGCTAAAGATATATAAATACATACTAAAAATGCTGCTGAAAGTCTCTGAATGTATAATGCAGCCTGGTAGACATGGTAGTGATTGTAACACTGCATTGTAGACACAAATGTTAAAGAAACTTGGCAAGAATCAACACATTTTAGCTACTCAAAATTCAGATTTTCTCAGTCTTGTCCCTTTCTGATGAATGGAACATATGGAGTATTGTTCATAAAACTTACATTGCTTTTCTCAATGTCTACCAAAATTCCTCATCGTGACAATATTTACCAAGATACATATAGATTTAAATTATTCAAATTTGAATTAATTACCTAGAAGTTTTTCTGTACTCCACGTTGGGGGGAAGCTTCAGAAGCAATGTGTTGTGAGTATTTAACAGTAGATGTTATAGCAACAGAGGTAGTGGAGCGCTGGCTGGGGAAGGCAACTATCCAGTTAAAAGCCATCAATGCTGAGTGTGATAAAAGTCGGGGAAGAAAGTAACTGCTTTGCCAAGAAGCAGTTTGAAATCTGACATTATAAACAAAACACATGTAAATCTCGATATAAATCCTCTTTCGTATGCTGAAAGCGCCATAATATTGTAGCTAGCATTATTACTTATAAACAAACAATTCCTGAAATACAGCATCACAACTGCAGAACAGCCTTTAACCTTGTGTTCATCCACTCAAAAACCATGTTATTTATTATCCTTTATCCCTTAATTATGGGGACTTCACCTACTGCTCCCTGCTCATTTGAAATGCAGAATAAAATACAATGGATGTCTGAAGACTTAACAGGTGTCAACCAGATATTTGCCAGCTACTGCTACTATTCTACTGGGAGGCGTTGCTGTTCTATAAATACTAATTAGAGTTTTGCACATGATCTTGCTGAAATACCTAAGGTGATGAGTGGCCAGTTGTTACTTTTAAAAGATTAGCACAATTTGAAAAACTAATGTCCCCAATGAGGCAATGCTCACACTGAATAATCAAGAGTTATAGCTGTTCTCTGCCCAAAGGGAATATTTGCTCAGTTCATCATTTGGAAAATCTGCTGCCTCTCGAACAACTCACTCTTCTATTTCACTTTGAGAAACTTGTAAAACTTCATGCAATCAATATAATAGCACGGTGTATGTACTTAAATGGTCTTCCACTGCTATGCCCACACAGTAGGCTTTACTAACACCTTCCAAGGACAGAGCTTTTAGTGTGAAATGATGATTAAGAAACTGCCATAAAATTAGTTTGCACTTAAACGAAGCAGCAAAGAAAAACAAGATTACAGTAGAAATTGCATCAGCATAGCAAAAATTTAAACAGAGAAAGCAAACAGACCCAGATAAAACTAAACAGGCCTCCATGATATTAACTGAATCTATATACTTGTAGTAGTCCTTATTGAGAAAAAAAACCCAAACAATTCTCCAAAATCTTGTTGTAAAACTTCTGAACAACCAGTAAATTTTAAGCAAAAATGATAAGTGACCAGACGCAGGCCATTCCACTGGCTTAAAATAAAATCTTGAGTTTCATCTTGTCCAATTTTCTATGAAAAGCAACTGATGTAATGTAACATGACACAATACTGCATTTCTATGTATGAGCTGTAATTCGTTGCAGTGAAATTTGACTTATGTAACTGGCACAAACACATATTATTTAGTGTCAACATAGCGCATCCCCAAAAACCAGAAAAATAGGTAGAGGGACTTGGACCTTAACCTACTCAGTTCTTTAGGGTTTTTTTGTTTTTTGGGTTTTTTGGCTCTACCCCTCTGGGAATGAATATTCAGTAAATCAATGACTCTGCATGCGGGAAATAGCTATCATTTTAATCAGAATTTCTTTTTCTTTTCTTTTATTTTAAAAAAAGAATCATAGAAGGGCTTCGTTGCACTTTGTTGGACACACTCCAGAACCTCAATGTCTGTCTTGTAGTGAGGGGCCCAAAAGTGAACACAGGATTCAAGGCACGGTCTCACCAGTGCCAAGCACAGCAGCACAATCACTGCCTTGCTCCTGCTGGGCACACTATTTCTGATACAAGCCAGGATGCCACTGGACTTCTTGGCCACCTGGGCACACTGCTGGCTCACATTCAGCAGCTGTCAAACAGCCCCCCCAGGCCCTTTCCCACCAGGCAGCTTCCCAGCCACTCTGCCCAGCCCGTAGCGCTGGTGGGGCTGGTGTGACCCCAGTGCAGGACCCGGCACTGAGACCTGTAGACCCTCACACCACTGGCCTCGGCCCATCGATCCAGCCTGCCCAGATCCCTCTGCAGAGCCTTCTGCCCTCCAGCAGATCCATACTTCCTCCAACTTGGTGTCATCTGCAAACTTGCTGAGGGTGCACTCAACTACCCCCATCCAGATCATTGATAAAGACATTAAACAGCACTGGCCCTGACACTGAGCCCTGGGGAACCACTTGTGACCAGCCGCCAGCTGCTCTTAACTCCATTCACCATCACCTTTGGGCTCGGCCATCCAGCTGCTTTTTTACCCAGCAAAGAATACAGCCATCCAAGCCATAAGCAGCCCATTTCCCCAGGAGAATGCTCTGGGAACCAGTGTCAAAGACTTTACTAAAGTCTAGGCAGACAACTTCCACAGCCTTTCCCTCATCCAGTAAGCAGGTCACCTTGTCACAGAAGATCAGGTTAGTCAAGCAGGACCTGCCTTTCATAAACCTATGCTGACTACATCTGATCACCTGGTTTTCCTGTTCATGCCGTGTGACGGCGCTCAAGATGATTTGCTCCATAACCTTCCCCGGCACCAAGGTCAGACTGACAGGCCTTTTTCTTTACCATGAGATCTGGTTTTTTCGTTATCCTTCAGCATTCTGCTTTCTCTTTTTAAGTAGCTCATTACTGAAAATGTTTGGCCTTACTTCAAAAGAGGAGAATATGTCAACACCAGAACATCTGTGTCCACATAGAGTGCTTTGATGACAGTGATATACTCCATTTACATCAGTAACACTGAGCTGAACCTTGATGCTGACTGCATTTAAAGATCTTACCCCACAGGGCAAGATAATACAGGTCAAAAACGTTGATCTGTGTTTGACACACTCTCTACTTCAAGAGCACTTGGCAGTGATTTGTTCCAGAGTCAAGAATCAAACTCACAAAATGTTTCAAAGCTCGGAGCCATGTTTCAGTATCCACAATGAAAACAAACATTAAAAATCACAGTCTCTGGAGGCCAATCCACTTTTGATATGCAGGATTTTGTGAGAAATATGGTCAAATTCTATCCTGAATACAGTGGGAACTTTCTCATTTAAATCAAAAGGGTATAACTCGGGCTTGAATATCTGTTATTAAGGGGAGTAATGTACCTACATCTCTCAAATGCAAAAAGGAAAACAGACAATTTATCACCCTAGAACTCATACCTGATTGTATAAAAAAAGGTAGTGGAATAGTTATGTGTGACACAGCATTGCTTCTGTCTGTGTGGCCAGAGGAAGTTGGGACAATTTCAGTATGGATCACACAATTCCACAGGCAGGCACAATAATGACAAGTTTCTCAAATATTTAGTACATAAGAGTTCAGAGATGAAGGACAGTACTCTGTTACAGAATATTTGGAGACCATGGCTTCTGGTGATCTTCCTTCTGACTTGATTTTATAATCTTCTGTTTCTTCCACTTTCTGTAATATATCATTTTCTAATTTAATTACATTATATCCACTAACCAGCTATGCAGACTTAATACAAGGTGGAGGGTTCCAGCAGTTTCCTTGCACTATTCTGAATCCCAAGTACCCTTGTGTAAACCTCAGCACTTTTGCAGTGTCGAATGATTCAGTATTGCTTACTAGACTAATATAAACAAAGCGTCAAACAGAATCCAATCAATGCAGCTGGATATTGCCCTATTCATGTTCAAGGACCACAACTACCTGTGTGCTGCATTAGCAACTGCAAGTACTAGTAAATCCTATTTCAGCAAACAGAGAAAGAGAAAATTTTGTTTACAGGTTTCACTAGAATGCCATGGAAACAGATACAGAGGTAACTGTAAAAGGCATAATCCAAATGGAAGACAGCTGTAATAGAAAACCTATAACTCAAAATAATGTATGTATTTTCCCACTTGGAAAACACATGCATAACTCCTATTAACATCAAGACAGAAAATTATACTGAGTAGACCCCAATATCACTAAGGTCCCTGATAACGGTATGAATTAATGTACACCTTCAAAGCACAGCAAGATGTTTTCATACACAGACTATTAGAAAAAAATAAAATTACCTTAATAGAATAATGATCTTTTTAAGGAAAAAAATTACAGCTAGAATTTCTGAAACAGGATTAAAGTATGGTAGTAGCCCTGTACAAGGAAGCTGCTCAGCACCTGCTGCCTACACTGTGCCTAGCTCCAGGCAATGTTATACATTCCTCACTTTCATGGGAGCAAAATACATCCCCTAAAAATATAAAACACAAAAATAAATAGATCTCCAGGGAAATGGAGAAAAATCTGTTTTAGAAATAGTGAAGGAGCCTGTATGTTCTAGAAAAAGCCCATTTTGCATTGTTTTGTAAGATTTACACTTTAATTTGAAACCAAAGTAAGGCATAAAATTTGTATGAAAGCAATATCTGATTTATATGTGAACTTAACACACAATATACTTAGCTGCAAATACCAGACCCCAGTGAGAGAAGGAAAAGATTTTGAAAGATTATTAAAGTATGCTTGATAAATGTGGCCCTGAAATACCCCAAAAGATTTTTCTGAAGATAAATAGTAAACACAATTAACATGACTTCTGCTACAAAAACACTAAACACAATGGATTTTTTTAAATTAATTTCCAATGTTATTACATGCTCTTATTGAGCTGGAATTGACTCCATCCACTAACTGTACTGTGAGACAGCTCTTCTGTCCATATGACCTTACCTTCTAGATAAAAAACCAAATAGCCATTCTGTTGGTCATACGAAGAGGAAGCCATACAGTAACAATAATCTTATGACCATCAAAAGTTAACATCTGTGGGTGGAAATTTTGTGAAAGTTGAAGTATTTAAGAAAGATATATTTATAAGGCTCAGATAACGTGCAGCTTGATCAAATGTATTATTAATTAACCAGTAAAAACTAGCAGCTGTAAAGGCTTACAAGAATACATTACTTTACACTTATGGCCTAACCTCACTATCCATATTCAAACAAGTCTCCTAGCTAAAGGTAAATCATACAGTTCTTGGGAGTCTTGCATGCATTAGGACTCATTAGATTTACATACTATTATTCACAGTAGATGTTTCATTACATTTGCTTTGAGAGAATGTACCATCTATATGGGTATTCACGTATTTCATATGTGAATGCCTATCTGTGTTGTATATATTGTGAAGCTTACAGCAAGGTTGTTTGGCCTTCTTCTGTCTTAGATAAAGCAGACCAGACGGCTCATTCACATGAGGTCAACTTGTATGGCAGAGCTGACATTCTTCCACTAAACACCAACCAACCCAAAACAGGAAGAACAAATCCAAACAGCCTTTCGGAACCAGTCCATCTCCCATATTGTTTGCAGGCTTTGTTTGGGAGAGTGCTAGCTGGCACAGGCCAAAACTTGAGCCAGGGACTGTCCTAACAGCTGGATGGTGGGGATGTCACTGAAAAATAATCTGGCCCAAGCCGTGACTATTCAGTTTGCTTGAATGGACATCAGTCATGCTACTGAAACAAGGCAGTCCAACACGCTGTCACAGCAAGGCTGGAAGGGGCCTCCAGAGTTCATACTGTCCATCTGGCCCAAAGAGAACCTGTCCTCACAACACTGCTTTTGCATCAAAGTTCTCTCCTACTCTTACAAAAAGATGCACCTGAGCCATAAGGTCTTTGCTACAAGAAAGTGCCAAGTAAAACACTTCTATCTCACTAAGCAAGTATTTGAAAGGGTAACTTACCATTTTGGTCTGCTTGTGGATTTCACCATTGGAGCCATGCCATCTCTATAGAGGCTTTTTGTTTTACTGAAGTTGACGACATTGAAAATTACTCTCTGGGGAAAAAAAAAACAACAAAAAAGAAAACAAAATAAAGAAAAAAGGTCAGGTAAAAGTTATGAAAGAGCTTATATGTGTATTGCATATACCACATGCATAAAAATATACATGGAAAATATATGGAATGGATGTGTATCTTCTGAATTATTGTTATTCTCCTAGATCTCATAGAATGTATACCCTGTCTGTTCCTAGTATTTTAATAGTCCATGTTGTTTTACATTGCACTGCTATACATGAAATGTATGTTTTGAATTTAGTATGCTGAGGTTTTAGGAGGTATCCTAGTCATAGAAAGAAATAGGTTACTCAGATCTGAAAACAGAAAAGCAAGCCTAGTTTGTTGCAGTTAGTGTTAGAGAGGTTGGTGAAAAGCTGGGAAACAGGGCAGCAGTCTTCATGAAAACCTTCCAGCTCCTTCATATAATCACAGAATAGAATCATAGAATTGTGTCCAGCCTTTCCAGATCCCCTTGCAGAGCCTTCCTATCCTCAAGCAGATCAGTGCTTCCACCCAGCTTGTTGTCATCTCCAAACTGACTGAGGGTGTACTCAATCCCCCCATCCAAATCATTGATAAAGATATTGAACAGGACTGGCCGCAACACTGAGCCTTGGGGAACCACTTGTGACAAGCCACCAACTGGATTTCACTCCATTCATCACCACCATTTAGGCTCGACCATCCAGCTGGGATTTTACCCAGTGAAGAGTACACCCATCCAAGCCATGAGTAGCCAGTTCCTCCTGGAGAACGCTTCTCTTAAAGCTTCTTGGTCGCTTCTTTCAACCTGCTTAGGCCTCACACAGCAGCAGGAAAAAATAAAATATTTCTGATTTTCTTTCCCCAAAGAAAGGAATATTTCTCTTCCCTTAGCAAAAGGAAGAATTTTCCTCTGCAAAAACTGTACAGGATACCTACACGGTAGAAATTACACATAGCCATAATTATTTTGAATGCAATAAAGGAGTCCAACTGATCTTAGTTTACACTAATAACTTTGGTAAAACTGCAGCTGAAATTTAACATTTCAAAGGAAGAGCAAAATCTATGTCTTTACTGGTAACGGACTGATACTGAAAGTAAATCCATGCTGGGGGAAGAAAAGAGAAAACAGGGACAAAACCTTCTTCCTCACCATCTGTCTGCTGTAAGTCATCTTATGCAAAATCACTTACTCTGTTAAGAAACTCTAGGTTGGACCTACCTCATCTCATGCAGTGCATTTACTTTTCAGGTGTTAAGTCCAGTATACCAGTTTCTCATACTCTTTTGATGCCCAACATTAACGTACAAAGAAAAAACAAAATAGGAAGACTAAATTAATTTTTATATGATGCTCCAGTATATACTAATACATTCTATTATACCTCTGTCTTTAAGTTTCTTTTCCACAGATATCGGTGAAGACAGACCACTAAAAGTATTCGCCCCCAGGTATTCACATATTTGTTTTTAGAACAAACTATTGTAATGTTTACACTCTTAAATAATGGTTCATGAGAATTAAATGGCCACTGTTTGAAATCAAACAATTTTGACGCAAGCAATAACATCAATTAAGCTTTCATATGTAAAATTTTGCAAAAACAAATCTGGACCTTCCAGGCATTCTGCTCAGACAACAGTGAATTATAGTATTAAAGTGAAAGCAATCAGAGTGGGACACTGACAACAGGAGCCAGGCAGATTTCATTGAATCACAGAATCATTGAGGTTGGAAAAGACCTTTAAGATCATCAGGTCCAACCACTAACCTGGCACTGCCAAGTCCACCACTAAACTATGTCCCTGAGCGCCACATCTACATGTTTTTGAAATGCTTCCAGGGATGGTGATCCCACCGGTTCCCTGGGCAGCCTGTTCCAATGCTTGACAACCCTTTTGGTGAAGAAATTCTTCCTAATATCCAACCCAAACCTCCTCTGGCACAACTTGAGGCCCTAAAGTGAACACAGGAATCAAGGCACGGTCTCACCAGTGCCAAGCACAGCAGCACAATCACTGCCTTGCTCCTGCTGGGCACACTATTTCTGATACAAGCCAGGATGCCACTGGACTTCTTGGCCACCTGGGCACACTGCTGGCTCACATTCAGCAGCTGTCAAACAGCCCCCCCAGGCCCTTTCCCACCAGGCAGCTTCCCAGCCACTCTGCCCAGCCCGTAGCGCTGGTGGGGCTGGTGTGACCCCAGTGCAGGACCCGGCACTGAGACCTGTAGACCCTCACACCACTGGCCTCGGCCCATCGATCCAGCCTGCCCAGATCCCTCTGAATTTACATATTTATGTGGAGCAAGTAGGAATCCAGGTAAACTATATAGCCCTAATTAAGCATGTCTGTACTCAAGAAAAATTAAGAAAGTTGTTTTGAGGTGAGGTATTGCTAAAGATTTTGTAAATGAAAGCACAAGCTGCTACCTAAGCAAACTCTGCAAATTAGTCAAAACAAAATCTAAGAATAACCTGTGGGTTTTACTGAAACCGACTCAAAAAACCTAGCAAATCAAGAAAAAAAAACTTTCTTAAAGATAATAATTCAATTTTGTGCCAAAAATGAAGAAACTACATATCCTTGTACATGAGTTTTCATGCATTTTTTTCTATTGCAGCATTTTGAGATTTTCTATTGGTCATGAGATGAGCTTATTTTTATAACTCTTGATGAAAGCATGCACTTCATTTACAAAGCCTTATGTTTGTAATTTTAAGTGTTTTGGATATCATTTATCTGATGAAATATCCATCTTGGGAAGCCTGTAGTTATTTTCCATCTTCTTATGTTTACAATGCATGGTGGCTCTAAGTTAGATAATGATATTTAGGTCTCTACATATTCCATACTCTACATGGAAGCATTTTCCTGTATTAGAATGCTGAGTTTTTCCTCTGTTACTTAACTCTGTTCATATTTGTGAAAACAAATTAAGTTGCAACAAATTGGTTTGTTAATCTTGATGTTTGCATGGAGTGAATGAAACAAACAAGATCTCCAAAGCAATTGCCTTAAACTTTGGATGCAATCATGTCACTGTTGGAAAGAGAAAGTTGCTAATTTTGTTACATACTGACTCAGAGCAGACAGCTGGTAGAGAATGTTCTTATTCCAATCAAGCTTATTTTGTATAATGAGTTGGGCAAATGTACACAACTGGGTAAGCAACGTATATAAAAACAAAAATATGCAGCTCATTTAACAAAACTGCAGATTATAACATTTCAACCACTCATGTTCACCATGGAGTAAGCAGTTAGCAATGCATGCAGTTCTCTCAGCATGGTATATTCTGATTGGCAGAACAAAAAATTTAACAGCACAGAACTTTATCAACATACACCACTGAAGTAATAAAGTACACAAACCGAAGCACTCAAATAAGCAGCTGAACTCAGTCAAGTATTCCTGATGATAGTTAAAGTAGTCCATGCAGCTCAGCCAGTGAAGTGTGCAAAAATGTAATGACTACAGTATACACACCTTAGCCAGAAAAATATGCAGCTTGCTCAATAAAGTATGCAAAGCTCTTTGAACCAAATGCTATAATAAAAAGGCTGTGATACAGCAATCAATGTTTTGCTGAACAAACCTAATTTTTAGTCTAATTTTTGTCTGTACTGACATTCTTTAACATAGCAGTTATACACTGTAAATAGCAACACTAAGCACATTAAAACACTCTCTGTAAGAAAATTATTACTATCTGGTATGTTTTTTATGAATTAGAGACATACAATGGGTGGTATTTAATAAGCAATATAATTCAGATACTCTAAAATTTAAAAAAAAAAGTTGTGGTTTTTTTTCAAGAAATGTCAGGTTAAAAAAATAGAACTAGATTAAATGTACTTATAAATTTCCTAGAAATTACTCTGGTCTCCAGAGCATCCATCCAGAGAAAAAATGGCAGAAATCTTTACAATAAAAATACTTGTATTCATTTTGGAGTGTATGAATATCACTAAAAGAAGCTATAATCAAACTGATGCTGTACCAGAAATTATAATTGTGTGATTTCACTTCACTTACGATAGATTTTTATGTATACTGCATTATTCTGACAAACCAATCTGCAACTTGTGGGTAAGTGGAGGAGGCAGAAAGCAGAAAGGCCTCTCAGGACACCCCCAAGTAAACCCATGCTATTTGAGGGAGGTGTATGACGATACATTGTGGTTTCACAGCACGACAACTGCTGCAGTCTCAGGGACTGTGCATGGACTGCCAGATCTGAGGCAGACGTTGGAGAACATGAGAAAAGGCAGGTATGCTCTGCCTACCAACAGGAAGAAGATGTCCTCTTTCCATAATGTGTGCAGTTAATATGCATTTCGAGGTAACTTGCTGCTAAAACCATTAAGACATAAAAGTGAGGAAAGGCTTGATCCTGCCTTTATCCTGAAAATTTACTGACTAAACCTGTTTTTCCCAATTGCCCTTTGCAAATTTATTTCAGGAATTCAAAACAAACAGGTTTTAAGGGATGCTCAGTGTTTTTAGCATGAGCAAGATAAAGATTAACCTTGAACACAAGGGGAAAAGATGGCTGAAATGTGTCACACATTTTATCTTATTACCAGTAGTTTTCATTTTCCTGTCTGGGGCTAAAAGGAGCTGCTGTTTTTTGCGGGGGCAAGCACACATTCAGGATGGTTTTGGATGGGAGCTGAAGGCATTGAGCATGGATGGCCATATTTGACATCATATTCCAACAGGTCTGTGTGAGCATAGGGTGAACTGTGATCTCTTAAATATTCATTGTTTACCCACACTCTGGCAGGTTTTCCACATGAAGCAACCAACTGAAGCAGGTATCCAAAAGAAAAGTAACACCTTTGCCAAAGGTTAAGGGCCTTCCCCCAGGATAAGGATACACTAGGTCCCTTCGAAAAGGCTGCCAGGTTTATTGTGCCTGGTTTTCCCTAGCCGACTTCTCAGGAATAGCTGAGCTGCTTTGGCTGACATTAAAAGAATAAAAAAAACCAAACAAACAAACTGAAGAACACCACAAAATTCCGCCTGAGGCAGACACCTGGCACAGAAAATTTTGTGTCAAATCATTACAAGTACGAGAAGTTATAACTAACTGAAAATAGAGTTTGCAGGAGGAAGTGTCAGGCATTCTTAATATTGATGTAACATACACATATTAAATATTAACAATTACATAATACATTTAATATTTATAGCATAATAATGTCACTTCAGTGGACAATGCTGCATGCTACAAGTGTGATACAAACTTCAATATGAGCTGCCAAAGTACCTGGGGAACAATTATTAGAAGGAGAAACAATTTCATCATTTAACCAGCCAAAAGAAGAGAACTGGTCACCAAGTAAAAATACTAAGACCTTGTAGCTGAAATTAAGTCGGAGCTCTTGTGCTCTGAATGAGCATCAAAGAATCAAAGGTCCTGGATACCATGGGGCTTTGCTTCGCTTTCACTGCTTGATGTCTTGATTTCCTCTCCTGCTGATTCTTTAAATATTACACTGTTTTGTGAATTCCTAAAACCTTCACCTTTTTATGAGCAGAGTTCTTGCCTTTGGCAAGAATCTTGGTTATCCATTCCTTCCTTCTCTTAAAATCCTCTCTTTTATAAATGTAAGTTTTAATCCCATTAAAGGACAGATCTACTTCAGAATAGTCCATTACCATTCCAAAACAACAACAAAATACAAAGAAAAGAATAATTAACGTCTCAAGCCAACCCCACAACTTGTAAGGTCTGAATGTGAGAAACAACAACATGGGATTGCTGCCTTCTCACAAAAAAGTATTGCATTTTGACTTTGTGTCAGAAGGTTTTTGGGATCTTTCTTGATCCCAAGCACCTTATACAAAGCTATACAAAAATAAATTACACTGGAGGGGCTTCAAAATGGAGAGAAAAAAAAGCATCACCTACAACTGTTATCAATGCTGAAGAAAATAAGTAGTATAACATTCAGGTCTGAGAAAAATCCCCAATGAAAACTTACAAAGCTCATTTTTCTGACCTTTTAAAATTTAAATCATACATTACCAGTAACATTTTAAAATAACCCACGTTTTCTTTCTCCCTTTGTAGAAACACACGTCCTTTCAAATGGAAAAGTTTTTACTGTTGATAGCATTTAGCCTTTTTCTCTCTAGCTAAAGCTTTCAAAACCTCCTGATGCTCAGAAGGGGAAAATAAATACTCACCTACTGAGGGAGGATGTTAGGGACCATCTAGAGCTCCACCAGACTTGCTAATCAGTTGCACCTGTGTCTTGTTAACTGGAAATTGTCAAGTCCTTACAAGGTAACGAAGTCTTAGGAAAGTGATGCAGAAAATGGTCTACAGATTGTGAATTATGGGACTTTTCCCCTTGGTAGAGCTCTTCACTTAGTTACTTGGAGAAAAATGCTAAAGTCTGCGGTGTTACAAAGAACAACATTAAAATAAGACTCAAGGGATTTTAATACAGTAAAACCTTGATATACTGCTATGCTAACTACAAAAAGAGCTTAGCATTTAATGGTGTTTGTCTTTGTGTTTCATATGTTCTTGATGTTCATGCTAGCCCAGAACCCATAAGCTGTATTAGTGTTTTTCAATTAATGAGGGGCATAACTGTATCTTAATGACAAAATATATTTTTTTGAATTATTACCAATTTAGGCATTTGCCTTGTTTATCTGTCCTTTCTGCAGTCCCTTCTTTGACTCCAAACTAATACACTTATGCCCAGACCCACAGGAGATGTAACAGCTGTGTAAGGCAGTGTTTCCCATTCAGAATTTCACTGTCAACATCAGTGTTATCTCACTTAGATCTAGGTCAGGGGGATGCTGTGGAGAAGGCCATCATCTAGCAGAAAGCTTTCAAAAGGATTTACAGAGGAATTGCTGTTCCCTGTTTAGTGTCATTCCATGGACTGACCGCTAATCTCGCTTCTGTGCGCGACCTGTTGGACTTAAACATTCCGAGGGCAAGAGCTGATCCAAGTTTTCCCGTTCAAGATTTCTTGAAAAAATGGCAAATTTGTTACTGAACACCCTCCCCTTCCAACAGAAGTCAACTTTCTGTTAAAGTTTTTACTTTTCATCTGAACATCAATAACCCGAATCTTTCAACTGAAAACTCAAAAATGTCCATTTAGAAAGCCAGCAGTGGTGTGATTAGACTGACTCACATTCCTTGCTCCCTTGGGCCAAAATCTCCAATAGAATTGCAAATGTGTCACAATACATATATTGTATTGTGTTGATTCATCAAAAAGAAAATAGTAAGGGTCCTGACAGGGCATATAACCAGGCTTCAGAGGTATTTAAAACAGGTTTGAAGCTGAAAACTTCTTGCCAAACCTTTTCCATTCTTTGTAGCAAGAGGTCAAAATATTTGCAAAAAAAAGGCATCTTTATTTAATCAGCTCAGGGTGGGGAGGTACTTTTATTTTCTGTTTCCTATCTTTTCATGTATACAGAGTCTTCTCTGAAAGAGCCACTTTAGTTACATTGCTGGGAAATTGCAGAAGCACAGAAATATGTGAGCTACTTTTTATTTGATATTTGAGAGGTGTCTGAGCCCTGTTGGTCTTGTCATTAACTTTCTCCATATACGTGGGTAATGTTTTCAGGAATCTGTTTAAATAGAACATAAGGAAACAGTGCATGGTCTTTCACTAAGACTTTCTCACCTAGCTAAATTATTTCCTAATATATTCCATGCCATGTTATAGCCATTGCCAGATGACATTTGAAGTAGAGTCATGTATTAAACTCTTTCTACATAATTACAGAAGCTATCCATGTTTAGGTTCTATATTCTTTTCAATCAATATTATGGCTGCAGGTGGATAGTAACAGCTGGCTGTTCTGGAACGTGTTAGCAAAATTTGCGGATATCTTACATCCCTCAAGAGGAAGCAGCTGAAAAGAGTTACGTTTTCCTTTTGCTAATAGAAATTATTTAGCCAGCGAGAAGAAATGCTGCAAAGTTTGGTAGAATTTAAAATAGTTATAATAATTACATTTTCTTGGTGATTCAAAGAGATAATGCTATCAATGAAATGTTTTCTGGCCCAAATCCTGTTCTTATTGCAGGGCCCACAGGAGGTCTGAAAACAATGAGATCAATCTGAAAAAAGGAAAAAAGCCAGGAAAAGTCACTGCATCATTGTTACAGGGAAACACTGTAAAAAAAAAAAAGCCCACGTTTATGAGCACTGGCATAAGGTGTGCCACTGAAGACCAGAGAATAAAGTGGCAAGCACAAGCACTAAGTTCTTGTGGGAGCATTCTGTTCACCCGTTCTTTCTTCTCTATGAAGTCTATTTTTTCTGGGCCCTTCAGAAAGTGTAACAGCCAGCCTATGATCCAGAATCATAACCTCACTTATCAAAGACAGATACACTTACCAATAAAATTAGACATTTATGATGGGTATCAAAGTGGTGTACAGCCATAATTACTCAAGCTTCAGGCATGCAGGTGGAATGCTAAAAACTGACGCTCGCAGAAATGCTGCAAGACAGTAGGTGAGTGTGGCACTGACAATGAGAGAGTGGCAGTGATACTTGTATGGATCATGATTTTGCTCAACCCTTGAAAACACAGAAGGTAATAATCACAATTTAAATAGCATGCAAACACAAAGGCAGCAATCCATCTGATACCCAGTCTGGAAAATGGGAATGAAAAAGCCTTTTCAAGTGTAGGTCCTTGTGAGAAGCAGAAGGAAGATAAAGAAAGCCCTGTGAAGGGAGAGATTTGGATGAAGCTTTTCCAGCAATTGTTTACTTTGGATTTTTGCAGCTGGCATTTTTCACAGTTAAAAGCTATTGTTTGTCTGGAGCTTGTGGGAAAAACCTGTGGGGGGAAAGAAGGTGATGATAACACACAGAAAGAAAGACGGGATATATGGGAGAGCTCAAAACCAGCACCAATATATTTGCCTCAGTGTTCTCTGATGGGTTACAAAAACAAAGACATTTTGATGTGTATAACCACTAGTTATTACTGCCAGCCGTCTCGCTTACGTTACTGGGATCACAGTCTTGCAAACGTATAAAACCTCTCTATTTACTTCTCCAGTAACTAAGCACAGATGGGCTTTGTGTCCAGGTTATTCATGGAGGTACTTGGGCTTTCTCTTCTTTTTAATTCAAGTGGTTTTGTTGCTGTTACAATGAGACCTTTGAACCATGCATGGTTCTGAATAGTAATGGAAGAAAGGTTTCCCCATACTGTGTAGTTCCCTTATATTTAGACAGAACTGGAATTGGATCTTGCTGGAGTAGCTGCAGTGCTGGTGAAAAAAACACCCCAAAAAAAAGGGGGTTTTGTGGAAAAACATAAACTATATGCTATCAGTATCACGAAGCTAAGGGACACTGTCATCGCATGTACCCTCTTGTTTTCTTTTGCAAAATGAATATCCCCTTCTATTTTTACTGCAGTATTACAACACTTTTTTCTGCTCTTCTTAGCTGAATCCTTTTGCAATACTGCAACATTCACACAATTCACCAGTTTCTATAAGAAAATGTAATCGATATGTTAGTGTACATTGGAATCTTAACATTGACAACCAGTAGCTTGTGGTATTGATTTGAAAAAACTGCTCATGATTTCTACAGTACTTCAGCACTATTTCTTCTATTTTCGGTATTCACTACCTTGAATTCTACTCCAAGTGTCCAACTCACGTACTAACAGAGTATTCAAAGTTTTGTTCTTCAAAAGAAAACCCTAGGGTAAGTAGAAGGACATCTGATTTAGTTCCTGCTCTTTTTGTGTACCTGTCTATTTGACATTTAGAATAAGATCTCTGAACTGCCTTAACCAACCGTAATAGTAAGGGGACATGTGAATTGTCTTCACAGCTTTGCAAATCCTTTTCTGAAGCTGAAACGCTGAATGTTCGATTCAAATGATCTGTTTGCAAAGGTGATTCACCGTGTGTGAATAAACATGTTTTGGCAGTGTCATGAGCAGAACAGATAAACAAAAGGACTGGGAGGACTTCAACAGGAACTTTAAATGTCTTAAAGCAATCTGCCCTGTGCTGCACTTGTATAACATAGGTGTCGCCGGTACTAACCCCAACTTGAGGGGAAAAAAAAAACCCAACAGTGTTAATGCATCATTACTGGACCATACAGCATAACTGCAGTCCAGCCAGTCAGGTCTTTTTGTTTTCAAATGTCACAGGTAAAATTTACGTCTTGTCCTGATTGAGCTTCAAACATGGATAAAAGAATATTCACATTCAGTAAAGCTCTCTAACACATAAATATTTAGCCTCACTTTTAAGTGTTCCTAGAGACTTAAAGTTAAGCAGACATTCATCCTTCCTGAACAAGGGTGGATTTCTGATTCAGGATTTAAGACAGTCTAGCAACATGGGAAAAAGATGCTGGATTTGCCAAAATCCCATAGGCACAATTTATCTTTAGCAACTGATCACTCTAGATTGGAAGTGACGTTTCTGCAGCTTTGGGATGCAGGAATGTTTTTATCACTGTTACAGATCAACTTTAAGTGTAATATTGTTTTGTTAGTTTATGTAAATCAATCTGAAATGGTGTATGAATAAAAGGACTTTGAAAATGGATCATTCATCTTTATTGGCTTTGAAGTACTGACTATATGTTACTTTGCTGAGACTATATTATATTATACTAAGTTATAAGAAACATTGCTCAGATACTGAGCAAGTCTCAGCACAAATTCTGGTAATTTTCCACCAAAAATGAGCCTCCAAAAAGAGATAAATATGGTACAATGCTGAACATCATCTCCAAAGAAATCATATCGTATATGACCAAAGCCTCTTTTAATATCTTACAAATTTGATTTTTCATCAGCTCACTTTCAAACGGTAGTGTAGAAATCTGCTTTGAAGTGCCCTCTTGGTAGAGAAAACATCATCTCTAAATGGTTGCAAAGCAACAATAGCAGCAGACTACAGCTATGAGGCTACTACGAATGCTCTGTGCATTTTAACAGGTAAATTCTGCACTCTTTTATATGCTGGTTTGATGGAATACTCAAAGGTGCTGAAAACCCTTCTGGGGAAATGTGAAAATTAATAACATTGCTTCATAATACAGTATTTTAATACAACATCTCAATATTAACCATAATGTTGCAAAAGATCTTTCACACTTTATGTTGTTCAATTTTTTCCTGTTAGAAAAGACTCAAGAGCTTTTTTGGAAATGATATGTAAATATAATTCCTTTCAGATTTCCTAGAATTTTAAAATTGTAACAGCAGAAGATGCAAAATATTAGCAAAACAATTTGCAACTGAAGATACGAGATGTTGCCCGGTTCCTTTACAAAGTATTCACAGCTGATCATCTTTAGTCTTTAGTTTTCCAGAGTATAATTTAAACTCTAAGCATAGCTTCCCAAAACACTAATGCAGTTTACACTTCTTTTTTTTCTTTTCTTTTTTTTTTTTAACTGCAATGCATGTGACAAGTCTTCCTTTGATTTTACTTAAATCTGTAGTTATCACATCATGAACACTGCTCTGACAGTCAGCCCATAACCATGTATCACAAAGTTAAAAGTCTGCAAAAACTACTTTGGTGGCCAAGCATGGGAAGGGGGAAGAACCTGCTTATCACAAGGGAGGCAGGAAAATATGCAGAAAAAGAAGTGTATGCAGTGGCATGAGTAGAAGACTTCCAATAAATAAAAAATACTAATAGGAGTTTCAAAAATAATGAGTCTCCCACAAAACTAAGCCAGCACCCGGTCAACAAAATACAAACACTCATTACATGGGAGAATGCTCCTCTGTGCTCCTTACACACTTGGCACTGAGTTCAACAGGAATTTTAGATACACCAGGAATGAGGACTTAAGCTGTAAATGTGACTGTGAGAAATAAAATGGTGATTCAGATTTGGGGTATCAGCTGCAGGAGGAGCGCACAGTGTGTCTCAAGAGGGTAAAATACATGGCTTAGCACTGCCCTAGTTCTGGATCATTAGGGATTTCCTTGGCATAAATCAAAGCAATCTAAATAGTACGTTCTCACCCCAGCTGCTAAGATCCTCAGAGTGGGAAAGCTGAGTCACTCGCTCTCTGTGATAGCACCAATTACAAGCTTTGCCACCAAAGACTCCCCAAAATGGGGACCTTCTTTCCTCAGCTGACAATTACAGCACAACACAGAGAACCTGTCCACACCACAGACTCAGATGAATATCTGCAGGTAAATAATCCATTCACATCAGGTAGCACTTGTGCTTTCTTTATGTATAAAGGCAGTGTAATAGTATTTTAGGTTTATTTGTCCATACCATGGTAACTTCTATGAAAAACTGACATAAAAATGTGACCAGGAAGATTTTTCCCTGCTAAAAACTGCCCATCTTCCAAAAACGTACAGCAGTCCTGTACCCTCTTTTGGAGACAACAATTCCTTTTCTCACATTGTTCCTCACAGCTCATGCTTTAAGACTTTTCTTCCTCAAGTAATCGACTGAAAAAAGCCTGCCTATACAAAAATAAACAAACCTTTGACCAAGATTGTAACTCTGTTATCCTAACCGTAAACCAGATTACACAATATTTTACCAGAACACTGACAGTTCTAAAACCTATTAAAAATATGAACAAATCAATAAAGATAAAGCTGAATTATACATATACGGAACATTTTCTTTATTGAACAATTCTTATAGATTGTTTTGAAATATTATTCTAGACATTTGCTTGGATGCTCTTATTGCTAAGTTTTAATGTGATAACTATAGTAGTTTTGCATTATGTCCTTACCAACAGCGAACAAGCAGAAAAATTGAAAGACATTCAGATATAAACATATACAAAGTCTTCTGTAAAGAGCTTCAGGGGTTTAATCACATTAACAGCATGCTTATTACTTAAAAAAATCTGCTAAATTGCAGCCGGGAAAAGGAAGAGTTTCTTATTACATACATAACCACTGGTAAGTATGTTGAATTACTGCAGTTACTTTTGCCAAGACCTGTGTTACTTATTAGAATTGGTACAAAAATATGATCCTTTATATCTGCATGAAATGTAAACCTGAGAAACGGTCCGGTAAATTTAAGAGATCTGCTTCAGTGTTTATAAAAATTTCTTTGCATTTCATTAATTTCTATATATAAATACAAGTTTAGCAGAGTAAATTATAGTTCAAAACCAGGGCAGCTCTTGTTCCAAGAATTTGGTATTGCTGACCACAACTGGGTTTTAAGATTTATTTTCATCTTAAGAGATGTTTAACTGAGCTAAAATGGTTATTTCAGCACCAGAATGTGTTCTGGCATACTTTGTTATATTATATATACATAAGTTTCCCAAAGAAATATACCATTGTGTATACAGATTTTTCTTATGAAAAAGCCAGGGCAATTCAGTTCTCTTTGCTTCTTTCACCCCTGGGACGACCTCTCACAATAAGAATTGTCAGTGCCTTATTTATAATGGCAGATCTCAGGTTTGATTCTGGCAGCTTTTGATCTCTTGATGGCCCAAAAGCTTTCAAATACAGAAGAATCTGATGCTTTTTTGGCATCCTGCAGTTTGCCTAAACCTCAAAAGCAAGTTTTAGTCCCAGAAGTGAATTACTGAAGCAGTGTAAACAAAACACAAACGTCACAAAATGATGAATACCTCAAACAAAATATCTTTGTCAGACAGATGACAACTTCAGATCACTTGAAAAGCATTTGTAGAAACTCTGCAATCTGCAAACAAACTTCTGTTTTACAGCCTAGAACTAAAAAGTACATGAAAACAATAAATTATTAAAGGCTCAAATATTCTTTTTCAACATCCATATAAAAATTCAAATATAACCATTCTTTTAAACATTTGGTCCCTGTAAAAAAAAAATAATCCTGCATGTTTCTACATCACAGAAATGCATATAACTACCTATTTACAACATAACTGTCAGTAAATAGGATACAAGAGCTTCATTGGAAACTGTCTTCAATGAAGCTCTCATACCTGATTTATTGAAAAGGAACGGAATAAATGAGAGACAAATGATTCGATATAATTTGAAGAAATAACTTTTGATGAGTATGTGACAATGACAGTTATTTAATCCCTAGAAACCTCTTCTTGGATATACTTGGATATATTGATTAGGTAAGACCTCTAGACAAATGCAGACTACAGTTGTCCTAAATTTTAAATGAAAGAATGTCTAGCTTTTTGCTCCAATAATATGTTATTCTTTAACTCTTGGCAAAGCTTAAGGTTCTTTTCTTTCTTACAATGAGGAGAAGGGAAGGGAGAGACGAGGGAGAGGGAAGGGACCACACTATGCTACCTAAGGTATTGGTTTTTTTTTTTATTATTATAGCACAAAGATACAATAAAACTGGCTTGCCAATTTTCAGTTTTATGTCCCTCAGTGCTGCTTTAAGGTCGCAGTGGTTGCCATAAAATACTACACCTGTGCTTCAGTCTATGAGGCATTATGCATTACTTTTTTTAAGGAAACTGGAAACAGATAAAATGTTGTAGACTAGTACGCTTGATACTGTAACCTTTTTATACTGGCTATAACTACATTAACATAAAGACAGTTGCTATAATATCATTACGGGGAATCAAGGCACTTTGGAAATCTCTGTTCCTTATGCCAGTTTATAGTGAAGTTAAATTAGCAGTGAAGCACTGTACTAGTAACACATCCATTAATAAAAAGAAAAAAAAAAAAAAGAAAACAAAGCACAACAGAAATGTTGGAATACATTTGGAAATAATTCAAAGAGATTGGGGAATGACAGCAGATGATTTCCCAGACTAATGAAATTCCTTGTTCCTAACCTTTAAATACCTGCATATACAGTACCATTCTGACTAAATCTGTGCTGTTACGCTTACAAACAAACCTGCTAAACCTTTGCATTATTGATCAGTGATGGCACGCGTAGCCCACACGTCCTGTTTACATTCCATTTCTTTTACACTTCTAAGATATAATATGTCTTTTACAGAACAAGAGCTCTTTCCATTTAAACCCTGCAGTTTGTGTTCATCATGCATTTTAATGGTTGTAAGCAATTTAGAAGGTTAGTCTTTGAATGGTAGATAAAACTGGCAATATTTATTGGTAAATAGATGTCTAATTATAATAATTTAGGAACATTTCCAATATCATGGTTTTTTCTAAATAAATAGCTGCAAAATTATCTCCTTTGTATACCAATGCTACTTAGAAACTAAGTAACAACTTACATTGTTCTAATGTTATAACAAAAAGATGCTGCACCTATTCTAAACACAATGCAAGAATGTTTTAATTTTAAAACAAAAAATAGGGATTCAAATATAATCAATTCATTTCCACGTTCTGCACAGAGACAAACCAAGCCCACCTTTGCAAGGCTAGTAAAAAAGTGACTATCATAGCCCCAAAGACAAATTGAGATGACATGAGCCAGTTCTTGAAAAATGTCTTGTTTCAAGAAACATTAGGAACGATTCTGATTCCTTACACCTGCTTCTGACTGTCTGGAGCAAGGGGATGAAAAGATCAAATCCTCTTTAATAATGGGTGTGATACAAACCCACACACTTCCTGACCAGAATCATCTTATAAAATCCTTAAAAGGATCTAGAGAGAAAGTTTTAAAACAGTTTCCCCGTTTCCAAGTCTGCCTAAAGCATTCATGCCATGAGGCAGTTTAAACATCAGTGTTTCTGAAATCAGAAAAGGAAAATCATCAGCCACTTCAAGCAGGTCCTGCTTTGACATCAGAAAGTCAATTCACTCAGCTTAGCAGCATTCAATTCTGAACAACATTTTGTTCTGGGTCTCTGTCAAGTTATTCTAGGCTGTGAAATTGTCAGGAATGATGGATGACTATCAGCCTTCTGCTATCTTCTTTGCTTCTCCTTAGAGATTTGTGGCTGCTGACTGAAAAGCAAATTCCTCTTTTCTTCTTTTGCACAACATACCCAATGAACAACAGTAATTATGAGAAAGCCTACACTACAATTATTTTAGCACTTAACTTTGTATTGACATCTGTAAGAGACAGAGCTCTCTAGATTGATTAGCAATGATATAGCTTCCTGCCTTTTACTAATATTGCTGCAGTCATCCTCTACATGCAATTTGCTAAAAAAAAAACCACTGTTTTTCTCTGTTAATATTTTAAATTACAAATTGAACTAATTACAGAAAATTTCTAATACTTTATGAATATAGCATATTATTATTATACCGGTGTTTCAAACTGTATAGTACTTGTAACATAATCAAAACTGACATAAGAGAATAATTTAAGGATATTAAATGGGATTTGGGGGGGGGGAAGATGTTAAAGCTGCATTATTGTTCCAGGTTGAAATCCTTACTTGAACAAATCCTGTTTGGCCAGCCAGTTGCAGCCCTGGTATATATAGGGGAAAATTTTACTGAAAGCAGCATTAAACCTATTTACACATTGACAGAATTCGATGTCAAATATTTAAACCATTTACTAAAACTAAGTACAGGAAGAAACATCTGGTCTGGAAAAAAAAAACATTTAGAGAAGAAAAATGCAATAGTGAGACAAAATAAACTGGGACATCCTTCAACCCCATGCCAATTATAATCCAATCTCATATTTCTATTATATTCAAAATAACTGCAAAATTTATCACAAATGATCCTCTAGCAATAACACTACACTAATTAATCTCCATTACTCTCAGCTACATAGCTGTTCTTTTCAATTAGACATCATATCTACTCAGCTCAGTACACAGGGCTACATATACAAGTTAAATGAAAAACTATTCCATCTCAGACAGCATGGTCAATCCTGAAAAAATATAGATTCAGCACCCCCAAGGAAATCATTATCAGATATCACCATTGCTATTAACATTAAATCAAACAAAACTAAACCAACTCCACTTTCCAAAAATCTTAAATAGAGCATAAATATTTTTCTTCTAACCCATTAATAAACCCCAGCCAGACGAAAGGCTTACATTTACCAGGAGTTTTCCTTGATCATGTCAGATACACGTGAGTTAGAAATAAATGCTCTTTCTCACAAGTTCCATTATGAAGCAAATGTTACCAGAAAACATTTGCAAGTTATTGTGGCTTAGAATTTACAAAAGATGAAAGTGGATGCATTTAAATGGGGTCATATTAAGACAGAGATTTCCTCCTTGACCTTTTTTTCCTTTAAATGTACTTCTTATGTCAAGTAGTTATGTTCTCTGTCTTTTAAATAGAAAGTGTTTAACTCACTAGATATTTAATACAGGTTTTGCCGGGGTTATTTACTAATTTGCTATTGTCTCAGCATTCCCTTGTTTCTCTCCGCTTCACTAATTGATAATCTTTTTATTATGGAATGATTATCTATGAGTAAATCCAAAGGAAAAGAAATAAAGAAATAAACTACAGAAAGATAGAAACTCTTCTTTCCAGAAAAACAAATCTGGGCTATAATGTCAAAATACTCGCTCAGTGCCTTTACATGACATTCTGCTACAACCACTGGATTTGCCAGAATATTTTGAAGCTCCTATCATTTGATATGTATTTTTATTTGTATGAAAAGTAAGCTGTCCACTGTACTGAAATACTCACCAGGAAACCAGGAATGCTTTCAGCTGGTATAAACATCAATTTACTTTCATGCTTCGACCTGTTGTGACAGAATTCTGTCATATCACTTACAAAGGGATTAATAAGTGTTTAAGCTACATGGTTCACTCCCACAAAAAGAATCAGAAGGTCAGTTTAATCTTTATGAACTTCAATGTATAAAAAACAGCTTCTTTTAAATTAAAAAAAAAACAACCAGCTTACATCTGTGTACAGAACATACTCTTCAACACAACTTTTGCATACAGGGATTTGGCCACTTTAGTGGTGAATAATACTTTTGTACACCAACAATAATATTCACTTCCTAGAAAAAATTGACTGAAAAAAGTGTAAATCAACATGAATGGAGGTTGCAGAATTTGACCCTAAATAAAATTGCCTCCTTGGTCAAAAAAAAGTACTTTCAAAGCATCAGGTCAATATCACGTCAAAGACTATCAAGCTATTTAATCTAGAAATCTGTAATATATGAAGTCAAATTTTACATTGAAGGTAGCTAATCATTGGGACCATATTATCATAATTAATCCTTAATCAGATAAATTAACTCACTGGTATGTTAAAAAAAAAATTCAATCTTTTTCTGCAGCAGAAAAATGAACATAACCTCTCCTAGGAAATGTCCTAAATGTCTCCCTTAAAAAGTCATTAGCTGGAATCTGTGGTATATGGTAACTTAATGTCAGAAAAAAGAGGTAACAGACGTTAACAGTCCCATAATGAGATGAAATGCAATTTAAACTGTAATCTCATTACCTAAAAATAAATAAACCTCTTCTGCTTTACCTTTTGGACCTAGCTTAAGCCTATTTGTTTTATCTTCATTTAGGCTTCAACTTTAATCATATCTCAGAAGCTTTTACACAGAAGAGCTGCAGCAGAAACTGGGTTTGCCTACAGTATTTGCCTGCTTATGGCTGTTTACTCTGAAATTTCTCATTTGCTGCCAACTAGAAGGCATTGTCCAAAGCCATAGAGCAGAGATAAGGGTTTAAATCCCACTATCGAAAGAATCACCTTCTCAACAGAGAAGTTTGAACCATATTTATTTAAATATGCATTTACTTCCTATGCATTCATTTATTTTCCTTATACCAAGAGTAAGATCCAGACATGTATGTAAATAAACATTGCATAAACCCTTTGTGTCATTATGTAACATGATTCTAATACTATTATCTTCCAAACTGCAAGAATGCAGAATTTTCATTGGTAATTGTGTTCTCTTAAAAATGCACATCTGAAAACAGATCTTATATATGGATATCTGCCTATATTATATAAAATAAGGGGGGGGGGCAGGAGAGAGAAAAAGGAAATGCATATTCTCCTTCATGCATGTAATCAATTAAATACTGATAATTAAAGTCTGCAACAAGGCTGAGTTTACAAGGTATTTGCAAAAACAAAAGCAAAACCCTTAGCACTCCACATTTATGCACAAAATACTGTATAAGGAGTCTTTCAAGGAAACCATATGACACCCAAACAAAGCCAAATTAACTCTCATTTCACCAAAATCTCAAGTACAGCATATTTCCCCCCTAACCATTTATATGCTCCAGCCAGACAAAAGGCTTACATTTACCAGGAGTTTTTCTTGATTATATTCCATTTAACTGTGTACCCGATGTATTAGGTAGAAATTAAAGGTTCTTCCTCACAAATTCCCTTTATGAAGCAGGAAACATTTGCAAATTACTGTAGTTTCAAATTTGGAAGATGAGAGTGGGTGCCTTTAGAAAAGGTCATTTTTTCTCTGTCATTCTCCACTGCTCTCCAAATTATTTTTTATATCAGAAAGAGAACATTTTCTGAGCATTTTCTATGTTAAATAACTATTAGCACATCAAAGTTAATTATAATATCTTGGAAGCTGTGTTCTACTACACTACTTCACCAAGTTTCAGTCATTCTTTGGCACCATTTTGCACAACTACATTGCTTGGGACTTGTTGACTCATGTTCATAGAAACAAATAAGGAGTGACAACTAAAATAATAAGGACATCTGGAATATTAGTATGTGAAGAGCAATGCCATGTTAGTAGAAAGGGAGGTCACAGTTCTGGATGTACAGAACTTGTAAGGTTTCTATGCATGGGGAGGAAAGAGACCACCCTGTTGGGTGGCAGTTTGGAGGAGATACAAGATGAAAACTGTAGCACCTAATAAGTCAGCTAAACAGCATTTTACTTAGCATGTCATGTTTTTCTCCAAGATGCGCACTCCTACTACTATCAGTATTAAATTTAGTTCCTCTAAGCTTGAATATGTTACTTAAATCAGATTTATGATCATTTTTAAACATTTCTAATATATCTTGTCTTAATAAATCCATAAAGCCCTTTACATGCGTTACTGAATGAGCTGTTCTTTCTCTCGATGTATTTGAAAATAAAACCAGATACAAATTCCAGAAATTTTAAGGAATTGAGGAAAAAAGGATTTCAAGATTGAGAATTTCCTAGTTGAAGAACTCCAGAAGTATGCATGGAAATCTACAGGCTACAGTAATTTTATTTTCAGAAATCAAATACTTTTTACTGAACACAACACTTTTCCTTCTTTTCCATTCTATCAGGATTTGTTTTCAGATGAGTTACATTTTTGACAGAAAAACTTGCTGTAAATATGTTGCTGTAATCTATCCTTTAATTAAGGAATTATGTCAAAGTTAAGCAATGACCAGATTTTAGACAGCATCAGAAACAGAACACATTTTGAAGCATTATGGCAGCAACCTAAGTAACATTTAACAAACTGAATCATGCCCATCTTTTTTATTCTCAAAAAATTATAAGATTAAAATTGAGCAATCTTCACATGGCATACAACAAAAAAATTTTATAGATGGAACATTTTTCAAGACCCTTGCTACTACACGATATAAAGATAATTATCACATAGACATGCCTCACCCTTTTCACGCTTCAAAGGCTGACTGACTGAGATATCAGTAATATTGCAAGAAAAAATGATCAGAACTTCTGTTACATGCCTATAAGTAATTATTATTTTGCTGTATTATGCAAAGCATTATGAAAAGGGCAATAACTGAAAGCAAATATTTATTCTTTATTCTGTTAGTCTGCAGTCAGACTGGTGCCTCTGTTAGTTAACACTAGCATTATCAGCTGCAAAGGATAACACATTCTCAAAGTTCAAAACATTTGGTCACAGTCTACCTTTTATATTACCGGATATTTCTAAGACACTTTCACTTTCTTCTTGAAAGTAATCAAATAACTATATAGAGATGAAAAAGTATTAAAGACATTTGATATTGTTGTTTTGAAAAACCAGCAGCCATGGAGAATATACCTTTTCAACCAAGCTTTTAATTATTTTTCCCCAACTGAAGAAAGGAGCTAGCATATTTTTGGCAATAAATGTTTCGTATCCAGAGGTATTATTTTAGCCACACTGAATATTGAAAGACAACACTATTTTCTTTCACAATCAAGTGACCTATCTGAATGACTATGGATAATGCAGTTTGCTGCAGTCACCTTATCATTTGTCATGCTTTCTTATTTCTTAGGAAAAAAAAAAAAAAAGTTGAAAGAGTTCTGGTTTTGGAAGCTCCACTGGAATAATATTTATGACCCACACTGTTTTTGCTTTGGCCTTCATCTCACAGTCCCCGCTTGCCATTATATTATTGAGGAGCATGGCAAGGTCTTAAGCAAGTAGGACAAGATGCCACTGTTGCTGGGCCTTCCTGCAAGCCTGCAAAACATGACACAGGCTCACATCGCAGCGTCTCCATTCCATTTGCCAACTGCCATACAGTTTCTCAGGAAATTGCTACAATCATGAGACAGAGCTATAAGAAACTCTGTAGAAAGATAAAATTACAGAGAGACACGAACATGAAAAGGTATAACAAAGTAAAACAAACAAACAAAACAAAACAGGGTTTACTCAGGAGTAGTCTGGCCACTGAGCAAGCTGAGAGCCAAGAGCCGCTAGTGTTGTGTGCACCCATGCCCGTGCTGGGGCAGGTGGAAGACAGCAACTCAGCAACACCAAGGGGGGCTCCAACAAGCCATAGAGCTTTTGCAGAGATTTTTCTGGCCAGCAAAGATCCTTCTCGGTAGAGAGTATGCCGATGCTTAGCCTCACAGCTCATTAAATCCTAGCTATTTATTGTGTGTGTTGGACAATAAATAATTACTTTATCCTTTTAGGCTATGTACATGCTGCTTGCAGAGTTGGTTTGTGCAAAGCTAAAGCTGCCCAAACAAAAAGGGAAGTAACAGTACTACAATGACCCTTATGTAAGTTTTAAGTGTTTGTGTATCACTGTGGTGTGTGACATGTTTCTGTGCCTTGCATGCATTCCCGTGCTCAGAAAGCATCGGTTCTGTGGATCACATCCCACGTGGGAGGTTTTCATCCTAGCCAGACAGCAAAAGAAGGGGCCAACATTCAGCATCCCTGGCTCTGGACTCAGATTGCCTCTGCAAGACAAAGGGTATCAGGTAAGGCCCCTGCTTTTCAGCAGGAGAGGGCAAGCTGAAGGGAGGTGGGAAATTAAGTAGGTAAAATAATCCAGCCTTACTCTGGAGCATCCCCCAATATCTCTCAATCATTTCAAACGTGTTGACACTCCCAACACTGAAAGCCCTCCATGTCCCCTGCACCATACCCCTTTGAAAAAACTTAGCGACCCTGCCAGCTCTCCCAGGGGCAACAAAATTCAATTTTGCCTACACTGCTGAGAAGACTTAAGCTGGCTCTGATATGAATAATAAGCAATGATCCCATTGGACTAAGCATTGTACAGAGACATAACAATAAGTTGGTCCCTGCCACAAAAGCTTACAAGCTGATTAATGAAAAAATAGGTTTAGTCATATCTGTAAAACAATGTACAGATGTAAATGGCAGTCCCGTGGTGGTGGTCCAGCACTGTATGAAGTGCTGCAAAACTTTTAGTCCAAAAAGGCAGGACTTGGGCACATTCCTACATTACCTTAAAAATACTCTCCTAAAGCTATCCAGAAGCAGGGAGAAGGGAAACGTGTGAAAGGGACATGTAATTACAGCTCTGTCTTAGTCTGATTTTTAATCCAATTACCTCAGTCTGTTGTTGTAGCCCTAATCTTGGTATTTAAGCACTCTGTGATTCTTCCCCTTTGCTACAAAATCAGCATGATCACAGTGGAATATTCACCTTTATGACTTTTAACAGCTTAACAATAGGAAGAGAATACAGTGTTATATCCTCCCAGGCCTACAAACAGGTAGAGGTGATAACTTAAACTGTGTGAACTGCACTTTTTATCTCCCTGATGTTACTATTATTAACTGCTTCACTGTGGATAATTTTAGCTCAAACACCCAGCAAATTTACCTTATAGTCAAAAAACAACCTTACATCTTTCAAGCCATAAAGGATCCAGCTTCCTCAACCCCAGCAACTTTTTTTTTAATACTTATTTAATGAACTGTTTGGCAATTCTGCAGCAGCATGAAAACAAACTATTAAATTCAATGAAATATAAACAGCTCGAGGTGCTACTAAGAAAAAGGATGTACTATGACACTTTAAACGGTGGCTTCCAGTCTGGGTGAAAATACCAGTTCCAGTGTTATTCCCAGTAGTGAGGTGTTTTAAGTACAGTGGCTCAGAGCCTGTAGGATTCATTTGCAGAAGCCTCCACAAGTGTTTTCTCAAGGGTTTACAGCTATCTGCCTGTACGGTTTACTGTGTGGGAAATTCCCAGGGCCATACCTAGCGTCTCATTCTTTTTATTACAGATTCTGTATGGCTGCAGGCTCAAGAGTATCATTGCTATGACTATCAGGAGGCCTGAGGAGAAGCTCCTTGAATATACCCAGCTAAAACTTTGTCTAGACAAGAGAAGTGAGACAGTTTGATTCACACAGTTCTGGGGTCCAAGAGGAGGAATGGAACCCAACCGTGCATTGAATGATCTACCTATAGATCTCTGCGCCTGCACTCAGCATCAAAAACAAGCTTTTTGTGCTCTGTCAGGTGGTTCTTTGTTAATTCTTGTTAATTCTTAGTTTAGCCATCCCATTGCAAATGGGACAGTCTCTCTTTTTTCACACAAACTTTAAAAGAGTACTAAAACCTCAGACCAAGCAAACTGGCATTCTTGACAGCACATTAAAAATATGAGAAAAAGAAAACTACATTAGATCAGTTTTAAACTGTAGTCTTCACAATGCAAATCATATGGAGTAACCACAACACTACTCACAGAGAAGGCTGTATGAAAATAATATATCTAAATGCAGAAAATTAAGTATGCCAGTCTGTTGTTTCTATCCATAAGGAAAACGCTGGGTTTAATTTTAACTTACATTAATTAGAAAGACAAGTATAAAAAAAAATACTTCATGTATGTTGGGAAAAAAAAGTCATTATTTATGATCTGGTTAGTAAACTAGGATGTTTTTTGCTCA
The DNA here is from genome assembly GCF_023638135.1 of Falco biarmicus. NCBI lineage: Eukaryota > Metazoa > Chordata > Aves > Falconiformes > Falconidae > Falco > Falco biarmicus. Next base: position 10,839,714 of record NC_079298.1, on the reverse strand, counting down.
TTGTCCAGTCTTACCTTTGGTTTTGTTGAGGTTTTTTTTCCCCAAAAGCTTCACAAATCACAACCAGCAAAAAAAGCATATGCGAGTAATTCTAAATTATGTGGGGGGTTCTAAATGTAGCAAAACTACAGAAAAATATGCACTAAATGGCTTTGCAGATGCAAAGAGAAACAAGAAAATTCACAATATTCAACATAACTCAAAATGCTTTGTTATTTATTTGCTGTAGTTTGTCTAGCTGATACAGAGTAGCATGCAACATAATGTCTCTAGGTGTTTCTGAAATCAGGCAGAATGGATCTCTGAATTTAGTATCTATTCCACAGACATATGCCTTTGAAATTGAAAGCACTGTTCTCTGACTTCTATTTCTGAAACTTCTATTTATCCTCTAACAGCATATCTTAGGTTATTCAGAAACTCACAGATTATATTATTCTTTGTTGTGGTTTAACCCCAGTTAGTTACCAGCTGGGGTTAAACCACGACATTCTTATTTGAGTCTTCTTTCTTGTCCTATATATAAGTTGAGATAAATTTCAGCAGAATGCATAGTTTACTGTAAGTTTATCCAGGAACATACTCAGAAATATTTGGGCAAGGTGGTCCCTTCAAATCTCTGGAAATTCCTGCTGCTTCTTTAGGTCTGTTTCCTGTTCTCCAAATATTTTTCATTACCAGGAATGAATTTTTAAAAATTACTGTTGTGGTGGAGAACTGTTTCTGTGTTTCCAATACTTTCATCTCCTGTTTGTTTTCCAAAACTTTCAGGCTCTGTTCTATTAATTTTTCCCTGCCTGGATACACAGCTAACTGCAACATAAATCATCTAGAGACATGGATTTATCACATCTGGAAGATTCTCTTCAGTACTGCCTACAAGGTAAAACCTTTACTTTTTCATCCACCTGTATTTCACATTTCCTCATTTTACTTGGCACATCTAAAATAGATGCAAAATATACTTTCTACTTAGTCATGAAATAACTGTGACAGGATATGACAGCTGTGCAAAATGGAGAAGACAACCTTTAAAAGGTTCACAAAACAGGATACTGGGACTCTGAGACACTGCTACCACATATACTGCCAAGCAAGAGTTGATTAATCGAGATACTATGGCAGGAAAAATGTTTTCTCAAATTTGTGACACAGAGCTGAGGCTGGTTCGTCACTGGGCATTATTAAAGGAGCAGCATTCGATCCCATCTTTCAGCCCTGATTCTGACACGTGCATTTTGTAACCTTGTAACATTGTGGCAAATCATACGGGCTCTGTGAACCCTACTTTACATCTGCAAAACAAAATTAGTAGCACTAACCTGCCTTCCCATGTTATTATTAGTCTTAACTAATTAATAGCTGTAAAATGCTGTGATCATCAAATGAAACATTATTTATAAATGCAATTAGTCTTATATCCCTGATAATGGATAAACAGGAAAGAAAATCAAAAGAGAGGGAAGAGCAGCTTCATTGCCAATGCATCAGCTTTCTCCTATTGCTCTCATTAGTCCTTCCTGCTTTAACCACTCTGTTTTTCAGTTTTTCCACCCGTGGAAAAAACTATCGACTTCATAAAGTTGGAAGTATATTTGCAAATGAAGTGGCAAACCATGTTGTGCAATGATCAAGTGGAAAGCTCCAAATAACTACTAAGTGCTAAGGTGAAAGAGCATTCAACCACAGGCAGTGCAACAGGATTTTATTCCTAATAATACTATAGCCAGGTGAAAAATATGCAGCTTAGATCCGAAATCCTGCAAGGCTTTCTTGGTCTGGGACTTCAGGACTAGTAGCATAACAGCAGAAGCAGCTCTGTTTTGTATCCTACCAGCTCGTTTCAAAGAGCCCCTCACACCACGGATAATGAAGAAGAAAAAGTGGAAAAAGTCAAAATGTGTGTTAAATATCAGAAAGTATAAAGATTGACATTTATCTAAAAGTATTTTTAATAATGTAATGGTTCCACTTTTTCACAAAGACTATTCTCAATAACACCTGCCTCCTCCTGTTATCTGGAGGAGGCATTTCTATGACTTCAGTGTGAAAAAAGGAAAAGCAAAAAAAAACCAACAAACCAAACACCCAAAAAACTGAGTAAGCCTACATGTTCTGCTAAAGAAAATGGTTTATGAATTAAAACAAATCTGACATGCATTTTTAAAGCTTGGGCTGGCTAGATAGGTTTAAAATATAAGCAGCTTTGCCAGTAAATAAGTAAGTAAACAACAGAGGAGGGCATGATAAGGAAAGGACCAAGTCAACATTTGCCTCAGAAAATGAGAGCCTACAATTAAGAAATAAGATAACACCAGGAGGCTTATCCCCATTTCAGTCGCAGATGTGTCTGTATGATTTATAAGTGAAAAACAATATCAAAACAAACCAAATCAAAACATTCTTCACATTTATGGGGCTGTGAGTTTCTACTTTTCTTCAGTTACAGAGTGATAATTAAGAGAAGACATTTGAAACACCCACTTCAAAAACTGAACATACTTAATACAGGGTAAGATAACGCAGAACTTAGTAAAGATGTCAGCTCAGTCTAAAATCATAATTACTGTGTACAACTTGTTCCTGAGGGGTTTTCCCAGTAGAAATAATTGCATTACTTCAAGTTCCTTTTATTAAAAAAAATTACAGATAGGCATAACATGTAATTTTGCAAACAAAAAATAGTGTTTTCCTTTTATTTCCAGATTTTATATTTCCCTGGCAAAATGCTGCAGACTGCAGGGAAAACAGTAACGTTCAGCTTGCAGTAAACTTTAAGACTTTGAATCAGATTATATTTAAATTAAACAGCTGCACAATTAATGATAGAATAAGCAAACTTCCTAATTACCTGAAGTATAACTTTAATTTTTATGATCATGTTATCTATAACCCACCAGCTGGACTACTATGTTCATTTCTGGCCCTCATCTTACCCGAAAGAAAATTTTGGTTCTTCTGAAGAAAAGAACAGTTACAGAAGGGTGACATATTCAGATTGCAAATACAATAGAAGTCGTATGTTTTGGTTTTGCATGAAAAAATATTAACTAACCTTCTACAGGACACATATCATCATCCCATAACTCTGATCAAACCTAAAATTTCTGGTGGAGTAACATAATTTTACAAAAGATATTAGGTTGCTTAAAGGCTTCAAATGGTGAAGTCTGTTATTTCCTAAGTCTGTTGCAAATGTTGCATGTGCCCCACTGCTGCCAACATGCGCTTCCGTTCTATGGTCTGGCTTTGTCCCCATCACTGGGTGCCCCTATGCCTTTAGTCACTGGAGACCAGAGACACAAGCTGTCCCTGGCCTACGTAAATACTCTGTGAGCCTGAGCAGTGTTTGGTGCAATGGTCTTCAGCTCCTTGAATGCTATAACAATAAAAGTAAATCACAGTAAGTGAATAAAAATGGCATTTATGGTATCTGTAGTTGTTTTATGCCTGCTGAAACCAGTCAGTCTCTCCAACTCTGTATCCCTCACTTGCATGTCTGGCTTCCTTTAAAATGGAGGGAACAAAACCCCCCACATTTCAATATATTCATTCCATTAGAAAGAGAATTCTTTTTACTGGTAAAATCTGTTCTCATAGTGAAAAGTATATACTTAGAGAGATGTGTAACATCTACAAAATCATGCACAACATATTAATACTGGATAATGATAACAAAAATAATTTTCTTATTTATCTGTTCACCACAGAAGCTCTTATCAAATGCTGCAAAAGCAACCTCAGTCTTTATAGATATTTCCCAAAATTTACAGTCTATCAGTTACAAAATCAGCTTTGATCAACTTGGGGTAGAATAAAAAACCACACCTTTACTTTAAAGACTGTATATCTAGTTTCCCCCTTGCATTTGGAGTTAGAGAGAGAAGATTATTTTCTTTTACTTTTAAATGAATCAGCATTTACTTCCAGCCTGGTAACTGACCACAATCACATTTTTCTCTAGTGAGTTTTAAGCCCTCAAGCCTGCAAAAGAGATTTTTTTACCCCTCCTGGTTAGTGACAAGGCTGAAAGTGCTGTAGAAATGCAGCAAAAGTACTCACTGCGTGGTTTAGTTTCCACGCAGTTAAAGAAACCCAAACTCCATGTGCTGTTAACAAGTTAAGAATCCACGATAAGATAAAATTATATAGTGAAGCTTAAATTCATGGGTCTGAGTGCACTCATCAGGAATTTAGTGTGCACCAAAATTCAGCTATCATGCCTTGTTTTCCTCTGTGCAACAGGGTATGATATTGTCAGTCACCGTGAAACTACTTGTAAAACAAAATTTCAAAGGGAACCTCACAACAGCACCTCGGGCTCAAACACCCTTAAGCTTAGAAAGAAAAATTTCATCTTGAAGGTTTAATCCAATTGCTACAAGTGGGCTGAGCATGAAGAATGATCCCAATAAACCCTCCATGTAGATAGGAGTTCACTTTTGGTTTTGAACTCTGGGCCTGTTTTCACAAATGTCACAAATGAGCTGTGAAAACAATTCCATTCACAGTGTGAAGATTTCTAAGCTATTCTATAACTTATTAAGTGTCTGTTAAAAGTCAAATCAATTATTTCCTCACAGACACCAAACAAGCTCTAACTGCATAATAAATAGAAGAAACACTATTTATTAAGTAACAAGTCTAATTATTTCCTGAGCGATCACATTCTCTTCCCCTTAGAAATATAATTTCCTTTGTTCTCCCAGCCTTCAGCTTCTTCCCCACTCATTTTTGTCTCCTTTACAGATTTCTTTGTGGATTGCTGTCTTGTTTGGGTGTAGAAAGTGACTGAGTAAGAAAGGAGGAGTTTCTCTAAAGCAGCTTTTTCAAGAAAGAGTATTTACACCCACACCTCAGAGCTGGGGAAAACGGGGTAGCTCTTCATGTTTCATTTCCTCCCCAGGGACATGGTAGAGTCCCCATCACTGGAGTTTTTCAAGATGCAATTGGACAGGGTGCTAGATTATCTCATCTAAGCTCCCTTTTGCTCAAAAGGGTTCCCACAAGGTCCCTTCCTGGGACCTGGGCTGTTCTATGAGTTTGTGTTTTGAATAAAGAGAATTTGTCTTCCTCCACGCAGTAATCCCCATGGCTTCCAAAATGTGTGCCAGCTCTGTAAGAAAATTGAAAACAACCAGATAATTGAAATGGTGACAGGGAAGGATGACCTCTGCGCACAAGGCCACTGAGCCTATGTGGAGCCTCACTATTGTTCGGTAGAAGTTATTTGATAAAATGATGATGACACTTTACTTTCTTTATCACAATCTTCCTCTCCTATTCCATCTTCATTTTAATTTTGAGTATTCAGCACTATATTTTATTAAGCATAACTTGATTACATGAAGACACTGTGATGATATTACTATTGACTAGGACATTAGAATAACCTTGAAAAACATTATTCTTTTATAACATTAAACAATCCTATTAATATTTTTGACCTCTGCTCCCTGCTATCCCCTCCATGGACTCTGTAATACAAAAGTAGAAACTAAGCAAGAGCGGTAAAATGCTGCCTCTACATATATTACAAGAATATATAAATACTCAATATATACCTATTTCTATATATGTACATATGCATGTTCATCTGCAACTATATGTGCAAGCTACCTCTGTTCTTCAGTCCTGAGGGTCAACCTCCACAGGAAGGTTAACCATTCACAGGTCAGCAAATTCCAGACGTTAAGCATCAGGTGGCAATCAATGTTGTTCACACCTAAAGATGAACCGGCTGGACAGAACGGAGAGGTTTCCTCATCGGTGGCAGTCAGAACACCTGTGCTCCCCTACCTGACCTCTTCTGCAAACAACCACTGCGCAAGCTAAATTGCTCACCAGAGAGAAGCAGCAGCACCTAAGACAGTGCTACAAGCTTGACATCATGAAGCCCCATTTTTGCCTCTCAGCTATGGATTCCCTCTAGATGGTCCAGACGAGTGGTACACAAGCATGCCCAACTCCATGTAAGCCCATCTGGCCCTAAGCCTTTTCTCCATAGTCATTGCATACACTTGAAAATCATGCATATCCTTGAAAAACAAGCTACCATGGGGAAGGCTGATTCAGCTGGTAGAAGAGAAATGCAAGACACTATGTGCAAAGAATCGGTTTCCCAGCCAGACAGCTGAACAAAAAAGTAGGTTAGAAGGTCTGTTGTTTTCAAAGTAGCTTTTCTTTAGCCTTAACCTAACTAACTTAAGTCTATGAGACCTTAGTTCTAGAACTTGGAAAATCTCCGGAATATCCACATTGGGTATCTCCACTGCCCTGAAGTCAACCAGGGAACAGATTCCAAATCTTCCTTCCACCTCTCAGCTGAGTGTCTAAGCTGCTAGGCTAGAAGCTGTTTGCAGAGATGTGGATCCTCTCAGCCATTATTTTGCATTTCTAATGTCACAACATCCCTTTCCAGGTCTTTTCTGAGTGTATCCTTGCTCAGATCATAGCTACTCAAGAAACCACTGCAAAGTTTGTTCTCCCAGTCAGCAACTTTGACCATACCACTCTTTGAATCTCTCTAGAGATTTCTTTCCACAGCTGCATCTGAGTTACCTTCATTTGCAAAACTCTCTACAGGCTCAGATTAAAACCTGCATTTCAGTAATTTTGTTTCAGAAACTCCTCTTTCCTTAAAACATCACATAAATCCCTGCATATTGTGTATCCAGATTTGATGACCTTTGATGAGAACCAAATAATAAATCATCACATTCCTAACCATCATACTAAAATGATTCAGTGGCTGAAGAATCATGTACTGAATAGAGCAGGCCACTGCTCAGCTACATGAGTGTAAATCTACAGTAACTTCGGTGAACTCACTGAGATTTACATGTCTGTTCTTAGGGACAAAATCTGACCCATAGACCTTTGTGAAGTATATCAGGTCTATGAGACTTCATAAGTAGGACATAGATGAGGATTACATCACATTTCAATCGATTGTTCCTAGAAGTGAAGGATTTTACACTTGTTGGAAGGTGCTTGTCAAATGAGAAATAGGAGAGCAGAAGGAACTGCGGAATAGCAGCCTTATGTTATGGGTAGTCTTACAAAAGGCAGCCTTGAATAGAGTGCACTATAAAGAAAGAATATTGTTATGTTTTCTGACAAGGATCTGGTCTGTTAAGTGATTCTTGAACTCCACAGAGGGACTTGTCTCTTCACCTTGATTTAAAAGAACATACAAACAATACCACTTAAAATATGCCCAGGCTGTCTTCTGATTTCACAGAAAGAATCTCAGAACCAGGCAAAACAGATGGTACTGAAGTCCCTTCCTTTAGCTAATACTGGCTGTACTTACAACTGAAAAAAGTGAGAGAGGTTTTAAGAGGAAAACCAGACCTTATGGTTTAGATATTTTTTTTTAATTGTCAGGGTTTATAAATAAAGAAAAAGTTATTAATCCGATTATTTTCCATGTTGTGTTAATTCACTGTGGAGTGATCCAAGCTAACTGATACTGTGAGATACTAAACCCTCCCTTTTCATCAGTTTCAACAGGAGGAAACAGCTTAGTACATTGGATCAGTTTGCCATAATAAAAAATGGACTAGAGATTATTTATCATTTTGATTAAAGCAATTTCCCTATATATCTGCAGTTTCTTATGGCAGAAGCACAAGCAGAATGCTTTGATACAGTTATAGGTATGATACATTTTATACACAACTCTCTCATTGGCATTCTTTTCTAAAAATTGTTTATTTTACCATTTCTTGCATTTTAAATTATATTTTCAAGGAGAAAAACAAAATCCTGCATCATCACAAAAGACCAATCCACTATAATCACTGAAGAAGAGCTTACAGTAGTAAGAGGCTTAGATTATTACAGAAAAATTACAAAGAAATGGCAACAGAAATTAAAAGAAAATGTTTAAAATACTTGTTATTATCTATTCTTCGAGGGGATAAAAAGGTAGAAAAGAGCACCAAGAAGTCTGAGATTGAAGAGAGCCTTTGTTACCATAGATACTGGGCAGGTGTGTCATTTTCAACTATAAGCACACATTTGATAAGAGGCTTCTGACTGCAAATGCACCTGAATAAAATAAGGAGGAGTTGTAAAAAAAAAAAAAAAATAGGAAAGGAGATAGATAGACTGAGCTGTTTCACACCTCCAGCTTATCTCACAGTTGATGTGTTATCAAGTCTCTGAAATTTCCATCTAAACAAAGAAAGAGCAGATTTTTAGAATTTACTGGGTTGTGAGCTTTCAAATCTGTTCACTCTTCATTCCACCACTTTCACATAGATTTTAATACCAAATACTCATCAGATGAGTGGTATTTCTAGACATCTAAGTCTGTCTTTCAGACCTTTCTGTCTTGATACACAGAAGTTGAAAATATTAATTTTTCCTTGGAGATCTGTGAGAAAAACATGGGGCAAAAAATAGCTGATGGCAACAATTGTTGTTCAGAAGAGAGACAAAATGTTTAAAAATTCAGTTTCTCAAAACTTCTAAATATATATTAGTGATGCACTTGCTAAAACCCAGCAGCAGTAGCAACCTACACAGAATGATATGAAATCCATTCAGATTACCAGTCCCACCATTATATTCTTTAAATCCAAAGAAAAATGTTAATGTAAAAGTTAAAGGTAGAAGTCAATCTTCTTTTGATGTACCTGTGATTATCTTTGGAAGACTATTAAAGTGGTTTCATTAAATGACTTCTACTATTCATCTACAAAAACAACTGATAGTTTCAATCAACTATATGCACATCAAAAGAAAAAAATTTGAAAGCAACAATAAGACAATTTTTTATTATTACTATTATTATTTTTCTATCACTGTAACTGGGATATATTAATCTTCTTGCAATCAAATTAATTGGGGATAATGGCTTGGAATATGAGCTGCTAAACAAAAAGTCAATCTGCCCATTAAATTTATGTACTGGCTTATTTGTGAGATTACTCCCCATGAATCTTACTTGTTACTTTCCAACAGGCTGAAGACTGTCTCTTCCAACATTTTGCTAGAGGTGAAAAATAGACAGAGGTAAAAAATAAAACTCTGACCTATGCCTTTCTAGCCACCAAAAAAAGAGGTTTATTTTCAGCTGTGGACAGTCATTTTATCTGAACTATTTATGCACCTGCTCATCCCACTTCCTTTACAACAACTTCATGTGCATTGTATCAACACTATCAAGATTTTTTTCTCCTGAAAGAAGTACAAGCACAGTTTCATTAAGATGGCAGAAAACCCTGAATGAGACAAAACTTGGCAGGTATTTCATCAAAGAAGCTGTAGGCCTCTGGGAATATAAAAGCATTAGTCATTACAGGGAAATTAATGATGATCTTTACCTTAAATATCCTCTTCATGTCTATGAATAATAACAACTTGCTGCATCTAAAAGTGTTTTTAACTCAATCCACAACTGTAAGCAGAGATTACTCTTCCAGTATTCCAATGATAAAATCACATTTCTGAGAAACTATTAGGAAACCAGCTGCTACTTTTCTCCAGCTGGTCTGCATTCCCTGGTCTAGAAGAAGTTTTAGTTCCTCCTTGAATTGCAGAATCACCTTATGAGACAGAAGGAAACTGAGTGCCTTTGGCTTCTCTCTAATTTCTCATCACAAGGTTTCCAGGAGATCCATGTCATTGGTGTGATCTTTGACATCTGCAGATGACATGCCACAGCCATGGGCTATATGCTCATGTTTCACATGTATGGTTTTCAGAAAGCAGGAAGGTTTAGGTTTTGAAAATGCCTTCCTTCAACTGAAACAAAGTGAGTCCTGACCACATGATGTCACTGAAGCTCATGCTTCACAGGAGCATGGGATTTTGCATTGCCATCCTAGTCAAAATACAATACCCAATTCTTCACATTAGCTTTAATTAGATCCAGTCATGTTCAACTTCATGATAGCATAGACTTCTATGACTAATTATTCTCAGTAATCACAATGCTAATAAAAATCTTTGTATAGAGAAAATCATTGATTAATTGAATGTTAATCTCATGAAGCCATTTACTGATTTATCCTTTTATATGTTTCTGCTAAAAGCAAACAGCACATGTACATTTTTCAAAGAAGAAGCATAAAATATTCCTCTCAGATTATTTTAGGGCTATATGCCAGATGAAGAAAACTTATTTCTCTATCTCCAGCCACCAAGTCTCACACCACAGAGCTATTCAGACTCTGAAGTGTATCATCAATCTATCTGCAGTCAACAGCACTGCCCAGATCTGAGTGCTGAAAAACCCTACCTACCTGCTTCAGTGCCCATGTACATTTGGAACACCTACTAATACACAAGCAATGTCCCTCTACCAGCCAGGGAACAGGTTGATTTCACTCTAAGAATTCAACATCTTTGCATCACAAAAAGTATCAAACATTGTTCAGTTCTTAGTAATTTCATCCCTGCTCTTCCAGCTGGTAAAAGAACTGTAGGAGGGACAAATCCTCCCTTGGCGCAGTTTGACATTCCTTTCTTCAAGAATACAACAGGTTGCCTAATAGTGAGTTCTTCACCTTCCTTACCTCCCTTGATAAAACAGCCAGTCAATTACCATCCAATACTAAACTTTGTTTTCTGAATATATTCATGTGGAAATAGATCAAAGGCTGCCTAAAATATCACCTGACCGAGTTCAACATCCTCAGTTAGCACAATGTGGATTGCAGCAAAGACAGGACTAGAGATTGCCCTAGTAACATTGCTCGGCTTTTGATGATGGAGGGCATTTGTTTACTTTTATTCTCCTGGACCATAGCAACATGCAATGGATTTGACCACTAGAATTTTCTGACCCCCCACCAGATGTCTACTAAAATTCCTTTGGAGAGCCCATGTCTTGCCTGGGGGGATACATGCACAGTGCAGAGATGAAGGACTACACAATCGCTCCTGACTTCAGCTGCAGGAACATTCCTGTCATCAAAATTGGCTCTGTGTTAAGCCAAGATCATCTGATTAACCATCAGCGGACTGCTGAAACTAAACTCAGGAGCAATAGTGGTGAGACTCACTGAGAGCAGGTGATAATTTGAGGAACTGCCATTGCAGTGTAGTCGTTTTTAGCTGGAAGTACCCAGCTGTGAGTGCCTGAGCCGTTCTTCAGTTTGATGATTCTCAGACTCTGCAGGCACCTCCCCATGGAATCTGTCATCGACCTGTGAATGTGACTAGAAGACTAGAAGACTATTCCATGCTCGATGTGATGACTTGGTTTCATTAATGCCTGGTATTGCAGGCTTTTGTCATCTTGCCATCCTCTCCCACATTCCATGAAGTTTTTCCCGGTGCCGCCACCCCTGTACAACTTCAAACTCCCATTTGCAGAAAACAGTAACAGACACCAAAAAAGTTCAGGCATGCTTTCTTTTCTTTGATGCCCTGTCTTTTCTGTAACTCCTCCTGATAGAGAAACCATTCATAGGAAACTTCAAATAGTGAAGTATGCAGCAGCGCATCTTCTCAGCCAATAAGATTTTCAAGAACACTTCAAAATTCTGCTCTCTACACTGGCTTATCATGAAGTTTAAATAAGTCTCTCCTCCAAATGAGCTATGTACCCATCCCAGGGTATTTAAAGACAGCAAAAATCTCCATAGCAAGGATCTTTTGCCACAATTCTACTTCTGACACAGAAGAAAGGTACCATTCTGTCAGGTAACAGATGAAACTTTTTAGTGAGCTGCTTTGGAGCCTACGATAATTTATGCCACAGTCTATGTCACTGCAAGTACACACACTCCTTTAACTTGTTGTCTGATAACTAAACCATAACATAATTTTAAAGACAAATTGTGGGGGGTTTAGATTACATGACTGCACTACAGGAGGGCAGGGCAGAAGTATCACTTACAAAGTACCATGTGTCTATGACAATGGTTTAATGAAAACAACTTTTATATATATATAAATATATATATATATATATTTTATATATATATATAAAAAAGTTGTTTTCATTGAACATTATATATATATATGCTGTTTCTTCAAACCCAGAACTGTGCTTTTTGTGATGTCTCATGCAAATAAATGGAAAAGAGCCTCAGTTAGCTGGATTACAGTGCACACAAAAAGGACATTTGGTTCTGGTCATACTCATTTCTAGCATTCTTATATTTTCCTATAATTTTAAGTTTTTATTTCATAAAGGTATAGTTCATTTATGAATGCTGTTATGGAACAAATAAGAAATCCTCTCAGCCTTAGGTCAAATGAAAATTAAGCATTAACTAGTGCAGAGGCAGGAAAGCACTACTGCATTACTTTTTTTTTTTTTTTCTGGGAATTTAAATTCTGCATTTAACAGTGGTAATGGTTGAGAGATAATCCCTGGAACCACTTAAGACAGAGAACTTTGCTACTGCTTGTCCTTATCTGGATAATCAAATAATAAAGTCCAACTGGCTACCAAAGCAGAGCTTTCAAGCTAACTCTGAAATACTTTAAATGTAATTTGTTCAGTAAACTGCAGTACATTAAATTTCTATATTAAGTAAATTATAAGGAAGAGTGCACTTTGCAAAATTAAAAAGTGCTCTGTTAACTTATCTATTATTCCTCTGGGAAAGTTTCCAAAGTGTGTCTAGTACAATTAGATACTTTCTTTATGGACAGTCTATAGCAAGGAAAGAATTCTTGCAGCTCAGCAAATGTGTTTCCAGTATTGTTGTAGATTCCTTTTTATTTTCCAAGGTGAAACTCCCTAATCACAAACACCATTTTTCTACGTTGTATGGGCAGATTGAAAACTTTTAGATAAAAATAACTACCTAACTCACTATCTGGCGGTTCAAATCAAAGAAACATTGATCACTTGCATGCTTTTAAGTGACTTTTTTAAAAAGTGCTCTTTGGAAATGCATTTAGAATGAAAGTAATTGGGATACATGATACAGTGGATTTATTTCAGTCAAGCCCACCACACAGCAACTAACAAATTGCCTTCATCATATTCTATAGGATATAAATGAGATATTATTTTCAACAAGTTATTTTTGTAAGAACAAATGCCAGTGCTTCACAAGGATATGAAAACCACTTGACCTAAATTTGCTTTTTTCTGTAAAGCCTGTCATTCTGAACTATATTTTTACTGTTTGGATTCTGAAGTCTGAGACTGTAGGAGTTTCAACCACCTACTATTTCAATGAACCAACTGATCGATGCTTTTTAGTTACAGTCTCTTCGTTAATTACTGTAATGACAAAAGCCTCATTTGCATGAGATATGCCTCCCTTTGGATCTTGTTAGACAAAGTCCAAGAGGAAAAGAAAGGGGGACTTCTTACTGATCAAGAAAAGGCTGCAAAAAAAACCCCCAGAAAGTCAACATTTCTGAAAGGATTGTTGTATTCGGTTAGTGTCTGTCAGTCAGGAAAAAAAAAAAAAAAAAGCATGCTGAAACTGTTTCTGTGGAAGCTTGTAAAAGTATCAAAGTAAAGATTTAAGATTACTGCATAGTCAAGACTTTCACATCAGCCACATTGAGAGCTTTACAAGAGTTTGACGACCATGGATGTTAGATACAACAGGTACCATCAGAAAAGCCCTCTCCCAAAGAAAATTTGCACCAGCTGAGAAAGCATGAATACCTACAGCAGAATACCTGGACTTCAGGTCAGTGATATGCTTGCTAGAATTTCAGTATCATGCTTCCAATTGTAAATACTTCCACAGTTTCTTCTGCTTTTAAATATTATGATCCCAGGCAAGTTGACAAGGTTGCCTGTGAACAGTAGTCATGCTAAAACCAGAAAACAACTGCTAGGATGTATGTGGTCTTTGTATATCACATCTCAGGCTCTCTTTTTGCTCCACTATTAAAGATTTCAAGTCCTGGGTTATGCATGACCTGGTCTTCAGCAGCAGATACATGGCTGGAACATGCCTTCCTGGACATGTTCAAATCATGTAAATTTACCAGATGAGAAAATTGCATACAGTTTTTGGAGAGGACCTTGTCTATACTACACTGTTGCTGTAACTGACTGCTGACTACAATGTCATTAGAGAGGCGCCTTCTACGTATCTTTTGCACCTGTATGAATGATGCATTATTTAAACAAGATCATTCCAACGAGTCTTCTTACTGAAATATCTCTCAAGGAATAAAGTTTATTACCACTTGAATATTCAGCAACTACAAACACTCTAACAATTTTATTTCCAAACTATGCCTTTTCATGCACTAGCTCTCCCAGGGCATAGCCACAATGTGGAAGACCACAGACTGCATGGTGAAAAGCCTGTAGAAGAACAAACAATTGTTGATAGCTTTCTGGCTAGAGACAGCTGGTGCTGACTCAGGTACAGTGGAGCCTGGCAGACACTGTCATTCACATGCTCAACCCCTTTGAGGAGTTAGCTTAAAAAATAAGCTCTAGAGATATGAGTATGGATGTCATCATGCCAGCTGTCAGGGCTCTGACAGTCCCACCTCAGCATGTGAGTACTGGATCAAGACAACAAGGCCAATAAAAAGGAAGTGTTATCTTGTCTTTCTGAGCAGTTTAACAGTGTGGTGTCACTAAAGACACCATGCAGCATGAGTTCCGATTCCTTAGCTCAGGCACTTCTCTGCCAGTTCTCAATTTCGCCAAGACAATGCCAGAACTGTCACATACAGTCAAGCTGAGGAACATCAGGGGAAAATCCCAGTCATCCAAGAAGCAGTAATAAAGACCAAAGAGTATCATCCAGCCCACCTGGAAGCTGCAAATGTAATGAGCTATTTGGAAAAGATCACGACAACCTCAAGCTCAAGTGACTCTGGTTTCTGCCAAATATGAACTAGTTCTGTACCTCGCTGAGCTCACTACACACATAGTAGGTCTTGCTGAGTGGTGGAAGTCTAATGCTAGCTCACTTCCACATCTTGCAAACCTGGCTTTGTCTTCACTTGGAGCTCTTCCCAGCAACGTTCTTTCTGAAAGGCTCTTCAGCTACACTGAGGATGTTACATCTAAAAACAGATGCCAGCTCCTGCCAGCAAATGCAAAATGGCTTGTCGCCTTGAAATGTAATCTGCCCACGCTTGAATTTTGTATCAGTGGCTATCTGTAATTTTTTACCAAGTTTTTCAGGATACTCGTGTACATTATGAATCTAATTTTTACAGAAAATCTCCGGTAGTTACTATCACTAAAGCGCCTACCAGATATTCCCCATTTTAATTTTTAAGCAGATCTACAGGTATTGAAAACAAAGCAGCAATTTTCTTCACTCCCCAGGATTCTTTTCCCTTCTATCTCTCAAGTCTATGAAACATTCGTCACAGGTAGAATATATAAAATGCATTGATAGACATTTTTCTTCCCACTGTTCCCCACAGAACAACCTTTAAACCTTCTGGGATGCATGCTGCAAACAGGATTTTAATTTTCAGTATTTGTACATTTAATGCATAGCAGATGATTTAACTGCTACTCTTGTTTGCTTGAAGTCTTACATTGTGGATAACTTAGGAGGTTTGCTGTGGAAAGTAGCAGGGGGAAATGTTACTCTTTCATATGCTATACTGCAGTCACAGGACTGTACTTAAGGGGAAGAACACACCTCCCATTTAGAGGAAATAGTACATGACAACCAACCCTCCACCCCTAGGCATTTGAGCTAGGTGCTCTGGACCACTTTCTGGCCATACTTACCTCTTCCCAAAATATTTACAATACCAACGCTTAGCTCCATAAGCTATAGAGGAAATAGGGTCCTTAAAAAGGTGTCCGAATTGTAGTACCGTTAGGTAAGTACAATAACCTTATAGTCATGAGTGTCCATTAATGTAACTTTTCCAAAACAAAACAGCTTGCTTAAAAGACTATTTCTTGATATCCCCTTCTTTCCTTCTTTTCACCTCCTGGAGGTGCAGTCTGCTGCCACACCTTCCCTGTCCTTTTTCCATCTTTTCTTTCATCCTCGCAGCTGCAGCACCAGGATGCAGCCTCTGGATTTCTCCCGCTCACCCTGAAACCCAAAGCCAAGGAGAGAGGGCCAAAAGAAATTTCTCCCCAAACCAGAGTCCATTCCCAACCTCCCAGCTTTACACTGCTACCTACATCACTTTTGATGTCCAGAATGTGGATGAACATTACATTTGTGGACAGGAAGGTAACTTTTTCGAGCGATCAAACTGGCAAACAAATGTGTGGGTCTTCACACATTCCATGTACTGTCCAGAAGCCAGGGAGCTGACTTTTTGAAGGCTGTTTTGTATTGCAACTATCACAGCTTTATTGGGTCTCTATTAAGCTGGAAGGTTAAGCACTTTCCAGTGGTAGACCGTTCACCGGGTGGTCATAGATTCTGAACCTTAGCATGGTGTAGTAAGGAAAGTAAATCTGTGTCCAGGGCACCTTACAAACCCCTCATCTGCTCGCCACAGTACCGAAGTAGCACACACTAGCTCCTGTGTAGACCTGACAGTACACAAGAAATGTCTTCTCACTCATCATCAGATTGTTAGTAAAAAAGGGACATTAAGCAGCGTTTCTGTTCAACAAAGACCCTGCTGGGTAATTTTGGATCATTTACCCCCAGTTAACCATTAATTGCTACATAAAATTTTAATCTCCATTTAAACAGACTATAGCTCTGTATCTGTTTCTGTGTCAGCCTCAAGACAGCAGTAACTTTGCAGCTGTGGAATACTGACTGTTTCGTATTTCCTAAACAGAAAGGCAACACCCTGCACAAACAAAATGCTAAATGAGGAATTAAAAAAACAATAAAAAAAAAGAAAAAAGGGAAGAATTTGCCATCGTGAAACAGAAAGAGCAGGAAGGGGAGGAAAGGGAAAGAGCAAGAGGAAGGCAGAAAAGTCAGGGAAAGGAAAGTTTGAAAAGCACATATTATTTTTTTGCTTTCTTAATTTTTTATTAGGAATAATATTGCCTTGAAAGAAACTGACAGTTCTTTGAACACTTTCAGGGGCTTAACATCCATGAATACATTTTTTAAATTATTAATATAATCAATTAACCAAAAACTAAAGAGTTTTATTCACATACCACTTTCTTCTGTGGCTTTTGAACATAAAGACCAGCTACCACAGACTCCCAACACTGGTGGTTTCTGCTGGACTCTCTCATAGGCTGTAGTCACTTGGCAGTACTCTCTGTAGTATGGTGACTAATGTTAAAATAGACATATTGATTCAGAGCACCACATCCTTAACAAAACCCCAAATAAAAATAGCACATTTATAAACACCTCCCCTTGATATAATCACAAAGGATAGAAGGAAAAATCACCATTTCTTGGGTGCACCTCCATGCGTGTGTGCGCACATACACGCCGGGGAAGGCTCCTAGCTTCATGCCAGGCAGTGGTAGAAAGGGACTGATCTACACCTACTGAAGTGACAAGCAGATCTCCCGTGGGCAAATTCAAACGCAAAGCAAATAGCTCCTTGGAGTCAGAGTTCTAAAGAAAGACAGAAATAAAGATCTACGGCTTCCCTCAGCCAGAGTGTGAAATCCTGGCTCCACTGATGTCAGTGAGAGCTTGTTCCTGACTTCAGTCAGGCTAGAATATTAACCAGCATGTTTAAGCATAAAGAAAGAGGGCTTTTTTTAACAATTTTACCACCCTCTTTTATCTTGAATGTTAGGGAACTTACTCCTAACTTCAATTTTATGCTTATACAAAACCTCTTTTTCTGTTTCTCTCTCTTCTTGGACTCTGCAAGCTCCACGTGTAGTCCTAGGCAGTATTTAATCCTCATTTGTACCCTGAATTAAATGAGGCACTATTGAATTGTTGAGCTTTGTGCAGGCCCTCTAACTAGAAAAGATTTTCCTGCTGACTTCTGGATATTTTGACGTGATCCTACTCCTCAGTCCTCCCATTCATGTGTCTTTTCAGCAAAAGCAAGCACCTTTTGTAGAAATAGCTTGGCATATAAAGGATGGCTACACAACAGATCCATCAGTAAAAATAAACAGCAAGAAAAAAAAATAACAATGCATTTTAGTAATGTGCTTGTCTTGAGTATTATGCAATTATTAAGAAGCATTCACAGGCAAAAGTTTTAAAAATTGATGGTTCCTACATTCTTTCTTAATTATACAAAAATAATTTCCTTCACCACAAAAATTATCTTACAGATTTCTATTTTTATTATTTTTGTATGAAGCTGGTCTAAAAGCAAAAGTGTAAATCTTTAAATTAAGACATATTTGAGGCACATTTAAACAGACTTGGTGGGTAGGCATATATCCACATTTTAATTAATAGGCCTTCAAAGGCAGATACTGGTAAACAATCTATCTGGACACAAATCTGTTCCCTGGTCCTTGAAAAAGGACAACATCTCTCAGGAATTAAATATAAATGTAAATGAGGGAGATAATTTGTTTCTTTTTCTGAAAAAAAAATTAAGGAAAAAAGTGAGTGCTGTTTGTCAACTGACTTCTGTGTCAAGGTAGAAATAATGAACAACCATCACAAGGAACTGCAAGGCTTTCTTATCCAGATATGTAAGGAACATCTGAGGATAAAGATGTTATGTGCGCTTTTCTGTCACGTGAGACAACAGGGGAAATAAATGGATGTTCCAGACTAACTGATGCCAAGAGTAGTCTGCCAGAAAATTTTGGGCTTCTTCTGCTTGATCTCTAATATTACTAAAATTCTGGACAACACACAGCAAATACAGTCTAGGAATTTCAGCTATAACTTACATAGTAAATACACCCACTCCCCTATCATCAAAATGCTGAGGAACCCGGTGAAGGGAATCCTGTATATATTTCTTTAATTGATGAGGTAACTATCAGTGAGGCACTTTTCTTCGATATATATTTGCTTCTGATTTTAAAACACCTCTGGCTGGAGTAAATTTAGTGTCAGCAGGATTCAATCCACAGCATATCTCTGACGATTCTATCAAAATTCTGAAGCCGCAGAAGGAACTCACATAAAAGTAGCTGTCTTAAGCCACAAAAACTGTTTTTCAGCATACTCTGGAAAAGGAAAGTGAGTGTTGCTTGCTCCTTTCCGTTTATAATGGTTGAAAATAAAGCGCATCAGTCAATTGCTGCTGTGTATGAAGAGAGCTCAAATAGCATAAAAATCTTTAATCATCACCTCCCTACACATTTTGAAGAGCACATAATGAAATGTCTGAGTAGAAGTCTTGTAAGACAGCACCCATGTATTCAGCTAATATGACAACTCAACTGAATTTGGGACACCAACTTCAGATACCAGTGTGGTCATTCCTCATTTATGATTTGGGTTTATTAATAGTCCTATATATAACACAATTTGTAATAGCCACATTATGTGATGGTCTTCAGAAAAACTCCTTAAATACAGAGGATGTACTTCACCGGCAGGAGAGCAAAGTCACAAAATAAAATTGCAAGTTAATTCTCAAACTTCTTAATTCTGGATTATGTAGTGCACTTGTTCCTGCAAATTGCTCCAAAACTGTACTAGCAACAACACAAAAATAAAAAGGTTGTCAGCTAACATGCAGCCCAAAGAGACACATAAAAAAATAAAAAGCTGTGAGTCAACTAGTTGCACCGCCTTACTTACAAGTTTGAATCAGAGGTATCACTTAATGCACACACATTGCACTGGGGTTCAGATTCCCATCACAGCTTGCTGGCGGGAAGTGGAATCCTTTAACTCTTCCCTGCTTTCCATTAGGAACTCACTGCATGGGCTTCTGCTATGGTGCCAGCTGGCATTTCTATTTCCATAACAGTTCAGGGAAGAATCCACAGTACAAGTGCTTCTTCCCTGTGAGCTCAAATGTGAATTACATACTGCTTGCAGTATTGCAAAATCCTGAACTGTAGGTAGGTTTTAGCAGTCCTTAGCCAGTGCCTAATTTGTGCTTAATCTCACAGGTCTTAGCATAGACATGCAACGTTGGTGGCTGATTAAACCAAACTATGTCGTCTGAACAAAGGGTCCATGGTTCTGCCATGCCCCCAACGATCTGGTACTTTTAACAAGTCTTCCTGTTTTGCATTTCTACATCATTGTAAAGCATGTATTTGGATTTGGGACAATTCCAGGCAGCATTTACCTATAATTTACCAGAACTTGAACTAAAATAGCAAAAAAGCTATTTTCTGTTCTTGCTGCCTCAGTTCCTTCCCTATCACCAAGATTTTAGGTGAGAAAGGAGTCACCTGTTACTTCTTTCACTTTCTGGCTCAGTACGAGTACAAATTCCTCCTCTCAGTCTCATGAGATGCTAAAGCACTTTCTCATAAAAGCTTCTGTACCACAGTCATTGCTCTGTTTTCATGGAGAGATTGTGACAGGACCGGAAGGAATAGTAAAACAAGAAAAAGTGAAAAACAGGCTTTGGGATAGGACAGAAAACAGATAAAATTCAAATGTTTGTTTCTCAGAACAGAATTAAAGATACATGAAATTGATGGTTGACATCATTTATGGACCTTGAATGATTGACTGCAAATTAGATTTAAACTTACCATTATTTCAAAACAGTTTGGAATCTGAGCTGAATATTTTCCAAGGCCTAATAGTAGGAATTTGATAACATTATGCAAAGTAGTATATCCAGTATAATACTAAACCACCGTAGAATAAAACAGAAACAGCAATCACTGCTATAATATGTAGGAGTTGAAGGCGTGAAGCAAACACAAGCCATTGATAAAAGTCAACATTTGCCAGCCATTACCATACAGTTACTGCAGATACCTCCCATTCTAAGTGAAGAAAAAAAAACAATGAATCGTTATATACTACTATGAAATAACCGATGGCATGTTTATGACCTTTTCAGATCAAAAGCAAATTATAGCTTATAATGAGAATATTTACACAATAATGTGAATTCAGTATGCTGCATATCAAATTTAACCACAAATCAGGAATTGGAACGGTAAAATGCCACACAGTACTTCATTATGATTCAGGATAGCCAGGTGATAATTCTAGTGCTTTGCTGATTATAATTTCTTTAGCACACAATGTAATGAAAGAAAAAATGGGAACAGTGGAAACATTTTGGCATGATTAAACGGCCACTGTGTTCAAACAAAAGTTCTGATCTAAATCTATTCTGAATTAAATAGCTGCCAGAAAGAAGATTAATCTAACGCCTGGGCAGTGGAATGGGACTTGTGATTTGGCTTCCCTTTCAACCCCCATGGGACTCTGCACCAAACCATTATTTTTTAGAGTTTTCATATCCATTTGTAAAATGGACATCATCATACATTTTGCAGCCAATGTACTGACTCAGTAACACACTCAGGAAACAGAATTGTATCTACCTTTTTCCAACAGCAAGCCTTAACACGGAGGGTCCTAATGTAATTGAATGTGAACAGCATGATGTAAGAATTAAAATTTAACCCAAATAAAATAGATATCTGACACCCAAAAATATTTTTAATTTATTTTAAATGTCATACTGGATTTTAAAATCACAGTGTATTTAGTTAAGTTTTATTAAGCTTTCTGCTCCATATCTTTAAAACTACAATATAAACAAAAAATTATATTGTCAAAACACTGAGCCTAAATTGTATTGCTTTATTTCTACTGTAATAAATATAGCAGACATGGCTGTATTAGAAACTCATAGCAATATTTTGCAGATGGAGAGGACCAAACCTGGGGGAGCAGTCAACATGTTCAAGAGCAGGGCTGCCGTTCAGGCTAGAGGAACGGGCAGGCAGCAGCCTTATGAAACTCAGCAAGGAGAAACGTGAAGTCCTACACCTCTCGCAATGACAAGGGGCTGGGAACTGACTGACTAGGGAGAGACCAACTTTCATATGAGCCAGCCACGTGCCTTAGCAGCACAGAACAATACCCTTGGCTGTACAAACAGCAGTATGGCCAGGAGATCTGGGGAAGTAATTACCCCACTTTACTCAGCCCTTGTCCAGTTTTGCCCCATCCCAAATACAAGAAAGACATTGATCAACTGGAGCAAGTTCAGCAGAGGGCTACCAGGATGGTCAGGGGCTGAAACATTTGTTCTGAGCTTGGAGGAGCAGGGCTTGGAGGAGCAGGGCTTGTTCAGCCTGGAGAAGAGACAGCTTCATGGGAACATACCAGGAGACCCCTGTGCCTATGAAGAGATTATGCAGAAGACAGAGCAGGCTCTTCACAGCGGTGCACTCTGGTAGGATTAGCAACAACTGACCCTGAATTCAGAGCAGATCTGACTGTATAGAAGAAACTTTTCCCCATGAGGACAGCCAAGCAGTGGAGCAGGTTGCACAGAGAGGTCGTGCTGTCGCCATCCTTGGAGGTTTTCAAGATCTGACTGGATAAAGCCCTGAGCAACTTGGTCCGATTTCACAGCTGGCTCTGCTTTGAGAAGGAGCTTGGACTAGAGATCTCCTGAGGTCCTTTCCAACCTCAATTATTCTGTGATTAGATGATTCTGTAATTAACTGAGCATGAACCCTAAGCTGTAGAGAAATTAAATTGCTTTCTTCTTACCCCAGCCCCCTGCCAAACTTTTTTTTTCTAATTATTTTTCAGTAATGACACGGAGTACTAGTTGGAGTACTCTCCGGTAAATAAAGCTATGTAACTTAAATTATTTGATTGACTGCACAAAATTTGACGCATTATAAGAGGCGCAATGAAGAAAGCATGTGGATTTATTGCCAGCCATGTATATTTTAATATTGAAACTGTCTGTGACACAGGCCAATTTAAAAAAGGAAGAAACCAAGTCAGTAAACTGTTGCACAGGTGGATACACAATCAAGGAGCAGTTTCCCAACTTTACATTTCCTGCATATTTACTAAAGCATTGCTTCATGCACTTTTCTCTTGTAGCTCCCAGTCTTAATGGCAATGGAAACTGCAGGAGAAGAAACTGTGTATATTAATCCCTATAATCTTAACCTAAATTGCATTACACACTTTTAGATAGGAAAAAAAAATGTTATTAGGCAAAGGCCCAAGGACATGGAGGCAGAAGACTCTCTGTATATATTCTGGCTTTAGAAAACCAAATGGAAATGATTCTATGAAGAGAGAGGCCATGATCTCTTCACACCCTATTCATATTCCCTTGCCCTTCCTGCCTGCTTGGCCAGGATTATCTATTTTGACTTAACATAGAGAAGGTTAAGCATACAAAACCCACAGACCTTTTATCCACCTCGCAGGCGAGCTCATATGTCTTCCTTAGTGGCTGAATATGTATACCATGTTCACAGCAGCCCTGTGCTAGGCTGATATCTTGTCCATAAGGGAGTTTCGATCACATTTGATTTAGTTTTTAGGTTCTCTAAATCAAATAAGAGAACAACCATGATCAGCCAACCCAAAGGAAAAAAGAGTTAAGACAGTCACGGCTAAGTTGTAGCTGTTTTTCTCTCCTTAGCATGCATCTTCCTGAAGGCAGCCAGGGTGGCTTATTGGCTCTCCTATCCTGGATATTGACAGAATGAGGTGAAAGCTAATGGCTGAATGCAGCAATGGGCCTCATAGCAAAAAAAGCAAAATAAGCACATTGCACACAGCTCTATTTTTTATTAAATACAGTTTAGAGCCTGGCATTAAGGGTGTTGTTTTTTGTTTTTCTAAAAATCCCAGATCGTTTGAGGACAGGCTGCCAAGTTCATCCATCAACTCAGCCACTGAAATATTTGTGTTCTAAAAAATTTATACACCATGAGTTCTCCACAACCTGCAACTGTGGGGACTTTTATTTTTAAATTACCGTCTTCCACTTCAATTCAATCTTTTTTTAAAAAGGATAGGACTGTGTTTGAGAAAAACAAGTTTGCCTTCTGTGGGCTACACAGTTTGAAGAGAACAGGCATTTTCTGCAGGATTGAGGTCCGTGACACTGGAGGATGGGAATTTTAAGCATGTATTTAGTTGTGCTCATGTTGGAGCTACAGCTTTCTTCTGGGAAATCTCACTTTCTGTTACCGTGAGTCAAAATGTTTAACAATAAACTCTGACTTCTCAGAAACAGAATTTTAGGCAATGAAATGTTTCACTCTACAATACACACGCACCTTCGACTTTTGTTTTCATAGAATCAGAATAATTCACCTCAGAAGCAACCTCAGGAGGTTATCTTATCCAAGTTCCTGCTCAAAGCAAGTTTTATATTCACTAAGCAAATATAAGCTACGTATAATGATTATGCTGGACCTTAATTAGCCTGAAAAAGATAGCATCCTAACCTCTGTCCAGTTCTCTTTAGCACAGAAGGATGACATGCAGTCTGAAGTGTACAAGAATCTAGCTTGCATTGTGAAACAAAAATAGATCTGACACAAATGTCATAAGGCATAAAACAGTACAGGGAAGTTGAAAAGGTAAAGCTGAAATTTGCACATGAAACAATATAGACAATTTGTGTTGAAAATCTCCTTTCATGACAAGTTTCTCTTTTCAAAATAATTCCATTTTTTAGGAACAGTAAAAGAGAAAACACCAATGTCAGATAAGAAAATGGTTATCAACAGATGGAAACATCCATCAAAACACATTTCAAATGCATTAAAGTCTATGCAAGTATCCACATAAGCTTCTGATTTTCACAGAATCTAGAATGGTTTGGGTTGGAAGGGACCTTAAAGATCACCTAGTTGCAGCCCCCCTGCCATGGGCAGGGACACCTTCCACCAGACCAGGTTGCTCCAAGCCCCATCCAGCCTGGCCTTGAACACTGCCAGGGATGGGGCATCCACAGCTGCTCTGGGCAGCCTGTGCCAGTGGCTCACCGTCCTCACAGTAAAGCTTATATCTTCCTTATATCTAATCCAAATCTCCCCTCTTTCAGTTTGAAGCCGTTCCCCCTTGTCCTATGGCTACATGCCCTTGTAAAATGTCCCTCTCCAGGTTTCTTGTAGCCCCCTTTAGGTGCTGAGTGGCTGCTATAAGGTGTCCCTGGAGCCTTCTCTTCTCCAGGCTGAACAACCCCAACTCTCTCAGCCTGGCTGCACAGAAGAGCTGCTCCAGCCCTCTGATCATCTTCGTGGCACGAAGCAGCAAACCCATTAGTAAAGCATGATGGGGTAACTTTGAAAAGTAAGCCATAAGTGGAAATTTATTTTTTATTTGTTTATTAAGCTAGTTGTAAGATTGTTAATTATGTACTAATACAATACTAAAAAATTTCCAATAATTAGTTAAATATGGTTGTTGCTTTCTAGAATGAACATCATCACATATTCTAAGCAAATATTCTCACATCCTTCACTAAATTAAGCCTTTAGCGTTGTTCAGCAGTTTAGCCTCTAGGAGACTAAGGACTACGTAAATGGCAGCATGCATATATGTAATCAGATTAAGTAGTTTAACCATTCTTTAAAACTTTTGAAAGCAAAAGATTTCTACATGCTGAAATAGGGACTGGCAGATCAGAAAACTGATGTAATTACTTTAGAGAATGTTAAAAGTGTGATCAGATTCTCAGCACATATAAAATGGGCAAACAATTTGCCTTTTATGTAGATAGAGGACAGTTTCACTGGAGCTGATACCTCTAAAACAATATAATTGCTAAAACAATATAATTGCTAAAATATAGATGCTAAAAATATTTTTGCAGTTACCACTTGCAGAGAGAAAAGCCATGAAGAATTGGTCAAAAGCTTGTAAAGAAAAAAAAACTTAAACTGAAAGTTCCTGGAAACAAAAAAATACAACATAAACAGCTTTCTTTTTTCATCTATACAATCTTTAAAGGGAGCTCTCTTTAACCAGTGAAGATATTTCTTTCTTCTTTTTTAAAATATCACACAAACACAACAAAACCACACAAATAAAATTTTGAACACACCAACACCCTGAACTGCACATACAACTGTTACTGGTTCAGGCAACACTTAGTGATAAAGCTTATGGCTTTCCATCTGTCACCCAAAAAGCCAGCAATAACAGGGTACAGCTCAGTGCTGAGCTCCGTGACCTGCTGGGTGAGGGTAGGCAGCAGTCCTACCTGGCTGCTACACCGCTGAGGACTGGATGGCTCTCCAGCACAGCCCAGACATGCAAAACAGGGTGCAACTCATTCCAGTTAAGGAAACTGTCCCCTTCACTCCAGAGGAATTTCTTGATAAGATCAGGAGATCAGACAGCTCCCAGGACAGAGGGAAGACCGGGAGAAAGAGTTCAGAAGTACTGTTTTCTGGTTTGTTGGGAGTCCCTGGAAGTAGGTTATGTTCAGTCCAGTTTCTTCAGTCCATGTGAAAAGAACTGTTCTCAACACAGGCAAAATGGCAAAATACACCATTTTGTGCATGTAAGAGCTTCCTAGGCCAAAGATAAAATTGTATATTGATTTGAATCCTAGCTCTTCCCTAGAGACCAGCCTTTTTAAGTGCAAAACCAAGGGAAGGGCAACAGTTTAATAAAAAGCCTAACGCAGGGCTTCCATATTGCTATCTGTGATCTAAGGGGAAATATATGCAGCCTTTGTGCAATGACAGCACTGAACTGATTGGCCATCAGAGAATCTACTAGCATTCCTGCTGAACTGGGGGACATCCACAAATCACTGAAAAATACCCAAAGTCTTCAGTTTGTGGCCAGATAATATTTTTTGACTTAAAAAGATGACACAACTAGGGGAAGCCCAGATATATGATTGCAGTAGCAAAGAATAATTTTCATAAACAGACAAAACTTGCAATTAGTTTAAACCTTCCTTGTCTGTTTGTATAATATTTTTGAGCAGATGGCTTTGGCAAAGAGCTAGGATTTGCACGCCCACTTGCCTTTTGCAGTGATAAAATAAAGATGAAAGACATATCTTAGGTCATCCAGTCCGTTGCCCTAACAGTGAAGGATTGATCCCTGCAACATGTAAACCAGCAGCCAACTATTTGCCATCTGATGCACACACTTATCCAAACAGAAGGGATCTATAGGGAAGATCACTAGGCATATAGAGAGGGGGGTGAGATGCATAAGAAATCAGAAACGTTTACATTGGTAAAGGAAAAAATATTTACTGCAGAATTAGCCTCATGGAGAGTCAATAGTCACAAGAGAGCAAGGCTTCAATTACAAAAATTAAATGCTTTGTAAGATGGGGATTCAAAACATCTTAAAGTAAAATGTTGGTCTTACCATCAATGCAGGAGTGGCATATCTGCTGCTTCCAGTATTTGCGAAGAAATGGCAAGGGAATTAGATTCATCCTTGCAAAGTTAGAATTTTTGCAGCCACAGTTAATTGTACAGCTTTCATGCAGCCTTCCTGATCATGAAACATGGGCAGTTGGTAATGCTTTCACATATGGATTATGAAAGATGTGCATACTAGTGACTGCTCCAGATACTTCTAGAAAATGTTTTATTTTACTTTTTATTTACTATTTATTCAGCACTATAGTCTGCTCTATTTTCATTACTAAATTTTCTTTCTTTCATGCTGTTGCTTTCTAAAAGTTCTCCCTGATAGTTGTCTATGGTCAAAACCAGATTGAAATAATGATTTAGACCGTCCCTACCATAAGAATTTAGATTATCCCTTTCCATTTTGCATTTAAACACACAGCCATTCTACAAGTCTTTTACCAATTCAGCTCCTACATAATCCATATTTAGCAGTTTCATTTACTATAAAAAGCATGCAATACTTCCTGTAAAGAACAGTTCTGCAAAACAAAGGCAAAACACACATAATTCCATACTGTGTGACAATCCACACAAGTGAAGATCTTTAGTAATTTTATTTATATATACATTTAGAAAAAACACCCTTTCCATTTGTTTTTCTCTCTCAGAAATGTACTTAGCATCTAAATATTCTAATTATTATTTGAATGATGGTAAGTGAAAAGCCCCAGTAGCCTATTGATGAGCGCTTATCACATCTCTAATTCTCGTTTGTGCACTTCTAAAGCCCCTTTTGAGCTTGTATTTCAGCATTTTCCTAAAAATAATGGGAGCTATAATTAGAGCCTAGTAGTAACAAGACTTAACAAATAACAGTCAAAAAAGAGCCACCGACAGCTAAAAAACAGAAGAGGAGGAACATCAAGGCCATATATCAGTAAGAACTCTATAAATCAGAGCAGCACAAACAGTGCTCAGACCTCTGGTAAATGTGTACATCAGAAATGCATAGGTTAGATTGACAGATTAGATAAATAAGTCTATTCCTTTCTGTCTGAAAGGGAAAAGATACAATGCTGGGTACACACATTACAATAGAAGCTTTTGGCTTACTACTCAAGAAGGGAATAATTTGAGACCTTTTCTTTAACAACAAAATGGAAAGTGGTCCTTTACATGCCTTCCATGGATTTTCTCACTCTGCAAGGCTACTGCCATTGAACAACACTGAGCTCATATCCCGCTCCTGCCCGCTCCCCACCCTCCCCCCCCCCCCCCCAAAAAAAAAAAAAAACAACCAAAAAAACCCACAAAATCAAGAAAGGAAAGAAACAACATAGTTCTTTCCTTCAGGAGAGGTGGCATTTTAAAATTATAGACCTGTAATGCCTAGACTTAACCACATCATACGCAAGACATGAAAACAAATCTAATAGAGACACTTCTGGCTAAATAACAAAGATTAAATACTCCCCAGAAAGCTTACTTCTGCTTCTTTCATCTGCTTACTTATTTTTAGATTTAGCTGGATAGAGACTCTGAAGGAAGGGAAACGGAAATTAAAACAACAGGAAAAAATTAATTTTGCATAAGGAAATAGCACAGAAAAGACCACGGGCTGTATCAGTTTTTCCTAGAAGCAAAATACCATTTTGTAGGTTCTATTGTAGGACTTCAGTGTCTTCCAGCATTATGAAATACACCTACATCTTTCTGATGTGGGACACTGAAGGATGAAGGCACTAAGCATCTTGCTGAAGGCTGTTCAAACACCAGGTGCAAAGTTGAGGGCAGACCTCAGAGTCAGTGTCCTACCAACATGGCATTCTTTCACCAACTGCATACTTTCTCACATTCCTGAGATCAGAGAAATCTCAATACACCAAATAAAATCCTGCAGATTTGAAGCAGTTGGGCTGTTTGCTAGACCAAAATGTCTCCTGAAATACCCTGTCTACTTCAGGAACCAGACTTCTACAGTATTGCAAAGCTGATTACGTAAAGCAGCACAAAGTCCCACTGACTGTGAAACGGAAAGTGATGACAATAAGAGGTACTTCTTCTGCCTTCTCCAGCCCATGGAATCTCCTTTGATATTAACAAAAATAAAATACAAAAAGCCAAAATTTAATAAAGGAATTTCTCTGATAAGGATGAAATTGCAGAAATTATGCCACAAATCAGCGTCCTGACTATAACAAAAAATGCCCCAAAAGTGGAGCTTTTGTCTGGTTTTATCCACTAGTAGGCAAAACCAGTGATGATATGGAACCGCAAAAATTCAATGCTGCTGAAAAATCGTGAATTGTTTTACATTTTACTCAAGCAAGGGACACTGTCTGAAGTAAAATTAATTCTCATTATTAAATTATTTAATCCTTTGCATTTATTCTGAACCTTCCTTACAAGCATTTGAAAGGTCTTACAGGTATTGATCAATTCAACAATGCTCTAGAGTGTAGGAATGCATTTATATCTCTACTTCATGGGAGGGGAGATTGCTCAGATTGCGCATTGGATGGTATTTGAAAACTGTAGTAAGGTAAACACAGCTAAACAGTTTTGTCTATGTTTATGCATTATTTCTTGTTTGTTACTAGCAAAAATTTTAAACAATTGTATCTAACACATTTAACCCTTTTGCTCTTCCATCACAAGAGCAGCTTGTTTGATACCATGAAAATTACTCCTTTTATGGGTGTTTCTTAACAAAAGAAATACAGTGTTTCGTAATTTTGCAATAAATTAGAAGGTTGTTATACAACACCTTTATATTTCCCCAATTTTCAAGACTGTCTTTCTCAAAGCAGTGCTAAAATAGCCTTATTCTGGGTGGCTAAAGATTGAGAATTTTAATTTGTATTAGAAACAAAGAAACAAAATCAGACACAAATCATCTAAATGAAACGGATTGGTTTCTGTCTAAGATCATGAGAATTGCAATTGGAAACATATAAGAGCCAGAAAGCTTTCCCCCAAAATACCAACTTTAAGGCTAAATTACTTCTCTCAGGCTACCCAAAGAGACAGTCCATTAAAATATGATAGAGGTCATCAGCAGCGTAATGCTAGCAGCTTTGCCTGCACTACACCTGAGCAGACAGATAAAACAAGGACATTGGTTTCCCATGGTGCTGTTCTTCCAGTCTTCAGAAGCATAAACAAGGCTTCGAACTTCTGAGTATAAAAAAAGAGGACATGATTCTAAGCAGACAATAATGAGAATTATGATTAAAGAACAAAGGTTTGGTGAAAAATAGGCTCTGGGAATTGAAATGCAAGCTTCCCTTGGTGTGTTCAAGAGAAATGCAATGTCTTTTACCCTAAAAGACCATCACTTCCCTTTCCTACAGAGACTAAAGCTTCCTTTAGACTCTTTGTGAACAGATATTTTGTAAGGGTTAGACAATAGTCCTTAAACACCTTTCAAATGATTCATTTAAACATGAATGCAATAACATAGATGCTGAGAAAAGAACCAGCTGATCAGCCAGTCTGATTTTGCATGTGTATTTAATAATAAAGATGAAAAAGCACCTTTTTTCTGTTTCCCAACAAGTAAATGCCTTATCTATCACCTTAAATTTTTCAAATGTTTTATTTCTTGAAATGAAAAATATTAAAATAAGACACGATCAGCACAAATTTGCTGCAAAAAATAATAATCCTTTTCATAGTTTCATTTCTATTTGCATGCCAAATGTAAACTGGAAGCAAAGTGACCTTGGTTATAAAAAATAAGAAAGCAATGTCAGAATTGATAGGACCTACCATTAGTATTTCATTCTGACAGGTAGGAAATAGGCATGTCAGCAGTGAATGTTACGGACTGAGCTGTGGCCCTGATCGCAGTCAAAGCGGTAAATTTCTTCTTACTAAAGTAATTTCCATCAAAACAAAAAGTGCTTAAATAATACAACTATCCAGAGATGAGAATAACTTTCTATGGCTGAGCTCAAAGACAAACAAATGAAAATGCAACATATAGCTTTTGTGTTATGTAAAACCCAGAAAAAGAACAGATGTAATTATATTGTACAATGGTTAAGTATTCAACTAACTTTCTAGTTCCTAGTAACTTTTTTCATAGGAAAAACTGTATTGAAAAGATGGCTAAACAAATGTTTCATATATGGACTTATTATTATGTCCACAACATCCAAATTATAATACTGAAATTAAACGTGCAACATCTGAAATCATTCAAACCAGCTATTCTATATGAACATCATGCTATTACATGATCAAATAATCGTTTGTATGTATAAAAATTAACAGGTGTTTAAACCAAACAGGCTTGGACCAAAGTTTCCATTACTTATATAATCAGCAATGAGATGTACTACTATTATTAAAAGAAACAGATAGCAAGACTAAATTAAATACGAGTTAAACTGATTTTTTACAATGAAGGCAAGCCCATGAGTAATGTCACAAAGCCTAAAAAGATTATTCCTGTTTTGATATATGAAGCTCAAAGGGCATTCCTGGCTTCATTTCCCAATTGGACTTCAAAATGGGTAGCCACAAAAGTTGCCTTGGTTTAAGTAGTTTCCACAGAGACACTGTTGGCTTAGTGTGAAATTAAATACCAAAGAAGAAATGATGATACAGTAAAAATTGCTCACATCTGCTTGTGATCCAGTTTTTCTCCCTGTCCATCCAATGCAAATAAACATTAAGAACACTTTTCCAAAACTCTCAACATGACCATTACCCAAGCGATTCTTTTCCATTTTATCTGGTATCACATCACTGAAACCTGGTACAGAATCCAGAATTATGCAAGTACAGTATAAGATAATGATCACATTGTACTTGGTATCCCCCTGCATATGTTCATTTCTTCTCACACAACTTCATTATCAATTACTGTTTATAATGCTTCTTCCCAAGGTCTTTTACCTCCCAGGAGACTCTCATGGTATTTCACATTGTATACTACTACCTATATTACCAAGAAAAGAATGTAAGAATACTATCTTCTTTTTAATCATAAAGATCCGACATACCTCACAGAGAGTGGTAAAAAACAAGAAGTCACAAACCTAGTAGTGGAGCTCCTTACTAAGAATGGATGAATCTGCTAGAACTATTCTCATCTTCAAGCCAAGGTATGTATCTGATGTCACAACTTGCCATCAGATTCCTAGGTACATACTATACCGTTTAACATTTAGGCATTCTCATGCAAATCCAATCATTCACCAGCTAAAAATTTGACAGAAGTCATATACAGAGGAGACAAGAGTGCCCTAGAAGGTAATATCCCACCCTTCTTTTGCAATAGAGAAAACTATGGGCTATCCCACTCTCAAACTTAAATAGGGCTATCTTCCAATTAGGGAAAACCAAATAATTTCTTAGTTAATGAGCTATGTTGATATATCACTTGTTTATGCCTATAGTTTTGATGTAGAGAGAAAGGTTTTTCCAGCAAACACTAGTGGGAATAGTCTAACAATAACTTAAAACAAGTTAAAACAAGTATTTAAAGTTCACCATCACTGCTCTAGGCCAAGCTGGTTCTCCAGCCTGATTTATTAACATGGAGATGGTTCCTCCAGAGGTGCCCCACTTTTCCTACACTGGTCATGATCCATCCCCTGCTCACGAAATCCTATACCCAGGAGCCTGGTTGCCTTCAGTGGCCCTGAAAAATGAGCATTTTCTTTGGAAGTGACTGTTCCTTTCCATTGACTCCACTGGTGTATAAAAGATTCACTTAGACAAGACACCTAATTTAAAACAATGCAATAAAATCCCCATGCCAGCTGCACTAGTAATGCCACAGACTATTCCAAAAATAACTTTGGATTGATTCACTAGTTTCTTCTTTTGATGATTTTTGCCAGCTTGATGCTTTTATTATACTGAAAAGTACCAGGAGAAGCAAAACCAAACCAGAGTGATCTGGAGACAGAAAGGAATCAGGTATGGTTTCCATCATGTTATGCTGACTCCCGTTAGCGAACTTGTTGACTGTCCTCAGCAGGTTCTGCATCCAGCTAGTTCATGTCCTCTTTCATTTAAGTAGAAATAGGACATTGCAAGTGAAGGGGTAGGAACTGGGGAAACGGGGAATAATTGAGTCAAAAGTTTTACAAGCATTATTAAAGGGAATGTCAGTTCCCCTTGGCTCCTAACTAAGATTTAATCTTATTTATCAGTAAGACATGCATTCACCCTTCTACCTACAAAACAAAAGTTCTGAAAGATTAGCCACTGTACAGATATACAGTCTTATACTTCAGGGAATAAAATTTGAGCATTGTTTTAATGTGAAAAAAATTTAAGTAGAGCAACATTTTTTCAACTTGCTCTCCTTTTCATCATGTCTTTAACAACAGCTAGAAGAAGGACTATTTTATTCCACAAAGGATTAAAAAAATAGGTCATAGATAAATCCAAAGCAAAACCATTTAAATAAAGATTTGATAAAATAAAAGACTTTGTGAGTATCTAGTAGAAAGAATGTACAGAAAAACATCTCAGAAAGATAGGCACCAGTCATTCTGAGACCAATACTTAGTCTTTATTTTAGGAATGTACTGTGTAAGGGGTTTATCATAATACAGTGGGAAGAAAAATACCCAAGTCTCTCTGACCTTACCTTTAGATACCTGCTGTTGTTGGCACCTTCGAAACACTCTTCCCTTCGCCCCTCAGTGGACTATAATACCTCTGATCTCATTTCCTTCTTATAATTGCTGAGCACACATACAGTTTAATATATGAACTTGTACCCTTCATATTGTCAGAACTATCAGAATACTTACACTAAATCCTTGTACATTTTACCTTATTTTACCAAAGGATTACATATCTGTCCTAGTCACTTATAAAACATGTCTTTTAATGATGTACTTTTAGAAAAGTCTAATTAAAATTCAATGCATAAAAGTGTGCAAGGGTTGATAACCCACAGAACTCAGCAGACCCTAGTTAACATTCTAATGCATCCTCCATTTGGAGAGAGACAGTAAGACTTTTCCACCTCAGTGGCAGACACTAATGATACTTGCAAATATGAATAATGTCTTCATTGGTGAAAAATTAATGCACCACAATAATTTTTCTACCTGGGGTTAATGAACATGTCAGATGCTGAAAATGAGTTGTTTGAAAGTAAATTACTATAATCTATATTTAGAAGACTCTGCTCTCAGGAAAAAAAAATAATCTATGGTGTGTTTGATGTCCTCTGCTTACTTTTGTCATGAATTTTGCTGTTCATCTGGTGAGACTACACTATGCTGACTTTACTGTTGATAAAAGGGAACATACTCTTTTTCCTAGAATGCCCTTTTTTTTATGGGAAGATGTCCAGTTTGACTCTACTTGCCACAGGTACTATAACAAATATTCTCGCAGCTATACACGCAACAAAAGCAAGCTGAAGTCCATGAAAACCAGCTCATCTTCACTACAGGTAGCCCCAAAGCACCATCTCACTAGGCATTTTGGAAAATCCAGACACCCACTTTACAGCTTGTCTTTCATCTGAAGAGAAGGGAATAGTTTCACAATTCAGATTGCTTCCTCTCTCCTAACTCCTCTTTTCCCTTACCAAAGCTATGTGAATACTCTATGCAGCTGCGTGAATAGAAAATAGCTTCAGCAAACAGCCAGACCAGAGAAAGCACTTGTTTTGTAAGTAAAGATATTCTTCTAGTCACTATAGAACAATGAACATAACATTTTTTAAACCATGTTCCTTCCAGAGTGCTTGGGGTTTCAGCTGTCCAGTAAGAACTGGTGGGATCTGGTAACTGGGAATTAGTAACAATTTTGAAATACGGGGCTTACTCCTCATGTTGGAACCATCCTTTCCTTTCAAATGTGATCATTTCTTCAGAAAATATGCAAATGCATTCATTCTCTAAATGCCTTTTCTAACAGAGCACAGAACTCCAACTCCACATTTAGCACAGGAAGTTCTTTCAAAATGTGCAAGCAGAGAAAAGAGGGTACAGAAGAGTATGTCTGGCCTTTATTCAGGTTTCAGATGTAGCTCATGGTGAGTTTAAGGAGTTAGAAGCACTCCTAATCAGAATTAAAGGCTCTGAATCATGGCAGATTCATTACATGCCTTCAAACCCATCCCAAAGGCTAAGTACTCTTTCCCACTGTCAAAACAGATGCACTTCATTTACTTTTGATACCTTGCTTACTTTAATTCTAGCTGTATTTTTAACTAGCTTTAAAAGCCTTCTGATATTAGATGCCTTTATCTGTGTGAGCAGTTCTACAGCATGACTTGGTTACTTCACACTTATGTGCCCAAAAAGTAGAGAAACAGAACTTCTGTATAATGACAGTGATTTGTAAACCTAACGTATGATCTCCCTAAACACACTTAGAAGTAAAGCAAGCTTTGGTCTTTAAAGAAATTGCATGTAGTCTATTTTATGCTCACACTTCCAAGTTTCAGAGCAGATATTTTTTGACCTATATGCAACCTTCATGGAAACTGCAATGAAGCCCACCTGCCCATACATTTAGTGCTTGAGGTCGCATGAATACCCCTGAGTGTCCTGGTCACATACACGTGCCTGGCAAATCTGAGCTAGAGTACTATGCAGTCACAGTCAGTTCTTGGATTTAATCCAGTTGTGAACACCTGGAACTGAGGATTAATACAGTCTGCTTCCTGTTGAGCAAAAACTTTTTCTGGGATTATAATTCATTATATTACAGGAAATTTGCTAGAATTTAGGTATCATAGGCTACTGGAATAATAAGTTTTCAGGTGAGAATATGTTTGCTATTTCTCAGGATTCCTACAGGTAAAACATTAAGATTTTTGCTTTTAACCTTTTTTTTCCCAATTTTATATCAACTTTCTGAACAATGATTGCTTTCCCTCATTTCTTGTTTTCCACAGTAGTTTGAGTCAGGATAGAAAACACACAATAGAACTTTACTATTCTTAAATACGCTGTCTACCCACAAAAATTTTGTCACTCCATTTTGACAGATCAAGTAATAATTTTATCTACCATGGGAGAGTATAAACTGTACCAGTACAGGAATCATAGTGGGCGTATAAGCTGTAACCATCATAAATGACACTTTTTATTCCCTTTGAAAATCCTCCTGATTTATTACATTTACTTAGAGACTGTCACAGCTTATTTTTACTAGACACATTTTTTTAACATTCCATCAAGTGAGCTCCTATGTGATGCAGAGCAAACTGATAGAAAATGGTGACACTCTCACCCAAGCTGTCATTATTCAAAATGATTTCTTCTGCTCAGGTTGTTTTCATTTAGTAAAATAATTTGATTTTTCTATGTCTGCCCACATTCTATTCACAGGAGGCAAAGGAAGCTCAAAACAATGTCTTCTGCATTTAATATGCAAGGAGAATGCTTAATAGAATCATTTGCAGGATAATTAAAAGTCTGCTGATACATCTTAAGAAAGTGTGAAACAAAGTACAAAATGAATAGAGCCAAATGGCAATTGCTTATTTCTGTAGAATAAGTGCTAAGTCAAAGAGGTCATAATTGCTGTTTTGCATAAGGAAAACAGTTAACAGGGTTTTACAGATATATTTTCTGCAGTAAAACTAAAGCTGACTGTTTTCATGCAGAAGTTAGTTGAATATCACAGATGAAAAGGTTACAGGGTATTGCTGCTAGGTCTGCCTGTGATATCAAGGAAAATAAGTCCACAAATTCAAACACAACTGAAGAATGGCTGGAGTTGAAGTCAATTCCTGATTACATTTATAAAATGGCACATTCAGTCCTCTGAAACAAACTTGACTTTTTCTAGCAAAACAAAACACATCTACACCATTCATTTACATGACATCCATCAGAATGCTAATGCTGTAGAATTAATAAATGGTTGCACTGTGTTCCACAAGCCCTGTCCCCATATTCCATAAGCTTTAACACTTCCAAGTCATTGATCTAAAGGAAAATTTCTTAAGTATTCACCTTCTGAGATACATAAGTCCTATTATGAATTATGGGAATTGTGTGTGCTCACTGAGGACAGACTATGGCCACCAGCTGCGCCAGTTATCCTGATTATATTCATCTCTCATGAAGTGGATAGCCCCTTATCTGGCTTTTTTATGACTACAAATTAGTTCTTAATTACAGTCAGTCATTGTAATTTCAGAGCAACTGCTAGCTCAGGCATTGACCCATTTTAGTGACTTAAAAGCAAAGTAGATAGCACAGATTTCTTTATTCCCCAAACAATAAAAAAAAGGAAAAAAAATCTTACAATTTGGCATTATTGTCCCATTCTTGCCTACTGTTTACATATTATTACAACTGTTCCCTTCATCTGCTGATGTTCACCTCCAAATAACAGTTGCCATGAGACTATGCCACTTAAGTAAAAAGACTGAGAACTAATGTAAAGATCCTGCCACCCAAACAAATGCAAGGATATACAAGTCAAGAATCTCACCATAGGCACAACACATTCTGTTAGTTTTATGCGACAGTAACCAATTGCTTCGGTGACTTTACTTGTGACTGTTTTTAGGTCGAGGGAGAAGAGAATTATGCCACAGCCTCTAATTATCTGTATTTAGAGAGTGTAAGCATTGTAGGGATCTCTATTCAGAGATAGAAAAAATTCTGCCTGACTTGAATTGTTAATGCTATTGCTGTGATTTCAGTAGCATTCAGCAAGTTACAAAACTAGGCAGCATTTACCAGTAGGAATCTTATGTACCACATTGTTCTTATGTCACATTTTATATCTCTGCAGCTATTTTTCACCACAGACCCACTCATCCAGTTGTGATACTGATTTGCAAGCTAGATAAACCCAGTGAAAAACAATGGAATAAGTGAAATCAGCATTCAATTTACTTGGATCCTATTGTTAATTGAGTTAAAACTTTAATAGCACATTGTAAAGTGGCATTTTTTCCTTGACTCCAGTAGTCCTGATATGCTAGACTGAGCATGGACACAGACATTCGAGTCATCACTTTTTCATTTTCCAACCCATGTGTATTTCATGTTACATGTCTTTCCACAAGGGTCTGTTTTCCCATACTTAACACTCCTAATACCTCAGCAGCACATGCGTCAGGTGCCAGGTTCACATCTTCCAGATTGCATGGTGTGTGTTCAGCACTCTTGGAAGAAACGTCAACGCTGTGCTATGCTGATTTCCCCTGCAGGTCTTTCCACTGAGCGTGCACTGGCTTACGTTGCTGGAAAGGGTGCAGCTTGCTCCCCTAATTCCACCACCTCTAGCGAATTAACACAAAGGTCGAGGGAGAGAGAGAGAGAGAGGCAAGGGCATGGCCTGCCTTCCCTCCTGCCTGCGCCACTGTCCATGTGCCCCAGGGAGCAGCAACAGATCTGCCTCGGCAGTGCTTTTAAGTGCAAAGGCTGAGGAAGCTTCTTGCAACCTTACCAAAGAGCATACTTGTCAGAGAAAGCCCCGAGCAAGTATTAGAATTCAGCTGCCAGAACTAGAAAGACCAAGACACAGCCACAGTCCCAGTGTCTGTCATGTTGGGAAGTGAGAAAAATGTAACACATCCACTTGGAACATTGACAGATACTGAACAGGAGCTGATGTTTTTCCTGCCTAAGAGGTAACACAGAGATCAAAAAAAATCATGCACTTGCATTATACATCTTGCGCTAACTTGGAACTAATGCAATGTCCCACACAGAGCCAATGATACATTAATTTCTTTAGCAAATACATAGGTATCAATTTTATTTTAAATCAAAAACACTGAAAGAGCTTCCACAATGAAGGCAGACAGAACGATCCAGGCTAGCTATCACAAGCCAGGAACCATTTCACCACCAGTTTTCAAGTTGTTCTTCCTACTCTTCTGCTTCCGGGCTAATTAATTATACACTAAACATACTGCTAGTGTGATACAAATAATTAATTAAACATGGTCACAGGCTAGAACATTAATTGTAACAATACATTACACTTAACTGCTGCCTGTCTCTTTTAGCTAATATGAATTTAGCAACATGCAGGGATTCCAGCTTGGCAAATATGTATGTATATTTACTACAATAACAAACTGCACAGAACAGTATTTACTATTTCTATGGGGCAATGTCTGGGCAGTTGTAAGGAAAGCTGCCTTTCGTTACAACATGATGGGAGCTTACCATTTCTTTGTGTTCACCCAGATCTCTCAGAAAAAAATAAATCACTAACTTGACTGCTTTTTTCACTGGGGGTTCTCTGAAGAAGCAGAGTTTGAGCTGGTGAAAAGGGCAGGAAAAAGAAAGGGTGGGCAGAGAAAGAACAAACTTCAGCAAATGCAGTATTAAGCCGATTTTAGGGGTTCCGGGGCTGGCAAGCACACAGGTATTATTCTCAGCAAGACCAAGAAGACTCCATAAAGAGATTAGTAACATTTACCTTCAGCACAGGAAATGTTCTGAGAATTCATCACCTGATGCCTACAGTGCTGAAAACACAGCATGTTATGGTAGCATTAAGTATTATTAGTGTGCTTACCTGCAGCTCCTATATCCTACCAGATGGCACCCAGAGTTTATTTTTCTTTCCCTTTTAAAGCTACAAAAAATGACTGCATTTGTAAGAAGGCATTATAGCCTTTTTTGGTGCATAAAATACGAAAATGACCATTTTAAAGAAAATACTGATGCTTGAGGAAACCTTTTTTTCCTCCATTGGGTGGGCAGACATGGTATGCACACAGCACATAGGAAGAGAATAATTCACGGCATACACTCAAGTGAACAAGACCTCTGAGGCAGATTAAACCACATACGCATAAGAGAGAGAGAGAATCAAGAGCTAAAATACTTTGCCAAAGGCTGTGGGCTTTCGTGCTTTTTAGAATGAAAATTGTGCCATAGATACACAGCCATTTAATAGATACATTTAAATTATTTGTGCAGTTACTTTTACGTGTAGTGTGTGTGGATACAGTGCTTTTAAAATATGATGGTTAATTTTCAGTTGTTCTATCATTTCTCTTTCACTGGGGAAAAAAAAAAGAGTTTTATGACACCTTTTTTGGCAAGTAGGTTTAGCACCTTGGAGTATTGAAGTTCATTCATTAGCATAAGCTTTTATTATAAGCCATAATGTCTTCTTTATTTCAACTGCTATGGATGAGGACATCTAGATACCATCTTCCATCAGTGGTAGATGGAAACATTTCCCATTTGACTTCAGTATACAGAGCATGTATTTGGAAGATTAAAGGCAAGCATCATCACATTTTAAAGACTATCATTAACAAAGCAGCATGTGAAAGTCAAATTGTGTAAAATATGTTTTTTAAAATGAACCCTAAAACATCAAAACACAGGAATCCAAGAGAAAATAAGACTTTTTTTTTTAATAATTTTTAAATTATGCAAGTTTAAAGTAACTATCTAGAAGTCAGTAAAACGTCATTGATACAAAATTCATGTTACAAAAGGACAAACTGTCATTGGTTTCACAGTTATTATTTCTGGTCTTTTGTTTGTTCATGTGATTAGAATATCATAATTTTCCTTTTGTTTCGTGTTTAATTTTAATCATTTATTCCATCTCCTTTATGGGGAGGGATCTTTTTAAATAGTGTATTCTACAAATCTGATATTGTTACTAGAAGTATCTGTGCTGCAGTCATGCCATCAAGCCCAAACCAGCAGTCAGGATCCTACCATAGCAGGCAAACTCCTAATGAAAGGATAATTATGGTTTTAAAGAATTTAAGAGCCCATATCCTCCCTGTGAGCACTAAATCACTTTCTTCCTCCCTAAAATTCTTGAAAATCTTTTCAAAGGAGGAAGCTACAACCCAATGTCTTTACTCCCCTTGTCAACCCTAAGTGTCATTGTACGACTCATACAGATGTGTTTCAGGATTGCTATATAGGTCTTGTACCATTTATCCTTCCTGTACCCCCACAGCAAGAACACCTGACAGAGTTGTGACAGAACCTGAAAAAAGCCAACAAAACATTCAAAGTGGAGGATGGCACTTCATACTTCACTTACACTGTGGGGAAAG
Organism: Falco biarmicus; assembly: GCF_023638135.1. NCBI lineage: Eukaryota > Metazoa > Chordata > Aves > Falconiformes > Falconidae > Falco > Falco biarmicus. The sequence goes on along the minus strand of NC_079298.1, from coordinate 10,798,660 downwards.
AGACATATACAAGAGGACAAGGTAATGATAGAACATCAGCCTTCGCTCTGAATCTTCTGGCTTTTGGAAGATTCCCACTTTAACTGTATTATGTAACACAAGTATTGTTATATTTAATTTTAAAAGCCAGACAGTTGTATGTCAGATAGCTTATAGATATTTTTTTTCCAGCTATATAGTTTTAACATATCACCTGTCCCTCTAAATGCTGCTTTTACATCTTCAGATGATCCCAGTTGAAAACAGTACCATCACCAACAGTACAAAGAACTGAATACTGAAATGTGCTCTGCAGTATCCCTTAATTGACTACATAGATACACTCTATGGGCTCCATAGGTGTCCAAAGCACTGTGGAATGCCAAGAAAAAGTGTGGCCACTCCTGTCAAAAGCTAGACAAGTCTTAAATATTTGGGCTCACTTTTGGTTTGCGTACCTATCCCTCCAGAAGAGCTGCAAGTAGAGACCAAAGAAGACTTATGAAGCAGAAGACAGGCAGTAGACACCACAATAAATACTGTTCTCCAGCAATTCCAGGTGATCTATATTTAAGCCCTAAAATCATATAAATGGCAGTTTCCAAAAGAACTATGTTCTTACTTGTTTTATAGGATAGTGAAGACTTATTGAGTGTTAATGGCCTTCAGAAGTTGGGGTTTTTTTTCCTAAAGAAACAAAACAAATAATTATGAAAGGAAAAGGATTATCTGTAGGATAGGCTGTTATATATAGAGAAAGCAATGTTAAATACTCACTGGGTTTTCCCCAAGAAGCCAGCTGCCAGGAAGAGGATTCCCATCTCTTAATAACAGCAACTACATCATATGCCATTTTCAATTCTACGCTATCGAAAGTTCAGTTAGTAGTGTTAAAATACAGACTCTTCACTGTGGCTCTTTCCTCTAATAAACTCTGTCCTTTGGAGGAAGAAGAATGATATTTTTCAGGATATTATGCTAAATCATTACAATCATTAAATAAAATCTGCATGGGTATTTTTTTTTTATAATATCTATACTAAATAAATACAAGAACTAATATAGTTTCTTATCTGAATATTCCAATTTACCCTTTTTTTTGCCCCCTTTCGAGAAATAAAAACTGTGATGACACTTTGTTCATTAAACTGGTATGTTCCATTTCTTATGGTGTTTTGTAAACTTTATCCATATCAGTCTAGTGCAATTTGGCTCTTATTAACACTATTCTTGAATATATCCCCTTTGTTTAATACCATCATGGCTATTCTACAAGTTATTCTTTTTATGAAAATAAGATACAAGCAAGTGAGAACAATGTAAAGACTTCACAGAAGTGTATTGCATTTCAAGAGAAAGCAATCAGAGACATAATTTTAGCTTATATTATGATGCTTCCCAAAGACAATGAACTAATGTGAAAAATACTGCTTCCTTCTATTTTAACATTCATTCAAAGAGGGGAAAAAAGACCCATCAGAATAAACCTGTAAGGGTTATAAATCTTGCCTGGATAACAAATGTACAGTGTTATTGTTTAATATTCTTGTTTCTGTTTGTTGTTAGGTGTTTGGAAAATGGAAAACACTGCTTTGCTTTTACTTTACAGAAATGTTTCACAATTTCATGTACAGAGGCAATCAGCGTCTCTGTTTATAATGATTACAAGTACCAGGATGAAGATGACAGGGATACAATATCCGTACAGTTTCTTACACTACTCTATAAGAGGTACCAGTATGTATTAGACCAGCACTGAGATTTTAAGCATTATTTTCAAAACTCACCCCTCCTAAAAAAAAATAATAATTAAAAAAAAGCACATATTCTTCCTTCACACTTGTGTGAAGCACCCACTAAAAGTAATGAGAAATGAGTAATGTGCTTTTCCCCTAAAAACTTTGTTCACTGTTAAAAATAAAGACTACAGGGTATTGCCTTCCATTTTCCAAAGAAGGAAGAATTTAGGAAGCTTTCTAGGAATTTCTCTAAACTACATTTATATGCTACTGTGCTGATAGCAAGCACAAGGAAATGTGCTTTCCTATATTTCAGCACTTAAGCCCCACTCATCAAAATTAGGTGCTTAGGAACCAATTAAGTAACTTTGCCTTAGCTAGCAGTGTACTACAAGTGAGACAGAACAGTCACTTGTGGTCCCAGTTTGGGCTCATATTTCTCATTAATAGTTGTTTCTCATTAACAGTTGTCAGAAACAGAAAAAAATATTTTGGAAATTTAATCACACCATCACTTTCAGGAAAGCTGTGCCAACCCATTTTGAAGGTGAAGTTAGAGCCCTGGGCAACTTCAGGAACAACAAAAAGCAATATATTGTGGGGGCTGCCTTGCCTCTCAGAGGAAACTCATAAGTAATTACATATGAAAAAAATTACATATTATTTTGCATTGTATGCAGAGCTTGAGCATGAAAGAAATAACTGAGGACTAGTAACTTGGAAGTGATATATATATATTTTCTCACCTCCTGATTTGTTGATTTGATGCTATGTGAATAGACTGTACTTAGTAACTTTTATGTTGCATTTTCATCAAAGAAGAAGGAGGAAAGTGCATGAATAGATTTATTCAAGAAATACATATGGCATTCACTTTAGGGCCAGTTTCACCATACAGAAGGTTAATTACCTCCTATACAGTAAAATGAGTTCTTCAGACTTTGAGATCAGAGCCTTTTGGCCCACAGCATCCAGACAGATGATGCCGTATTTGGTGGGGAATAAAACCACAGCAGTCCTACTTGCCTACCATGTTTTCATTACTACAGCCTCCAGATGAGAAAGGATCCTGCTTTAACATGGAACAAAAGATCGTAAAATATATATTCACAGCAGAGCCAAAATTGCTTTGGTAATAAAAAATTATCTTCTTTTTCTCTTTGAGGCTACTGCATAGGTAATCCATTATTAGTGGCTCACAGCCAGCGACTGGCTGTGAATTGAGCTGGCGAATAAATTAGCCTACCTAGATAAAGACCCAGAACACTGGAGTATGCGACTATGCAAGAGAGGCCCCAAAGACTGACAATTTTTCTGTTTCTTTAATGCAAATGGTTTAATGATGGATGACCCCATTCCTTTAAAGTCCATTTGGGTGCTTCATATAACTATTTGAACATTCACTTGAACTTAATTCGACCATCAATTTGGACCTGATGAAAGTACTGCTTCCTCATATAATCCAAGAACAGCAATGAATCTTCCAGATAGTTGAAGGATGAGACATCCATTGCTAGATGTGTTGCTTTCATAGCTGAACTGCTTCTTCATAATGAGGAGAAGCAACTATGCATATTCTTTCTTTCCATTATAAATCTGGTATATAGTGCTGTTTGTTACCACTTGGTTAATCTGTCTTCAAATTAACAGTAAAGTTGAACAAATACTTGAGCTTTGACCTTCAGTACATTAACAGGTTTCTCCAAATCTTTTACTTCATGATGATCCAGAAACATTTCTTAGTGCTTGCTGATGGATGTATCCCTTTGGCACTACTTGGCAAAGGATTAGAGAAAAAGATATCTGCATATGCAGCTGAGGTCTTTCCATAAATCTAACAAAAGTTAACACCCTTAATTTGAAGGATAGATAAAACAGAAGAACCCCAAGTACTCCAGATCACAGGTTAACTTCCTTCTTTTGTGTTAGGAGATACTCTAAACAGAACCTGTTCTTGAAGTTCCAAAGAATATTGTCTTCCACAGATCTCTGTCTCCAACCATACAGATACTTTGGGAATGGTTCTGAAAAATAGTGATAGGTAGGTATAGCATAGAAATAAATGTATTAATCAGATTGGTCCATTGCTGCTAGTTTCTGTGACTCTGAAAACGAGAACAGTTCCTAAACAAGAAAGGAATGGTGTAGACCATTTACATTAATCATAACACAACTTTAAAACAAATCTTCCCAGATACAAAATAGTTGTGCTTTTTTCTTGGGACTTCTACAATTTGCTGATGGAAAAAGAGATGCACGAGTGTAATGCCTTTTCTAATTTCTTATTTAAAGGGCAAAAGTACAAGCCCTAAAAGAAAAAAACACAGCCTTTGAATGCTTCAGTGGCCTCTTGTGACCATTGAGATTCCTGTGGATCAACAAGCAAAATCCAGACCAGTCTGGAGTGATACCTAGAACCTAAATACCTTGGTGGACTAATATTTAAAATCCTCTCTGCTCTTCTACTAGTGTTTATTGCTGAGGTCCAGTACTTCTTTATAGTTTAAATATCAACATGGACATTTCTTTGTTCCTGTATATGACAAGTCAGCATAACAGTCTCCCTGAGAAATCAGGGAAATCTTCACAGCACACTGGTAGCTCCAGATGTCACACATATGCCCTCTGTACTCACGGCAATTGCTTTGATTTGCCACTTCTGTAGTGCTGTGCCACTTCTGCTTTCAGATTTGGGGGGCACAAAGAGCCCATCCTTGGCTGTGGCTCACAACAAAGAGGACAGCAACTCTACAAATCAAAAACTTGCCTTCTACACATCCTTAACAAGTTTCACTGTTCTCTCTCTCTGTGTTATTCACTGTACATTACATGACCAAAGGAAATGGCTTTTGGCACGTTTCTCCAAAGCATGCCCCAAGTATCCTGGATGTGTAAAAAGATTAGAAAGTCACAGCATAAGGCAGCATATTATCAAAGCAGCAGAATTTGTTAGAATTCAATACTGTGTTGTCAGCTCCCAGTTTTAACTTCACATCCTTTTCTCCAGAGCAAGGCTGGAACTGAAACACTGCTTCCATGTGCTCAAGTGTGCATGCCAACAACAGTCTGGGCAAACCAAGAATGGGCAGTCACTGGCAACAAGCAGACTGCAGGACAGTAAATTCATGGCCTTCAATGTCCAGGCCTGAGAGCAGGAATCTCTACCATCTACTGCTTTCTGCTGTCTCTAAAGGTATCATGTGGCTGTTACAACACAGAAGGTGTTAGATGAGAGTGATATAAAGACATGGTGATTGCCTTCTTGGACAGTGAAAGTTCCTGCCATTCCATCTTGGCCAAGACCTTTGCTACCACTCCACTGTGAAATAGAAAAAAATAAAATAAAAAAGAACAGTATTCACATATCTATCTTGATAGTGCAATTTTTGCAGAAACCTCCTGAAACAGATTTTGTAAAGCTGTAGTGCGTCCATTGCACTCACTTTAAGGTATATTTGATTGCAAAAAGTAATCTGGACTGTGCCTTACCTAGATCAAAAGCTAATTTGACTGGAAGTTGAGCAAACTTAACAGCACGCCCGACATTGCTCAGGAAAGAATTCTGTCCAGCAGCTAAAGAAAAATACATTTTTATGATTAACACCATATAGGTGGTCTTTTTCATCAGTTTCCAGAGGCAGATGTTTTCTTCGTGCCTTTGAACTCTTTAGAAATTTTCTCCTTATTCATAAGCTGGCAAACAAATGTAACTATTATTTTTCCTCCTTCTTTTAGACAAGGCATTGGCTTCTGCATTTGAACATTTCAGGAGGAGTATCACTGGGGCCTGATGCTTCACCTTGTGATAGCTACATGAGAGCTTTAAAAAACTGTTGTGGATGTTAGTGCTGCTCCTATGTGGGGAACAGCAGAATTTCATTTAAAGCTTCAGGCAGACAGTGTATTAAACTGTTGAAATGTTTGTGCCAGTGACAGAGGATTTTCCTTGCATTCAGTTTGACAGCATTTGACCATCTTCACTACAGAACGGTATAACACCCCTAATTTTACAGCCAGAGACTGTTTTCAAGCTGTCTTAGAAGCTTTCAGATTTTTTCAAGCTGTCTTAGAAGCTTTCACATTTTTTTCTGAACAGAAGCATGTAGAAGTTTTTCCATCTTTTTTGACCAATTATCTGCTACAATATGAACATTTGCTTCTGCTTTATGTTTGTCTTGGTGGTAAGCAGCTTTTGGATTTGCCAATTTTTTTTTCAAACCTTGAGCAGTATATGTTATATACATATATATATAGAGAGAGAGAGAGAGAGGAACCTGATGGAATCATCACATTCTGTCAGTGTAGTCTTGATGCTTGCATTTAACAAAAGCCTAAGAGCTCTGCAAAGGCCTTGTATAGCATCCCTGAGAGTCTTTCACCTATTTGCCATCTTTAACTTCAGTTTCATAATTGAAATACAGCAATACCTAGTATATTATCCAATTTCTTCTTGGTGTCTGCCACTGTAAGTAGCTCACATATGTTTAATGTGTTTTTCTGTAGTTGTAAAAATGGTCAGAGAAGAGAGGACAGAACAACAAGCACACACAAAAATTAAATATGCTGGACCATAATGTTCCAGCCAGATTTGTAAAGCATGGGAGAATTGTGCCATTAGGGTAACAGTTCTCTGCAGCCTCCCATGTCCCAGGGGCAAGACTATCTGGAACAGCTGCTGTATTCCTACAAAGACTAAGGATAATCCTGCCTTTTGGACAACACCCTTCTGAACCAAAAGCCCTCATGATCACAACCATTGCTACCACCTCTTATTTTGTTACAATTACTGTCAAAGTAAACAAACAGGATAATAATATAAAAGCAAGACCACTTTTCATAGTCCAGTAGGATATAGGACTTTGGGGCTGTATAGAACAAACCAGCAAAGCTAAGCTGTGTGTCCATACTGACAGCATTTTTAAGGTAACTCTGCTTATTGAAATTTCCTCATGATTTGTACAAACACATTATCTATGTTTTCTACTTAGTCCATACCTCTTCCTTTTTCTCCATCCCTGCAGGAAGAAATATTATTTCCCAAAATATTATAATATAAAAATAAGTGTATAAAATTTGTGTCATAAATCTTTTTTTTAAAAAAAAATACAGATGTTTCTTGTATTTCTATAATGTTGAAATAAAATTATGTCTGCATTAAAACTAGATTCTGGCACCATGGCCAGGGCCATAATCTTCAGGATCATTTCTAGCCAAACACAATCCAGGTTTTTTTACCAATCTAACCATCACAAATAGTTGCTTTTATGAAAGTGACATAAAACTGAGTGGAAGTGTGTTGCTGACATTTTAGTCTACATAAACTAGCAGAGAATAGACCCAATATAGAGTTGACATATGATATTTACAGTATAGAAAGAACTTGTTACAACCTTTTCCTGTCCCATGAGGGACCTCTCCCCGAGGCAAGTCTATAGTTTTCTGCAGTCAAAAATGGCACACTTTGCTATGAATGGCCTCTTGCTTCAGGGCCATGGACTCTTCTATCTGCTCTTGCTGCCTCTATCTGGTGGCAATTCTTTGAAGGTTATTCATTGTTATTACATCCCAACTGCCCCTGATTTCTTCCCCCTTGCTCTTACAGTCCCCAGTGAAACCTGAAATGGTATTAACACCTCCCAGCAGCACTATTATATTCCTGTTCCTCACTGGCTATTGTATTTCAAGGTAATTTTCCCTCAAAATCTTTTCAGAATATCCTTGTCTTCTGTTATCCCCAAGATGTACCATAGCTCACAAAGGTGGGCAAACCCAGCACATAATACATGCAGGTGCAACATCACCCTTACAATATCGAATGACGTCTCAGATAAGAGATAATTCTCATCTGGACTGCTGCCATAATCAGGGTATTTTTATTAATTTATCACTTTCATTTCTGCCTCTGGTTTCCCTTCATAAATATTTCCTTTCCTTGCTAAAATTATCTTTTAAATTTATGCTGAGTAGTAAGTAAGACAACGTGTTTACTGTAAATAATTTAACAACATAAAATATTTGATAAAACTCATGGGGAAACTAGTTATTTACATAACTAAATTTTCTAGCAGTTTTGAAGTTGACAATAATACTTGCTTGATCATCATAAAACTTCATAGTTTTTGTCATTGACCAGGACTCCATCGTGCCAAGCGCTATACACTAGATGCTGTGTAAGCAAAGAACAAAAACACAGCTCCTGCCCTAGACAGTTTACAATCTGCAAGACAACAGAGGAATATAGACAGATGGAGAGGTATAGAAGGTGACAAGATGATTGTGATCATCGTGCTAGGCAGCAGTCAGAGCAGAAGAACAACACTGTTGTTAAGTTTTAAATAGTCATCACAGAAAAAAAGGGGGTTAGAGAGCTACAACTCTCCCAAGCCACTGGAATATATCAGTGACTTGCCATTTATTTCTACATTTTAATCTGAACTCCCCTTTTCCTCTCTCCAAACTCTCGGGTTCTCTCTTATAAAAACTTGCAGTAAAACACACACAGAACTACCACTACCTTCACTTGGAGAAGTTCCACTTGCTGGTAAATTCCCATAAACACACATTTAAAGCTTTAGAAATGTTAGAAAATGATAAAATGTATACAGGAGTATGCACTTGTATAAACCCAAGATTTATACCTATATTAGTGTTGTTAACAAAGGCATTGCTTGAAATTTAGACCCAAACCACTGTCGCAGGAGAAGAAAATTGGTGAAATGACCAAATAAAATTGATGATGATGTAAACATTAATGTTTAACCTACTGTAGTATATGCCAACTCATTAGGCAAAAATTCACCCCAGCCTGCACAGAACTGCTGGAGACACCGAATATACCAGTAACAGGAACGCTACATACAGACAAAATGGAGCTTATAATTTTGCATACTGTTATAAAGCTATAGCAGCTAACTGTATAGTTCTTACAGAAATTGGTGGTTGTACCTTCTTTTTATAATTGCTCTAACACCAAAGCCCAATGTCCATGTAAGCTCAGACAGCCCATCTGGCAGCTGCAGGACACAGACTCCAGCAAATACCTTGTAGGAACCATGGCAGAGGTGTCCCCAGAGACTCCTCAGTCACATCTCCAGCAGCCTGTTAGCTGCATTTGCGTGAGCTCTTGACAAACTTGCCTCTCAGGCTGCCCAGGGGTCAAGTCTGCTGATGAGCTGTATGAGCTGCTTCATTTTGCCGGACAGTTTTGTTTTGATTTCTACCTGGCTATGAGCACTTTGCCTCTGCTTGTCTTTATATTACCTCCTGTAATAGATACAGATGATTTATATTCAAGGCTTTTAACAAAGAAAGAGTGTTTATAGCTCCAATAAATCGATATGGATGGGAGGGAAAGAAATATACCCCCCATCTCTTCAAATTATCTACATTCCAGTAAATTTGATAACTTGTTTTTCTTAGTGAAAGGCAAAACATACATCCTTTAAAAATCTGCACTGCCTGATATAGCAGATTCTCAACAGTCAAAGCCCAACTTTTTTAAGTGGGTGTAATTTTAAGAGGAAAACAAAGCAGCATAAGTATTTAAATTAGCACTCACATTTCAGCTCTGAGAAATATTTAAAAAAATAATTACAGGTCCAAGCCAGGGGTGTACACTTCAAAGATGCAAACATAACCTGTGGTTGTCGGGAGAAGTCTATGTGTAGGCATCTTTATTTTTTAGTCACAAAGTATTTGCTGAATTCCACCATTAACATATTTACAAACAAATTGAAAACCATAAACCCAAATTATATACTTTCATGTTTCTCCTGTCAATCTAGACCCCTCGCCTCAGACTGAAGTGATATCAGCACAAATCATCCTGCTGCCATAAATATCAACACCAAACAATAAAAACAAATTATAAGTAACAAGATAAATGCTTTAGCTTTACTATTTGGCGCAGTCTTCCCCGACTTCCTGTGCATTATTCCTGTCTAAAACCTTTTTATGCAGTCGCATGTCAAAGATTACTTTGACAAGGCAAAGACAAAGCAAAGACTTTCGACAGGTTGGTGAAGTTATACATTGCAAAGTAATGTACCATGGTGTCCAATCTCAGCTGTGGCCTCAGGTATTACAACTATACATATTTTACCTCATTAATTTGTAAGACGGAATTCCTGTGTTATCTTTTTCCTTACCAAAATGTGCAGCTGCTATTGCCTCTTTCACTTTATTCATCCTCATCACTATCCCAGTTAACAGTGGTAATATCTCAAACTTGTAAAAATACCTTGCTGTTGTCATAAACTGCAGCAGTGTATGTATTGCCTTCCAGTGTCTTTGCATAGCCCAGGCTTAGCATAAAAGGAAAATGCTTCCATCCATGTGTCAGCAATATGATAAACAGCAATGATGGAAGACAGTAAGGAGGCCTCTGCCTTTAAAGGAATTTATGTAAAACTTCCCCCCCTCCCCTCTGATACATCAAAGAGTGCTTGGTTCTCTGAAGTGATCACAAAAGGCAAGCCACGTGGTGCTGCAAGCTGTGGCAAGCAGAGGTCTGCTGTCTATGCACACGGTGTGAAATAAGCAGCCAGAAACGCAACATGTCCGAGAGGGTGGAAGAGGGAAGGAAGGAAGACAGAAGCATTAGGGCAAGAAAGAATGGAGCGTGACAAGAGAAACTGAAGATGCAGAAGTTAAACAGACAATAGGTTTAGCTGATATGACATGTACTGTCAGACAAAAGGTACAGCATCTTCCTGAATGGCATTGAGCTGCTGTAATGAAATAGAGAATACAAAGAAACGATCAAGAAAAAACCTATGAAAAACTTCAACACAGAACACAAGAGAAAAGAAAGCAAAGCTGACTGAGGAGATATGAAATGGTTCTAGAAGCAAAATAAAAATCTCCCAACAGCATAAATGCAAAATGGGGACAAACAGTGAATAAAAATGGTTAAAAGCAGGCCTCAGTTTACTGCTGGCATTGTTAATACGCCGTACCAGGTTGAAGGAAGATAACAGCTGCCACCTTCCTTATGTAGATAAATACCCACCTAGTAAAACATTCAGTCACCCTGTAGTATGCACTAGCCTACAGCCACTATCACTGGAGACATGTTGTGTGATTAAATATTCTGGTAGACATGGAAATATTTGAGCAAATGAGAATATATTTTAGAAGACGACAATCAGCGACCAATGCCATATTGTAATAGCAGCCATAGGCAAGAAAAGATAAAGAAATAAGCATTCTTCATAGAGAAAAGTCTTTAATGTCTTGTAGATACAAGAAAAAGAGATCTATTACACCTGCAGCAAACTACACGAAGAAAAGGAATTTTACTAGTAGGAGCTAAATAAATATTTGCTAAATAACACATAACATGCATTTAGATTTTTGAATTTTCAACAGTTCTTTTTAAATGCCTGTAATGATTCAGTACCTGAATCTACTAATGGAAAAAATAAAGCCCCAGTCGCTAGAAAGCAGGTTAGATGTGGAAGGATGAATATTCTGAATATCTTGGTCACCAATCTCAGGGATTAATTTACTCAGTTTGCCTCCAAGAACTGAACAAATTTGGGTGAGCAATTTGAAGACTATTTCATTTCATCCCTAATCTACACAGTCCAATAACAAATGCAGTGATTTTAAACTAAGGTATCCATTTTGAGTTCAATTCAAAGTCCATCCAAGCTCTGGAATAAAGTTTATGTGGTTTTACATGTAGAACTTGTATTGTACGTTAGCGCTACAACTATCCCAGATCTCCTCAGTTGAAACACTAAAGAAAAATTTTAGTGTGCGCTGACTTGTTAAAACCTCAGACTCCAGGAATTCAGCACAGCAGGTGACTAGATGCCAGGTAAGTGCTCATTTGTACACTCAGATACCTGCTTTCCTGAAGCAAAAATTCTTTTTGAGCATAAAGTACTTGTTTCTTTGGGCATATGAAGGTAAACCTTTTCTCATTTCCACATGACTTCCTATATATATTCATTTCAGACGGAAGACTTTGAGAAACAGGTAATTAGTTTCTTGAGGGCTAAGTAGATTCCCTAAAAATCGAGATAAAACCTGGTTGGAGCAAATAAAGATATTATGTAAGTATATTAAATATTTGGATTTAAAATTATTCACATATCTTAATTATTTTAAGTATAGTGTTTAAATACATATTAATTAAAGATATGGGGAAGCATTAAATTTGAATACAATGTGGAACAGCCCTCAGGAAGTTACATCAGCCTAAGTTCTGGAACAGTATCATTGCCTCTCTTCCTCCTCTCCTCACTAAAAGACAAAGTTTAGGATCATTCTAATTGTATGTACTTCGGATGATCTGTTTCCTATTTTGCTCTCAAGTGACTAAAGACACGCACAGAGACTTCACAGACCAAGTTTTCTTGGTCACACAAGTATTAAGCACCTCCAAGCAAAGCTCCCACCGTCACCAGATCTTACAAACCTATAAAAGGTGGCATTTACTCTGTGAAAGCATGTTTTGCTTTTTACAAAATGTTCCTTGACAACACTGACTGAGAGTTCCTTCTTTTTCATTAAATATTGACATCTTACACGTTTCGTTTTATTCAAAGCAGATAAAAAAAACCAACCAAACAAAAAAAAAACCCAAGAAAGAGAAAAGATCTCTTTGATACTTGTATCTGACCTCCAAAGAGTCATGGCACAACTGCTGGGCCCAGAACATTTTTAGAAACCAGATGCTTTTCCGTACATGAAAGTCACAACTGGGACGCAAAACTTTGAAAGTCAGTCCACAGAGATCTGCTGTGGTAGCCAAAATGCAGCAGTCTCTTCTGTCAATACCTAAAGAGGGAATTCTGACCCAGTCAACCTTATTTGTGATAGATACAGTGTCAGACAGAAAGAAATTGTCTTATATAATTAACCAGTCTCCAATTTAGACATTGCAGCAATCCTTAATCAAATTCTTGCAAATAAGCATACAGGAATCCAATATAGTTTGAACTGCAGCCTCCACAAATACTGCAAACACACAGTTTGAAATGTGAAACACATTAAGCGTTCGGAAGTTTTCAAATGTACATTTGCAAGAATTACTGTACCTCAAAGGCCAGCTTTTGAGATCATCCCTCCCTAAAGGGGCTGTTCTAGAGAGGAGAAATGGAAGGCTTCTACCAACAGGTGGGAGGATGCAAACTGATTTTCAAGTGCCTTCCAGCCTTGGTCTTTGTAACCCAATGCAATCTATTCTCTCATCACTTATTAAATTTTACTATTATGACATTAAGTCAACACTGAAGGTAACCATTCTCAGCTGTTTTCAACAGAAGCCAATTTTTCCTTTTAAGTCAGTCCACCTCATTCAGTCTGAAATGGCTACACAATAAGTAGCTGACAGTGCATTACCAGTACAGTAAGAGACATAAAAGAAATTATATTGCCTTAGCCTCCATAAGGAAATCCCCTCAACAATGTCAGCAAAATGGGTGGGTGTTCAACCCAGGAATTACACATCACAGTGTAACTAGTGCATCCTGTTCCTCCCCAGTTGCACCAGAGCTCTTCAGCTGCTGCAGTCATACTTGAATTACCCACACATTGATGCACCTTCCCTCCTCCTGCCCTCCCAAATGGTTGACAGTATGAAGTTTTATGCAAAGTATGATGCAGATCTGAGTGGCCCTAATCCTCTGGTTACCTCTTCCTTTTTGTTTTGGTTGGGGAGAGAGAGAGAGAAGCATAAATAACTCATATAATATGTTTCATCATCAAACTGATTTTACTTTAAGTCCATGATAAGATTTCCATGAGCTTCAAAGGAAGTAGCAGTAGATCCTCTTTGTGTCAAGATATATTCCAATGCTAACTTAAATTTAGCATATTCTTTCATAAATTTATCTTCTAGTCCCAGAACACTGGTAAACAATGAATACTATGTTATTATGTGACTCTGGTAGTTTTCCATATAACTAGACAGCTACATTAGAAATATTATCTTTAAACAAAAAGAATTGTAAAATAATATGTGGATGAAATTTCTTAGTATGAAGATGTTAGCCTAAATGTTTTGATTGCATTATGTCAAACGCATAAAATGAAATTTCTACACTATAAAAGCATTTTTAGTAGATTGCAAAATGCTTAAGAGGTGGATATGACTAATTCAATAAAAATCAATAGGAAACTGATAAGATTACACTTTTTCCGTCTTTATTTCCATTCATCTATCATTTTCTCTGAAAACACATGCCTGTATTTTTATGAAATTGTTTATTATTTGTATAAGCAACATTATTCATGGTTCATGAATTTGACCAAGTCCATAAACTGAAAATGACTTGTAATCTACCTTATTTGGCTTCTCCATTAAAGTTCTGACCTAGCTGGCCCTAGCTAATAAAACAAACTGTTATGTAAAGCAGGCTTTACTTCAGATGAAATAAAGAATTTGTATTTTACTTGTAATGCTGCAGCCACATGTCAAAGTAAATTACTTAAACAAGTAGTTCTGCAAGCAAATGTATCCATTAAGTGCCAGATTGTGTACAAGAACAGGAGGATAGCCCCTGCTCCAAGGCCAGCCACAACTACCACTCCTACACTTTTCTACATGAAGGCAGAGTAATTCACTACACACTGTAACAAAAGTATGAAGAGTTTATGAATGCATAAAGAAGCACATGGCAAAAAAATGAGCAATTTCCATAAACTGAACGCTCAAGTTCCTTATTTAATTTAACCTCAATCAAATTTCCCTTTCAATCATATTTAAATCTTGTTCACCATAGTGATTTACAAAGCGCCATAAGCCTTATTATCTCATTGAAGTTAAAAGGAGATTTTCCTGAGGAAGGAAAGAATAAGGATTTCAGGATTTGTCCCAATAAAAGGTACATAAAACCTGAAGAGCTGAACAGACCTACTACATCACAGAGAAGAGCCGAAACCGTAACATGTTTCTTTTTTTCCCACCAAGTTACTAGTTTTCTTTATCAAATTAGTAAAAAATATCATTGCTTCATCCTGTAATATTGAAATATATAGTAGAAGTACCAGAGTGTTTACTTATTTAAGTTATGGTTGCATGCTTGGGGATTTTTTCAAGTATCAAGGATAATTTTCAGGTAAGTTTTATTTATCATTCACAGAAGAGATCGAGAATGAGAAGACCAATTTACAAGGTAGCCACAGAACAATTTTAGCATCTGCCCATGTGGAAAAAGGATATTTGGAGAGTACTGAGTACAATTTAAATGGTCCTTTCTAATTCCATCTAGCAGCTACAAACATAAAGCGTTGCTAGATGCAGCCATTGTCTAAGAGCCCCTGTTGTAATCCTGGGACACAGGAAGACACCTAGAAAATCTGGGCACACAATTTCCTCTGAAATTCAAAAGGCAATTGAAGTTTGGGACCACCAAAAGCTTTTGGTGCTATGACACAACAGCTTGTCATACCTAAGGAGCAGGCACGTGAACCTCAGATGGAAGACAGAATTCCCTAAAAAAAGTCTTGGCAAAAGCTATGGGCTTTAGCAATTCCCAGCAGGGAGTCAATAGTTGGGAGAGGCTAGTGAAACCAGGGGAGCTTAGAAACAAGAGTAGAACTTAAGCACAGGCAGTGTTGAAAGGACATGCTTTCCCCTAGGATCACTTAGACCTAAATTAGAGCTCAGACAAGATATATGCCTCCATTTTAAGCTCAATGAAAGAACCATTGAAAGAGCACTTATTTTCAGCATACGGGCTGCACTTAGGGTAGCCAGGAAAGAACATCTTTGCACATGATGTAGGCAGCTCTGGGCATGCACTGAACTGAAGGCACACAAAGAACCTCAGTGGCAAAATTTTAGGTACCTAACAGACTTCAGACACCTAATCGTTTGAGGGATTTCAAAGATTATATAAATTAGGTAGATAAATCCAAATCCAAATTTAGACACCATTTGTTTGCCAGTTTCTGGAGGTGTTTTTTGAAAATCACATCTTTTTAATCAGTAATAGGAGGCAATTATATATTTGCACTTGAGATCACATAATATTTTGCAAATTCACAATATAAATATTTCTCTCTAAGTTGTAATTTTCCTCAGGTGATCATAAGAGCTACAGCACTCATCTGACTAACAATGCAGGGAGATATATACATATTTCAGGATTAATGATAGGGTGTTTAAAGTAGCTTGCATTAATACTCTGAGAAGAATAAGAGGTTGTCATTAAAAAAAAAAGACAGAGAGGAAAATTTTGGGACAGCAAAATAAAATTATTCTGCCTAGGTAATTCTATTTTGTACTTTTTAAAATACGATTTAACTTTGCTGATGTCAATGAACACAAAGATGTACTAGCAGATGCTATTTTGTTTATTGTCACTTAAATGGTTCTTGAGTGCTGGACTTACCTTCATTAGATTGGTCATAAAAACATATAATTTAAATTAACACACTGATCTCTGTGTTTTTGCCAGTCTACACAACATACTCTTTCCTAATGCTGGAAGAAGAAACTGTAGAATAAATTTTGCGATGTCTGCAATGACAAGGTCACCATGTTCCAATTCAACATTGTTTTAAAAAAATAGATGTCATTAGAGCTTGAGAAATTTATTTAACATTCCCTAGCCTGCAGTCTAAGCCCCTTGTTACAGGAAAAAATGCCAGTGGTAACATACTCTAAAAGCCTCATCTTCTACAATTTAAAGGAATACAACATTTGTGTATCACTCACAGTATGAGGTATTTATTTATAATGTTGCAAACTGTCAACCCCTGGTTTATTTCTATTATATATAGGATGTCAGGAACTGTCAAGAGTAGCAGCTTTACCAAGGGACAGGCCATGTAAAGGCAGCGGATTAGGTAGACGCTGCATTGAACATGCACTGCTTGCCATTAAGGGAGCTCTTACAGAGCAACCATGAAATAAAATGGTGGGTCATTACAGCACCCAGGGCAGCAGCTAAGCAGAACCACCTGCACATGGGGTTCAGTGGGACTTGCTTAGACTAGAAAAATAAGGAATTAAAAACTGTACATATATATATGAATATAAAAGGGAAATTGGGACTCAAGGAAGGCAACAAAGTGTTTATGCTAAAGAAAACCTCAGAGCAAGACTAGGTAGAAAACAGGCGTGAATAAATTTAGGCTGAGAATAAGATGACTATTTCTAACCATCTGAGAAGTGAAGTTGTGGAAACTTGTCGTACTATGAGTGCTGGGTTAAAACCTAACCCATAATAATCTATGAGGCTCATTCTCTGAAAAAAACATTGCATGTATGTCTCCATGGTACAGTGTCAAAGATACAATCTCGCTGAGAACAAACAAGGACATGAGAAGCAGATTAGGAGCATTAGCACAGCTCTCCACCCACTGTTTGCTTTCTCGTCTGCACTGCGCTTTCTCTTTCCTCCACAGCATTATGGAGAAACTTTTCTAACTGATTTTTGGAGCCTGCTGTTCCATTTTCTTCACACTTTTTAAATCTCTTTCTTTCCTGTCATTGTGCACTCTAAGTCCTGTCCTTAATTTTAGCTAGTCCACCTATTTCCCCACAAAGACTATTCTTTTTGAATACTGCATTCCCTTTCATAATTTAACAGTCCTTTCCTCTCCCACACATCCTGGCACCCACAATTTTTATTCCCATCTGCTGCTTTATGCCTAGGATTGAAATATTTACCAGAAACATAGTAACTAGTGAACTAAATGAAGAAATGGAGCCCATTTTCCAGAGACAATATGTAGATAGCAAACCAAATCATCCTTTTCATCTTCAGATATACTGATACCGTTAATCCTTCCTGGTAAGCTAAAGAAGAAGCACTTGGCAAGGATGAAGAAAAGTATCTAACATAAAGCCAAGACACAGCAGTTTTAAGAAGACTATTCCTTTATGAACTAGAGATACACATTTGTTGCAAGAAAGAAACTCCTGCAAGTTTTATCACTGCATATGGAAATTTCTATCAGTGTGCTGTTCTCAAACTCAAATCCATGTTTTCCCGCACTCAACCAATGTTGAATAATAAACTTGAAGAGTCCTTGATCATTAGGCTTTGTAGGAAAGAAAGAACACTTCATCTTTCCATACTGTTTTCTCCTATCACAGTGCTTTTGAGCTCCTGAGATGAGATTACAAATGACAGCAGAAGAGATCAGCAAAAGACTAATAGTCCGTCTTCTGGGGGCTATTCCACACTGCATTGTTCACCAATATCTCCTGTTTCTCATTGCTTTTCTAAGTGGCACCTGAGTGGAAGCCAACCTGGTCTTGGCAGTTTCCCTCCTGTTCAGCCCATGTTTCTCCAAGGACCCTCCTGGACTATGCTATACCCAGGCCGAAACCTGTAATGTTACTGTCTTGATGATAAGAGAAAACTTAACAAGCCTGATGTAGCCATTTCATTGTGCCCCAATCTACCTACTACGATGAGGAAATCGTGCTCCACACAGCCAACAGGCCAAAGGAAAATGGAAGTGGTACAGGGAGACAGTAGAGGAGGATTCCTTCCCCTAGATATTATCACTTACAAGCAGACCTGAACTGCACACCACCAAATATTACCAGTTTGAACCTACAGGCTTGCCAAGAAACAGATTTTTAGACAAGTTGGTTCATCTGGTTGACAGTTGCAGTAACTGCCAATTTTTTACCTTTTCCTAAGGAATATTTTTCCCCTGCGTCCCTGTTTCCCTTTGCCCCAGACCTGCTTGTTCTGATGAGTGTCTGCCTTTTGAGGAAAACATCCATTGATAGAGCTCTATAAAAATTAGAAACAATTGTAACCATTGTATGCATTTCTTAAAATAGAAACCTTAAAGTTTTAGATTACAAAAGGTCTTTTGCATACAGATTGTATTAACAGTCTATTAAATGATTATGATAAACTTGTCATTAGTTTAACACAGGAACTGCTGTAGGTGCATTTAATCCTGCACTTGGTTTTCTTTGCTTTGTACAAAATGGAGTAGATAAGCCACTTTGCTTCTTCACATGCTAATCACTTCCAAAACACCTGTATCACCTTTGTCAACTGTGCATCCTTTATTAGTATTGGCGAATACTATTTAAACAGAACTCTTCCAAGTCCCAGATATGAAAGAACAATCAACGTGTCAACTCACACATTAGTAAGAGACTATCACACATCAGATCTTTTCAATGTTTGTGATTCTATTGGGATAATATGGATTGAAATAGTATATCACAAACACAGAAAAGAAGGTCTCCTGTGACAACAGTACATCAGTGATGTCACAACACTGTCAAATAAAGCTATTATTCTTCCCGTTGATATTTTCACTTGCATAGTTTTCCATTGTTATGTTGTAATTCTCCATGTATTTTCATTGTTCAGAATTCAAGTAATTATTAATTTCACACATGCACATCAGTTCAGACATTAAACAGAGGAACATTTTAAGTGTTCAGGAGTTGTGCTTTTCATTACAGAAGTGTCTTTCCTCTTATGAAAGCCTTTCATGCCATACTGACTACCATAAATGTAACCTCTGTTTTTAAACACTACTGTACATGTACATGAAAATTGCAGAAAAGCAACCAAGGAATGTACTCTGTAATTCAAGAAGTTCTGTTTGAACATAGCTTATTTCACAGTTTACTATAACAATGAGCAGAAACATTTTTATCAGCAAAAACTTTTGTAACACTATGCCATAAAGTCCTCTCTGCTGCACAAAAAGACAAGACACAGAAATCCACTTCACTTTCCCGGAAAGATAAGCAGTCACTCAAACAAAGAATCATAGAAATGTTTTTTAAGTTGCTTTGAAGTTACAGTGCACCTTAGAAGTAGGCTATTGCATGTTACTGTACACATAATTTTAAGAAAACATCTTTCTCTTGTAAGAACAATAGGTAAGTGGGAAACAAGAGACACACTTCCTAACTTACCATTCATTATCTGTGTAACTTTGAGTAAAAAGAACCCTTTGCTTTAAATACACCATCTGTGAAAAGACAGCCACCTTTGTAAAGTACTCTGAAACACTGGATGAAAAGCAATCCCTTAGTACAAAATATTGTTAGTCCTAAAAAAAAAAAAAAAAAAGGAAACAATATACTTACATACTTAAGTGCTGAGTACACTACTCAGTAACTAAGTCGTCATCATGAATACTGCTACTGAGTACTATGTATAGTATTACATTGTACCTCTGCCTCTGAGCTAGACTTCTATGCTGTTTTGTGAAAATGTTCATCTTTTCTGTATTATTGGGGGGAGGGAACCAAAAAAAACCCAAAAAAATAGCAAAATGCCTTGCATTTTTTATTTGTAGAAAGAAATAAATCCGTGTCTAGTTAGCATCCTTTCCTGCAGTACTCTTATATTAAAGCCTAACAGTAGAGCAATTAAACACAGATAGATACCTCTTTAAGCTCCAGTCACAGTTGACATCCCTGAAGACCTAAATCCCCTGAAACACACGG
Source organism: Falco biarmicus (assembly GCF_023638135.1). Taxonomy (NCBI): domain Eukaryota; kingdom Metazoa; phylum Chordata; class Aves; order Falconiformes; family Falconidae; genus Falco; species Falco biarmicus. The sequence goes on along the minus strand of NC_079298.1, from coordinate 10,778,539 downwards.
AATTTTCAGGCTGAAAGACAGGATAATATAAATAGCTGTAAAGAGACAATTCAATAATTATATTACAATTTCACCCAGTTTAAAAACATTCATAAAGTAGAGATTTTTAATAAGTTTTTAGAATGTAGAAATATGACCATGGACCAATGATTGTAATACTGTTTTGAGAAAAGCCAGCCAACTGTCCTTTCTTTATAATACATAGACACATATAATACAAAATATAATACAGGTTTTCTGACAAAAGAGTTTGTTGCGTATATGCCTGTAATGGCAAAATGAAAAGACTGGTTCTTTTTCCTTTAATCTCCATAGTTCTTTTTGAAGATAGCATTGGGCTGCTTTTTTTTGTTTGTTTTTAAATAAAGAAAATAATACCTTTGGTACATTCTGTCAATGCTACTGTCATTTTGCAACCTACCCACACAAAACCTGTCTCCATAGTCCTTCTTTCATCTATTTAACGTCACTTCAGAAGAAGCACCTGCACTTTTAGCTGTACCAACACCCTGAGAACACTAAGCCTGACTCTTGGGCTAAAGCCTGAGATTACAGGTAAATGTGATCTGTCTGGGGAGGTGGTGTTGCCTTCAGGGCTTCCTCTGGCAGCCAAAAGACAGTAAATCAGAGGGTTAGGACTCCCCTTGAATCCTAAGAGAGGACAGTTTTCTTCCTAAAACCACTAGGTAGAGTATCATACAACATACAGCAGTATCATACTCAGGACCATGTCTTGTAACTGTGAATCAAGAAAGTCATTATTTATTGATATGATTCTTATTGTAATAGATTCCTAATAATAGCTGGCACTGGAAATACATGTGATGCTTTTGCTTAAATTATTTTTAAATAATTCTAAAGAGATTGTGGAGATTTGAGATAAATAATGTCAAAATAGAAGTAATCACACTACATTTAAATGGGAGACGGCTGCTGCAGCCTTTGCCTTACGACAGCAGTGGGGGGTGTTGACAGGGTTTACTACATGAATTCTGTATTTTATATGACTAAATTAACTCAATGATTTGAAATTATTACATAATTTGCACTAGGGGAGAAGGCAGAAAGAGCACATTTCCAGGACTGCTGCTGTTGTGATAGCCTAAGAATGTAAGACAGGCACTCAGGAAAGAGATAGCATATATTATTAAGCCAAGTAGTGTACTTGGGTGGGACATACACAAGTTTTTGAGCCCCAAAACCCTTTCATGCTTAATAGTTCATTTATTTCCTTCTACACCAACATTTCTGAAGTGTTATATACATTTTACTGAGTCTGACACATTTATATTTAATGAAAATAATTTTCACCGAGTACCTCAATACTCAATTTCGTGATCACCCTCAACAGTAATTTCCTGTTGTTATTCTCCTCTCCTTAATGTAATTCTGTTCAACTTGCTTACGTAGCCATTTGGCCTTCTACACATGATGGTCATGGTCTTTCTTCACAGTTATAATAGTTTTTCTGCTAATAATGGCAACTCCTTTTATGAGAACAAGAGCTCCTCTTGATGATAATGACTAAATTATGTGCACATCAGAAAACATGGTTCAGATTAAAAATGGAGCTGAGTGGACATTTTATGCCTCTTGCCCATCAGAGCTTGGAAAGGAGACAAAAAACACAGAGAGACCTAGGGAAAGACTTCTGAGAGAGTATTGTAAACTACAACCACTCACCCAAATTACCAAGGTAAATCATTTATGCTTCACTGGGAACAGTACAATGGGGAGAAGAAGGGCAGGGCAGAAACTTGCTAACACTGGTTTTGGTGTTTATATTTTATCAGTGTAGGGAGCAATAGAATGTGGTTTGCAACCCACCAAAATAGGCTACAATGAATTAAACGTACTCTAGAGTTACACCTGAGGTTTTCAGTACGTTCCACACTCATTTTCACATGCTGCATAGCACTGCAGTCCAGAAGGCTGGGTTCTGGTCAATCAGAAACTAATTATTTCTTCGTAGACACGTATATTTCTGTAGGGTGAAGCTCCATTCAGTACTTGTCTCCAAAGCATTTAGAATCTTATTATAATCCATGTGACCTGTTTCTATTTTAAGTGAAGTAATTCACCAAACTGACACTGATAATTCCAAGTAAAGTTTTACAGTCAATCATATGAAGTACTATGTGTGGATTTTTATTTTTGTGTGTGTGCATGTGTATCTCAGTATCTTATGGAAGTAGAATTTAATCTTGAATCAATGCAGTTTATTGAATACACTGTATACATCCTTAAGACACAGGCAAGGCTAGCAGCAACTGATAATTGTCATAATTGATTTATTAGATACTAGTATAAGGTGTTTTGATAAGGATGATATTTATATGCTAATTTTTTAAAAAATATTGGTTTCATAAGTACAGGGGACATGATAAAGAAAATCCAATATGATAGGAACTCATATAGTAACTTGTACCAGAAGCAAAAGGATCAGCTTGTGATCTCAGGCTGTCCTGCAGTGAATATCTGTGTCAGCTAGTTTTAAAAAGAAACTATTTTATAAAGAGTCAGAAGACTACTTGATTTTTCATATGATTTAGCACCTTTTCTGTGTGACACTTAAGAGGAATCCAATACCTGCATACTCCCCAGACTCCATGTGTGAGATGACCTTTCAAAATCATTTCACCATGCTCAGCCTCATCATCCCATCCGTAAAGCACTAAAGTCTAAAAATTCACCCAGCTTTAAATACACCATCTGTATTTGAAGTTACAGTGCACCTTAGAAGTAGACTATTGCATGTTACTGTACACATAATTTTAAGAAAACATCTTTCTCTTGTAAGAACAATAGGTAAGTGGGAAACAAGAGACACACTTCCTAACTTACCATTCATTATCTGTGTAACTTTGAGTAAAGAGAACCCTTTGCTTTAAATACACCATCTGTGAAAAGACAGCCACCTTTCTTATAATTTATAACTTATAGCTTATAACTTATGTTATTTCTTATAACATACATAAGCACTTTCTAGATTTACTCATGAGAAGTATTCGTAACAGAACTCAGCCTATAGAGCTTTAGCCAACAAACAAGATTCTTAAAAACGTGTAATTAAATGACAAATAAGTATCCCACTCTGCTCAGCCTTTGTTCAGCCACACCAGGAACAACATGCTTAGTTTTGGTCCCTCCCCCAGCTCAGGAGAGACACTGCAAACCTGCCAAAGGTCTAGTGGAGGGAGGACCATCGGGATGATTAAGGGGTTGAGGAACTCAACGTATGAAGAAACATTGAGAGTTGGGACAGCTTAGAGGGCTGAAAGCAGTGAGTACAAACACTGCCCCACCAAAATTGCAGCTAACACTGACAAGTGCCATGCCCTGACAGATCTTAATTCTACTGAAATGTCCCTAAAAAACTATACTTTGTCTTGCTCTGGAGCATTACATATGTAAGAAATGCAAGAAAGACCTTTATGGCATTTGAATAACCAATTCCATTGATCCAATGCAGACATAAAGATCAAATTCTTGACTGTCCATTTTAGACTTTGTGAGAAGTGTTTGCCAATATAACTTGTCAATGTATTTGTAAAGCACAGGAGATGAATCACAGATATTGTTATTCTGTGAGAAAATGCACTATTTCCCTAGACAAATCACCCCTTTGCATTAAAGAGCTGATGTGACACTTCCTTGCTTGTTCATGCAAAACACTGCCATACTGTTGTCTATCATTAAATGGATGCTTTAAGCAGAAACTGGCCAGGAGCTTTCTCTATCACTCTGAGACACAGCAAAGATTGAAACTCCTATCGCAGTAAACCGTTCTGAGAAAATCCCTTGAGTTGGGATGTTGGGATGGATATTATGCTACTGGCTAAGTTAATCTCATATTATCCAGTAGCAATGGAACTGGGAAAAAAACAGAAGCGATCCTCAAAGCTGGTAAACTATGAGAATTCTGGTATCTGAGCAGATCTTGACAAAACCAGCAAATTCTCTGCTAAACAGCTGGAGGTAAACTGCCCTAGGTACAGTCACCTCTGGTCTGGAATATCATGATATTTTCTTCCATGAATCTGAAGAGTTTTGCTACATGCATAGAATGAGGATAGAAATCATTATCAGTAAGGCTTTTTGTTCTTGATAGCTTGGATGGGAATATCTGAAGACTGTAATAGAACATACGAATTTTTTGTATGTGCAAAATTTAATCTGTTTGTGAACTTACAGTATTTCACCCTTTAAAAGAATGAGTGCTAACAATTGCTTACCAGAGTAGTGACAATAATACTCTCCAGATAGGGGTCACATGGAAAAGACAATAACAAAATGATAACTTAAAACTTACATAAAGCACATCATTGGTAATGTTGTCAGAAAAGCAATTCAGACAAATTTAAGCCTCATATTGAATTCATTGCTTTTCAAAAATATTTCATATAATCCAAAACGCTTATCCATGCCAAGAATTTACTCACAGCTGTATAACATGTTGGTAGTGACAATTTTCTCAGGTGTAGAAAGGAACAGACAGGAATGTGTTTGCAAATTTAATAGTCATAGGAAAAGAAAACCTATATATGTTGAGTTGCATTAGATAACCATATAGATCTATTTTTGTTCAGTTATCATGACTATGTGCACAAGGCAATCAGCTTTGAAATTATTTGAAATTTTATTACGTGTTTCAGTGTAAGATTACACTGCGTATCAAAGATTAAGTAAAAACAGTGAATCTTTCCATCTAAGAAGAGAATCTGTACGCCATCAAATTATTTGGTTTTATTAAGAAAATTTTTAAAAGGAACTGAATGTAGATAACAAAGATTGTGAAGTACACAATAAAACAGTAGCCACAAATATTTTGTATTCTGGTTTAAAAGAAGCAACTAGTTAGTGAACTAGTTAATGTCAATGATTAAACACAGGCCATAAAATACAGTTTCCACCTGTCAAAGAATTAAGTTCTCTGACTAGACTGCTAAAAAGGTCTGAAAAATTATATAGCTATAATACCTATTTACTTTTATATTAAATTAATATAATCAAATTATAGGCAGCAAGGTTGCAGTTGACCATCAAGAAAGTTGTGTTAAATCCTCCTTTTCCATTCATAATTCAGCAAGACTCAATTCTCCCTTTGTTGGATTTTTCTGAGGGCTGGGAAGATTTTTTTTTTTTATGTGCTTAGCTTTACTTCTTTAGTAGCATTATACATACTTCACTGCAAGGAACTTATACATTTATTTGAGTTACCTAGCAGTCTTAAAGGGAAAAGATACATGCCAAACTCAAACACAAAAGGCAAACATGCACACTTTCTAGACACTCTAAGGTCATGAAAAAACAAATACAGATGGAAATCTTGCTCTAAAGGCAAAACAGAACTTTAAGAGAGACTTTTCAACGTGCAGCTGGACAAGATTTAGGACACCTTTGTGTTATGAAAAAACAGCTGATGCACAAGGTTTAATAGCTATAGGTTCATGGGCATGGAGCAACCAGGTATGAGATAAACAAAGACAAGCAATAAGCACATTTTTCTAGCACTAGGAACCTCCAAATCTAGGGGACTGTAGAGGTCATACTCTTACAGTGATTTGGTGAACAAAAAACATCCATAGAAATTTTACAGATTATCTTTACAGACTGTATTGCCATTTGTGAAAAGGAGAGAAGAGAAATAAGTAAAAGCAGTCCTGTTTGACATAAGTTAAAGAAGGAATAATTTTTGGCATTGGCTCAGGTGAGGACAGACTTGTCTGTGGACTGAAATAAGACCTTACTCTTTGATTTAAACTACGCTATGTGGTAGTGGAGAAAATACTTCGCTGCACTGAAGGCAGGACTTTGAAATGAACACTCCACTCAGCTCTACTCAAAGTTACTTATCAAGGATAAAGATGCAGGTTGCCAAGATGTTTCAAAGGACCATAAATTTTAGTCTGGGGCCATTATTACAAAGTCATCCTCCTAAACTGTGACGGAGTTTAAACAGCACTCTCGTATTTTAGGAAGGTGATTTTCTAATAATAATTAACAAGTATGGAGAAGGCATATCAGACTTGACAGCAGGAGATATCGCAGTATCTTCTCAGAAAACGTTCTTTTAGTCCACTGTTTAGCTTACGTGGTAAATTAGTCACACTATTTATTGAATAAATTACTGTATAATAATTTCTGCCACAGTGGCACCTTTGCCTTTTTTTTTTACCCCCTGGAATATGTAAGTTGGAACACTGTTCTCATTTTGTTACTGAGACCTTTTCCAACTCGGTGGTATACTGGAATACTTCTTTTCTACTTGAGTTGTTGTAAAATATTGTTGTAAAAAAATTGTATGAATAGTCTTTCCTCGGAATGCAATCATAGGAGGTTCAAAACTATGCTTTACCTTTCTTAGTAAGCAAAATAAGACCAGAAAACTTTCTCTTTCCATAGAGTTTTAGGCAAAATGGAAAAAAAGTAACTCAATTCAGACTGATGCATGCAGTTTATGCTTACAAAAATGCAGATGGATAAGGAATATTTCTGCATTTGCTCTACATTGACATTTATATCACAAGTTATTCACATTTACCTGCTAACTGAGACTTAGGCATCATGTAAAGGATGCAACATACACTTGCACTTTTGTATTCCAGAGGAGCTGCAGTGCTCTGGACATCCTAACCAGCAAGAAAGCTTACATGCACAAGCCATATTTATCTATAAGTATGACACAAAGCTGATTAAAAAGAAAATCAATCTTTAAATACAACTGATGTGAAAAAAACAGAATGAAATCAATTGATATTAATACCAACTCCCATAAGTGAAACAAGATGATCATAACTGCAAATATTTAACAGGCAGCTGTTTAACATCCCTGAAACCTTGCTGTTTGAAGCATCTCTATTATAGCATAAAAAGCAAAAACACAACGCAAGAATTAATATATATATATTAAAAATATAATTTAATCGTAATTCTGCTCCTGCAGTCTTAAGTGAAGATTTCAGTTAAATGGTAATGTGTAAACTATGCATATAGCAGTTCTTCACTTGCATGTAACATTCAGTTTCCTGCCTCAAGGTAAGGTTCACAATACTTGTCTATCATTTGTGTATCTGCACTCTATACACCTTTCCTTGCTTTGTGCAGTTCCATGGAACAATTATTTGATTGTGTTTTCTTAGGTGCATCTTTTTCTGCCTAATATCATGGGTAGGATAGGAAACACTTAGGCCTCATTCTTCACACACACCTGAGATACTTCCATCCTCTTTTTTTTTTTTTTTAATCTTTAAGACAGGGAGTTGAAGTGTAATAAATTTAAGTATTTGCTATAAATTGATACCTAATTAGATATTTTCCTAAGCATTTGCTTTAGAAAGCATTTTGAAATTTGACTGTAGACTTTCTGTTTTTTCTAGTTTACACAGCTATACAGCACTGCAAAAATTATATTCGTATTGAAGACTGATAGTTTAGTCTATAAATTTCATATTATTGGAGACTAGATGACATGTAAGTAGGTGAAAAAACCTGCTGTCACCAGATATCAATCAGTTCTGGATATCACCATTGGCTTCAACATTAAGTCAGAAGATGTGAAGTATCCCATATGAATGATAAGCACTGTGCTGTCCAAATGCAGAGTGAGGCTGACGGGGCGGGGAGGGGTGGCAGACAACAATGGCCTAAGAAGTCTGTGATTAATAGGAATTAATAATTAATCCCACCTTTTAAATCTTTGCTTTTAAACAGTTAAGCTACACTTAGAAGAGGCATATTGTCAGCAAAACCTAATTCTTTTTAATCCATGTGCTGCCTGTATGATGTTCCTGTGCATTTTTCACACACACACTGATGGCAATGCCAAAAAAAGACAGTATCTTACTTAACTTCATTAATTTAATTTACTTACTTAATAACTTAATTTAAATAAAATCTGTGTTAAGCCTTTCACTCAAGTAAAATAACTCCTTAAACATCTATGAAAACTTATGGTAAGCACTTTCCGACATTGGATGATCTCTTTCATTTTTACTTTAAGGCTGAAAATTTGGTCAGCTTGTGATCTTCCATATCAAAAATTTAAACAGAGCACCCATTGCCATTGCTCCACTGAGTTTCATCATTTGGCTGTAAAACCAACCCCCTCACTGATGTGACGCCTTGCTAGCAAGTTTACTGCATTTGGAAATGTAACATTCAGCTCTAATGACTTTTTTCCATTGTTCTGATGGCCTTTTTTGATCTCATACTCTATTGAAAAATTCTGTGATTTTAATCAATGTGTAGTTAACAGCAAAATATTATAAAAACATCTCTGGCTGTGTCAAAATTCCCTAGTATGCCATATGCAGTATCTACGGACTGACAACAAAAAACATGTCAAGTGCAACATCACTAAGAACTAGCCAGCTCTTATTTTAATAGTATTCATAAATGGTGGCTAATTTAAGTGCATTGTATTGGACTGATAATGGAGTCTCAGTTATTGCTCATCTCTAGAAGCATCTATTGATATGTAAAGCAAACACATTAGCCATGTAATTAGCCCGCAGCATAACTATCGTCCTTCACTCAATCATTTCAGTTCCAACTGCCCAAACAATAGTAACATTTCACAATGTTTTTACTTGAAATAGCTGGTGCCGTAATCATAGTGTGAATTTCTTATGAAAAGCTCCCACAGATAGTGTACATCATGCTGGGAAAATGAGTTTAAGTACAAGAAACCGATTAAAACTCTAACAATCTCCTAAGGATAATTTGTTAAAGGGGTTTTGTTACTTTGCATTAGCTCTAAAAATAATCTAGTTCTTTATTAAAAGGTTCAACACCTTAATAACTATTTAAGATTGTATAAGAATAATCAATGTTTTTCTCTTTGTTGGCTACATATTTTTATATTAAACATAAATGTGATTTTACTGTTCATTTTAAAAATATTTCCACATATTTCTATTTCATTAATCACATAGTTTCAGGAGTGAAAAAAAACCATGCTAACCAATTATTTGAAAAATCCCAGTTTATTTTAAGATGGAGTTGAAACTGAAAGGGCTTTTATGATGTTTCCTGCAATAGCACAGCCCTAGATACTGCAATTTGAGACTCCCATCTTCCTTTTGTCCTGTGTTCTTGCATTTCTGAAGGTTGTTTTCAAGACATATTAAGTTTTTCATGCTCTGTAACATATTCCTTAGTTATTTTAATGTATGTCCACAGTATCAATTAAGACTGACTCTGAAGGTCACCCTTACTCAGGTTTATACAGGAGTCATCCATCCTCATCTATATCTTTATTGATATCTACAGAAAAACATCCACATTGCTTCCTACCCTCAGGTCTGCCTCAGGAAGAAGAAGCAAATTCATTCCTGCTTCCCAGTGCATTTCTAACTATGGGATCTTGCCCATGCAGGTCAAAAAAGAATGGGCCAGGAAAAAGGTTTATCTCACATCCTGAATTCAGGAGTTTTCTGAGCTCAGGACAAGTTGTTTCTAGGAGAGAGTGCAGAGATTTTTGAGTTGAGTAGTGGAGCTCAAGAAGATTGTAAGGTCAGTCTTACATATATTCTTAGTCCCTTTAGTGACAGAAACCCCTAAGTCAACAGTAATGACTGTGTAGTTGTTCAAAGGGATTCAAAAAACGTCCTCATGTACAAGATACAGTAAACTAAACACTAGTTGACTATAAAGAGCATCGTTGGATGTAATCTGATACAGAAACATATCACCAGAAAAAAAGGGGCGGGGGGTAGAAGAGAGAGGGAGGCTGGGATCCAATCTCAGAAGAGCCAAGACAGTCACTTGGAGCCTGGAATGGAGGGCCTTACCTTGTTCTAGGTCTTTGTCATGACCCTAGCAGTGCAGTAGCAGGGAACGAGCAACCCTCATCAACCTCAGTCAGAGAAAGACTGTTTTGTTACCTCTGTTTCAGAAAGTGAGAAAGCCAATCTGTTGATGCTGCAGATGGCAAAGGCTGCTTTGATGTTGGTTGACACTCAGATTCTAAGAATGGTTAGTGCTACAAAATGGGCTGGACTTAATTTGTGTTTCAAAAATATATTTATTTTATTTTTCAGATGACAGAAGCACTTCATACTTAAGCAGAGAAACGATAAATTCTGATACTTGAAATTCTTGAAGGCTATTAGTGTGTCCTGTCTCAATCTTCTTTGGAAATTTCTGAGTTTGACAAATCTTTCAAGTTGTGATTTACATATCTTAGTCTAAGTCCACACCTTTCAACAAGAGAGGGCAGAACATTCCACAAAGAAGAAGCAGATATATTGTCTGAAAGAACATGATTTTCCAAGACCATGCCACAGACTAGTGGCCAAACCAAATTTATCAGCCCACTCCTATATTCACTAAGCCCACTGTTTCTTGACTGCAGAAAACAATTATATTCACTATAATTAGTGAATTAAAAATAAAACACAAATCCATCTTGTTCATTTAGTGGAAAAATCTACAATCACTTTGTTCAAAATAATATTCATATTCATATAATGAATATTGTCTGGGCTGAAAATGTCTTTCAAAAGACAAATTCAAAGTAGTGTATCAGCTGCATCGGCAGCTCAACATCCACAGGAAAAAAGAACTTTGTTTTATTCTTTAATGCATATTTATCAATTACATGTTAAATGTATACTAAAAATTCTTTACTAAATCAGAATGAAGAATAGCTACCATCCTGTGCATTCAAACTTCTAGAGTTTTCATGTTGATAGTGGTCTAACCTACTCTGCTTCACTTCAGAGTAACAAAACATTGCAGCATGATGTGCTAAGAAGAAAAACATAACAAACAACTAGATTTCTCCTCTTCTCACCAACCTATCCTTAGAAGGTCATACCTCTTCAGGAAGATGAATATTCTTACATCTCATGAATCTCAGTAAGACTGGAGAGCTTTAGGTAACTGCCATTTAAGTATCAGACTTCATATTTTCAAGGTTTCTTCAGTCACCTCACAAACACTCTTTGTGTCCTACTTACTTATCTAAGAAAAGGTAAAGTTTTAGGTTTTTCTCTTCTGACATTAAAGTCTTCTTTAGCTTTTCATAGAAATTTAAAAATCTTTCTCAAGCATCTTTAACTGGGGAGAAAATAACTGGAAAACTACTACAATTTGCAAGAAAAGTCTACATAAATTTACCTCAGCATATTATGTAAAAAGACTGAATACCTCAAAGCTTCACTGTTTGTTAGCTGGCAGGTTTCCAATGCTACTCCAAAAAATCCTATTCCAGTACAGTATAATAAATAATTTTACTGAGCAAAGATGTAATTGAAGTTGTGAGCACTTTCATGAAAATACTATTATCTTAAAATCAAATATGGAATTTCAAACTGAACATGTGAATAAGAGCTGCAAATATGATGTGACTGTCTAGTACTGTCCCTAACAGTAATGGAAGTCAAATAACATGTATATTGTATTATCTTTTACTGTAGTTTGGAGCCCTGGTTTTATAGATAAAATGGCAAAACAGCACCAGAAAATGTGAATGAAATAATCCAAATGGTACTGCAGAAGGTACTTTCCAACCTAAGCCACAGATAATGAGAAAAAAAACCCTTCAGTTGCACTTCTTAACTTGCCAGAGTCCCAAGGTGAAGCAAAAGTATAGTTCTCAGTGGCTCAGAGAAACTTTCAGTAAGCTCAAAATGGAAAGGGCCACTAAAGTACTGACTCCTGGACCAGATCCATTTGTTTAATTTAAGGGAGACAGCTGTTGTGATTTACATAAATTGTGCTTTATTGATCCACAGAGATTCTTATGGCAGCTTGCCTTCATCCAGAAAAAAAAAAAAAAAAAAAAAGGAATGCCTTGTCATCCTCCCCATGTCTTATAGGCAATGCTGCACCAGAAGAAATACTGTGCATGTTTTTGCATTAACTCAAAGTTTAGAGTTGATGCAAAGACTAACCCAGGTTAGGGCAATTTTGACTGGCGCAGTACCAACTAGCAATACTAGAGATTAGGTCTTGGTCTCATGGAAAAATACACCAGGACTAAAGACTGGACAAAAAGCATGTTGTAAAGCATGTAAAACAGCAGGATAAAGATGGGAAAATAAGAATATTTGCGCATGATCTCAGTTATCTGTCTCAGAATTTTTTAAAAAAGAGAGGAAGTACTAGATTTGTGGAAGACTCTGGTAAGTATAGGTCTCTGAGGGCAAGCAGCAAAGCACAAGGGAAGGCCCTCAGGACCCAAGCTTTCATGTGAACTGCCATTTCAATATGTGTATTGTAGGAGACAGATAGGATCAATTAGACAACATACAGTGCTGTGAAAACTGTAAATGCTGTAACAGTGCTAAGTATTACTATTAGATCCTAAATTTACGCAAAGAGCTCTGTAAGACAAAAAAACCCAAACAAACAACAAAAAAACCCACAAATACCAGCTCACCTAGATATTATAATTAAATATACCTACTTCTATCAGGCATTCAAACTTCTTTGTACGCCTGTCAGCCTCTGCACTAGCCATGGGCAGCTACTGGGAAACAGCAAGAGCAGAAAAGGAAGAAAATAAAATGTCTATTGAGCCACAGGGTGCTGGGAAAAGAAGGGGCACTGGAGTACTGCAGTATGATCCTCAGGCAAAACAGTCTTAGTGCTCTGCCCACCCACCAACCGCACATAGCTGTGGGCTAAAACCTCAGCTCAGCCTGAGTGTAGCCAATAGAAAATGACATTTTACAACATCCTAAGGTTAGCCTAATATTAATTAAACCATCACGGTACTGCACTATTATCCTCTTTACTTATTTATTTCGTGGATTTTACTTTTTCTTGAGAAATAGTCATCTCCAATTAGAATTTCATAATAAATCTGAATGTCAGAACTCCCCAAGTATGAATGTCATCTTTGTTTAGAGGCTACAGGGAAGAACTGAAAGCTAAGATGTCCTTGAGCACCAAAACTAGCTGAGATACTAATCTACCACTGGAACCCAAATGTAGCTTTAGACCTCAATCTAGCTAAATTTGAATTGCTACAAAACAGTGTTCCAGGACTGACTGCTTCACTGGAAGCCATGCATTGTGTATGGCAATGCTATGCTCTTGCAGTGCTGAGATTCCCAGTAGAAATTAGTACCAGGGAATAGCAAATGCAAAACAATCAAACTGTCAAATGCTACACGCAGTCTGCAGTTTTGCTCTTTCCCACCAATGTTTTGCCAATGAGGATTTCCTTCTACAATAATTCTGATGCTTCAGGGCCCTTTGAACATTTGGACTTGAGGCAACGTGTATAAGTGTCTAGAAATGGCTCACTGTTCTTTCTTAGGTTTTTGCTCAAATGACACCTCTCTGTGGAGGGGATGTAAGCATACCTTCCCAGTCATTGACCAATTGCCTACATATTAACTTGGCTACAATAACAGCTGCACTGAAAGTTACTTTAGGTAGATGACCAAGTATTCCTTCACACAAAATGTGCAGTAAGAAAACAGAGATCCCATCATCCAGATTCCCTTTGAGGTATTATTGTATCAGCTGTATGATTACTCACTACCATCTATTGTTTGACACTATGCTTTCTTCCTATACTTGTCTTAGAAAATTATGGTACTGATTATTAAGCAACAGATTTTTTTTTTGACAGAGAGCACACACAACAATAACATACAAATTTTTTTCCTAAATGTAATTGTTTCTGTTCAGAAGAAAGTGTTTATAAATATGTTGCCATGTGAACTGAATCTGGAAGACTGCCCCTTCTACTTTTATCTCTTATCTTATTGCAAGTATTTTGAATACTTTCATATGGTTAAGTTTGTTCAATATTTTATAACTATTACAGAGGTAGTGTTTTATACTGAATGCCAGAGTTACACAATTAAAAAACAGTAGTAGAAGCATACTCACAGAATTTATCAGTATTGCTGTATACCATATAGGTAAGCTTACATTCACTACTCCAACATTTCACTCTGCCATCTTTCACTAGATGTAATTTAATCCAGAAAAATAAAAAAAATAAATCACTGAGATGTAATAAGGTAAAATCCTTCAGTCATCTAACAAGGCAATCTGTCACTGCTGCACAATGTACAGATAAATTGTCAAGGTCAGAGGTGACAAAAAATTAAGAAATATACTAACACAACTAAAAGCACTAAGTATACCTGAAAAGACACAAGATAAATCACTTTGGCCTGCTGAGGTCAAGACTGAGCCACATATTTGTTTATATTTGGAATTTCGTAGAGGAAGAGAATAAATGATGAGAGGAAGACATTGCTGTATTTTGTGATTGGTTTTCACTAATTTCTGCTTTTATTAGCTTTATCATATTTACTCTTTATGTCTTTCGGATCTTGTGCACAGAAGCAGTCTGTACGCCACCTTAAAGGTTTTTACTCCGTGACTCATCTATAACACTCACAGCTTTATTATCTGCATTGCCAGTTTTAAGCAGCTCTTTACATTTTGAATAGATAAGAAGTAAGGAATTGTTTCCAACAGTTTGGGCTCTGATACTTATCAGGATAAAGTAAATTGACAAAGTAGAAGTTACTCCAAATACAGACCTATAGGTTAAGCAAAATGTGTCTTTCTCATTATAATGAGATGTCTAATCTGCAGAACAAAAGCATTTCTGGAATAAGGAATCAATTTTTTGTTAAATGCTACTTACTGTCAGTGTCAAAGCTTGTTGCTTCAGAGAAAATCCTCCTTTTTTAAAAAAAGATTGAGTTTGACATACAACATTCTAGTCCCTCTTCAACTGATAAGAAAAGTCATAACAATAAACACAACACCACAACACACAATATTTATAACCTTGGAATGTCTACAACTAAAGTGCAAACAGAGGAGGCATGAAGAAATTTCCTATTTAAAATAAGAGCAAACTAAATAAACTGCAAATAAGCAAGATTTTTTTTTCCTTGCCCCACAAAAGTATTAGGTGGAGGAAATCTGTTAGCCCTTCTAATACATTTTCCCAGAAAAGAACATTTCTACAGACTATAGATATTTATGTATGTAAATACGGTAGAACAATTAACAGTACAGAGTAGTAACATGAGTGCGTACAAAATTGCCCACTAAGATACCACACACGGTCCTGATTACTTACATGGAAGAGATTTTTATAACTTGGAAAGATAGTTCAACATAAGAGTTCTTTACTAATACAAACTATATAAAATACACAGTATTAAATTATTTCTTGAATTATTTTCAGCATCTATGATGACAAAAGGCTATGGAATTTAAAGTTTAAATTTAAAATTAAAATTTTTACTGTTTTACAAACCCCAAGTAGCTTTACTTGAAAAGCTGTTTATCTTTCTGTCACTCTTAAACTACATGGTTTATGGTGCTGAAGTTTCATGGTTATTGTATTTCACTACTCAGGTATCTGGATACTGAACTGTATAAAAGAGTACTTTCAAACAGTTAAATCCCCCAAAGAAAACAGGATATGAGCCAAAATTTTTAAGTGAGATGAACCGAAGCCTGGAATACATCTGTGTTTACACATGGTCTGTTAGTCTGCAAATATATGTGGGCAACTGTGCACACCTAATTCCACAAATCTGAGTTTATAAATTCATTTACTTCACTCCCAGTTGACACTGTCAATGCATTCTTTAGTCTTTTTGCTGAAACAGGACCAAATGTGCCAACCACGACGGCGACTTTTGAGGCTGCAAACACTTTTCATGAAAAACGGACTGATAAAACTGACTGACTTTGCATATGGAAGAAAAACAGATGATACTAATGGTTATTTACTATTGAAGTGTTCCATATTTAAAAGAACAGTCTTGAGCTCACTGCCTGTCCCCATTATTAATTGTTCTAACCGACCTTCACAAGAGAAGAAAAATATTGTTGTATCTTCTTTTATCTGGTCTTATAATAGGAATCATGTTTCATAGTGTTGAAATAAATTACTTGCACGGTGATCAAACATCTTAGCTTCGTTTCAGCATTTAATCACCCATGAAAGCCATTTATTGCTTCGTATACTCCAAAGTCATGAACATTATTTCCTAACTATTCTATGGAAAGTGTCTTTCATTTTTATTTTTCAATTATGTGTTAAATTCTTTCATTCTTCTAGCAGGCACTTTGGTGTAATCCTACTGTATGAAAGACCTTTGCTTCTCTAATATTTATTTCCTTTTAAAATGTTTTTACCTATTACATGGGAAATGAAAAAGAAAACCTAAAATGGCTAAAGTAATACTAATTTCATTAATACTACTTCATTTCCATTCAATATATAAATTACAATGCCTTAGAAAATAATATTTAAAAATTCAATACATCATCAAACTAGGGTCGCTCTAAAATCCATTATGTTTTCCAGGCTGCTGGTCAAAGCATCATTGCTATTTTAAAACAGTAGTCCTGCATCAATTCTGCCTCAAATTCTCCCCGAGTTTCTGGGTGTAGGTCAATCTTTTCATTTCACACACCTCAGTATGTGTTGTGTAAAATATTTAATTTTTCATTTTATGATCTAGTTCAAAGTCAAACTGCCCTCTTAATTGCATAAGGTGAATACACATCTTTACTAATTAGAGGGGGAAAAAACCATTTTTGCCATTTCTTGCAAACCTGGTCAATCTGTGTATATCATAATCAGGGAGTTTTGTATCGCATCCTACGAGTATTAAACCAGCTGAAATAGGTGTAACAACTTATGGGGAAGGAAGAAATATCAAACTAAGGCCTGATCTAACATATTCTTTTCATATAAGACTTTAGCATGAAAAAGTAGGCACAATGACATTTGCTGATACTTAAAACCTGAAGTTCATTGTCAATAAAGCATAGCACTGGAATAAAATTCTTCATGTATGACATGAGCTTGAGATAATATTGAAAGTCACTCACTGTGAGACTTGCAGTTCCTCTCATATGGTGGGGGAAATCATCAGCCACAAAGAACAGGGGAAGATTTTGTGTTAGTTGACCAGAAACTGAGTACCATAGATGCACAGGATATCTTGACATAAGAGGTGAACATGATCCTGATTTCTAAGACAAAAGGCTGCTGAGATCCTTTTTGGAATACTGCCCACAATTCTATGCACTGTCAGAGTTTACCTTCTGAGAGATTAATACAACAGCCTGGATCATTTAGCCTAGTAAAGTAAAAAAAGATAAGCTATTTATTATGACTCCTTAGTAAGCTGGACATATACAATGTGTGTTCACAGACTGCACAGAATGGAAGAGAGCGAATACTGTCCTCTGCTTGGCACTCATTTAGATCACTGTGTCTTGTTTGGGTCTTTCATTACAAGGAGATTGAAAACCAAAGAGATGCCAGCACACAGCCACTAAGACAGTTTGGGGGAGCTAAGGCACTCAACATAGACAAGGTCAAGCAAAATAACTGGGTTTGCACATTGGAGAAGGGAAAGTCTTCCAATTTGTAAAGGGGAAAGTATTGAGGAAGAAGAGCCAGGCTCTTTTTTGAGATACATGAACCAACACTGCCTGTATCACCAAGGGAAATTCCAACTAGATATAAGGAAAAAATTCTCCACACATGAGTACTGAAATAGTACAGCTTATGATTGTGGATGTCCATCTTCAGATGTCTTCAAAACTCCATGGGACAAGGCCCTGAGCAGCTTGACCCAACCTTTGAGTTAGTCTTGTCTTGTGCAGCAAGCTGGTCTAGGGATCTCCAGAGGAACCCAACCTTTTCTATAATTCTGCTCATGCATACACCACAGAGGTCATTATCAAGAACTACTTAAGAATAATTAAATAAAATAATTAATTAATTAAAACCATTTGTAATAAAGTTTTCAAAAGTCCTAATTTTCAAATAACTGAAGTTCTGGAACAGTCTTCCAATAAAAGTATTGGTGGCATAAAAAACTAAACAGTTTTATGATAAAGTTTAAAACCTTACAACCTCTACAAGATAAAGCTACCTGTAGTCATACAGGATTGGTACAGACGAAACAAAAAAATGTGATATGTGAAGAAGAAATATTCACACTTTAATATCTTCATTTTTTTTCAATTACAGCTGAACAGAAAGATCAAAAAGTTCACTATATCATAAATGGCAAGGTCTGACTGTGAAAATACCATTAACTGATTTCACATTCTATATCAAATTTGCTTTTATTGAAACATATAGAACAGGAATATGATGGCAGTGAATTTGGATGCCAAATTCCAAAATGAAACAAAAGTTATTTCTGCTACAGAAGCTGTTTTCTACCCCCTGAGAATATTTCCATTCTCATCAGTTTCATAGATTATGAGTTTTTTGATAGTAGTACAGCTTCTTATACATAAATATCAGAAAACAGTAGGGAAAAAGAATAAATAAACAGCATTTGTTTGGAATGATTATTTAGCTGATAGATTCTAGTCTTAAGCAAATAAAGAAAAATGCCTACTCTGAAATAAGGAATGTTTGAGAATCTTAGTTATTTATTTGTCCAACCTAAGGCTGGGGATATTTTTCCTTGAACATTACCAACAAAGCATACAAAAATATTATATTTATTTCAATTAGAAAATCATGTGAATAGATCCGTCACCTTTGATAGCCTTTCACAGTAACTTTGATTGTTGCATTATAAGCTGAAACTGCACACATAATTAAGAGACGAGACTCATGTAAAAATCACTTTTCCAGAAACAGTTGAATTTATTTGTAATAGTGCTAAGTATTATC
Organism: Falco biarmicus; assembly: GCF_023638135.1. Lineage (NCBI taxonomy): Eukaryota > Metazoa > Chordata > Aves > Falconiformes > Falconidae > Falco > Falco biarmicus. Next base: position 10,759,884 of record NC_079298.1, on the reverse strand, counting down.
AGTACCATTACCAGTACCAGTTAGGTTATCAGTATTTTCAAGAAATACTTTTCTCAAAGTGGGGGGGGGGGGGGGGGGGGGGTGTAAAATATATTTTAAAAACATTTCTAGGTAGAAGATACTTAAGAATTCCTTCACAGTCATAAAGTCTATAGGATTCCACATAAAATTTGCTGAAGTTTCCACTCCATGTCAGAATACAACACCATCACCCAGGTTGATCTGTTCTGGGCAGTCTAAAAAGACAAGACGATCCACCATAATCTCTAATACCTACTACATTTACATCAGCACCTACAGTTCTTTAGACTCTACAGTGTAACCTTCAGTTAAATGGCCAGTGCCATAACTTCATTGGTCCAGCTAAGCAAGAACATGAAGCTATACTCCATCTAAAATCTTGTCCTTTTTAGAACTAGATGATCTCCAGAGGTCCCTTCCAACTCTGACAATTCTGTGATTCTGTATCTAAACTTTAGATAAAGTTTCAGCAGCAGCAGACGTGGAAAATCTGTTGCCAAAGGAGTCAACATATGTTGACAGTTGTATCACTGTTCTAGTAATGCAGATACACCAGAGTTCCTTGTTGAAAAAAAGTATCTGAGCTCCCCAGATATAAAAGTCTGGAGGACCCTCCATAATAAATTCACAGTGAACATGAAAATTAAAGATTTGAAAACAAGGCAACAGAGGTTTCACCTAGAAATTCAAAAGGAAACATTTTATTAGGATGTTAAATAAAGAAATACTCAAACTGTTTCTTCTCAGTTTGTAGGGAGATGACAGATTGAAGGGCTAACTTGTATTAGTGAAAAACTTGAGATATTCAACTTTTTTTTCTGAAATGGACTTCTATGCAAAAACTCTACACAGCTACAGTTTGGGAAGACTACCTTGGAAGAAGAGGTCCTTTTCCTTTTCTCTCTTGTAGGTATGTTCACCAACATCACAAGCAGAAGCAAAAGACTGCCTCCAACTCACATCTCTGGGAGCACAGTCTGCTGTGGAGCATTCTAAACAGCCTGTCCCTCTCTCTGTTTAACCCCAACCACTAGAAATCACTGTTGGAGATGAGCAACATAAACTAGAGGAAGATGTCCCTGCTTATTGCAGGGGGATTGGAACTAGGCGACCTTTAAAGGTCCCTTCCAACCTAAACCATTCTGTGATTCTACAGCCATCTTCAGCCATTTGTGTTCTATATCATAGTTGACATTCTTATTTCCAGATTTTTCTGTTTTTAAAGACCTTTCCATGACTTTACAGAATTTCTCTCAGTAGTTTCCTTTATGAAACTCCTGATCTGGCAACCTTTCTCCCTCTCCCCAGCCATCAGAGATGTTCTTCAACATGAGAAAATGAATTTTAGTACTTACTGAGCCAACAACCAGAAGAATCAGACTATCTCATTTGCTTCTACAGTTTCTCTTGCACTGTTCATGTCATTCCAACATGTACTGTCCTGTTTACCTTAAATCTCGATTTGCAAAAGGGGGAAGCTACAAATAAGAATGGCATTTGAGGAAAATTAACTAAACCACTGCTATTTTTAATCTGTTTACATATTCCTCTATCTGACCTTATAAGCATTGCCTTCTATATCTGCATATAACGTCTTCTTTTGTCTCTTGTCTGACCTTATACTTTCATGCTCAAGCTACTCAAACACACACACACCCCTTTTTTTTTTTTCCAGAATTCTTCGGCCCTGCCTGTACGCAGCCTGATCTCACTGGGTAGGCACAGTATGGCCAATGCAGGCTCAGCATTAAGCTCCCTTTTGTCCAGCTGCCTTCACAACACAAAGGGAACTCCACAGTCAGGTTTGATTACACCAAATGCCCAATGGTGCAGGTTCCTCCTCTAATCTCCACCCAGACAAAAAGAAGGGGTTTAATCCTTGAAATCCTCTTAATGACCTTCCACAGATATTGCCATCAGTAGTCTTCCTAGAATCCCTCAGGCAGAATCCTCTACGTTTAAAATCTTTCCAGGTAACTCTTCATAATGTTGACTGACACCATAAAAATAGGTAAAGCACACATTGTATCAACTGTAATATAGTACCTTGCAGTACTAAGAGGAGAAATAATAGCTTTTCAGACTAACATTAAAGCCAGGGCAAGTTAACTCAGTTTGAGTAAATAAAGTGTATCAAAGTCCAATTTTTGTGAAATGAGTCCTACTGAGCACAATTCTTCCCATTAGTCACACAATAATTATGCAACTTCACACAGGAAACAAACCTCAGACAAACAAAACAGACTTCTGTCTCAGTTACTGAGGACTCATGAGGATACAGACATTATTGAGTAAAAACATTAATCTCTGAAAAAGCATGTTTGTAATGCTCTATTTTGTCCCATGAAAGAAATATGAAACCAGAAATTACCAATAATTTCACTGTGGAAGCACAGGAAAGTATTTGTGAGTAATGCCACACACAGTGCTCTGAAGGACCATAGCACGCAACTGACAGAAGATTTGAAATTAAAGGTATTTATCTTAAATAAACATGTAAATATTTATTTTTTTTTTTCATAAAAAAATTAACTGGTCAAAACACCAGCAAGACAGGACTTTGCTGTGGAAGATACACATCTGTGAAGTTTTTACTCCTGTCAGCATAGTACATAGCTTTTAAAGCTTCCACTGTTGACGAAGTACATTAGTTTGTATAAACTATTTCCACACGCATTCTCAACACTCAGTCTTAACAAAAAACGTGTAGTTTCGAATCCCAGCACATCTTTAGTTCCAACTTATAATTACAGTGTCTCTGGCACATCCATCTTTCAATGCTAGAAAAAAAAACCCTCTCTTCTCAATTTGGTCAATATCTTATGATTGGCTCAGATTATTAATTTCAAGTTAACTAATATTTTGACTTGTATTAAAAGGACTTAATTCTGTTTAGTGGGATTTAATATTTAGCTACTTATTTGAAGCTATCATTTTAATGATAATTTCTAAAAGTTTAAATATTCTAAACTCATTAAATGACATACTATAGTCAGAGCAAATCAAGGTATATTTTCTTTTTTAGTTCTGAAAGAAAACCCCAAAACATACATGCCACTTCACATGTTAAATAATACAAGTAGGGATATTAGAAATTAAAAGGAAAATAATTATAGAGAACACATTTCAGTCCTTAGGTAATCCTGTTACACAATAAATTTATTTTAATCGAGTTACATATTCTCAAGATTTGAGATGGAATAATTCTCATTTCTTCAAATTCTGAAATAAATTTATTCCAAGTAATGTACTATAGAAGTTTTCTCTACCAAATGAAGTAAAATTGGCTAAGTTAATCTATTCTATAATGTAGCAGGCTTCTGCCCTGTGAATGTTTTACACTATATGGTTTCTTAACCTTAAATCTAAATAATCTTACATCTAATTCCTCAACGCAGACTGACCATGTGGAAAAATAAAATGTTCACAGCAAGGCTGCTGCCACTAACTAGATCATCAACCAGATGAGGAAGAAACTGAGGCAGAGTTTTAATCCTTTATACACAATGGAATGTAAGAAATGTCCTTTAAAAAAAAAAAGTTGATCTCTGATTAGGAAATGGATTCTTAGTTCGCATTTATTATATATTATTTTAGCATTTTTTTCTGTTTTTGTGGTGGTGGTGGGTTTTTTGTATGAGGCACTTCAGAGTATGCACTGTTTACTTGCAGTTCAAGGGAAAAACTACATGAAAAAAGTCATCTAACTTTTCTTTGCACCCTAAAATTAGCTATATAGCTACACAAGTGACAAATACACTGCAGCAGATACTTCCAAGTCTTTACTGTTTAACTGGGGCAAGGTTAAAATACAAAGACAAATCTTAAATCTGGAAAATACAGGAACCATGGAAACCTTTCGATTGAAGCATAAAAATTTTGAGATATCTTTAAAAATTAGTCAGGCAAGTTTAAACTACCCAATAGCATATTGGTGTTAGGGAACTTAAAACATGTTTTGAACCTGGAATGAAATCAATATTACAAACACACTTCCTTTGTGATCAGTAAAATACATCAGATGAAATACAGCTCTGGCTTAAACCAACAGGATTCCTGCTGACAGCAAACAAAGGTGAGGCTTTTTGTTTGTACACACTCAGTGCATACTCTTCAGGACTGGTTACAATAAGAAAACATGACAATGGAAAGAAAGTATTTCTCACTATTCAGCCATTGACCTCATTTATCAAGATCGAGCTTTGCTGGAGTGGAGGGGAAGCAAACATCCAATTTGAAAAAATAGTCTTATTTAGCAATGGCTAATAATTGTATCTAAAAGTAAGTAGCGATTAGTCAAATATTTGTCATTTCAGTTTGTAATACGTATTGTCAGATACTTCCAAGCAAACAAATGAATGTATTTACAACAAAATTGGAAAAAAAAAAAGCAGACTGCTTTTCAAAAGTAGGTGTAATACCCACTTATATGCATGTTACTTGTTTTGTATAAAATATCTCCACTTTTCGACACTTTATAAAAGACTGAATTTACTAATACTGCTGTAAGACAAACTATACGTAACTGTTGGAAATCTTGAAAAATCTAGTTACACTTGATAGCACTTGATGAATGAACAGGTTTTCTCATTAGGGAAAACTATTTTCATACAAGATTACTTCAAAGCATGCGTAGGATGACCAGATTCTCAGTCCTGCTACAGTTACTGATATCGCCATACCTGTAGATAATATATGTGTCACTGCTGTGTAAATGTACCAATAAAAGGGCATTGGGAACCTAAGCTGTACTATCACAATTCCCAGTCCATAAACAAGAGCAGAGTGAAGAAGTGACTCCACTCAAAGTTCATCATTTCTATTACTCAACAGAGCTATAAAGCTCAATAAAGCTCTCCAATTCCTATTTCTGTCCAATTTATACTTCCTTCTTTTGTGATTAGAAAGGAGGAAGGGTAACGAAGGCTCTCTTTCAGTCCTCTCACTCTTCCAAGTAATAGTCAGGGAAAAGAAAAATACTTCTTGTTGCAATTGTTTTCCAAGAGCTGACCAGTGGACAGCATTAGTTTTCACATTATTATCTTTTTTTAGAAACAGGCAAACTATAGCATGATTACTATACACAAAGTGTTGCCAGTTCCAGCTAAAACTGTTTGAAACTCAAAGCCAAATTAGACTTCCAGCATTGCTAGTATACAGTTAAGGGTCTCTGCTCTCAAGTGTTAACCTCTCTACAGCCATAAAAAGGTCCACACAATTTATGAAAAATAAGCTGTTTCATTGTTTCCAAACAATGAAAATATTTTTGTTGGTTTTAATATGCTACAAGTAGATGTATAAAACTTGCTATTTTCATTTTCATTCCTCTCCGGAAGACACTTATAACAATGAAAACTATTCCCTTAAAAAAAGAATCTTTAAAGTTACTTTACAAACAAATTCACATCTTGAATTCTGGATTTGAAATGTTTCTGAAAGATAATTTTATACTTTGATTATACCACCACAAAAAATTTTGCTTTTAAACAATGCAAGTTTGCTTGAATTCACCTCAAGAAGTTATCAAAAATGTCTGAGCCTCCAAAAATTTTGTAAGAGAATCTTCAAATACTTAGTGCTACATGCAGGAAAACAAAATTACCTCCAGTGTAATTATTCATAAGGTAAAGAATAACCCACATGTCATTGAAGAGGGACAGGTAAAGGTTCAGTTGCAGATGACTGCACACTTATAGACATTAAATATCACAACATTTCAAGGAGACAGGAAAGCTCAGTGAAAGCTGTCACACAACAGTGCACAGCTACCTTTCTAAAATTCAGATTAGATCAAATGGCTTCAAAATTGCTCATAAAGCCAGGACATCAGACCAAACATTTAGTTTAAGTGGTGCAAAGTTAAGGGAATGAAAAAGCTCCAAATTTCTGCAAGGCTGACATTTTTATTTCTGACCACTGAGTAAAAACCATTTTCTAGAATAGCGATGATGAGACATTTAATATGAATTATATATCTAATGACACAAGCTTACCTCGGGAGCAGTTGCATATCTTCCAGCGATAGCAGTTTTTCAAGTTGTTGTGATTTCTATTGAACATGTCATATGCATGTGCCTCATGGCATAAGACAACTATTTTTAAGAGTGCGCTCTCCGGTTCAGTAATGGCCTTGTGATCAGCATAGCCACAGGTATCATAAATGCAAACATAGGCTTATTTCCTACCCAGTAAGGATCTCAGGTAGTAAGGACAGTCTCTGAATCATAAAATTCACATGGACAAGGTATGTCAGACAGCCAGAAAAGTTAACCATGGAAAATAATTAATAACACATTAAACATTTTATTCATTAACAATTACTTTTATAAATATTACTTCAGTATTATTTGTGTTGTGTCCAGATGACCAGAGGCCTGACCAGGACCACATTATGAAACAATAGCACATGCTGTGTTCAATTACACTAACAGAAAGGCGTAGAATAGAGATGTAGGGAACAGAGCTTCCTAAAACTGTCCTAGGTAAGTCACACCTTAGGTGGACTGCACTAGAATTTGGTCTGCAAATGTTGTAAGTACTTTAGGACAATGATCTCAAGAAGCGTATCTTGGCAAAACAAAGCCTTTATTAAACCTGAAATATGTTGTTTCATTTAATTTGAAATTCAGTGAGATTTGGAAAATGACTGTGGAGAAAAATGATTCATTGAAATGAAAATCTGGCTGTCTTATACAGAAGTATGACATTTGACCTAATAACAACTTCTCTTAATGTAAAGGAGTAAAAGAGGCACAATGTGGACTCTTGTTTCCTCCTCTCCAAGATAATGGTTACAAGAAATATTATTTCAGTATATGTTAGAAGCAGCAAGTTATCACATTATGCAGAATCAAGGCAGTTAAAGAGATCACCTTAGTCCAGCTGAAATAAAGTTGAACTCACAGAAAGGGCAAAGAAAATAATCAGCTAAGAGGAAAAAAGTAAGTATCCTTAGTATTTGATACCATGGGTAAGCAAACATTTGATAATTCTGCATTCTTGGCCATATATCAGAAATAGCTGTTGATGCACAGTAATAAAAACTGGCAGATAGAACATAGTCTTGGATGACTTGAGTCAAATGCAGAAAAAGCAAAAGCAGCTAATGATCACCTTGTAAATAATCCATCTATTAAGTCTTGGGCAGGTTGCCACTGAAGGGCCTTTGGCTCTGTGAGAAAGTATTCCTCCTAGCTGCCAGAAGCAGATCAGTCAGCTCTGCAGCCACTTCCTTTGGTTTACCACCGCAAGTTGAGAGAGAAAGAGGCTGAAGACAAACCCAGCTCAAAAGTAGGTCTAAGTGCTTTCCTCCTAAACAGACTGCAAGAAATGACTGAAAAACTGCAAGAATCATTAGCCTGAGGCAATACGTGTCAATAAGGCTGCCAAATATCATCAGCGCAGCTGCACTGCAAGTCTTTAGTCTAATCATTCTGCAGTCTTATGTCGAACGTCTTGCCACCTATTATTCAAAACACAAACACAAAACAAAGAAAAACCTCCAGCATTTTTTATAGCTTTTCTTATTCCTAGATAAGACTCATTGTTTGAGCCACATGGTAAGAAGCTGAAATGTCATTGTAGGACTTAGATACATTATTTCTCTCAGAAGGAAAAGTTTGAAAGAAGTTTAAAGTTTACTATTCTTGCCAATGTATGCATAGCTGACAGTTGCAATTCTATTACTATAGTTTCTCTTCTAGCACAAAGAAAATACAAAATTGCAGAATAAAATAATCATGCAAAAGAATGTGAAAATAGAAAATATAAGCAAACAAACTTATGAAATCAGGTGCTGATTAAACTGCTAGTTGTCTTATTGTCCTGGTTTCAGCTGGGATAGAGTTAGTTTTCTTCTATAGTAGCTGGTACAGTGTTTTGGATTCAGAATGAAAATAATGTTGATAACACACTGATGTTTTAGTTGTTGCTAAGTAGCGCTTACCCTAAGTCAAGGATTTTTCAAGTTTCCCGTGCTCTGCCAGTGAGCAGGTGCACAAGAAGCCAGGAGGAAGCACAGCCAGGACAGCTGACCCAAACTAGCCAAAGGGATATTCCATAGCACAGGACATCATGCTAGTATATAAACGGGGGCGGGGGGTGGGAGGTTGTCTGGGAGCTGCTGATAGCTGCTGAGGGACTGGCTGGGCATCAGTCAGCGGATGGTGAGCAATTGTATTGTTCATCACTCATTTTTTCCGCTTGGGTTTTATTCCTCTCTCTCCCTTGCCTCTTCATTAAAATTGTTGTTATTTTTATTTTTACTTATTTCAGTTACTAAACTGTTCTAATCTCAACTCACAGATTTTACCTTTTCACACTTCTTCTCCCCATCCCACCAGCGAGAGCGGGAGTCAGCAAGCAGCTGCATGGTACTTTGCTGCTGGCCGGCATTAAACCATGACACTTACTCAAAAAGGGAACTCACTACATAGAGATTAGTGCAAATACTTAACAGACTGCAGTGAATGGAGAGGCTTTGGGAGAATGGAAAGAAATTACCTAAGTTGGACAAAGGACTCCATTGAACAACCAGTCTGTCTGATGTTGGGTTCCTGTTACTACAGTTATGTCAACTACAAACATCAGTAGTGTTTAAAAAATTAAGTCATTGGCATATTATATAGGCAAAAGTCCCAGAATATATCCCATTGCTGTACAAAGCATACATTGGCAAAACAAAATCTAAAAAATCGAAGTTAACCAGGCTAACAGTTATAAACTGTACCACTATTTGTTACTTTGGCAATGTAACAGGAAAAACTTTCAAGAAAAGGTCCAAACCTGATGAAACAGAACAAAAAAAAGCAAATTCTGCTCTCAGTTAGCGACAGTAGATTGGCTCTTTTGTCTTCAGTAAAGTCACTCAGTTATGCCAACAGTGTTACTGAGAATAGAACTGGTTTATATATATTTTGATGTTGCATTGTTCAAAATATAAGCACATTTTGCTAGTAGACGAGACCTGCTATATGTTTTTGAGGGAGAGAAAAACGTCTCTAGCACAAAGTAAAATGGAGCTGCAAATAAAGTTAAAGCATCCTACACCTCTGCAGTCCAAACACTGGCAGTAATTCTAGCCAAATAATTGTCAATTTAAGTGATGCAAACAGAAACAAAAAGATGATAGCTTGGTGAGAAAATGTTAGTAGATTTGACTGGATAGCAGGAAGATGTAAACTGCAAAAGAACAAACAAGTCTTCAAATGAGAGACTCTTCTCTTTTCAATCTACATATCCTGAAAGTCACAAAGATCCAAAAATGGTCCTTGCCCTGTCCCTTTGTGTTGAAGGAAGGCTGGTCTCTGTTGTTCAAGTTTCCTTTCTTTTACAAAATGCACTCGAAAATACATTCTGGTGTGTGATCATCATCATTAATTAAATTAAAATGCCCTTTTCAATTAAAGAATAAAGTACACAACAAAATGCAGTATCTCTGAGTTATTCCATTTATTCATTTACTTCCTAATTTACACAGTTTGGTCATCTCTAATACAAATAGAAGTCATTAGTGCAAATTACTGTTGTTCTTATTAAAAGTTTAATAAAAGAAGTGCCTAAAGTGTGTGAATTTTAGTCATTCTGTGTTTATCTTGCAATAGTTGGATGATACCATTTTGGACCCCAAAACAGAACAGGATGTTATAGCCTTTACACTCCTTTTTAGGTACTAATACTGTCATTAATTAATGTGAATAAAGAACTGTAGGTCCTGCATGATGAAGAACCTGTCTAGAAATAATTTCTTTACTTAACCTTTAATTATTTACAACTGGTTTATTTTAAAGGAAAATTAAAATTACTCTTTATTACTAAAATTATTATAAAAACCTGTAAGCCTATTAACAAAGAAACCAGCATGGCTGTCCAGCTTTCAAGACTAAGTGCAAGTTTCACCAACAGGGATTGTGTCGTTCCTTGGGAGGACCTAGAACAACTGTTATGAAGGGAGTTAACAGAGGAGAGGAGGAGTATGAAACAAGCATAGGGAACAACATGAAAGAAGGTAGGCAGCTGTGTGGAAACAAAGGAAGCAGGTAAAAAATGATTAGCAGAAATTTATAGAGTGAATAGGAATATGCAGTACAATACACCCTATTCTTGGGATATAATGAAAGATACATATTATTTATTCTACTTATGTTATACTTTGAACAATCTCAAACTATGATACTTTCAGAACAAAATATGGTGCCTTTAGTAGCAATCTGTAACCAAGACATAGACTTCTGGAAGGAAAAACCAAAGCATGAAGTAACAGTTCTTACATAATAGACTTATACATAATCATAATAGACATAAATTAGAGATACACTATTATGTAATCCCATTTGCCTAGTAGTGAAGTCCCAATGCTAGACACTTACAAGTTTATTATATGCAGCTCCAGGGGCTCTTTCTCCAAAATTCTCCTGCATGATACTGGCCACTGCCTTGACACCCTCTCTCTCTATCTTTGAGTCACCTATATTTAGCAAGAAGCACTGTTCTCCCTCTTCAGAACGACCACGCTTCCTGGTGTGGCGGGGCACCGGCCCCCTCACAGACACATACATATCCTTTCCTACAACACCAGCCAGAACTTGCAAGCCAGGACCCTACAAAGCCCCCAGCCAGTGCCTGCAGTGCCAAAAGTCCTTTTGTGCATCTTCCAGTTCTTAGCTGTTTATAGGAGACAAGGTTTGAGAAAACCCTATCGGCTTTCCACTTCCAGGCAGGCAGAAACAACTACATATTTTGGCATTTGTGCGCTCCTCATCGTCCTCTTCCCTCTGCTCATTTGTAACTGTTGATTCTACCTGTACATTCAGAAATGAAATCTAAATATCTTTTTCTACCCTTACAAAATCTTTATGGATTTTGCTTTCAGTAAAAAAGAAAACACTTCGGAACAGAAAATAAGCATATCTGGTTACACCTTACAGAAATGAGCACAAGGTTGTGACTCTGTGAAAGCAGAAATTTAGAGTTAAATATGACAAGGTGACCCACTTAGTGGATGAGGGAAAGGCTGTGAATGTTGTCTGCCTAGACATTAGTAAAGCCTTTGACACTGGTTCCTACAGCATACTCCTGGAGAAACTGGCTGCTCAAGGCTTGGATGGGTGTGTACTCCCCATTAGGTAAAAAACTGGCTGGATGGCTGAGCCCAAAGGTGGTGGTGAATGGAGGTAAAACCAGTTGGTGGCTGGTCACAAGTGGTTCCCCAGGGCTCAGTGTTGGGGCCAGTGCTGTTTAATGTCTTTATCAATGATGTGGATGGGAGGGATTGAGTGCACAGACAGTGACTGAATGGACAGAAAGTGATAGGAATTCAAGCCATGCTCTAAAAGCTCCTGTTGTGCTATAATTGTAATTACAAGTATCACACCAATTATTTGAAAAATGTGCATGATAATTTTAGTTGCTAAACATGCATTTAACTTCAATAATGTCTTACTTGCAACATAAATCACTACTTCAAAACTGCCATGTTAGTCTCCTTAAATTTAGGGCATCAGCATTTATAAAATATGGATGATGAGCCTGTACATTCAAATAAAACAGGAAATTATTATGTATGCTCCAACCACTTGCACTTAGAGACACATATCCTAGACTAATAGGTATATTGTATTTCCAATTTAAAAGAAAAAAATTGATCAGATTTCAAGTATCCTGAAGAAGCCTTTCATTGTTTCCTTTTTTTAGCATGAATCAATAAAATAAACATTAAAGGCTCTGACTGAGGAAAATAAAACCAGCTGACAACACTTAGAGACATGAAATTTAATACTGAGGAGAGTGACAGGAACAAATACGCAGGTATATAAAGTGAATATATTAAAAAATAAACTACATCAAAACGGGTCTTCCTAATTTCAGCCAGTTGATGTTTTATTATTAAATAAATCATTATTTAACAAAGATAAAGGTTCTTTAAATTCTGCAACTTGGCTATTTCTCTCCTAATAGTTGTCAATTCATATTCCAACTTTCATATCAGAGCCTGGTCTCCAAGGGTATGAACTCTGCTACCATAAGCCAGTTCTATGTATATCTATGAAAAACTTTTTTTCATATACTCAGGCAAAAATTACCCCAGCATAGAGGACAGAAGCAAGCCTCAGTAAAGCATCTCAAATTAGATGGGTTAACGTGTACCAGTAGTACATGCATCTAGTCTTTTGTTTAGAGAGATTCAAATAGACATTCAAGTCCATTATGATTCTGAAAGTGTCCATAGGAATAATTTCCTTCTATTAACAGAGGCAATCTTTGTACAGCACAGTCCTCACACAGGGAAATATCCCACTGAAGTTAATACAATTAAATTAGACTAGTTTTACTTGACAATTTTGAGGTAAATTTTGAAGACCTGAAGAAATGATGTCGTTTTTTATAGAATACATCCCAAAAATTAATCCAGTGGGAGCTTTGCCTGAAGACCTAAGACATTCAGATTAGACCTCAAGATCTTTGGAATAGGCAATTTCCATTTCTCATAACTTATTATCATCTGCATATTTTTTCCAAATTCCCTCTTTGTTTCAGAACAACACATGTAGTTTTATCAAATATCTTAACTCACAGTAGTGCTAGCAATAACCCACCAGAAACCTCACTGGACTGTAGCCCATTACTCAGTATTTAAAGTCTCTCAAAAGCACTTTTTCTTAGTGTAACATGGCTCCTTTGTAAACAGAACATAGTAGAAGCAGGACTGAATCAGACAGAAGTCCACCTGGCGTGGTATCCTGTCTCTGTCAGTAGGCATTATGGAAACAGTATTTAGGGGCAGTTACAGAATGGTATTTCTCTGGGTACACTTCCAGTAGTCAGCACTTTGAGAACTTCAAGAGCAAGTGGCTGTGCCTAGATGATCTTATTTATATCCTCTAGAAGCATTGTCCTCCATTAATTTGTCTAATCACTCCAAGAACGCACTTTCAAAGCAAGTTGTAGCAATATGTTCTCTGTGAAACACTGCTGGATAAAAAAGAATGAGCAGCATCCAGTAAAAGTATCTATACTAATCACAATTTAATAGGCATATCCTCTTCCATCATCTCTTGCCAAAATACTGTTACCTATGTTATGGATTTCTTTTAAAACTTAGCTTACAGAAACTTCAGTTTGAAAGTCCCATAGATCCTGGTGTGGTAACTTCTGTAACCTCCCTCAACATGAAACTCTTTTCAGCTTCTCTGTTACTGTTTTATCTCTTTTTACTGCAAATATTTTTCAGTCCTACAGACCATCTGACAGGTTTTCTGCTTCTGTTTGAAGAGGTTGTACTGTTAATTTTTTTACTTTTAACAAGTTACACCCATATATCCTTTTGGCCTATTATATTATCATTCTCATCGAACTTGCCAGACTTATACCTATATTAATTTATTTTGCATAATCAAACTACTAAAAATTTGTCTTGCTAGCCAAATTGGGGGCTGCTGCCTTCCACCAAAAGCATATATACATACGCAGAATTATCAGTGTAATCTGCATTTCATTATGGTTACTCATAAAAGACATAGGAAGGGATAAAAAATGCCACCAACTATTCTTGGAAGTCCATCTATGAGTTTTGCTGTACAGAGCTTCAGAATTACTTTATTTACAGACTATATGAAAAGGCCAAAATGCAGAGGAAAGTTCACTTTCTATGTTCTACCTATGATTATCTTAGATTTTCTGGCACATAATCAGGCACCGCTCAGTGCTGGAATATGTCCCAGTAACCCAAACATAGCACAAATGGTCATGTAAAACTTTAAGCCTATGCTGCACAGTTTTCAGACTAGAAGAGTTTCTGTATGAACCAGATGGAATAATTAAAATAAATCTCTAAATCCCATTTTACTTTTCAAATTTAATGCCACAGAAGTGTGGGTCAGTTGCTATGAATTGTCTTGCCTCACTTTGTGGCACCAAACATACAAATCAATTCATATCCAAGCCATTTATTTGTTCAGGTGATAAAACTAGATTAAAATAACCTTCGTTATATTCTCTCTTTTTCTGTCTTTTTTGATGGGATAAGATTTTCTTTGATGTTGTCTTGGAATAAAATACACTTGTTGGGAAAAGGAATTCTCTGTTTTAAATGACAGCTGTCATATTTTGTTATGGAAGTGCAATTCTACTTAATGGACTTGATTGTGCAATTTGCTGCACCTACCTCGCATTGTGTGGGCTTATATGAGCGTGTCTGAGTAGTACTGCAGAATCAATGCCAAAATAAAACAGAAACATGCCTAATGGAAAAGTGCGGGGGAAAAAAGAACTGCAAGAAAAAGCACACGTACACTGTGTCATAAAAAACAGACTTGGCTACAATGCAATGTGAATCATCGTTTCAGAAGGTGACTCCTCAGGTGTGCTTAAAGATAGTTCAACATTTTTTAAATAGGAACAGGAGATTAAACTTGTGTCTTAGCATTGACTTGTCTCAGTGCAGTTCTGACAATCAGCATTCTGCTTGAGCTCTTGTCAAGAATACATGAAGTGACTCAGAGAGCTTGTGCGGTACTTAACTCCAGTAGTTAAGTCATTAAGGGCCTCTGTTTTCAAAATCATTTTAAGAAAGGCACTGTTTAAGATAAAAATATGTTCTATTATAAATGTACTATAATACACATACAGCACCTAATACGGTATAAACATCTTTTCCTTTAAAAAATATATTTCTTCAGTTAAACAAGAGAAAGGGCTAGTGTTTCAAACCCCTGAGAGTGTAATATGCCAGACAGTAATGAGAAATCAGTGATTACACCTGAAATAAATTAATAAATTCAACCTTTTTCCAGTGAGAATATAAGAATTGCCACCTACTGATATTCAAATTTTGTATATCAAAATCTAGCAATACAACTCTGCCACTGTAATTTTTTCCACACTTTTTCTCCCCGCATGTTCCACATCTGACTGAAATCTGCCCACTGCTATGGGCTAACCGAGTGGATTGATATTCTGTAAAGACCCAGGTATAAGCACAAAAGAAAGGAGGAGTCACAAAAGGGAAAGTCAAGAGTTAGGACCGGAATTCCTGTTCAGCTTCCTCTGCAGGCTGCCTCCCTAACCTAACCTTAGGGAGACAAAGTGTTGTTACAGCAATCCTTTTCCCAGAGTAATTGTAAATGATGTAGAAGAATAAATATGTTTAAGACTGGTCAGTGGCAATTACAGTTTCCATCCGAAGAAGAAAAAACCAGTCAATTCTATTTCATTAGGAGACCATATTCTCTTCTTCCTTGAAAACTGAAGAGCCTGACGATGAATTAAGATTTAAAGAAAAGTCCTCTCCCTACTTAAATGAAATTATGACTTTGCCATTAACACAGAGTCAAGATGTTCATTGTGTGTATGAAGATAACTTTATTGCAGAGATTGCATGGGTAAGTAATATTGCAAACTGTATTACTATAGCAATTCCCTAATGGTCTGTAAGGAGAAAAGACGTAATGAATTTAAAGCCTTCCAAAAAGAAGACTGATCACTGTCAGGACACAAACGAATGATGCTAAGGCCAAAGCACAGCAGACTCAATGACAAAAGACTGGTAAAAGTGTACTTTCCTGCACTTTCTTCACTCTGCAACTAATACTGAATTTATTTCCTTGCTTATCCATTTCTCTTCAGCAAGTTGGCTGCAGCAAACAAAATTAACAATTGCCTATTATAAATCTTGTAAATGCAGATTTAGAGATAGCAGAACACATGACAGACATTTGTTATCTTAGATACAGTTGCTGGAAAGCACTCTATTTTCCTGTAGCAGAGAGAATCTTAAGGAAATTTAGGGCTGGAATCAGTCCTGAATGTCACAGAAGATACTGCAGAAAAAACACAGCACAATCCATGATGTCCAGACAATCCAAAATGAATTTTAGGTTTTGTAAAGTTTTGCCTAGGTCTCTAACTGAATGATTCAGACCTTTCATGCTTCAGAGAGTGTTTAAACTATAGTTACTTTGGATAAATATACTTCCAGTCAGTTACTCCTAAAAACTTATGACCAGTAGGCTTAAAGAGATGCTGGAGTGGTCTACCACTGGGTGCTGCTTTTGATAAATCTGGTAGTACCGGGGTGGGGGGGGGCAGGAAATTAAGTTCTTATAGTCTTCTTCAGAAGACTGTGAAAATATTCATAAAGAGCAAGGCAGACGACCCAGGTTGACCTCATCAATCCTGAGTAGGATAGAGGAAAAAGCTGATAAGGGACTCAACTGATAAAGAATTAAAGGAGGGAACATAAATAATGCCAGTCAAACTGATTTTATGGAAAATGGGACTTGTCAAAAATAATTTTGTTATTTTAATCTAAAAGTGCGGTTGATCTTGTTAATCTCACAAGTAACATACTTACACTTTTTAAAACTATTTCAATCCATACTGCATAAAACTAACTTTAAAATTTGCCTTATGGAATATCGGCAAAGCATATATTAGATGTACTAGGAACCAGCTAACTTGGTAGTGATTCTCTATTGTTAATTGCTCTGTGAAATTCATCAGCAGTTTTAGAGAAGTGTTGGAAAGATTCATGTGCAACCTGATGGTGAACATATTCACCATACACCTGAATGCAGTGATTCAGTCTATTAGCAAAACTTGCAGGTAACACAAGCAAACAATGCAAAGGACAGGACAGCTACAGAAGCAAGTTGAATCAACTATTTTGGTTCACGTGCATATATTAAATGATGTAAATTTTTATCTGTACAAAAATTCCTAAAGAACACAAACTTTTCACTAAGTATATATCATTTCATGGAAACTGGAGACCTGGGAAACTGAGTTCATACTGGATAAGCAATTTAACATTAGAACTCCATACAGCTCTGCAAAGGGACAAATTTGACTCTTGAATGCATAAACAGGGAAATAAAAACTAAAAGAAGAGCTACAGCATTAATTCTATATAAGACACTGGGAAGTCTCATATTTGGGCTGTATACACAATTCTAGTATTCCTATTTCAAAGTGGATGTTGAAAACTGAATTCCCAAAGTGATTTGAAACTTGGAAGTACCTTACAGCAAAACTGTCAGAGCCCAGTACTTTTAATTAAAAAAAGACTAAACACAGGAACAGACCAAGAAGTTACCATACTGTGTCATTTCACTGAGTATGAATTACAGTGCATTAGCTCTGTATACAAACAGTTTTACATTAAACTCTGGCCTTTATCCAAAGCAACTTCTTCCTCTAGAGAACCATCATAAAGTAACTGTTTCAAGCACAGCTCTTCCAGGGAGCTAGTGCTACTTTATAATAAAATTGCATTCTGGCTTATCACACACAGCTTTGGCAGTATAGGCAAGGGCAGAGAAGTGACTCAAATACAGTACGTTAAACCTTTGCAAAGGAAAAATAAGTACTTTGTTCTCAGTGATTGTTAAAAATGTATCTAGAAACAGAAGCCAGTTTTAAGAATGAGGTCTTTTTATTTTATAATTTAATAAGCAAAGGTTGGAAGAAATTATCAAATATAGTAATGATTTCCTCCATTGAATGGTATCTTTGAACCAGGATCAGATAACTTTTCAGGAGATATATTTTGATGAAACACAGTTTATCATTAACAGATAAAAAGCAAGATTGGTGTCGTGTAAGAAGGCAGACCAGATGAATGTTGTTGTTTTCTGAAAAGCTTTAGCTATACAATGTAGCTGCAACTAAGTTACTGATTGCATTTCAGAAGTTTGAGACACTAAAAGTACAAAGGTAGTCAGATGAGTACCATGATCTCAAATAGATACTGCAAAACTGAGTTTGGAGATCTCAGGTCAGTTCACAGTCAAAAATTGGTTCAAATCGAGCATTAGATGTTCTTTATTTATTTAATGATAAAACATTATGCTTTACTCTATATTAGCATATTCTTCAAATACCTCAGAGAAGCATCACAGCAAATAGAAGTATTTAAGGGCAATGAAGAGCATATGAAATTACGAATAGAGAAAAAATTATAGAAAGAGAATTAAAATCAAGCACATTTTTACATTATGCATAATACGAATTAGTTACTAATTATGAAAATGTTCTTCAGTTTCACAAGTGATATTGCATCTACTGTTTCATCCTTTGCCATGCAGTTTTGAGAAGCAATTTACATATTTTCTTTATATTAGGCTGTTAGCAGTAATCAATGTTAATACACTAAATACCAGCAGTAATTTAAGAAATAATTAGTTTTAAACTCTACTGTGTTGTTAATACTCAAGGCGGCCTGTAGTACTAGGTCTTCACCAGGTATGCCTTTGCCTGAAATACATCCAATACAGAGTTTAAACTGGTATGAGACATTCACTTACATTTTCAAGTTGCAGCTATTTTTCTAAGTCAAATAAGTACTCTTCTCTCTCAGACAAGCTGATTTACTCTAGTGTTTCAGCTAAGAATATAAGACTGATAATGTTAGCAGCAGTAAAGTTAACGATGTCTCAGAAACTATTCACTTTCTCTAAAGATTCAGTTTTGTAGATAAAAATTATTATATATTGTTCACAAGGCAGATATATTGCATTTATTTAATTCAGCTATGCTTTTATAGCTTTCAACTAAGTTTTGGAGTATTGTTAGAAATTACATGCAGATAACTATCAAATTAGAATTTTTGTCCTTCAACAGTGATATAGATATTATTTCATCATCTTTATTGCAGAATAAAAGAGAAAGTAATTTTCTGAAAGCACCTAAGCTCACAAGCAATTTATGTGCTTTTGAAAATGGGAGTTGGACTTCTTCACTGTTAAGCAATTTTCGAAGTTTTTCCATAATTTTACTCACTGCCCCAACTTAGTAAAGCTCATCAATAATTCCAAACATTTGCCTCCTCAGAACATTGTAAACCACTGTATCTAAGCCTAAACACGGCAGCAGAAATACACAAGATCACTATAAAGTACAGCTACACATAACACTCTTCTCTACCAAAATATCAAACACAATGAAAGCAACTTAAACAGGATATTCCCACAGGTGTTCCTTATTTATATAATCTTTTTGCTTTGAGAGTTGCATAACGGCTGAGTAGTCCCAGCTGCAACTGAAAAAACTAGGAATTATACCTCAAATAATGCAATGTATACTGGTGAGTATTCAAAGAAATCAAGTCTCAGGTGTTCAAACCGGGCATATGCAATATGCCTGACATTTGTCCATGCTTGAGAGCAGAAACAATCTCTCCTCAACAGACATGCATTAAGGTGGCAATTTATTTCAAATTTTAAGACACCCCAATCTTACTGCGAGTGCTATAGAGAAGCCCATAAAGAAGTTATTTTTTCTGCCTTCAGCAAGCATTTGAGTAAACAGTGTATAATGTAGCCTGGGACCACACATTGAACATGATAAAACAAAATATTGTATCACTACTTGCTACATTCTTATCTCCTATGTGAAAGCAATGTGAGATTACATATTTAAAGACTGTACAAAAAACGCATGCTCAGAAGGAAGGCTGCATGGGCAACGCACAGCACAGCAACCACTGCAGCTCCATAGCAGTCCCTAATTAGTCCTCATGCCTTTGAGAGGTGCAGTCCATATCCAGAATTTGTTTTACCTCTATTTTGCATATCTTGTCCTTTTACCAGTTATGGGCTTTTATCATAACCCTAGAGTGACTCACCATAAAAAGACAGCAAATTCTCTTATAGCTACAAGAGTTTCTGCCATCATCAGGCCCTCACAGTCTCAAAAATTTCACTAATCCTTCACTGTAAGGACTGTAAAAGCAGACCACTCCAACTCTAACCCTCTGCCCTCCCCACCCTCCATTTATATCACCTGGTTGTAAACCCCTACTATATTGTTAAGACTTTCAAATCATCATGTCTCAAAAAACAACTGTTTAACCTTTTCCACCCTGTTGGGCCAAAGCAGTATCCCATCACACAGTTAAATTAAAACTTCAGGCAGCCTAACTTTTAAATGTGAGATACTGCAACTTCAGTGTTCTTTTTTAGTGGGTTTGGTTGGTTTAAAATATGAAAAAGATGGTAGTATTTTGAAATGTGATGTACTTCACATCTCAAAGCAGCAGAAATTTTGCTTCTTTGCACTCCCACTTTGTTTCAAAGAAATAACTTTGTTTTAAATACTTTCTCATGTGTTTTACAATGTGAAGGGTAACTCTTGACTACCATAATCAGTTTTCTGCTGGCTTTCAGAGTACAGCTACACAGTAAAAAATGGTGGCAAATACAGTGTTGTAGAATTCCATATTTATTGTCTTTCAGTGATATCCACATCTAATTGTTTATATTACTATTAAAGAGATAATTACGCTTACTGCTAGCCACTTAAAGAGTCTTGTGCCTGAACAACAAGCTAGGCTCTTCCTGGCTGCATCTGAAGCAGTAATAAATATTTTGCAGTTGAACATGCTAATCCCTTGTCAATGATGCACCATGCAGAAATACAGCCTGGCTCACCTTCCCCTATTTGTGGACACCATACCGCTTGGCCTCAGTCTGAATTTAAACCCAAGCCCAGATGCTAACATGACCACATAGGTACAACCTCTGAAAATGAGAGGAAAGCCTCCCTCTCTGTACCTCTATCTGCAGTGAATTACACAGCCAACTTCTGACAGAAATGTTATCTTGTTCCCTGCTTCAGTGCCTAAATGAACTATAGAGAGAAATTATTGTACTTCACTATGTAATAACCAATAGCAATTGGCAACTTCTTAAGATCAAATACTACACTGCTTTGCATGGCCTGCTAATGTTATGTATAACAAATAAATTGATGCAAACACACATACACCCAATACATACCATTTATATACTAAACCATTGGTATATTACTGTTTAAAGTCTTTTAAGAGTAGAAGCATTAACTTACTTGGCCTCAAAAAAAGTAAACAGCACAAAAAAGCTACGGCAATTCAGTGATGGAATCTACAGACCCAGCTGAGACATCCTTGTTCCCAGTTCAGACTGAGATGCCAAGTTATTGATTTAATTAATCCTAGTACCTTCATAAGTTAAATGAGGCAATATGACCTACTGGTTTAAGCACAAGATGCAAAACTCTATCATTTCTAATATGACTACACAGTGTTTTTTTCTGCATGATCTTGATTAGTCCATGTACTTTTTATGAACTAAATGAATGGGCTTGCCCATTATGCAATTTCTTCACTTTTACTGCACAGAAGGTAAATAAAAGCAGCATTTGGACTTGACTGTTTTACTTCCTGTATTCATTGGTTTTATCCTACCACACAATAATTTTTGAGGATTTAAGGTTAGCTTTGTTAAGACTTACTGACTTCCTAATTCCCACTCATTTCAATGAAGCAAGGATCAAAAGTCCCTGAAATCTGTGCCAAAATATTTGTAAGAATGTAACAAACCATCTGACTTTTAAGTAACAGCTGCATTAAAAATCATTAAAGTCTACTAGAATCCTATTAATCATGCATATATTTCTTAAACTAATAAACAATGTAGATGCCTGCAACCAATACAAGCAAAGCAAATATCTTGTCTTCCATTTCTATATTGTAAAACAGGCATCAGAACAAATATATAGATACTAAGAAAAAAAATCTGATCTCCCACCCCTTAGGAGAATTGTTCCAATCCCATTTCTCAGAAACTACCATACACACTGCAGGAAAAAGGGAAGATGAAATCAGACCCCCTCACCATCCACGGGGCTTCCCTGTTTTTCTCCAATTCAACCTTTATTTAAGGAGATATGAAAACATTAGGATTTATTATAAGCTTTGAAAATTAGGCACAGTGGAAAAAATAGTTTATGGTTTGCTGTTGTGGAACAAGCATGCACATACAGAAAATTCACATACAGTACAGACTGAGCACATTTAAAGCTCTCTGAATCACAGAAAAGGCAATTAATCTTAGTAACTGCACAGAACTGACAGAGTATTTTAACACAGGCAAAATGCTGAAAGTCCTTGAATACCTTCTAATAAAACCCAGTATGAATTTTTGAATTTTATGTTTACTGTCTCACCTCTGTGGGAACCTGAAGATAAATGCAGTATGGAAACCCAGTATGGATATTTCATACAAACAATTGCTATAAATGTTTATTATTGGAAATGCAACAGTACATGATCCTTAATGTAATCTATGTTATAGACTGATCAAATAATTTACTTTGATTACTAATCTTATCAAATTTTTGCTCACGTTAATAAAATTTCTAGGAAGAGCAAACATGATAAGAAGAGCATGTGTGTAAAAGAATCCATGCATTGAAGAGCAGGGGAAGAATATATTTAGCATTTGCAAGCATTTACTTCAGAACAGTCATGCAAATTCTGTATGTGAGTGAACTGAAAAAAAATCTCAAACCTAGCTTAAAGTTCCAAATATTAAATTATGTAAAGCATTCTTACAATGCACTGTCATTTTCAAGTGGATAAGCATTAATACTACCCCACAGTATCACAAATTACAATAAATTAAGTAGAGGACATCAGCTAATGTTCCTAAATTAGAAAAGTCCTTTTTATTCTGGGCGAGCATTTGCAAAAGAACAATAATCCCTCTTCTTTGATTAAGGGATTTGTTAGTTGGGCAATGCTTAAATACTCTCCTTTTTGATGCAACAAAGCAATTGGGTTTATATTCACAGAATCACAGAATAATTGAGTTTGGAAGAGACCTCTGGAGGTTGTCTAGTCTAACGTCCTTGCTCAAGCAGTGTGAATTAAAGAAGGCTGTTCAGGACCATGTCCAGTCAAGTTTTTAGTATCTCCAGAGGTGGGCACTCCATACCCTCTCTGGGCTGTTTCAGTGTTCAATCAGACCTATGGATTTTCTTTTAATTACCGTTTGCCTACATAGCCTCTTGTTCTTTCACTGGGCATCACAGAGAAGAACCTAACTTTGTCTTCTTTACACCCTCCCATCAGATATTCATACACATCGATAAGATCCACTCTCCTGCCAGGCTAGTTTGTTACAATATTCCCTAACCTAACCCTCTTTCACCAAGAGTACGCCTTTCTTGCTCCAGACTTTACCATTGGCCTTAGGGACCTGGGATTCCTGAAAAACAAGTCTTACCAACAAAGACTGAGAAGGTGGTCAAAGTTCCTTGGCCTTCCCTGTGTCCTTTACTACCACATTCCCTGTCCCATTTGGTAGTGGGCCCACTTTTTTTCTTATCTTCCTTTTACTGCTGAAGTACTTTTAGAAACTTTTCTTGTTGCCCTTCAAGTCCCTGGACAGACTCAACTCCAGATGGTCTCTGGCCTTCTTAACTCTATCCCTGCATGTTCACAGTGTCTATATTTCTCCCAGCCCACCTATCCCTTCTTCCACTTCTCATATGTTTCCTTTTTATGTTTGAGATTTTCAGAAGCAACTTGTCCATCCATGCAGGACTCCTGCTGTCTTTACCGATTTTCTTCTTGTCAGGATGGATGATTGCTCAGTTTGGAGAATGTGATCCTTGAAAAATCAACCAGCTCTCCTGAATGTCTCTTCTCTCCAGGACTGTAACCCATGGGATTCTACCAGGCAGGTACCTAAATAGACCAAAGTCTGCTCTTCTGAATTCTTAAGAGTGAAGTCCTTTTTACATTTCTGCTTCCTCTCAGGAGGTTGCATCATGTTGTGCTCTCTTTTATGGACTTCACTTTGACAGTGGTGGGTGAAGATGTAAGTGTTAATTTTATTCAGAAATAAGAGATAAAATGTTTTTTTCTCTCAGC
Source organism: Falco biarmicus (assembly GCF_023638135.1). Taxonomy (NCBI): domain Eukaryota; kingdom Metazoa; phylum Chordata; class Aves; order Falconiformes; family Falconidae; genus Falco; species Falco biarmicus. The sequence continues at coordinate 10,736,174 of NC_079298.1, read as the reverse complement.
CCTTGATGAGCTAAGTTTCTCTCGCAATTTGACTCTAGCCTATTTCTAATAGTAATGGATGTATCACTTGGAAGCTCTGTAAAGAGACTATCAGTCCTTTCTGCGTCACTACCTTAAATTCACTCCTCTGCACCCCTTAGAGTCTCTGGAAGGCACGCAATACTACAATAATTAAATATTTTAACTACAGGTTATTATATCTAAACTTTATAAACCTACTTATGACAGTTAATATTCTTTTACTGGGGTTCACGGAAACTTATTAGGGCAATAAACCCATTAATGAAACACTGTGGTTGAGAATTTTAATGCAGTGAAGTCAAGAAATGAGTGTGCAATTATAGGTCTGCATATGAACCAGTGCATATGAATAACCTATCTGGTATGCATATTGATACAAATATTCATCATTCTACCCAACAAGACAAAATTCATCACACATACACAGTAATCCCTAATAAATGCTGAAATACAGAAGTTCACTCTTTGATTCCAGAACTATGTCAAATGCCAGGGAAAAAATAAAAAATGTTGATACTTCTCATTATAGCACATGAACCAATGTACCTGGCATCAAACAATGTATTACTCCAAAAATTAGAGGGGGAGAAATGAAACACAATCTGACCCATGTCAAAACAGCAGACTTCTGGCTACAGCTTGTATTTAATACCAAATACTTCTCTCACATTTTCCTCCATCTCACTGACCTTGGCTACAACTTAATTGGTAAACAATTTTTTTTCTGTACAAACATTAAATGAACGTCTTGCTGTAACATTGTTACAGACATGATGGTCTAATGAAAGCTAAGTTTGTAGACTGCTCCTCACATACAATTGTCATTTCTTTTTACACATTTTGTTATGGACGTGTACCAAATAATTGTCATTTGGATCATGATAAACACAGTAATTTTTTTGCTTGTCTTCCCCTAGATACTCACCACAGTTGAACAGGTCCTCTGTAACTATTCATGATAATAAATATTACTTCATGGGAAGATGAGATACTCAAGAACAGAAGCAGTCTATGAAGAAATACTCTGGCCAGGTAGTATAAATGCATATGCAGTCTTTGAAATAAAAACAGATAGTTCTATCCAGTGTGACTGAAAAGAAGCTTCTCTGTAAGGAATCATTAGACCATTTTCCTTAAGAATTGTCTTTAATAAAGCACATTCCTTTGAGAGCAATAGGTCTTTCTAAGAAAATATTGCTGAATCAACCAAAACAAAAATCGAAAGGCTAGTACTCTAAAAAACTGTAGGAAGAGTGTTATCTAAATTAGCACACTTGGTTTTAAGAGGAACTTTAATCAGACTTCATTTTATTTATATTTCTCAAATTCTGGATTTCAAGAAGCTGACCTACATGAACATATTTTCAGGCAATCACACCAGAAAGCTACTGAGGATAGATTGGCCTAGAGAGTGACTGAGGAAGCTAAGGAAGAGCAGAATTCAGACAGGAAGTGTGAAAGCGTAACGAAGCTGTTGTGGGCAGGAAAGAAATCTTACATGGCCTTTCATAATCATAATTTCTATTTTGTGTGTGTTCATCAAGCTCATTCAGATGTGCTGTGGAAGATGTTCTAAATAGCCACCCTGACTGAACGGGCTAGGACATGGGAATGAGCCATATGAAACTGATTTTCTCTTCAGGGAATATCTGGGTTTAGAACTAATTCTATACAGAATTGCTGGAAAAGAGAATGACATACTGTACCCGTAGCGGTGGATAAGATATTTGTAAGAGGATTCACACATAGTCATACTCATCCTGTGTGAAGTAAAGAGGGATCAAAGTACCAATAGTAAACAACAAAGAAGAATTAGTATCTTCTGAAGCAGTTTTTACCCACATACAGACTACTTTATTTCTCTAATGTGTGATATAATCACTGTGTTTACAATACAGACATGCACAACTTAATTCTTTGCCATGTGTAAATCAAAGTAAAATATAGCCAACACTTAAAGCCTTCAGAAACTGTATAGAAGTTAAACATAATTTACAAAGTGGAACAGTTCTTGTTTGGACTGAAGAATAAATTGAAAGCAATTCAGGGGACTGCTACAGAGCTACCGTCCTCTCTCTGTGTCCTATCATGAACATCATAGCTATGTGGTTCCTGTTATTATCGATTCCTCAGTTTAAGTGCTCTAAATTTCTATCAGTGCTTTTTAAAGGCTGTAAATCTGGAATGGACTTTCCTGAAGGCTTGCAGATCTTTACTTCTGATAGTTTCCAGACACAAAGTGTCACTTTGGTTTTATATTTCTGTGTTCAGTAGATTATAAACAATACATATCTCATATATGGCATTATTCAGCATTAAATCTTAAAACTGCTTTACAAAGAGAGTCAATAACATTTTTCCCATTATATAGGTGTGGAAAATGAGGCAAGCTGATAAGCAAATTTGCTCTAGCCAGTGAATATGATCTGCTAAGTTTCAGTTCAGTGCTCTGTCAAATAGAATCACTGCTTTTAGAAATTAATACAAAGTAGTTTATCATTTTCTTATTATGCAGGGTTCATTTAGCTACTCTCTGATAAATGTCTTCTATATATTTACAGTATTATTTATGTAGGACTCCTTTACACAAGGGTTGCCTGCTTCAGTGATGAATCAACATATGGAGAACTTGCAAATGAATACCTAAATACATTTCTGGAAAAGAAAAATATTTCTGTGTAACGCTTACACAATCTTTACTGTATGATTAAGATGATAAAAACAAACAACATGTAGTCATAGTACATCAATGCATTTTATACAGACAATAAGATAAACAAATTGATAACACTTTTATACCAAAAGCACAAGTGTTTGATATAAGGGTGGTGATATACAGTGAAATACTGCCATTACAGGTGGAATACAGTTCTCTATAATTTATCATTCAGAAGTATCAGTTGTTTTAAAAAACATTCCCTTCTAACATACTTTGCATCCTTACACAACAAAGCTCTCTCAGAGCACAGAGTAAGAACTGCAATTTAGAAAATGCTGCAGAAAGCTAACTCATGAACAGGGACAGCTAATCAAGCATATCTATATTTTTAGAAAGCCCAGATTAACAACAAGACTTTCGGTAAAGGGTGTGTGCAGGTCTCAATCACAGCATGCCACTGTTGCAAAACAACTCTGTTTTCAACATCCAACTCTGGAATATGGCAAAGAATTTAGAGTGCAGTTAATTTTATCATATAGTTAACAGCCAGACCCAAATCGCTTCAGTATTACCCACCCACCACGCACCACCATTACCACAGGCAGGAAAAGCAATTTTTGCCTGAAAATACTACCTGCCTCTCAGAAGAAAGCTGTAAATACTAAAGCAGCACCAGTTACTTAACTTCTTGTAAATCTAACAAAAATCAAGCTTCATGCTGTTTTCACTGGTGGTGTAGTCTTTTTTTCACATGGTCAGATCCAGAACCTGCAGAGAAATTAATCAAGTTCTAGATACCTCACCCTCCCGCCCTTGCCCCCAAATCTAACACAGTTAGAGCATAGAAAGCCTATCCTACAGGGGTTTATAAGTCAGCCAACCACTTTCTTAGGCCCAATGCAGCCCTGAGCAAAAGTCAGGACCTGTCTACACATTAAGACATTACACTTCAACTGGTTTTCAGATCACTTGTCAAGAAAAGTGTGAACTATTAATGCTTACCACATCCAGCAGCTGTTTAAAATGAAATTTCTGTCCCCTTGCATGAACTCAAAGGTGCCCCGATGGAAAAGAAGGATCCAGGTTTGGAAGCCTGATTGTGCTGACCTCAGGGCACTGTCCTTCATAAAGGCTTCCTTCTTATGCTCCTCTCTTTTTCTTGTGAGTGTTCAATGAGGAAGATAAACCAAGAGGAGCAATGCTGGGACTGAAACTGAGTGCTGCAGTGCACAAGCTAGTCCTCTTACAAAAGTGTAACCTAACATATGCATGGCTTGTATGAAAATGAATATGCAGTGACAGTCACTAAGGAGCTCTGTGGTTTTCTCGTGGTGCAGAGAAATAGGATTTCAGTCTATCCCCCAAGAAATACGCAGTAAACTGTGCAATGTGTTAGGCAAAAAATGAAGATTATACCCATGTCATTCAGAGGTTAACAACTCTTCTAAAAAGACCCACATGTAGTGCACCCATAAGTAAACTACCTGAATGAAAAATCAACCACTTACCAAACTTAGCCTAAATGACATTCTTTCTCAGTCTGTATGCAGCCATTATTTAGACAACCAATAAAAAATAAGGTGATAAAGGCCATTCTAGCCTATTTTAGCAGGCCACTAAGAAAATACTTATATGTAAACCAGGAGATGCCATGAATACTCAGTGGAACCCTTTGGGCTCAAGAGGGCTCTATGCATTTTTCAGATGCACCAAATTTCATTTCTGCACCTGCAAAGAAAACAGCACCAACATCCAAGCTCAGTGTTTTCAGATCATTGTCTTCACTGAAGGTACAAGCAAGGTGCACGCCACTGCCTTGTTTGTCAATGTTTTCTTTGCACAAGCTAGTCTTCCAATTCTGTGTGTGTCTACTGTGGTTTAATAGAAGTGCTCATTTACACCATTCTACACTTAAATCACATGCTTAATAGATGCTGAGCACCCCCTAACTTCCCAGCTTTCTCTCAGGTTCTAGCCTTTACCCTGAATTAAGTGCAGTCCAGCTGAGCATGAGCTGGTCTTAGGCATCTACCTGAGGCCTTGACTAACCTGGCAAACAGTGCCTTTTCTTTTTTAGAGCAACATCATTAGGATCTTTAAGTATCTCTTTTCTTAAACAATGTAGTATATTTTAGAACACTTTTTCTTTACTTTGGTAAATACAAACATGACAGGAAGGTGAATCCCCTTCTAATTTGGTTACTGCCATTTTTATTGTGTTGTGCCAAAAAGGACTGTGGTTTAAACCCAGACAACGACTAAGCCCCCCACAGCTGCTTGCTCACTCCCTCCTCAGTGGGATGGGGAGAGAGGACTAGAAGAGTAAAAGTTAGAAAACTCATGGGTTGAGATAAAGACAGCTGAATAGGTAAAGCAAAAGCCACATATGCAAGCAAAGCCAAACAAGGATTCATTCACTACCTCCCATGGGCAGGCAGGTGTTCAGCCATTGCCAGGGAAGCAGGGCTCCACCACATGTAACAGTTACTGGGGAAGACAAATGCCATCACTCTGAATGTCCCCCCCCTTCCTTCTTCCTCCAGTTTATATACTCAGCATGATATTCTCTGGTACGGGATATCCCTTTGGCTAACTGGGGTCAGATGTCCTGGCTGTGTCCCCTCCCAATTTCTTGTGCCCCTCCAACCTTCTCACTGGCAGGGTCTGAGAAACTGAAAAGTCCTTGACTTAGTATAAACGTCACCCAGCAACAACTAAAACCATCAGTGTGCTGTCAACACTGTTCTTACACGAAATCCAAAACACAACACTGCACCAGCTACCAAGCCAAAAATTATCTCTATCCCAGCTGAAACCAGGGCACATGACAAAATTCTAAAGATGACAGATTGCTGATCAACATGTCTTGATAATAAATTAGTAAGTACCATATATATTTTTATTATTTATTTATATTACTTTCTTAATTAGTAGTAAAAAATAAATTACTTCCATGGTTGTCAGATGGAGTTTTAATAGGTGAATAGATATTTTAATACTTTTCAAAAATACTCATACGAATTATTATAATACTAGCAATTATTTTCTCTAATACTCGTGTATTTGAAGTCCTTCACTTTTTGTGAACCATTAAACTGTCAGGGGGGAAAAAAAGCTAACCGTATTTTTCTTTTAAAAGCATTATTTCAATTAGATTAATATTTCCCAAGTTTATAATTAATTTGACAGAAATGTCATTATAATATAAAGTCAATACTCCTTCTGTTCCTTGCTGGCAAACTTTCTCTACAATGTAGAAATTTATAACAGTGCCAGAAATCATCAATTTGCCTAAATATGGATATACACACGTCAAATATTTGTTTCTTTTTACTAATTTCTATAGTACCTATTACCATTGTATCTAGATGAATCTTCTGTTATTTATGACTTGAAACATAATATGAACAATTTAAATAGATATTTAATATAAATGACCAGCATCTCTGCTAATGTTGCTGTAGTCCTTTGGTTCCTAAATATTTCTTGTGCAAATTGCACTCTGTCTTAGAACAAAAAGAAACTTAGGATTTTATATTTTAAAATCTAGGAGCGCAGGCTGTCATAATGATTTCGGTACAAAAGTGTACATACTGAAACCATAAGATATTTATCATATGAAGTACTTAGTGTTGTGATTGTTAGTAGCAAATCTCACATAAAGAACTGTATATTAATTCTTGCAAGTTTAAAGTCATCTTTGACCTCTAGACTGTGCATAAAGTGATAGAATTTTATAATTTTAATGCCAGAAATAATATACCTGTAAAAATTTCTTTAAATAAGGAGGTTGATACTAGGAAGTTCTTAGCTATTTAAAATCTTTGAAAATAGCATTATAAACCTCCATTTCACAATGAAACAACATAATAACTACTATGCATTTTATTGGATTCCTCCTGTATGGGACTACTCTAAATTTCATCTCATACTAGTGTTACCGTTATTTGTTCTTTAGTAATAAGTCTAAACTTTATTTCTAGTTAGCAAGTACTTTTTCCTGCTGTTTTCAGAGAGGCTGGAGTCAATATGATGTCTTCCTAGCACTGTATTTAACAGCAGATCTAGAAATAAAACCAAAAATACGCAGATACTGGAATAATGAGGAATAATCTCTGTTGTGGTTCTCTCTACCACAATGAAGCATCACTACACACCAACATGATGACTCCTCAAAATACAATTCTTAGAGCATTCTAGAATATATTTTTCACTCAATTAATTTTATGATGAAATCACATTTTCTAAGACTGATGTTTTTAAATTAGAGAATGAAAAAACAGTTAGGTCATGAAGGCTATTCCAACAATTAGTGCTACATTGTTTTTACAATATTTTTTCTACTAATGTTTGTTTCTGATTTTTAAATGTTAAGTAGTGTAGCTTCTATTAATTCTCATCCTATTTTTATTTTCTAACATAAACATCTGCTGATGGCCATCAGAGATTGTTATAGATGGACATTTTTTCTGACCTCGTACTCTGACCTTTATGTTTTTATGCACCACTGCTCTTGGAAAACTACTCTAAAGTCTATTGATCTCATGCTCAAATCTTCATCCTCGAGTGTAATTGGATATTTTTAACTTCCTGATATTGCACAAAGGTAGTATTTTCTTTCACTCCATTAGTTTTTAATAGTTTCCTATCCTGTCTCAAAATTCTTTCCCTTAGGTTTTTTTGCCTTTTAAATATTTACAGGGCATCATCATGTACCTTTTCCAATCTCAGATATTATTTAATCAATTCTTACCCGTGGGAGCATTTAAACAAATGATGCACTAACCCTGATGTCAGCATAACTATTTAGACCTTTCAGCATATGTTTTCTTTTGCTGCACCACGGCCTTAGGCCTTTCACTCTATTATAGCAAATAATTATTTGCCATGTCCTTATTACTTTTGCAGTTTTTCTCTTGACTTCAAGACACTAGTGTTTTTCCCAATTGAATGTGAAGTACAAAAAATATGTGTGCACGTTTTAAGCAGATCCAACACAAAACTCACATTTTATTCCACTTTCACAAACTCCCAATAGAAACATAATTTTCAATACTTGAAAATTTAATATCTCATATGAGGATTTTTTTTTTATCTCAAATGAAGCATGGTTTTGCTGTTACTGTTTAACATTTTTACAGAAATTTAAAAATACAGAGGTAATTAAAGGAAAAGCACAAGACCAAATAAGCAAGGACCACAAGGAATTAAGAGCTGTAAGGGACCACAAGAGGTAATTGTGGGACCATAAGAGATAATAACTACTGACAAAATACACACTGCCGTAGACCAAAACTAGTCTTCACAGATATTTACCCCATAAACTCACATCACTGTGGTTTCATCTTGACCACACACCCCTCATTAAATTATGTCTTTAAAGTCTCTAATGAAAGAGGCTTCACAACATAGGCAGTCTGTTCCATCCACTAATTATCCCTGTAGTTAGAAAAATCCTTTACACTTTAAATCTTTTGCTGTGAGTAAAATCCTATGACATGAAGGTATGAAGAACAATTGATTAGTGTATCTTTAGACTGCTCTTCTCCAAAACTTCATCAAGCTACCTGTATCTTTCTTGAAATAAGCCCCTAAAGTGAGAGAAGTTACCCATTTTAACATCACCAGTCTAAGATAAATTGTAACAATTATCTCATGTCTTAAACACAACACTCCTAATTACACATTTGAGAAAAATGTCTCCTGGTTTTGCCATTCAATTACAGTAATTCAAATTCAGCTTTTATTTCTCTGTCTCATTCCTCCTTTCAGATGGTGCAACTGCCTTATCAGTGACTTTACATTTTGTTCTCAAGACTTATTTCTCATTCCTAAAAGTAACATTTTGGTCTTGTCATTACTGAATCATTTTTGCAGTTTTGTCAAGATTGCTCAGAATCCTGAGACCTTCTCCCAACAGGCTTGCAAGTCCTTCTACTTTAACTGATTACAAAAGATTAACTGATTACAATTTCATGAAGACCGAAGTGACGAAAGCACTAAATACTTCACTTAATCTTGCACTTGCTTTTCTTTAATTCTTTTTTTGAGCCTTTAATGCAATACTCAGTGACCTTTTGGACTGTAGTAGTAACAAATTAGACATACAATTGTTATGGAAGAAAATGATGAGTGTATTAAGGGCCTGCAAAAATACTGGTTGTGTAAATGCTTACACAAACATATTTTTATCAAGAATAATCAATAAGCAGCTGTTCCACTATTACCAGTATTCAAATTCCACAAATTCAGAGAATGGACAACATGAACCCTTCAGTCAGGACTGTTCCAATCTCTCTCCAGTTCCCTCCATTTTCACATTCTCCAAGCATACACCTTGGGCAGCCTGCTAAGTGTCTTGTCTGAGCATACCTCCTTGACAATATGGAGGTGACTCCAGTGGATTAATTGGAAACTGCCTGGGAGGCAGCTGAGTTGCTGGCAGCATAGCACTAAAAGTCATATCTTTCTGAGCTACAATGTGCTAATTTTTATTAATTATTACAAGTATTAAATAATATTACTATTATAGCCTGATACCCACCATGTTTCTTACATACAAATTAGAGAGTGACCCTTGGCACAAAGAAGCAGTTTAATAAATTAAATATGAAGCAAATTTGTTTATTACTGCCTGCACTTTTTTAAGACTCAAAGCATAGACAGAAGATTCTCATATATATCTTTACAATAAAAAACAACAGAGGCTATAGTCTTGAAGATGCAATGACAGTGGAAGGGCATCTCACTGAAGAAAACTAATACATAAAGCAGTTAAATGATGACAAAAAGGTGAAATATTATTAAATATAATTCATTTATTCACTTATGAATACTGTATGGGCATCTACAAAGGTATGCCTCTTAATGCAATTTAATGGATTTGAATGTAATTTTCACACTATTTACAGATTTGACCCTTCTCTGCTACATCAGTTTCTCAATAATCAGCACTTTTATGTTTGCTAACTCCCAATAATATTTGTAAAATAAAGGACATTACAGAGTAAAGTTTGCATCTGTTAACTTCAATCTAACCCACACCTTGTTCTGTATAGTGCCACCCTGAGAATCATCTTTGCTAAGCGTTCTAAACAAAGGAAGTCTCAGTTGTCTTTCCTTCTATAAATATTATCAACCTAGCAACAATGTGATTAACTATGACTGTTACTAAAAAAAGTAGTAGGTAGTTCCCTGCATATTTTCATTTTAGTTTCTAGACAGAAGAAAAGCCTTTTTAATATTGGCAGAGAATGGATTTTCTTCATACTAGAAAGTATTATAGCACTGAATAAAGTCTGTCTGATCAAACCATACCATAATAGCTTTTGTCTTGTGTCACTATATGTTAGCCAGCATCAGAAGAGAAAATAAGCAGAGGCTTGCTATTGTGCCTCTATTTTAAAAGGGCCTTCCATCTGGTAGGAAGCAGAAGCCATCAGCACTGTAATTAAAATGCAATTACTGTCCCCCGCCGCAATCCCAGGACGACCATTCCATCTGTGTGATATACAGTGGAAAAAACACAATTTTTTGCACTTTTCTAGCTCCATTAAGTTTATTCTCTTTCTATTAATTAATCTAACTGCACTAAGGGGTCGTTCCTGTTTTGCAAGCCATTGTGTCACAAACTGCGCACTCACAAAGACTGAAACCACATGAATTTTTAAAACTCTGCTATCCCTGTGACATAAAACCTTAATTACTTCTGACTAAATCTGTAATTAAAATATATCACCGCAGCAGATTTACCTGCGTGTGGGTGTTGGAGTGCATGCTTCTGTGACTGTCACAAATGAATCACTCTAAGACAGCGTTATAAAAAGGGAGAATAGGATGTACGACAGAAAGGATGCAGAAAAAGGACTTGAAAAATGGGCAGAGATCTAGGAAAAAGTTGTACACTGGTAAAGTAAGAAAGACTGATTGTACTATTTTGCTGATTTTTTAAAATAAAAAATATGCATAGTATGTGTAGAGACATACCAGATGCTACCACATTCAGTTTATTCTTATGTCACCCTACATTTTAGTATGCTACCACGACCTTATAACAATAAAATGACAATAAGTAAAATATCACATACTGTAAAATAAAATCTCATGATATTTTTCATACCAATCCACCTTGTATTCAAAGAGATAGATAATCTCATTCACAACTTGCAGTTCAAGGCCTTCCATCTGCAAACCTATAAAATCTTAAAATCTTTGTGAGAAGTACAGGTATTGTGTATATGAAGACAAAAATATAAGATAAATATTTGGGTAAAATCATAGCCCTGTCACAGATTGTTGGAGTTCTGTCTCTGGCTTCAGTGGAGTCAAAGAGTATTTTGTCCTTCTTTTAATGCATGTTGCTAGGAGGAAACAAAGAAACAAGACTCGGCAAATGACCAGCTGCAAGAGGTGAGCAAACGAGCAGTGAACCTCAGCAGGAGAATCTTTGCTGTAATGTCATGCAAAAATTATATTAGAAGTCCTGGCAAATAATACATTCCTTTTTTTTTTTTTTTTTTTTAAGTCTTTTTGGGTTTTGAGTATCTTGGAATCCACTATGGTTCAGCATGTGCATAAGTGTTTTTACAAACTCAGCATGTGGGCTCAATATGTCTCCAACAGAAGAGATTTTTGGCATTTCATAGATTTTACAAAGGGTAAGGCCACAAGTATTCGTAAAATGTTTAGGCTAGCTTCCTGCAGCTCATAGGTCATTAAGGATACCACCCACCCTCTCATTTACTACAATAACATGGTTTTAGCCAGTGCATACGGAGTCCCATTTCAAAGATATCATAAGACATGGAGTCTTAAGAGTTTGCTCCAGTATGTAATGATACCAACCAGTAAGAATTTGCTTCAAATTCACTGCAACTTGTTTTATCGGGTTTAAGATTCCAGCATTAGTTTCGACCAAGCTTCTGTGCTTTAATAAAGCTTTTTAATACCCAGTATTTTCTTCCTGTGAATTTACTTGCACACTGTAATCATGTTACCTATCAATCTTCTTTTGATAAGATAAACAGATTGAGCTATTTAAATCTCCCACTGTAAAGCATTTTCTCCAGCTCTTAAAATGTTTGTGTCTTCTTCCTGCAACTCCTGCAATTTTGAAAATGTGAGGAACAACAGTGTGTAAAATATTGTCCATCCTCAAGGTAAGAAAAAATGACGACATTTGCTACTTTACATGGTTACTAAAATAGCTTGAGCTAGGAATTGGTACTTGACAAGGCGAAAACGAATCTGATCAGCAGTCTACCATGAGTGGCTCCAGCGGCTGGTGAGTTTCCACAGATACTATGGAGAGATTTAGCTTGCATGCAGTGAGTTACCAATGATAACCTAATTGATAGTATCTTCGTTTTCTGCAAGGAAAGTCTCCCAGGCCAGTCAGCTACACAGAACCTAGAAGAATTTAGTGGGTTCAGGAGTTACTGTCTCACTGGAACCAGATGGTTTGGCTATAGCTTGTCTCTGTGTAGGAAAGCAGTTCTCACACACTTCCTATAAATGTTGTCATTCAAACTGGTATTTTTTTAAATCAAAAAAAAAAAAGTGATGATTTGGTGTTGTTTAAATAAAAAAAAAGAAGTGATATTACATGCTGCCTAGCCTCAGATGCCGAGTACTCCATAAATGTATTATTGTATTGACAGACAACAGAGAGAAATCTTAAGATTAACTACATGTGATTGAATGAATAAAGCATTAAATTAAACACTGGTCATGTATAAGGTACGTTGACATTTACGTATAAAAAAGAGCTAAACTTGCATTAAAAAATCACAATATAGGAATTATAATATCTCATAAATATAATTGCTTGTAATTTAAGCAAAGACAAAGAGGTTAGATATATTGACTTTCTGGCTACGATAACAGTTTTGTGATAAAACTTATTAAAATAATTTTTATTGCAAATTATTTTGTATGCTTATTTGAAAATGGTATAAATATCCAAGTAGGATTCTTTGCTCTGCTTTAATGCCGGTCTTCTCATTATCTAGATCTCTTCCTCTCCTGTGTCAGCATAACAGACACAGGAGTAAATACCTAATTCTAATGCCTATTATGACAGTACTTACTGGCCCATTCCTAGATCCTTTTCACATTTAGAACCTACTGGTATGATACATTTAGAAATAAACTCCACACAAAAATGTCCACCCTAAGAAAATACAAACATGACATGCTAGGCCTACATAACTCATTTGATTGTGGCAGAAGCTAAATAAGACTAGATTCACTATGCCAGTTATTTTGTCAATACAGTTATAGGTACATGGAACATAATAACTGAATATCGCTAAACGCTGTCCAATGCTATTAATTTCACGTCCTAAAGACACCCTATAGGACACTGGAATTTGTTTTGCCATAGACTAGAGTAAGCACTAAATAGGAACATCTTGATGGAATTAAACAGACTAACAAGAATCTGGAGGATAACCAGGGACTTGTCTCTGCATGCCCTCTCAAAAGCACCTCCTGTCTAAACATATTCTAAACTGGAAAGCCAACCCATACTAACAATGAATGCTAAGAATTACAGAGGACAAAATAAATTTGGGGTTATTTTTATTTTTATTTTTTTACATCAAACTATGAGAACACATGTTTAAAACATGGTGTCTGCTTCAACCACTCTTGGTACACAGAAGCTGCCTGCTGCCTGTGCAAAGGTAACAAAAGACCTCTTGATTGCCATTGTGAGCAACAGCTACACACTAGGATCTGTTTTGCTAACGTAGAGCATAAAGCAGTACTAAATTAGCTTTCATATCATACAGTCTATCACTGTTTGACCCTCTGGGCTGTTTTTATTTATAGCATGTAGTTTCTTGTTTACTTTAGTGTTTTCATATTAAATAAATATTCATGAAAGTGCACTCTTCCTGAAATTGGGTCATTTAGGCAGACTATCCCATTAAAAATAGATTTACTTTTTTTACAGGTGTCATCCATTAAGGTAGGGAATAGACAAACTCAGCCAATTGTATCTGTCAAGAAGATGTTAGTCCTTCCGGAAAGTCAGTCTTCTGTCCTTTAGATACAGCACTTAATAGCAAAATGACTAACTTCCTTTCTGTAGCAGTCATACTTTGGGGAATTTTTATTGTTGCAAGATTTGTATCTGAGGGTTTGAGGAGATATTTTAGTCCTTCCAAGTTGTTCAGAGGCTGGCACCAGGCACATAAATAAAAGCATGCTCTTATTGGCTACAATGTGGCCAGACTCTTGCAAGCTTGGCTCAGGGAAGAGGAGTTTAACTCCTCGCTAGGATTAAACACAAACAAGTGACAGAAGACAAAGCAGAACACCGATGTGGTCTCTCCGACAGCATAGGATATGGGAATCTCCACAGAGCAGTGGCTACACTAGAGTTGTTTAGTGTTGCTCTTGGTCATATAAACTCATATAAGGTGTGTCCATACAACAGTATGGGCTCTTACATTCAGCCTTCATCTTCCATATGCTTGAACTACAGCAGTTCAGTTAGAAAGAATGTGGAATAATAATTTTAGGAGCATGTATAGAGAGGAAATAGCATCTCTGATAGATGCCACAGGAAGAACTGGGAAGACTTGGATACTGTCTGAACAAAGGGTCAGAGAGGTGTGATCAAAAGCACAGGGCTGGAGGAATGGAGAGAGGCAGGCACTTCTACAGAGCTATCCATCACCCCACTACCTCTCAGAAACTGTTTTAGAATGGGATGAACACCTTTCAGAGGGACTTGAGGGACTGCGGGAGGTGATGTACAGACAGTATATAGATAGCTAGTCTAGACTGGAAATCTAAACTTTGGACTGTAACATTTAAGTGAGACAAGTTTTAGGATTAACAAGGACAAGTACTCAGAAGATCCAAGCAACTTTGATTGGTGTATTTCCCCAGTCAGAATTGGTATTTCCAGTCCAGCCACCAGCAACCACCAGTATGGACACTTCATTCATATCTAGGAACACACCTAGTTATGAAATAAAACTGTGTGATGATTAAATCTTTGTAGAAAGTCAGCATGAGAACATTTTCATCTTTCAGTGCCAGTAAGCCTGTAACGAATCACAATGTCACTACATGGCATTAAACTCAGGGTCAAATTCTCAGAATATGAGTTTGTGCTAATAACATAAAAGAGGTAATACTTATATATTGTAACCATTACCAACAGATCAGAAGTATCAGCCAACAAGTCCCACAGTTTACCCTTGTTTTAGTGCTGTCAGTGTTTATTAAATGACTAACCAAAAAATATAGAGGTTTTCCATAATTTTATATTCAGGAGGGTGTTAAAAAGAAATTAACCGTTTTCCATGGATATTCTCCAAGCAACTTGAAGAGTCTTGAAAATATTCTTAATGTGTTCAGTAGGACATTAATATAGAAATCAATAGCTCCCATTCAAAAGATAAAAACAACTACAGAGAAAAGTAATTTTCAAATGCAGCCGTTGTTGCAAACATAGGTTGTTTAAAAGTAAGACAAACATTATCACAGAACATTAAACAGTGAAACAACTCATATATAACTAACCTTAAGTCAGCCTTGCAAAGTTCTAATTGCCCACTTGCCTGGGGTGAGAAATTCTTTTGAATTTTCAGCTCCAACGGCTGAACATGCAGAAAACATGAATTGAACTTGATGACAGAAGCAATAATTTAGGACAAGAATCAGAGAATTGCAATGGACTGGAAGCTGCAGCAGTACAAACAGAAGAGCAAATTAGTGTGTGATAACTGGAAAGATGGATATTGGATGAGAACCAAGATGAGGAGATGAGGTGTAGCTGAGCAGTGAGACCTGAACTGGAAGTCCAAGAGCAAGAGGTACATTGAAAGAAGATATAAAAGGCCATAAACTATGATGGGAAGTGGAACCACCTTGGCAAACAAATGTTATTAGCAAGACAGAATGTTCCTATAGGTTGGAAGAAGGAATTGGATGGAAGACAGGAGGTGTGAGGCTGCTGGGGATTGAATGGGAATGGCTAAAAATGGAAAGAAACTAAACCTTGAAGTAAAACAGTGATCCCAGGTGAGATGGCAGAGAGAGACTATGAGTGGGTCTGCAGAGGGATTAATGCAAGGATGAAGAGCAAGATAAATTACTAACATGAACAAGGCCCCTAGAACTGGGAAGACAACCCACATAGGTATGGGGAAGATGGGTATGGTATTGTAATGTCCTATACACACAGTAGTGAGGCTATTGATGAATTGTTAAAAAAATAAAAGAGAAAATTGTACTGGCCAACCTGAAACGTTAGTTTAGGAGGGGCTAATACAAGCTGCTTCAAAGAAACATACATAAAACTCTGGAGAAGACACATAACACAATAACTGTCTTCTTACTTGCTCCTGATTAAATATTACTACGTTCTCAAATTTGAGAGCTTATAGTCCTGCAATCTTCATTTCTGTTCTATTCATACAATTACACATTTTTATTTTTGGCATTTGCCTAGGATAGGCTTTCTATTTATATATGCACTTTATGTCAGGAAGGCACATAGTCTGCATTTAGTGAATGACTTCTCAGAATCTCCCGGCCTATCACTTCATCTTGAAAAATTTTTATAGTAAATATAATTATGGGTTTCCTTCCTGAAATAAGCCTTTTTGTATATTTTTCTATACTGGAAGAAAAACAATTTAAACAAGAGTTTATAACAGAGGTAAGCTCAAGATGTATGTTTCAATAGATTCACGTTCTTGGCAGTTACACATAAGTGGAGCCATACTGCAATACATTTAGATGCAGGGGTCTGGTGCAATGGAACAACCAAAGCAGCCAGAGATTTTCATGAATTTATAGATTAAAGGCCTAAGGGGATCACTGTGATCATCTAATCTAACCTTTTGTATAATACAGGCATGTACTAATTCTTTTTTTAATTAAAGTATATATTTTAGGGTGAAAACATCCATCAGTCGCCAGTGATGGAGAACAAACCAGTCTATGGTAAATCATTCAAACACTAATTAACCTAACAGTTATAAATAATTTCTAGTCTGAATTCATCTCAGCTTCAATTTCCAGTCATTCTATTTATACTTTTATTTACTGAACTGAAAAGCTCATTATCAAAGCTTTGTTTTCTAATCTTTTACTCATTCTTGTGGATCTTCTCTAGAGCTTTTCCAATTTATCAAGACCCTTATTGGCCTTATATTCACATTCAGTTCATAAAGCAACCTGATTAAACCCCGTTTGTTTTTCAGGGTCTTTCTTCTTATGCCAAGGTTTCCCCATCTTGATGGATATGAATACCTATTCTTTTCATTATTTATTACTTGCCCATTTCTTTGTCACTGTGATTTTCATCTGTTTTATGTTTTCTTTCAAATCATGATAATAGTATTAAACACTATAGATCTAACAGCCCGGAATTACCTACCACTGGAGAAAGCTGTTCCTTGCTGAAGTCATTCAGACATTAAGATAATATATAAAGAAAAAAACGAATGTAAACTCTATATTCAAAGCTTTGACTACTAATTCCAGTGCGTAATTCACAACTCAGTAAAAATTTCCTCAGAAAAAAAATATCTTAGATTCAGACACCAATTCCAAAGAGGAGAGTATTACCTTCTTTAAAAAAAAATTAAAAAATGCCAGAGCAGCAACACTTGATTTCAAACCTACCAAGCATTATTTGATCATCACCTGCATGACTACTATGGTACAATATGTAATAACAACTGCAGCTTTACAGAGATTATATTAATATTATATATTTAAACATACCAAATTATTTATCAGTCTGATACAAAGTCTAAACACTTTAAATTAGTTTCATGGTTTTATTTTCTGCTAGCAAGAAATGTGGTCACCCTAAGATATAATTCTGACACTGGACTCTCTAGACAGATTTTTGATAAATACGTAACAGTCATTGATGATTATTTCTTATTCCCTGCCAACTTGATGATTCAGATACCTTTTTTCACATTGTTTCCGCTCTTTTCTAGACATAAATTAATCAAAACAGGAGATAATCTCATAGGAATTGTTGCATTTTCATTCCTCCGTATCAAATCTAGTTATTTTGGCTGATGCAATACAGAGTTCTTATATCTTTGCCCTTTATATTCTTCTGTCTCCACAAAAGCAGATACTATGTTCATAAGACAAAAAGTATATAGAAAATGTAATTTACACGGACCATAGGAAACAAGAAAATGCTCATCTGGCGCACAGTCTGAAAACTGACACACAGTCTGGGCCTCTGTTTTCAGAGTGCAAAGGCACAGCTGAAGTAAGTGCATATTCTTCTGAGAACGTTCTCCTCTGTCAAGGCTAGGAGACTAAAATTAAGCAATACTTTGCATTAACAGCAAAAGATTTTTTAAATTAATTGCAGAGTTAGAAATGGTAGCAGTGTACATTCCATAACAAACTGTGCTGAAACAATGTGAGTTGTCATATAGAGGCCCAACACCTCTGATCAGTAGACTGATGACAAGCTGCTACTCCTGGGACAAGTGTAAGATAATTTTGAACTAAACTCAAGATTCCTATGGTACTTACGCACTTAATGTAGTAATGAAAATTCAACCTTAAGTGTAGGACTCATTTGAAAAACATACAAATAAAAACTAGAGACCTAGTAGTCTCTACTTATTTGGGTTTAAGGTATTTTAGTGATTTACTTAGAGAATACAACACTGAAAAGCTCTGAAGAAATAAGATAACTGGCATTATGACCACATCCTTTCATGCTAAAAAATATCCTAAGAAAAAAAGGCTGCTGTTACCTGTAGTAAACAACTATTAATCACTTTGATGAATATATGACCTGATTTTTTCAGAAAAGTGGGTAGTTTTAACTTAAATACAGGGTAGACTTACACTCAGATGAAAATTATTTGGATAGGTCACTCCCTGATCCTATTTCTAATGTTTACTCAGTTCTAATGTGACTAACCTATAATAACTGGTAAAGAGCTGACAGTTATTTTTCCTATAAAACCACAGAGTACTCAATTTTGACTACCAATTTTAAAACCTACAAATACTACAGTGACAAAGCACTGTAGAAAACTGTTACTGCTGATAGGTGTTAATTTTGAAAAGAACATTCTTTGCAAAAAGCTGGCCATTATTTGATGCCTTTTGTAGGTGTTGAAAGTAACTAGGTCATTTTCTTGCATTTCCTGTAGATCCTTTCAGTTCTTAAAAGTCTTCATAAACAAAAGCTATCATTTTTGCTCTGCATACTGAGATCTGGAAATGTGCTTACCACAAGCATCATATTTTGACCAGGCAAAAGTAGAATGAAGCTCAGTGGTGATTCACCATATACAAAATTTTTCTCCCTAGTGCAAACTAATTTAAATGTTGCATATATATATATCATTAGTATATATATTAGCAATTAGTACATCTATTAGTATATATACTATATGTTAGTGTATATTAGTATATATACATACTAATTCAGAGTTTCAGGAATCTTTTATAATGTATGACTGTAATACCATTCTTTAAACATTTCTCAGAATCTATCAGGCTAGATACTGTGGCTGTACTCTGTCTTCTTTCTAATTAATTCTCTTGGGATTTCATAATTTATACACAATTCAGTCACACAAAACCCATTAATAACAAGAGTACATCTTCAAAATAACCTCACTTTGAACTTTAACCTTAAAATTTCTTTTCTTATCACACTATCTTAAAAATTAAATTTTTGGTTCTGCACAATATTAAAATTTGAAAACGTGGGTTTTTTCTATGAAATTATATTCTGAAAAAATGTAAATAATGAAGAAAATAGATAATTGCAGAAATATGTAGAATATATGATACAATATGTATATTTTTTCCTTGTGTACCCCCGCTGCTCTAAAAGGTTCTTATTGATGGAAAACTCTATATAATTGCTCTTAAATGAACAATTGCCACCAAACTGATGCAAAACTCAATCAGCTCAGCAGCAATGTACCAAACAAGACACTACACAGGTAACCAAAGAGTAAATATACTTCAACCTTCACACTATTCAGAAAGAGTGCTGAAAGCTGCAGTGAAAAAAGAGATGCTAACTAATTTTTTCAATCTACAGTCAATTGCACTGATCACAAAAATAAGTTTTAACCATTTCAGTTTCCCAAAGAAGACATTTCCATGCTGAGTTAAGAACAAGTGGTGCTACTGGGTTAGTATGAATTTATGTAGTTTGTCTGAAACATTAAGTTCTACAGCTTTTGCAACCTTTTTCTGTTTTAGAGGAAGTGTACTATGAATATTATTGAGGTAATCCTAAGGGCACTTTTTGCCATGGGTATATGTCTCTGAAGAAGTAACTTGGGTTTATACAACAAATACACCTGAGCTTCAGAAATGAACTGGAGGTACTATGTTATCCAAATAATTTGTTGACCCTTTCGGGAACCAGCAATACACTTTTGTAAAAACATTTGATTATTTAACTAGTTTATAATAAAAGTGAGGCCATGGGTACTCACCTCCCAGCATAGCTCAGTGCTATATAAACATACTTGGACTATATTCTAGTAATCAAGTTAATTAAGTTAGAGCCAGATCACTGGCTTATGCAGAAGTCAAAAGCTGTGTAGAATAGAATAATTAAGTTATTAGCTTACAATACAGTATATTTTGCTTTTAAGCTACCGTGACTCTTTTTATGAAGATTTTCAGTTTCCTTATGTATGGTTAGCATCTTGATAGAAAAATGGGGTTTTTAAATTATTTTATTTTATAAATACTTTATAGCAAAACTAGTATTTGCTTTAGTATCACTGGAGTGATACTAAAGGTCAGATTCAGTCAATAAGATATTGGCTAGAACTGTTATTCTAGGTTATTTTTTGATGAATAAAGGGCTTTCTTAGTTAAGACTTTAGATCTAACAGTCCTACTTGAAATCATAAATATAAAACATCTAGACCTACTAATTACATTTTAAAGTAACTGGAAATTAAAAACTCAACAATAACTAATTGTGCTAATATTTAAATATATACTAGCTTTCAATCATTACTTAAGCTTGTTTTACATCAGTTTTGCAATTAACAAAACTTCACTGTTTGGTTTCACTTTTAACAAGTAACAGTTAAAATAAATTGATAGAATTTAAAAATCACATTCTATCATTCTTCTAATGAATCACACCTCATGTTTAGAGCTTTTTATTCTAGAGCTAATTAGGTGGTGCACACAAACATTCCTAAGATAAATGTTTATTACGGAAATGATAACATGACTGCAATATAATGGCAATATCATGATGCAATTACAATGAATCACTATAATCTGTGAAGTGTTTTGAGATACTTAGATATGCAGTACACTTCAGATATACTATGTTTTGTTGTTTCATTTATCTAGGCAAAGCAGAAATCTACATTCTTCATAATATTTTACTACTGTTGTGGTACTGCTGGTATTATCCTCATGTCTGGGAATTTCAGACTTTATCAGCATCTCTTTTTTCCCTCCTGCTGCCCAAAATCAGGAGGAAGAAATGCTGTTGGTCAAGGGACCTTTTAGCATTAAGTACAAGACATAAAGTAACACATAGAGGCAGACATAGAGTAAAGCAAAAGGAAACAATAAGACCATGTTGGTCAGCCTGAAGGACTGTACGGTGTCCACAGACCAGCAGTCTAGCACCTGTCACATCGCTTCATAATCTGGGGGTGAGGGGGCAGGGAAAAGTTTTACAGGAGAGGAAAAAAGAATAATGGATTAGGTTCATGACTGCAGCCACTAAGCAGTCAATTATCCACTCCTAGTCACACATTGCAGTATGAAGTTTGAGGTAGCCATCTGTGGAACCAAATCTACTTTTTCTTGAAAGACATTTAAGAGAACTCAGATGTTCCCTAGTAGAAACCTCTTTTTTTTCATTCCTGGAGTTTTCTTTATTTTAAAATAAATGTCTTCCTACTGTAAATAAGAACTTTACATTTAAGTCCGCATTATCATCTTTCCCATTCTTGTCTCTATATTTAATTAATATGGGTAGAATACTGAATTTACTACTTCCTTTCTGGCATTTACAAAAGCAATAACAGTAACTATAATAAGCCATTTGTGTCTTCATCTGCCTGCTTTTTGTATTCAAATTGTCCCTTTGCTCTCTTCTGTGTCACTTTTTCATTCCACCCTTTACATCTGGAAACCCTTCCATAGCTACATCCTCTTCTCTCACTAATTGGATGCTTTCCAGAGACTCAAAAAAAGCCTAATACAGAGTCCCAAAGTAGCTCTCAAAAGCTAAATAAAGATCAAGACATTAACTAAAGTATGGTTAAAAAACACTCTCATATTTTCCTGCATTTTATTAATATCCAAGTTGTAGTCTGGATATTTTGAATTTAAATTCTCTAAGAAAGGAACCTTCATCTCCATGTTATCTGCAAAGCACTTAGCACACCTGTGGTGCTAAATGAATAGTTATAATAGATACATGGGTGAATAGCATTAAATAGCAACGGGCACAAAGATATTCACTGGATCACCTGTTTCAACCAGCCTGATTAATGCAGTAATTGTGCATGCATTATTTAGGGCACAGACTTTCCTCAGTAACAAAAGCCATATTGTGAGTGGCTACTAGTCCCATCCTGGTAATTTCACCGACATACAACTTCTAGTCTTAAAATCCTTATCCCACATTAAAAAGAAAAAAAAAAACCAAAAAAACCTACACTTTACTTTGTTGTTCCAAGTGAAGAAGGAATTATTAGGTGAAAAGGCAGTAAAAAATTGTACTAATTTTTAATTCTATCTTCTATTATTTTTGAAGGGAATCAAATTTAGTATCCTCACTTTCCAAAACCTTTGGCCTCCTAACTAGCTTAATTGGTCTCTGTTCATTTCTTACTCAGATCATTTATAAACTGCCTCCATGGTCGCTGCTGCCTTTTCAAAGTAGCATATGGTCCCTCCATTCATGATAGTCACAATTTCTATTAGTGAGTAAAGGAGAAAAAAAAAATAATAATGTCATATTCAGATTGCACCAGAAAAGCCTGAAACAAAATTTGGGATCGAAGAATGACGGTATCAATAGTGACAATAATTCAAAAACATCACCCACCCTGTATGATTCATAGTATATTTTTAGTACCTAAACTACTAAAATACTTAGTACAGATATTAGGCTATATTTAACAACAAAATCAGATTTAAATGTATTATAATAGAATATGCATCTGCTGCATATGTTTTTTGAACCTCAAAGATTGTCCTTCTTGTTGTGCTTTTACAGGTGATTAAAAGAAATGCCACATAGTTTCTCAGATTTACATCAAGCCAAGATCAATTAATAAAAAAGAACACCTTATTATTGAACTGATTAACTGCCAAAATATAGAAGAAAACAAAATGAGTTCAAATCCATAGTTAGTGTCCCATTCCAAAAGATTAAAAATCACAACTGAAAGTCTAAAAATATGAGTGACCATTATCTTTAGCCCTAGATTTTATAAACTGTATTACCAGAAGGATGCATTTTATTAACTAATCAATTTGAATTAACTAAAAGAATTTGAATTTTAACTAAGTAGAAAAATGTTGCCACAGTTATAGTAATGAAGACTCAGATCATAGATTCTAATTTTTTCATTGGCTAGCAACCACAGATATTTAATGCAAAACAACCCACATTTGTCTCTAATAGCAAGAGGTGAAAAAACCAAAATTATATTAGCAAGTGCACCATATTAACTATTAACTATTTTAAAAGTTTAAAAGAAAAAAAAAAAAACCAACAAACAAAAGCCTTGCCAATGCAGCCTGAGGAGAAACTACTTCCTGCACCTAACTCCGGTGACCACTTTTTTAACCTGGAGTATTTGAGCAAGGCAGAACAATTGAGTACTTCCAATTTAGAAACAGAAACAAAGACATCAGCCTAGCTGAGAGTGACAGAAGAGAGGGAAAAAAACAATATAGAAGACAAAATAAGCATTAAGAAGGGAAAAGAATTCTTTCTAACCTCTTCAGGTAACTACACCAGATTATAAAATTAAGATTATTGATTTTGCTTATCATTACATATTTTCACTAAAGACTACATTCTATTAGTAAAAACTTTATGACACAGCATATTTCAATGGATCACCACTGTATTTCACGTATTTAATTCACCTTCGAACACTGACCAGAATAAACTGTCCAAATTCCTGTTTGTCAACTGGAACAGGATTTTATCCTCTCCAAATATATTGTTTCTCTGTTAAGACTAAGCAGGCTACACTACCTAAGACCAGGTATGGCTTACTGTATTCCAAATATTTTTTAAGTTCTTCCAATATTCATGACTAGTTCCAGAATTTACATATATATATATATATATATATATATATATATATATACATATACCATCAGTCTTAGAAATGTTCATGGTTTCATGTTATTTTGTCCATTCTGGTGAAATTTTTTAAATTACTATAAAAAATAAAACTATTTTTTATTTCCCTTTTTGTTCTTGGATTATTATTATTTCCCTTTTTTGATAGTTAATCTATTTAGCTTCACTCTGCTAGCCAACTTGGATGAAAGGTTAACACATTGCTAATTGAGATATACTGGATATTACTTTGAACAGCAGAGGCAGCTTTTATGGATGGTGATATGAATTCAATAAAGCTGAATTAGCATGAAATAAGGCTAATTTAGTGCCTGCATATTTATCAATTGATTTCAAATTTTCTTCTTCAATGTTTATTTCTTTCATTCAGAAAAATAACTGTTTGTTATACAGGTCATTAAGTAACTTGTTTCAGTCCAGTAAAAGCACAAGAGGCGTGTCAGCTTCAGAACTGTGCATTACAAAGTCCTATACTCACCATATGTCACCCTCATTCTCACCATGTCACCATTCATGCAGATTCAGAATCAAAATACCCCTACAGCTGAATTTGGTCTTGAAATCCCTTTAATGAATATGGTTAAGGTCTATTTCTAATCCGTTGACATTATTTATAAATAACTGGTTCAAGTACAACAAGAAAATGACTCTCTAATGGTCTATATTTAGGATATATACACAAGTACATTATGATTAAGTTATTATTTGACCTGTTACAAGAACAACAAAACCCAGTTTTAGGAGGATGCAGAAGAAAATAGGCACTTAGAAGATACGTGCATGGCAAGAATCTATTATTAAATAGTTCACAAGAAAGGATAAGCTTTCCTATATATGGATACAGTTCTTATTTCTTTGTAATTTTATACAGGACAAATTTTTTTCATACAATAAAAATTATAATAGAAACATAAATTTTAATATAATAGGCCATATTTCAACAAATTCAATTTGCATTACCTCAGTGCAGGTGGTTATTTATTACAGTGTATATACACATAATCTTGATGTTTTGAAGGTGACTCAGACTGGCTGAGTAAGTAAGCCAGGGACAGCCAGTGAAAGCATTTACTCAGCATCTAGAGTACATATTACAAGCTCAGCTCTGCATGAAGGGCAATTTGGACCATGAAGAAGCAGCAAACTGAATCAAGGACAAGTGTAGTTTAATACTTCCAATCTCATGAACTGAGAACAAAATCCCATTTTAAAAGGAAAAAAAATAAAGATAAACACCTAGCTCACAAAAATAGTTCAAGAACAGCCCTGAGAATATAGCATCTTCCATAATGAAAGTATGTCTATTACTGTATGGCTAAAAATATAACAGCTTGTGTTTTTCAGGAAATTATTTCAAGGCTAGTGGAGCTGGTTTAGATTTTTTCTCTTTTTTTCCTTTTCTTTTAAATAGAAAGCAATTAGATTTTATGCCATTGCAACTTTAAAACCTATATAACCTGGTAGCAGTGGAGAAAAACCAAAGGAGAGAGAACTAAAAGGATCTAAAAGCAAAGCATAGGTAGGATAAGGTGGGGTTGAATCTAGGATTGTTTGAAGGAAGAAGAGTCCTGAAAACAGAGAGAAAGAGAAAGAGAAAGAAATAGGCATAAGGAACTGAAGGCAAAGGCATAATTTTTACTCTGCATTGGAAAAACAATTTCTTATTTACTTTAATGTAAGTAGAATATGTCCTTTTGGCAAAGCAGCCCAAAAAAAAATTTAAAAATAAAAATTCATGTAACAGCAACGTATTTACCCAAAAAACAGTATTCCCCAAATTTGATTCATTTTTAGTGACAGTTAAAAAATAATATATCATGTTTACTCACAGTTATAAGTTGTACATTTTCCTTATTTAACACTGAAAGAAAACTGAGTTACATTAGCTCTTTAAATCAGATTTGCGCATTAATAATTTTGTCCCAGTCTCCTTGGTCTGCCTGATATTGCTGATGTACTCTGCTAGTACACTGCCAGTCTCATTTGTAATGCCTTGGCAGTAAGATCCATTTAAATCAATAGATATACATGTATGTACTCAAACTTCATCTTTCTGCCAACACGCTTAATTTAGATGCCCACAGTCCTAAGGATTGTATAGACTGTTTTGTTCAGTTTACGTTACATGCAATAAATATATTTCCTCAGCTGACCTTCATTAACTTGTTATATTTCACCAAAAAAAGCCCACCAGAATTTAGGTGTATTACATCATTACAGTTATTATCCCAGATCTAATTAAAGAAGCAGCACTAACAGCTATAAATTGGAGATGTTTATTTGTGCAAAAGAAATTATAGTTAAGAAATAGTAACATAAGTTAACAAATATTAATAGCAGTACCTATGATATGTCTACTATTTCACACGCATGTATACAGTACTTAGAGAATACAGTTTGTACTACTGTCTTCTTTTCATAATCAATGAAACTGAAGAAAAGATATGGGTAGCTCTGGATACAGGGTAAAGAAGGAATCTGAGCACAGAATTTCCTTATTCCCAACTTTTGGGCTCAAATGCCTAGCACCATTTTTTCAAGATATTGATACGCTTCAATTATCTCAAATCTTATCATACATCATGATGTTCATATTTAAAAAATAATAAATGAAGCTTTTGATCAAATAAGACAGAGTTCAACCAGGATGATGCATATTCAGGCCTTTATCCAGTAAAGCATACTCATCATTTTAGACACCAGCAGACTTACACTGAAGTTGGGCATGCTTAGTTAAACATAAGCTTAAATTCATTGCTGAGTGGGCCCCAATTTGCACAGTTTAGCAGCACTGCTTCCAAACATATCTCAATTCTGGAACTTGTTAGTTATCCCAAAAGCACGTGGTTTTACTCAGCTACTTGTGTAAATCAGGTTCCCACACGTGAATTTAGGTTTATAAACTAATCCCTATTATTATCGTTTGTCAACATCAGTATGTGAAACTATGCTGATTTGAATGCAAGTATGGTTGCACTATCCTGTTTGTACATATTTCATTGTGAATATTTTACATTGCTCTATATGCAAGCCAATTTTAATGCAAACTATTTAATTTCCCTTAGGTAATGAGAAGGTAAAGGAGGTAATCAAGATGTAAATAAAAATTCTTCTGTTTTCCTGCTTGTACAAATGCAACATGAATTCAAGTTTGATTTACCAAGAAAACAGGCATTGTTCTAAGGCATATGACCTCAGGTGTCTTTTGCTTCATCCCAGTACTACACAGAAGAATCAGGTCTACCTTTGGCACTCTAGACAGGTTCTTGTCTAATCTATGTTGCAGATACCTAATGATGGACACTATAATTTTCCTAAGCAGGCCACTCTAGTGATTCACTGCCTTTACAGCTAAATGCCTCTACCTAATACCTATTCTGAATTCTCCTTCAGCATTTCATATGTGCTGCAATAGTTCAAGTCCATTACTTACTGTCCCAACCAAAAGTGAAAACACGTTTGGAAATGGTTACATTTTATCCCAGCATTCTTTCCTAACAACCTTAAGCTCTTCCATTTTTCCTTGCAGATCACCTACTACATTTCTGATCACTCTCTGTTTTTCTTTCAGCTGCCTGCAGGCAGTCCACAGTTGCCTGGAAGTGAAGCATGCAAAATGGGATACAGTTTGGCCTTACTCAGGCTGTGAAGAGCTAAAAAATTACTACGCATGTGTTGTAGGCTATGCTTCTGCTAAATACATCCCAGGATGCTGTTTTCCCTCTCCAAGTGTAACATCATTTTGAATTCTATTTTTGCCTCTCAATAATCTTTCCTAGAATGCTGTCACCACATAGAAATCTCATTCTGTCATCTAAGCCTAATGAAAAACAGAATGCCAGAGACCCACCCAATAGTTTTTTCACAGTTTTGACTGAACCATAAACAACCACTCTCTGGATAGGTTTCAAAGCAATATTGTATCAGCCATAATATAATCTCATCTATACCTGAACTTCACATTTTGTTAATCATAATACTAGTAGTAACAGGGACAAAAGCCCTGCTAAATCAAGATTATACAGTGTCTACTATTTCTTCTCCACCCATAAAGCTTATAAAATATTCTTTTTAAAACTCCACAGACTTTGCTGTTGAATTTATACCTCTGTTTCTATCGGATTTCACACAACTGTTTCAATTCAAAATTGTTTTAAAGAGTAAATTTAAACTATCTACTTCAAGAAAAACTTAAAAAGCATTCTAACATTAAATCTCTTTTGTTAAACAAAGAATCACATTTCTTTTACAGCTTACTGGGGGGAATCTTTCCTCTTCAAAGACAAACAGAAGATGTCTAGTAAGAACATAGATGGGGAAAAAATACCATCCCTAGTGCTTCAGCATTCACTAAGATGTGTCAAGTTTAAATGAATTGGGGGGGGGGGGGGGGGGGGGGGGAGAAAGGAGGGAAGGAAAAAGAAAAAAAAGCTTTTCCCCTTACGGGGAATCAATTTTGAAAAAGAACACTCAAATAAGCATTTTGCAGAATATGACACGGTGCTTGGAATCTACAAGTAACAGAGTACTTTCCTTGAACATCAATTACAACAATGCACAAGTTACTTTGTCCGGAAAAGAAATAACATTTATTAGCCATGTTCTGTTGCCTTATACAGTATCTTAGCGACCTAATAGTATTGCTTTAGCAACATTGTTGTTGGAGTAGAGATGGGCCCAAATTGAATTCAAATACCCTTGAGCCTCACTTAGCTGGGAAATAGGCTAGGACACAGTTGTTAGACCAGGTCAAAGAGGAAAAAGGTAGAAGAGAGCTCAGCAGTGCTTGAGGGAAAGTGAAAATGAAATGGATTAAACTGTAAACAGAAAAGAGCAAACAAAAAAGGATTATTTAAAAAGAAAATGCTAAAGAAGAACAAAATACTTTTAGAAACATACAAGAAGTACTAGAGAGCAACTGTAAACTATGTTGCACCCCAGCCTCCTGATTTCTTTTCTTACACATATTTAGTGCTTGTCTAAGTAAAGCGCTGTTGTATGTATTTCATCAACTCTACAGACTATGCAGAGTCTTATGGACATCCTCCATATTAAAAGCAAAGAGTTTGTCATGTCCAGAAAATCTTAGAAATAGTTAATTGGGAGAAACATTTTTTTCCCTCTCCTTTAACAAATTACCCATAGGAAGTATATACTACATTTATTCTTCTGATCATATTGTCAGTAAAATACTATTTAAATAAATTTAAATAAGTCTTTTTTGATGTTTCAAGCAAAGTGAGGAAAATATCTGTTAGGGTCACTAATTCTGGGTTTTGGGTTTTTTTTAAATTATTTATTTATGTCAGGCTTAAGGATGGGTCTGCTTGTCCACAGTGCGGAATTTCTGCTCAGTAACTTCTGCATTGCTCTGGCTGATGAAGTTAGAATAGCCAGGTTGGGGGGGGGGGGGGGGGGGGCGGGGAAAGAGGTTATAATAATTCAAGTTATAAACAAGCTGGCACCCTCAGAAGCAACCCACTGCATTGGCCCACTTTACTGAGCTGTACATACATACATACATACATAGAGTCATGACCCTAAAGTTTAAAAATATTTTTCTTGCAGTAATTATAAAAAACTTAATGATTTCATATGTTATAAGAGACCAAATAAGGTGTAACCACTTCATGTTCTTCACTTTTCCCTTCTGTGGTCACAGTGTGAGAGGTCACTTCCCTGAGCCTTGATCCTCAGCTCTCCTTTGCCAGGTGGGAATGTCCCCTTTCAAGTCACCCTCCTCAAAAAGATAGCTAAGTCAATTATACTATTCAGCTAAAAGATTTTTTTCTTTCTGGACATATTGAGGTTTTTAAATGTTCCTAGTACATTTTATTTTGGTATATGCAGAAAGACAGAAGTTTCAACAATTTAAAATTTTCTGTTATCTAAAGCTGATTAAGCCCAGTCACCTAGACATTTCAAGAGGAGGTTAACTCACATAGCCATTAAAGACTTCCTGGCAGGCAGAGAAAAGACATAGATATGCAATATAAATATTGTTCAGCCTCTTCTTTGGTGTTTGTTTAAAGTTATCTTTGCAACCAGATGTCCACGGAGATAGGACAAGAGAATGGAACCAAATGGAAACAGGGGAAGGGCAGGGGGAAGAAACCTGACATTGGCTTTACATCTATGACTGCGTATTATCTGGTTTTGTCTAACAGATACCAGCCTAAAGAGAAAAGAACATGTAAGCTGCTATTTCAGCTAACTAAAGGAAAAGTTTTCAGCTTCAGTTTTGGACACATTTAATGGATTGAAAAAAAGAAGACTCTACTTCCCTATGTATGCCTGCTTATAACTGAAGTAGTAATTATACCAACTGCTTGCAATACATAGACTAGTTACATATTCTAAGCTGCCTTTCTACAGTTAACATTTTTGTGACTGGTATGTATAAACAAACAGAAATAGCTCTTGCTCTGCCAGTAATTTTTACATCAAGTATCTCAATCCACAATTATTTAATGTGTACTTCCTCGTTATTTTCAGCGTACCGGTCTTGGAGACCAGTTTCTGGTGCTGGCAAAGACCTGGCATTTGGAAGGTATACTTCCTCATGAGAGATTTTGCACAATTTTTGTTACCAATTGTGAACATTCTGTAACAATCACCACAGTGCCCCAGGATTCTGAAATGAGTTGTTGCTAAGCAAGTTAAAGACATGAAATAAAACCTTTGAAAAATTTCTGTGCTTTCGTTATTTGTTCTACACGCTGATTATTCGTAAAGACACAGTTCTCAGCTCCTATATATTTACAAGTATGCGTATACTTTGAGTTGAACTACATAATACAAAAAGACAACCCCGGTTTTGAGAATTGCATTCGTTAGAACACCTTTTCCTTTTTTTCCAACTTTTTTAGAACCAAAGCTTGTGTAATTTTACATTTTATATGTATAAGATTTACATAACATGAGGGAGAAGAAACAGAGGGACTAGAAATCCTTTTCCTGTGAAATTAATGTGAATGGTAGTTGTAGAAAACTCAGACAAGACAGACAGGCAACCAGGACATTATTACAAACATAAGGTTGGAAGGGGGTTTCATCTTCCATTGTCCTAGAAAAAGCTATTTTCTAGCTAAAATGCTGTGGGACACAACTCTTGA
Source organism: Falco biarmicus (assembly GCF_023638135.1). NCBI lineage: Eukaryota > Metazoa > Chordata > Aves > Falconiformes > Falconidae > Falco > Falco biarmicus. Next base: position 10,705,027 of record NC_079298.1, on the reverse strand, counting down.
CTGAGACACAGGAACTTAATTAAGCCTTACAAAACTAAGTGTCAGTTGTTTTATAAAAAGTCTGTGTGACTGACATGTATTTTGAGCCTCACATTACAACTGTAGCAGTTCACCATTACTAATGTATGTTCAGCAGATTAAATACAACCCGTTATGTAACAACAGTAGGAAATCATAAGATGAGAAACAAAAACCAAAATGCAATCTAGTCAATATATTTAGTCAATACTTTGATCCTTGAAAAGAGTCCCGGAAGCTTTAATGTTCACCAGTGATCAGAATCTTGACTTCATCTACACTTTCAGAGAAGAATAACTTCATCAGCAATCCTTCTGGCATTACTAATTAAAGAATAATCTACTGATTTACCAGCATGAGCTGGAATATAACAACATTCACACAAAACTGCTTTGGAATGAATAGCCCCGCAATTCTAAAATCCCAATTCACTAAGCCGTGATAACTTTAGTGCCATTTGGTGGAAAACACAATATAGATATCTGCAAACACATTTAATATGCAAATGTTAATATAATTATGTTTTAACATCTTCCCTTAAATTTTAGGTCATGTAATACAAATACAATCCAAAACTTTGAGACCACAATAATTTTTTATAATGCTATAAGGACACTGTATGCACTCTGCCCAAAGATTAAAGACTCAGTGACGATGCCCAACCACATGAAAGCAAACATGCATTTCTATTTTCAAAAGTCAGAAGTGTATCTATACAGCCGCAGTTCTTACAAAGAGACTGGAATTCTTCTGTAACTGTGACAGCATAATATGAGTAGCAAGTTTTCCATCTTCCTTTACTAATCAAACAAGGAATGAATGAATTAAAAAGAGATTGAAGCAATTTTATTTTTATTAAAACAGAATGGATGCTGCGGCTGAAGTTTTGTAGAAAATGCCAGCTATAAACAGCTATTTTCTCTAACAGAAAAGACATAATGATACCAAATGGTTAGAAGCTGAAACTAGACAAACACACACAAGAAATAAGGAACATTTTGTTAATGAAGATAATTAGTAACTAAAAAAACTTATTCAGCAACTGGGATAACTTCCTCACAATTTATAGATGTTAAAGGCGGCATTGGTCATTTCTCGTAAGATAGGCTTTACCCTTATCTGTAAGTATAACGATCTTTATCTGTACTGGTTTCTCTCCAAATGCCTTTTTAACACTGGTAACATGAACTGGAGACAACAGGTCTTAGTGATGCCTTTTATAATGACTCTAAAGTTATGTTCACTTAATGTATTCAAGATTAATAAACAGGTCATACCGATGTCTCACAGTCACAGCTGATCAGCTAATATACTGGACTATTTCTCATGCTTTGTGATTTGCAAGTAATAGTTTCCATTTTATGACAGTTTTGTGTTATTAACCACTAAATCTTACAGTTCACACTGTCATACCTTACTTCAGTTGTACTGCTTAAGTTCCCCATACTCCTCTATCTTTATCTAGTCTGATCTTTTTCTTTAATGGCCATGCTTCCCATCTTCATATTACTGTTGAAATTTCATTGGTGCAAGCCAATTATGACAAAACTGCTAATGAAAATACCAAGACAGACCAGAAGCAGATGAAAGCTCTGTTCCACTGAAGAAACAGCTCAATTGTTGCTCTGTCATTCTTCATAACCCAAATAAAAGGAAACCTAAAGTACCCCAAAAGCAGCAAGAGAAAATAGGAATGCGACCATATTTCTGTTCACAGCTAAAGACAGACCTGGGATATGAATTACACATTTTGCCTGAATAGCTGCCTATGGTTGAAACTGTTTACTGAACAACAGAGTTCTGTATTACTGAAGAATGACAAGGAACTTCTCCATGGTGTCCCTTCATAAAAAAGGGTACTCACATGTGTTTTTGTATAAGGCAGAGAACAATCAGACTGAAAAGTCTTCACAGGAACAAGGTGACAAAACAAAGCAAGTAGTATACCAAGATGTAGACAGTAAAGACTAAGGCAATCTGGTGCACTAGGTATAACGTGAATGAAGAACCTCTCATCATTGAGCCACACACATACACTTAGATTTGCAGAATCAGGATCACTGTAAAATTATTGCAATTTGAGAATATCACTGCAACACGTGAGTTGAATTTAAAAATGTAACACTTTTGCAGTGGCAAATATGATGAACTTAAAAGCTACAAAATATAAGAAAATGAGCAACAGATATAAGGAAGTGGTTTTTTGTAAGATAATATATTTAGAGAAGTAAATGTTCAGAACAATAAAAGAAGTAAACCAATAATATATGTGTTTCTGTAATAAAAGCAGAATGTAAGACTATATTTTGAGTAAATTGAAATGCTTACTTATGTAACATAGGACTGAAACACAAGCTTCACGAATCAGTTTATTTCATATGAAAAATTGCTTTATTTCTCATTACAAGAATCTTACAGGACTCTATAATGTAATCCTATAGCCTGCCCACTTTCTAAACTTTCTAAATGAAAAATTGGAAGTTCATGCATGAAGGCATTATTGCTTAAAAATCTGCAAAAACAAAGCTTTCACTACAGAAAACTTTCTACATTAATATATTTGCAGATATAAAGTACAGGTCTATTTTTTGCAGACAGTAGTCTGCAGAAACAATCCTATAAAAGGCATACATGCTTCCTAACTTTTTATTATTTACTTGGAGTAAGCTTATTCATTTTCAAATTAATCAAGGTACAAATCTCTACAGAATCAAACACAGGACAGTATCACTGTCTGGAAATATATTTTTGCAGATATAAACAACCTCTCAAATTTGGAGAAAAAAATCACTCTGTAATGTCATATATACCTTGGTAATTTGCATCATGAAACACAAGGATAGCTATCGAAGTAAATATTTTCTATTTGCAGGAAATATTGTATATTAGAATGGAAGTAGAGTTTCAAAAGGAATGCAATTTTGAAAAGTAAAATACCCCCTTCTTTTAAATTATCAATAGCTTATAGTCAGCAAAAACATCACTTGGTGTTTGTTCCTAAAGTCTCCATTTTTCAGTTTTAAAATATATGACATTTTCTTTATGGCTTAATTTCCTTTTAAGGACTTCTTATTTTTATACTCTCATGTTCTATCCAGACTGAAATAATGTTATTACCTTCTATCCACATTTCTAAAATATTTCAGTACCTTTGAAGTATTATTGTCCTCATTAATATACAGCACTTTCCAATTTAGTACAATGTAAGAATGTAATTCAAGGTCTATTCCTCCCCCACATCATTTACAAAATTGTCAAATAAAATTAGACTTATCACCCAACCTGGCAGTTCTTTAATGAGCAGTTTCATCTTGGTTGTAATTATTTTTTGTTTGTGTATGTTCAGTAATTTTTCATTCTATGTCCTGCAAATTATTTTAACTTCTTATATTTTACCCATTGGAAGACATAAGTGTTTGCTGTTTTCTCTTTGGAATTTCTATATACTACATTATATATATATTGTTTTATACCTCTATAAAAATTTGAAGAAATAATTAATATTATGAAAGCACCTAGTAAAGTGCTTTGTTGTATTATCTTAGCTGTTTTTCTATTGTTACTGTTGCTGCTTCTGTCTGCTAATTATTACAAAAGGAACTAAATGGCAGTTACAGCTGTTCACTAAGAAATGTGTAAATCACCATTGCCTACTGGACCATGTTTCCTTGCTGATACATGCACTGTCTTCCTAAACTTTGTTCCATTATTTTATAAGGCTTTCCTGGATGCTTACCAAGGTTATTCTCTTACCCTTACTTTATTACTCTGTTTATACAGTTTGCTGTTTCATATTTTCTGTTACTTCCATGACAGTTGGGGGTTTTTTTTAGAAAAAAAATGCTGAAATTTTCATAATCATGTTTATTAATTGCCGTTAAAACTGTCATATCCAACTAGCATACAATTCTGGATTTAACTCTGTCTTTCCAAAGAATCTGCAAACAGTTTTACCAAAAACACTACTTCATTTTCCCACTTTCAGCTGATCTAAACTAGAAAGAATAAAGTCAGCCATTTTAAAAGGATGGAATTAATTTTCTTATTTCCCCAATAATAGAGTTAATTTTTTTTCTTTAACTTTTCTTTCTTTAACAGTATAGTTATAAGGCCCCTTAGTACAAGACAGTAAAAATCCTTCAGCATTAGAAAAAAATAAAAATTACAAATATTCTCAACTACTCAGTCCCTAACATTAAGATTCTGAACTCTCTTTTCAAAGTTGAGTAAAGACAAAGGAAAAAAGTATTGCTCCTTATCCATTAATTTTTCTGACATTCTTCCCTAGTTAAGAGTAAAACTTTAGCGTCAGGGCCCATAGTGCACGCCTCTGTTCCTATGAAAGGTTTTAGCTGCCCACAGGCAAGGCCAGACCATCTTACTGCAGCCTGTTGGGGAAAGACCTGTAAAATGTAGGGACCTGGCCCCCTCTGCTCAGGAGCTGCATGTAAGCTCCCACTGCCACCTTCGCCCTTTGCTACGTCCTGCATTGCATCTCCATCTGTGTCTGGCCACACACCTCATTGACCTGGACCCTGCCCCATGATCTTGACTTTCTGGCTTGTCATTGGCTTGTCACCATGGACTTGTATGGTAATTTGGACACTTGGCTGAACCTGGCTACCATCCCCAGGCCTGCCTGCTCCCCTCATCAATGAGATGGCTGCTCCTCCCTCCCTCGACACTCTCAGTTCCCAGCTCCATAGGGAGCATCCCACTCTCATTGCTCCCTAACATTAACTAATAAAATACTACTGCTTGTGTTGGTGCTTTCTTTAGCTTTCTTTTATTATGAAAAACAGATTCTTATCTATAAGTTCAGCTATAACATTAAATTTCATTCGTCAAAATTTTTATTAAGTCCTTTGTGCTAAAAATCCACCTATTCAGAAATTAAAGGAATCTGCTTCCTGAAGAAACGATAGCCTGCAATAAAATCTAACTGTATATTCCTGAAAATTCCATTCTTCTAAAGGAAGACTTTGTAACCCTTACAGGGCATCTTGCACCCTGTTCATATGGCAAAACTAGATCTGCCATTCACAAATATAGATGCTGTGGGCTAAAATCCTGTGAATTTGAGGAAATCCCTGCCTGTTGTTGCAAAAGAAATTTCTTTCACATTTAAATCATTAAGTAAATATTACATTAAAGGAATTACTTAAAATTAAGGTGAATGTAGATTTAAAATAATCTCAGTATAATTCATTATTGCAGAACATCTATTTTTCACCACTGAAGTTATAGCTAAAATAATAGTTTCCTTTGCAGCGCAGAATTGTAGCATTTCTGACCTCTACCAGTAGCTTAAAAAAAAACACAAAGCAAAACCAAAAAAACTGTAGAAGGAAAACACCTGGCAAAATAATCATCAATATATCACTGAACACTATCATTAACAAACTGAAACTTAGTTTCAGTCTGGGAGGAAAAAGCCTGGATAATACCAGAAATATGTAACATTTCAGTATGGCATAAGATACTAAATGTTATTATGAAGTGTAGAGCTGCTGCTGCACAAACTGGAACTTTCTCTCTTATTTTGATTCTATTTTGTTATAGGTACGTTCGGTTCTGATGAGAGGTGGTAATTTCCATTGGCTCTGAAGGGAATGAAAAACAAATCACTTAATATGTCTTTTGCATCTTGGTTATTACTATTCTAGGGAACATTACAGGTCATGTAAGTAACAGCTACATTTATACCAAAATTTACGTTTTTCTTTATTAATAGAACACAGGTGAAACTTAGCCAACCAATTTTGGCGGTCAAGATTTTTCTGTTAGCACATTTTTCATACACTTTTCCCAAGCACACCATATAGACACATCAAACATTATATTGTATCTTTGGGCAGCAGTACATATGTTCACAAGGTGTATACCTTTTGAAACTCTTTAAATTATCTTTGGGACTAAAAATCTTGAGGTCATACAGCCTTCACGATTGCAGGGTAGGCAGAAATATCAGTTTACAGACTGTGGTATCTTACTTTTTTGTGCTTTGCATCTCATTAAAAAATAACTTTTTATTGTCTAACATGGCAGCCAAACAAGCACTGCATCATCTATTTAGATTTTCTATTCATTCATCTGCTATGATATTCACGTTTGACTATCAACATTCTACTTATTAACCCATGACAAGCTGTTAACCACTAAAAGGAAAATGCTGGCAGTCGTTATAACGTTATCATGCTCAGCCTTTCATGAGTTACTCAGGTCAGGTCATCTTTCTGCATGAACAAAATGGTATTAGTGAATTGCATTGCAGTACAGTATAAAAAGAAAGAGACTTTCAGGAATTTTAGTGTAAGATCAACAGTAATTGTTAATGTTTAAAATGCATCTGTGTTGTCTCAAAGGATTCATACAGAGAATGTCAACTGAAACAATATTATGAGAAAGAAACACATTCCACAGATTTCTCATATTTGATAAAATTCCTGCTGAGTAATAACCTGAAACAACACTTCTGTGGCAACCAACCTTACAGCTCTATTTCTTCCAATGCTTTACTGCTCAGGGGCTAACCATTGAAAATAATAAGTCACAATTTATGCACACTACTTTCTTATTTATTTCTTATGATCCTGAGATTATAGTTGATAAAATAGAAGTAAAGAATTAATGTATTGATCCTACTAAAGTACATGTTTAGCACAGACAATTCTTTGTACACTCTTGACACCGTAAAAGTCCTTTGCAAAAGGACTTTACAAAGTAAAATCCTGGCACCCTGAAGCAGAATTCTAGTGCTCTAAGCTAGTTTAAGAAACTGAAAGTTTGCACCTGTTATTTTATGTGAGGCAGTAAACACATACACACAAATCTCAATTAGCAGACTTCTGTGACTATATGGGTACTCCCAAAATAACATCACTTGCTTTCAGGTGTAGCCTTTTTTGGTGTAACTTATCTTGCTTTCAGTATTCTGGTAACTCCTTTAATTTCTACAACATTAGAAGTAGTAGTCAGTATGAGTTTATTCACTACTTTTATTAAAAAACTAAATGTTAAAATCATTTGAATCTAAAAGTATGCACATTGAGTAAGGAACAAGGACGATAGTCAAAATACAACAATAAAAATTAAAACTAATTCAAACATCTGAAATCGGAAAAGACAGATCCTGAAATTGGCACCAAACCTAGAATGAAAATACACAATGCAAACAGGGGTTCTTACTGGAAAGAATTAACTGTGGAGCAAGAGTTTGTCCTCAAAGTGGAGGAAGACAAGAGAAAAGTTGTCTGCATACCAGGAACAAAGGTGGCAGGACACAGAATGGAGGGCAAAAAGAAGAATCCTGCTGGGTGTGGGGAAAATTCCACTGATTATTCTTCAAGCAAGGGCAAATAACGCCGCCTCTTCCTTGCAAGGATATATTACAGAAAAATCTACCAGACATTGAAAAAAAGTTGATGAAGCAGACACAAATGTGATCTACAATGGAATTATTTTAGTCACCCTGGGAAGGGTGACAAAACATCAAAGATGATTCAAACATTGGTATTTTGAGGAAAGTTTGGGGATTTTCAGTTACTGTGACATATTCATAGGGTATTTGAAGTGAGAATGACACCAGTTGAGCTCTAAAAGTACTAATTTTGAGATCAAATAACTGATAAAAAGAGCTATCATTTAAAACTAAGACATGGTTTTAATGCATAGGAAGACCATGTAAAAGCGGATATAATAAGTGCTAAATGACCATCAGAAGTATAAATAACAATACTGATGGAAGAAGAAGTAGGAAATCTACACAGTTAAAGACATGTATTTTCTAAATGATGTATTGCAGAAGAGTGGTCATAAAAAATACCTTAAGGAAAGTAATCACAAGTTACTTCCATTCAGAGTAAACAGAAAGATATGTGAAAATGGATTAGCACACAACATCCTTTATTTCAAAAGGGCATATGCTGAGAAATTATGGAAAATAATTACTGAGGTCAGCTTTACTGAAGAGCTTATCAATTCAACTATTCAAAAGACTTCCAATACCTTTAACTTCAAAGTGAAACAATATCAGAAACTTGCTTCTGAAGAAGAAAAAAATTGCAAAAGACTCAGACCAAAGACAAGAAAAATAACTTTCTCATTTCTTGTCATGCGTGCTCAAGTATGATTCAAATAGAAACAAGAAATGATGAATGCCAGTGCCATAAGCAGGAACAAAGGCTTATATCTTTATAGAGTAGATTGAAAGGCCTGACTTTACTTTAGGGAAAATGGAAGTCTGGAAAGGGACATGACTCTTCTCCATTAATACATAGGAGAAAGAAACAGTAAGGAGGCAAAATTGCCAATTAATCTTAAGAATAATATTGACAAAAGAACAAATGAGTATTAAGCGGTTATAAATACATTTAGTTAAGAAATTATAGGGCCTCTAACTTTCAGAGGACTGACATCTGGAACAGGCTGACTAAAGGAATACTTAATTTTAAACTTTAGCTGGCTAAATTTAGGAATTTGTGATAACAAATAATTCAGCTGTTTACAATAGAAACTCTTTTCCTGTCCAGCATTGTATTACTTCTGTATATTTGAAGCAGAGGGCAGGATGGTGGAGGGTTGTTCAACTGCTGACCACTAAGTAAGTTCTCATTATATCCTACTTTCCCTACTTTCTCAAATATTAACCTTTTAAAATCAAAATCCTCAGTTGCACATCTTTTTGAACATCACTATTTAATTTGATTCAACTTAGAATGAACTGATACATTCTTCCTCACTCAGTACTTTTTCATTCGTTGTATATCAAAACAGTCTATAACCACGTAAGTTTTCTTTTGATTCAGTAACAAGACAATACTCCTGTATAGAAATGCCAAATTATTCTCATGTCTGGTCTTGCCATTGTGTAGTACAATCCCTCATGGAGACAAAGCAACTGCTTACTGTTTAATAAGTCTATCAAAATCATAAATATAATGCTGGGTTCCTCTAGGGACAAGAAAAACAATCCCACAAAAAGCAAAATTATAACAAGCAATGTGCTGGTTGAACTGCATTTTGATTTCCATGCAGTTAGCAGTCAAAATAGAAAAAGAATATTGTATCGGTTATGTAAATTTCAGGACCAAAGCCATGCTATTTTGACTCTATAATATGAATTATTTTAAACAAAATGGTAGCCATCATCAGTGTCTGTTGTTTTTGAAGTATATGGTACAATAGGAATAGAAGACACCTTTGCATATCATGTTGCTTATAGCTGTTATGCTACACCATAAATGAACGTAGGAATAACACCCTGGCACCTCGAGTCAAAATGAACTCTCATTTTCTGTGTTGGGGATTTCTTTCCAAATAAAGCAGTTACGGAAAAACTGTCAGAAATGTGTTTTCTACCCTGATGTTCTGCAAATTGAATATTAGAAGTGATGCTCAGCATTTCAGAAAGAAATCATTATCTAGTCATTAACTTTTGTTTTACCCTTCCTCTCTCCTTAAAAACCAAAGTGTAAATGAAACTATTTAAGACACTATATTGCATACAACCAACTAAATGCTTATGCCCACACAAATGAGTAAATAGGAAGGTGAAACATAATTATGTTCATTTACAGATTTATTTCTGACATCAAGCACTGAGTCTGCTCATTCACTCTTATGGGCAAACACCAATTTTTAATTAATTCACTCAATTAGGGAGCACAGGATGAGGAACCCAAGTCAAACTGTTGAACACATCCATAGCAATTATATTTTAAAACAACAGGAAGATAGTGAACATGTATCCTATTTAAGTAAAATAGGAATCTCATTAACTTGGAAAAATATTCCTCATCTTTTGAGAGAGGCAGAAACAACAGTTACTTAAAAAAAGAAAATCTGAACATTGCAAGTACCACAGTACACTTAATAGAAATAGGGATATTAGGAAGGATTATTAATACACTAGCAAGTGTCTGTAAAGAAACACACTGCTGAACAAATCTGTTAGTTTCAGTATAAAAGTCAGATTTGGTTACTTTTCAAGTGTATTTTTTGGTTCTCCACTACTCTTTCTGAAAGTGCATGCATGTGTGTGCATGCTCCACAATATTATGATCTTTTGAAGAATTTTGTCTTTTCCTGTGTTAAGTACAACGTATCCAGAATGTCAAGCATTAATCTTTAGAAAGATGCACATAAACTGAGCATGCAAAAATGGGCAAACACACTGCTCAAACTGCAGGACTTGCTATGTTTACAAAAGAAAGCTTTTATACACACTCATCTAAATCTGAGTGGGCAGCCCTGGGAACCTGACCAACATGTTTCTAAGCTTTTAAATGCATTTTTGGTATAGGCAATGATGATACATTTATTTAATAGGTTCATGTGTTTAAATAATTGACAATTTCAGCAATAAACATACTTATTTTTCACTTGCACTGCAAATATACCTAAAACATTATTCCATGGACTCTACTGAGTACTCAAATTTATGCAATCATTGTCTGATGGGAAAACTTAACTCTTTATCCAGAACGTTATTATGAATATTTACCACTGTTTAATCTTAGTGGAAATTTGCATAACATTAAGCTTCAAATATATTTTGAGATTCTTTTCATCATTTGACATACATCCATGACCCTTTTAATCAGAATAAGGTGTTGGCAGACAATGGGCAATACATGTATCTATAAGTCTGCAGCATGTACAAAGCAGATCTTAAATAAGATAAAGGGTGTAAAAATATTTGAGAATTGTTTCTTAATAAAAGCAAGAAGTCACCAAGGCGGAAGCCTTCCTATATTTCTGCATTTTCTCTGTGACTACACTTCTTTTTCTATATTAAAGCATAATTTTACATGAATCTCCTTCTGCTTGGATTACATGTTCAAAACATGCATAAAAAATACAATAAAAAGGGGAAATGCAGTTCATCTACAGTTCAGTGCTGAGGGATCTATCATCCATGCTGCTCAAGCTGTAAGCACTAACAGTTTCTGAGTAAGGCCATTAGTCCATATGGCTTGCACCTTTTTTTCTTTCTAATGCCAGTCATTCAAGCTACAGTGGCTTCACAGGTGAGGGGACTATTGTAAAAAACTCACCAGCTTTAACTGGATGTCTTACCAACACCTCATTGCCCAGAATAGTTAATATGAAGCTGTATCTGAAAGTAAAGGCAAATAACAGCATTTTTTCTTAATGATACAGATTTTCTTGTTTACAAAGACATGAGCAGTGGTCTGATTCTCATTACACCAGCAAAGAATCACAGCAGATACAACACAGAAGTCAGTTTGTGTGGAAAATACAAGATAAAATAGAATAAAGAACCAAAGGCATTGATTTTCACCTTCTACAAACTTTGAAGTTTTGTTCATGTAAATATAATGTATACAAAGATGTTTAGAAGGGATTTAAGGACTGCGTGCTTAGTGTATAAGTCCTTAATACATAATTCCATAATTCTTTAATAGCTAAAACAGAATAAAGAAAAAAATTTTGATAACTACATCTTCAAAAACAAAAATTAAATTCAAAATACTTTTATGGCATTATTTTTAAGGATTATACAAACCTCCTTCAAAAGGAACAGCGTATTTCTTTAAGAACAGGAGATATAGCTGTGACCATCTTCAAACCTAATAAATTTTTACCGTTTTAGATATTTTTTTTGCAAAACAGGATTCTTATTTTTTATGAAAAAAAAATGTACACAAATGAATGTGACCACACAATGTGCTTTTTAATTAGTCCCTTTATCCCCAAATATTATTCATATTTTTTCCAATTGATCTGTTCAATATTGGTAACGAAATTTTAAAACAATCAACCTAATACAACAATGAATCCTGGATAAATCTCTAGCTTTCCCCCAATATATTTTGAATGATGCAATAAACATGCAGGATATTTCAAGTGCTCTTGATCAGGTTAAGTTCCTAATACAAGATAGGTAATGCTCAGGCTGTCTGGTAGATTTATATGATTTCAACAAAGATAGACCTTGTTTATATTGAAGACTACAGCAGCTTACATAAATGCAAGACTATAAAACAATTTAAAAACATACAAGACCTTATGTGGAAATTCTTAATGGAAGTTATGCCTGATATAAATCAGGTCTATACTAAATTATATAAATAAAACTCCAATTTTTAAATCAGATTGGGAACACAAAGTTGTATACTGGTTTAACTAAACTACCTTTATATAGCAGCTAAAGTTAAACAAGTACAAAGTTATATTCGGGTTGTACCTTTGTATTCTTGCACCAAAGCACACAGAAAGCAAAAGTCAAGTAAGCTTGCCTTTGTACCTTTGGTTAGCAAGGCTCATGAGATCCCTGCTCTAATAGTCTTAATTTTCATTTTTAAAAGGCAAAATGCTCTATGTTATGTGAGGTCTGACCAAATACGCGCTCAGAACAGAATACAGATATCTTTTCAGTTTTGAACTAACGTTATCAACAGCTGCATGTTTATACCCAAATAAAATATTAATGTAGTTTATTTACACACGTTGATGTAAGTATGTGTGTATACAAATGCACACACTGTAGCTTGGGATAATCAAAATACCCCCCTTAAGAGAACTATAAATAAAAGCTTTATTTAGGAGAGCAGTATAATTTATCCTCTAAATTTCACATAGTTAGAGGAAATAAAGTGAAAAACAAAGAAATAGAAATGACAAAATCATTTTTCCTGTGATACTTCACAGAAGTAATGAAATGAAGATTTTAAAGGCCAAGAAATTTCCAGTCAGGACAAAAGGCTTTTTAAATCTTGTAAATCTTTTGTTGTGCTTGTGATTACAGGTTGAAATGATTGATTTACCTGTATGACAGTATATCAAATTGTGTGTCACAGTCAAAATTTAAAGCTTGATAGGTCCACAGTACAATTTCAAAATCATTCAAAGAAGCTCAAAATTTAATTAAGGAAAACATTAGACCAATTAAGACTAAATTGTAGTATAAAATATTAAGGTAAAACATGTATTAGTGTGACATTTGCATTTTTATGAAGTATGAATCACAAAGAAATAAAAACTGCTGCTAAATTTCAGTTAAGTCCCTTTTAAAAATCTTGTTTCCATGGCAATGCGGAGAGTAAGTTTTCAGAGGATGTAAGATATAGATTTTTTTATTTTAAAAAAAAGCAACAGTTTCAATGAGAAATAGCAACATCATAGCCTCTTTTCAATTTTCTAATATGCCTGAGAGGCACAGAAAATAAGTCACCAAAACATCAATGCCAGGATGAATGCAGGAGGACAGACCCCTACTTATTCTACTGTTCTGCAGTGTGCTTCTAACTAAGCACATTCACCAGCGTAATTCTACTGCAAACACACTAATTATTAAATAGACAACAGTATTTTTGCAATCTGAAGGCCTAGTAGTGCCCCTTCAATCAGGAAAGCTTAATAATAACACCACTCATTATCAAGATGAGCTGAAATTCCACTACAAAGGCTACCTATGACAAAAGTAACCAAGTGATTCTTCTTTTACATTCCAGATCTAAGAAAAGTTGCTAAAGTCTCTAATGAGTAATCAGGGATTGAGGTTTCTAGGCTACAAAAATCCTGTTGTGGCAAAAAAGGCAGAAACCTAACACCCAAATCAATACTGTATTACTCTCTCCACAGGCAAGAGCTGCTGGGGCAGGAAAATCATGAAAAATTCATAGTGAAGGTGGTCAAGTCATCCATAAGATAAAGAAAATAATGCTATATCTAAAGATCCCTTGAGCAATCGAAGACATTTTATAGATTACACCATGGATAAGTGCTGGTTTGTTTCATCTATGTACCTTAATACTGTTCCTCTTTTATTTCTAACAGTAAATGAGGATGTTTTGGTCTATATTTACTCTTTTTCTTATTTACTTCATTAATTTCTCAGTCTTCGTGCTCTACTGTTGCAATAGCCACCCACAGGAGAATTCTGAGTCATTCCTTCTAATAGAAAAAGTGGGTAACATCTTGGAGGAGTCCTCCATATAAATTCCTTAGGAGAGGTAAGCATGGTTCAGACTAACAGAAAAAGTTAAATGTCCTGCTTCTTTCTGTGACATCACTTCTCTGAAGGGGAACAATCAACAGGCCTTCATCTTTTACAAAGTCTAAACTCTCAAGCATAAAAAAGATACAATTTTATTTCATATAAGAGTAATTTCAGAAGCAAAACAAGTGTTTAAACCACCACATGTGGGAAAGCCAAAGAAAGAAAAATTTGTGCATGATTAGTAACTCAGTTTACATGTGTTCACTCCTCCTGCAGCATGAAATTCGTATCTAAAAAAGCAAGAGTACAAAATCTAAAATGGCGAAGGTCCTCCTGCACAGTATATATTAAATAATAAAAAGGAACTCTGACAATAGCAAGAAATTATAGAAATCTAACTGCCAGATAAAATAACACATTGCCTTCTAAAGCTTCATAAAAATTTCTGAAAATTCTACAAAGATTTATTCCTCCACAATGCACAGAAATCCAAAGCTTTCCAGTAGGATGAGCCGTACACATTCCACACCTGTACAAGATTTAAGCATTCTGTGATTCAAGACACAAGACATTTTGTGGGAAAAGGATATAGTAATGATTAAATCCGTTATGCCAAAACAATGTAAGCAGTGTGAGAAAGACTTTGCATCTCTCTGCCACTAAGGAAAAGAATCAAATTAAGGATGAAAACCACCAGTCCATTTTGCCAATTGTCTGTATGATGCAGTAATAACTCCTGTTCCATATTAGCAATCCCTATCTAGTGAGCTATTTAAGAAATGTTGAAGTTTTTTACTGTATTAAAAAAAATACCATTCACCTGTGAATGTAATTATCCGAGTATATTGACTCTCCAAATAGAAATTAGACTCAATCATCCTCAAATTCTTGGAATAATCTAGAAAACCATGAATACAGGGGCAAGACATTGTCTTAGACTTGAATGTTCTGGACATTTACCTAGAACGTTTAGAAATATCACTGACCTTACTACATAATGCCAATCAAAGACTCAGAAAGCTATACCTTCAATCAGGTGTATTTCCATTTTTTTGTTTTATTTATTTATGACAATTAGGGAAGAATATCAGGTGTTAAAAGGTAGAAAAAAATTAATACGGACATCAGTAGGAAACAGCAAAAAAATATTACGTAGCTAAAGCTGTATAGAATAAGAGATATGGTGTCAGAAATACCTACAACTAGTTCAATCTCTTTACTACCATAGTATCCAAACATATTCATTAGACACGATATGGCAAAGTTTTAAGTCATTTAAAAATCTGGTTCCTTTTTCTAAAGTGGGATGGTCTCTCAACATTAACTTCACATATCAACTGAATAACTTCTGAAAATAAAAACATCTTCTAGATTGTTTATATCCATGCTCTGGTAATGAAAGTGGCTCTGCAAAGTTAGATTAAGCTTCTTAACTTTACATCATCCCCTCTTCTATAGTTAATGACATTCTTACTTTTGAGAAAAACAGAGTATACCATTCCTTGTATTCTCTACATGGAGGACACTATGCATCCACCTTTAGGAATCACCATTAGAATTCCCCTTTAAGTTTCACATTCCCATCAATGAAGCATGACTCCAAGCTTGAATTCTCTGTCTCCAAGTTAGACCACACTGGCTGTTAGAATAAGCAAAAGCAAATTATTAGTTATGGCACTCTCAGCGTATTTACCATCTTAACAGAATGCCAGGTTCTCCTGCTTCTGATTTTTATGATAGATACAGCATATTTTCTTTAGATATACTCTGTAAAAACTGTCTAGTATTTGCTACTCATTACATTTAGTTAGATCATAAAAGCTGGATGTGGGGCCATCTTTGTCTTCCTTGCTTGTGTTGCAATTGCGCCTTGGTTCTTGACACTGCCATCTGCACTATTCTAGTGATTATTATGACTCTCTCAGGATAGATCAGTTATCCCATCAGTCCATGTCAGGATTCAACCAGGCTTGTTTTTTTTCCTCTAAGATGACTCAAATGTGAAGTCAGTAAAAGGCATGTTTAAGACACCCAACATAAAAAAACCAAACCCATACGAAGTAGGAAGATTTTCCATACACAGTTAATAATTAATGTTAGATTTTTCATTACACAATTGTGGCACTAAGCCATCAATACCAGTTATAAGGGAGCCATCAGTATGTGCCTTAATTCTTCAATATTTCTGTTGCTTGTGCCTCACATTACTTGTGTTAAAGCATCTATTGTATTTACAGTTTCTGAGAGAAAAAGTAATTACTGATGGAAGCTCTTCTCCTGAGAGGATCACAGAAGAAAAGTACTGTGCTTATGGGTGGTAACTCCTCTGTGTCTTCTCAGAATGGACACAGGAACATGACTGCAGAGAGCTGGGATCTAAACAGGAACAGAAAGCATCTGTCTCTCCTACCTTCTTTACTGGAGACAATAAAAAGAAAAACAGCATCAAAAATACTTACTTTGAAATGCCTCATAATGCTCAGATATTTGCAGCATATACTACAATTATGCCACTGTCATATATTTTCCATTATCACTGCAGGAAGCTCTGAAGTTTTATGCAGTCTTATTTGAAAGTATATGAGAGAATGTATAGAGACTGGTGCAAGGGAACCTAAGGGCCAATTTTCCAGGATGCTAATAGTACTGAAATCTCACTAAAGTCAATAAAAACTCGGGTTATTTTGCACTTTTCAGAAAATGTTTGAAAATAGTGAGTCCATAACAGGGACCTCATGAAATCTCTTGTGGCACCTGTATTCCCCTAGCAGAGTATGTATCAGTGCAGAAAGCAAAGGGGTGAAATCAGATGCAAGGGAAAACTAAATTATTATTGGCATCATGTAGCATGATCAGGCAGTATTTATTTGGGATATGTGAAAATATCATAGAAGATATGGTTATTATGTATCACCAATATATTGCTGGATGAAAAACAGATTTACCAATGACTGTATTTGAACAGTAGATAAGAATATTTGAGTTTCTTTTTGGATATTACTTTGAACATTCAATGTGTTAAGGTTTTCCCAAATTTAACACCTTAAGATTCAGCAAGTTCAGAAAGCAGCAAAGTTTTCTAGAGATTGACACAAAGTGTCAGGAATGACATTTCTGGGTTTTCCAGTATTTCACTATATATAGATTAATCTTTTCACCTAAGTGAACATACAAAAATGTTACCTAGACAGATGAGAGTACTAGAAAATCTGTATCTTTGTGATACTTCAGTGAGAGGCATGGACAGGGCAGAAGCATTGATTTCTCAGTGTTCTCCATTGCTATTCTGTACTGATGCCTGGGTAAGCTAACTTGTAGCAAGGGAACTTTGTTGCTTCTGGTTCTGACTACCTCATCTAGAAGTTTCTGTTCACATTGCTCAGGTCACAAGTTTCCTGGCTTAACATATTTGCAAGAGTAGCTCAGAAGATTGCCATTATTATTTTAACTTACACACATTTATTATTTATTAGCACTAGCACGGACATTTTTGTGGGAGACATATTTTTTCTTTTTGTTCTTACACTTCTCCCCACAAAACTTTTCTAAAATACTTTATTCTGAGACATTCTTATAATAGCATGCAGATACAAAAATGTAACAGTTCCATTAGAGAAGAATGAATGATTAGGAAAAGGAATACTTTTCCTTTAAATTAAAAAAAATTAATTAAACAAAACCAGTGTGACTTACACAAAAATAAGGATAGTCCCGATGAGTATGTTAAAAACTTTGAATTTGTTCTTGTTAATTACATGCTTCATCTTCAGAAACAGGCAACAATGCAGAATATTTTTATTTCATTTTCCACATATATAGTACATCTTTTAATAAAATGATCCTTGGGTTTAGTAAAATACATTTTACAACCTGATAAGCATTACACTGGAAAGTAAAATGGCTGTATCGTTTACTATGCTCCTATCATTTAATATAATATCTGTAACAGCCTGCATGTTCTCACAATATTCTAACTTTACATTACTACAAAACACAATTTTATAAATTGTAAAGGTCTGTACAAACAGGAATGTATTTTAATACAGAAAACTTGACACTATCACTGCACTTTTCTTCAAAAATATTCATTCCTTTCTTTGACATTTTTTTGGCTTACACACCAGGGTGCCAAACATTTGTGACAGCTTACAATAGAAAAACAATATTGCTTTTAGTTAACAATGTTAGCTATGAATATATATTGACAGCATTTTCACTGCAGATTTGCTGCCAACATAATACAAAGCAAATAGCATTCAATATGTTGGAACACTCAGGGGAATTAAAGAGTTTCAAAAACAAATTTATGGCATTAGGTACTGAATGCTAAATCTAATGAAAATGCAAATTCAGAAGTATCTCCCGCAAACACTTCATGCAAAGGAATGCAGTTTGGCAAAGTGATAAAATTAAGATTGTTTAAGTCAGGAGAAAATTATGTTAAAATGCTTCTGCTTGTTTGGCTTTTTATAAAGCCAGTTTTACCACAAAGATTAATATTTTTCCCAAAGCCTTTCTGCTTTGTTTCCTTAAAGTATATCAGAGAGAGATCATAAAAAAATCCAAATTCCAAATGCTTCCAAATGTTTTGAGGAAATACAAATACATAGGTGTATAATATTAATATTTGTAACTTTACTACTAACCCTATACAACCACAAGCACCACTGCTACCCTGAAAGAACATAAGCCTTGTTTTGCTTCCAAGTCTGTATGTTTATTATTACCTACAGAATAAGCAAAGCAGTGGATAGAAATTATGATTTAAGTCTTATTAAAATACCGTAATGTACAGCAATGTTGTAGTGTCATCTCCCATATATTAAAATATAATTGTTAAACCAAACATTTATTGACAGTACTTCGTAAGTGACATGACATTAATACTTTATAAACCATTTACAAAACAAATGAATGTAGGTTAAAAATACCACACTGCCAAGAAAGCAAAAATTGTTCAGGTTTTGTAGCTGTTGAATATAACTTTACAAATACTTAGATGAACTTGATATTTATTCTCACTCAACTATATGCAGTAGCTCAGCACTGATCTTTAACAATGATTGCCCAACATAAAAATATTATATTTTTTAAAGTCTTACATTTTTAACTGGCACTGGTCATGTGAGTAGAAATTAAACTGATCAATGAAGATCAGCATTTCTTTCCAGTATATTATACCTGTTTTCTTTCTTAATTTTTTTGTATGGGATATTGCTTTTACCTGGTTGTGTCACATATTTTTGGTTCTTACTTTCACATAAGAATGACTATTTTATTTATTGCATTTCTTACATAAAACTCTATGGGTTACTTGTGAACTAAACTGACTATGCAAGTGACCATGACTAGCAGAACTGAGACATGAAAGACAGTATTAATCAAGATGTTTGCAACTGCATGGGCTTTCTTTGTTTTAATTCAAACGGACTGAGCTAAAGTTTCTGGTAACTATTTAGGGAAAAAAAATCTGCTCTGTCAGATACTTGGGTTTTGCTAAGTTCTTTCCAATTAATCTAAGAACATTCTCTTATTCTCCAGTCTCCTAGTAAATGCTCAAAAAAACAGACGTGACTAAGATTTAACAATCTTGATATTTTCTTAGATAGCTATAAAATTATACAGTTCACAAAAACAAACTCTTCATAGGTTACACTCCAGCCTGACTGAATTGTTCAAATATATTTTGTACCTTCCAAATAACAAAGAAGGGAGGGGGGAAGGGAAAAGTGTCTTATTTGTAGAATAATATTTGCATTTAACCACTGAAGTGTAATATTAGTATAATACATAATTATTAAACCCACTACAACATTCAACAATTTATGAATTTCCGGTTTCTTAGAAAGCTGAATGGAACATATTTTAGGCTTAAACTTGGCCATCACACACGGTTTACCATGAGACTCATACTACTTGCATTATAGAACAGCCTAAACTGCAAAATTATACAGTACTTCCCACTATGGTGAGAGAGCCACAACTCTACATTTAGAACTGCAAAGAAAAATCAGGAAATGCAAAGCTTCGCTTTTTGCTAAGCTATGAATTTGAAAACATATTTCCTAGCACATCAAGCACAATATGGACCTGTATGCTATAAGCATCAAACGAGTTAGTTTTTTAAAAGCTGAAAGACTCTTACACTGGTGAAAATGGAGTAAGCACAGTTAATCTGTTAACATCTACTCTGTCTCTTTTCACTGACTGTCAAGGAAATCATATTTTACACTTTTTACAGCATGTGCTTGGAAAGGATTTCCTAGTAATCTACACTAAATCTCACTGAAGGGTGACAACAGAAATCAGCATGTGCCTCTGAAGAATAATCTAGCCAAACATTTACATTTAGAATATTCATTTGTATTTATGCATGAGAAACTCCTGGCAAAAAAAAATTCTCTTCCTGCGTACATACAATCTCTTTATATAGGCTGATTTTTATAGTGATCGGGCTTTAAATCAATAAAATTAATATATATTACTCAAATTAGTTTTGTGATAAAAACAGCTAGAATTCATGTAAAATAACAATTTACCTAGGTAGGTAGCTGTATGGACCTCTGCTTCAAAGAAATTTGTTTGGTCCTTCTGCAGCCATAGGGAAGAGACAACCCACAGGGAACAGTTATTGTAGTTTCATCCTGGCTATTCCAAACCCATGGAATTGCCATTCCACAGGCCTGCCAGGAAGGATATTCCATTTAATCTGGCTATTGCGGCAATTCTAAATCTAACACTGGAGGTACTCAATATCAGTGTCAAATTTCCAAAGGCAAGCATGTCCTACCATGAATCCCACAATACTCTGTAGTCCTTTGATGTTAGGATTAGTTTTGCCCATAAAGTTCACAGATCAGAATATGAACATACAAGAAGATGCAACACAAGCAGCATTCTACTTCCCTGCATCACCCCTAAGTATGATACAGTTTTGCAGTAAATTATGCAAAGGCATATGCAAATCTGCTAGAAGAATCCACACACTTTGTAGGTGATATATTACCTACAAAGATTTTAATATAAGTTTTGTCTGAGGTTTCATGTGAGTTTTCAGAGGGTAATAAGACAATGAACACAACCCCCTTCAAAAAAAATTCTGCTACGCAACTAGAAAATTAAGTGTTCTGCAGAGAACAATCATTTCAAGACCAGGAAAATACAGTCAGATTTGCCATTCCAATAAAAGTCTGTTACAATGTGCAAGGTTAAGGATCTGAATTCATGGACCTCAGTGTTCAGTTGGAGTCTATATATATATATGAAATTGGCAAAAAGGTTGATAAAATTTTCTTCTCAAAGTTGAGAATTATAATAAAGAGGTGATTGTCTGATTTGTTGTCACTTATCTTGGGAAATTATTAGGGCAGAAGGAGACTGATAAACAGAAGCAACAACCCTGCTCAGTGACTGGCTTAGAAAACACAAACGTTTGGGGGCAGATTATTTATATTGCTTACACCAAGCTACTAAAAGCTTCAGAAATATTATCCTTTCAATGATAACATAAACCCTATTCAACCACATACACCAGATTTAGCAGAAACACATCCAGTTGTTTTAAATCTATACTGAATATGTTCCACTGTATATACATCCTTTAGTAAAAATAGTAATAAAAAACTCATTTCTACTTGAAAAACCTTCCAAGTTTCAGCTCCTACATAACATAATGCATATTTAGACTAGCATGTTATTCAGTAAAAGATGTCCAAACAAGATGATTTGATGTTGAAATAGTCATCTCAGAACAGCCAGAGCAATGTAAGGTAAAATAATTGTCAAGTCAATCTCTAGCTTACACTTTATTGCAGAAATAAATTGAACTCTGCTCTAGCTTTTTGACACGTAATTCTGATACTAATGGGTTCAAATCCATTTCTCTTTGCTCTCCTTCCTAACAGGAAGCTTTATGTAATACTGTGTCAGAAATCTACCAGTTACTGGCTAATGTTTCCCTTAAATAAAAAGTCTCTGCCTGTAATAGTATTAACAGCTGCCATCAGTTTACAGTAATGAGCTACAGTTCATCATGGTAATACTACTATGAAAATTAGAAGCTTCCATGGAGCTTCTCAATTCACAAAAAAATTACCAGAGCCATCATGAGCAGTGGTGTAACAGCAGATACTGTCTATCTAAGGTTTACAGGCCAGATCCTAAACTGGTGTAACTGTACTCAATCATTACAATTGTACACGGTTTATTATAGTGTGTTATGTATCTAAAATATAGCAGTTATACTTTGAGGGTCAATATATAAAGCCAGTGTTACCTTTCTTGATTTGTCAAAGCAAAAAATTGCACATTCATTTTACAGAGTATTTCACAGCTCCTTCAATAGAAAGATTAAAATACTTTTTTCTGGAAGAAATACAATGATTTAACTATATATACTGTAATATCTTGTGTTACCTATACAGTGCAAAAGAATCTTCCAGTTTCAATTAATAGTTTCTAAAAAAAAAAGTAGCTATAAACCACAGCTTTTTAATTTTCTTTGCTTAAAAAAATGAAAATGCGTATCTTAATGCTTGATACCTCCAGAATTCTATAAACTAAGCATATTCTTATATGCAGTACAGCAATAGAACAATATATTTAATTGAGATTAGGATGGGATTTTCTCAGGCATTTAACATTACAGGAACTTTTCTCTCTCTGAAATCAATGGGAGACATACTATCTCATTCTACTGTAAAACATACAAATGTTATTTTCAGATCCTAATGGCAAAAAATAAATAAAAAACTTTTTGTACTGAACTAAATTTGATGGGGCATTGTATATCTGGGTTTTATGGAAAATATCCTTACCTACCTTTCAAAATTACTGGTAAATATAGGGCATACCCAGTTTATTTAAAGCTTCTCTAGGCAGAGGTGAGAGGAATGTAGAAGAGGAAAGAAACTAAGTAGACTAAAATTCACCAACCTGGATAAACAGTATGAGCAATGGGAAATACGAAATTCATAAAACCACAAATCAAGTAAGCAGATAAAAATTATTCACTATTTCTCATAACACAAAAAATATATTAAATATTAACCCAGCATATTTTAAAAAGAGAAAAGTACTTTTTATACAAATTGCATAATTAAGCTGCAGAACTCAGTGCTCCAAGGTCACAATGAGTATGATCAGATTAGACAAGGATGATATAATTCACAGAGTCCACCTATGCCTGTTAAAAACAATCTGGAGGCAACTACTACAATCAACCTGGCAACTACTACAATGAATCTGGTGACTTCTGACAGCCTGTAGCGAATTTAGACTGGTGGGAACTCACAATTCTGTGGTGCTGCAACGTGCAGTATGTGAGGAACAACTGTCAGGCTGGCGTGCAGGGCCCCAGGGTTTTCCTGTAACTTGCACAGCATGCATAGGTCATTTTTGCCTATACCACTGACACAGGAACTGAAAGTAAGGATTATTCTATACTTTCCTAGTTATTACTGATATTTTTTTTAAGTATCAGCTACTGGCCCTTGTCCAGATTAGGATACGACTAGGCAGCTCCTTAATCTGACCTTCTGTGATACCCCTTTATTTTACAATAAAGCCAAAACCAAGACAATGCCATAAGTGAGAAGGCAGACTCAAATAAAGTGGTTGTTGATGACAGAATGGGAAAAGCAGATGGGAATCTGAGATCCAGTGAGTCACAGTAAGAATGACAGTGGATTGTTTTTTCACCATCTTTTCATTACCAGACTAGTCTGCTTCAGTGTCACAGGTAGTTCCACTTCCGTGTTCCACAGCAACTGGCTATCTCCTGGAATAAACAGTATTGACACTAGATGCTTTGGAACAAGGTAAATTTCCATTTTTTATGGAGGCGGATTATTTCAGTCAAGAGTTACTCATGATTCTGTTGGACAACCCAAGCACAATATGATTTGGACTCATAAGCCCTGAGTTAGTTTTCGGTGTCCGAGAAACTTGCTGAACAATGTGCTGGGATTAAAAATTAGTTGCAAAATGGTAAACACCAGAATGAATCCACACTGCTTGAGGTTTCTTAAATGTGCAAACTATTCGAAGCAGCACAATAATCCTACATCTTTGTGGCACTTGATGTCCAATTATGACAGTTACAGGCACTCAAGATCAATGAAAGACTTCCCACTCTTCACAGCTTCTCTGCTCCATCTAACAGTTTCCACAGAAGCAAAGTGGAAGGCTCTTATTGCCTATAATATAGTACAACACTAACTTTCAGGAAATGGTTTATCCTCTCAATATTAAATTTCCTATTTTCTATTTCTCATTTTCACCATCAAAATTCAAGTTTTCTCTGCTTTTTCTTTCACTTATTGTAAGGTATCAGATATATAAAGACTCTGTGCACAGTGACTCAATATTGGGTTTACACATTAAAACCACAGGCAGCATACAACAATAATGAAGGAAAAGCATTACAAGATCTAGCACTCTAGTTCTTCCACCAACAGTTAATAGCAAAATAGGGGATTACTGGAGCCATATGCTTAATAGACTCAACCAGAATCAGCAGACAGGATACTGGCTTCTTCACTGATCTTTCCCAACTAATTTCAAACTAATCACCTCTCACGGAGTACCACAATGATTTCATTCTTAGACTTCCTCAGTGGCAAGAAAAAAAACAACTTTCTACAATTCTTCAGTATTAGCTTCTCTTTTTCTGCCCTGTCACGTAAAGGGCAAATGGTTTCCCTCCCCCAGTAACATGAATTAACCTATGTGTATTTCAGCTTGTTTTTATCTTCAGGTTCCAACAATTTCTGCATAGTATCTGAACCTGCCATGGCTCAAATACAGATTAGTCTGTGTAAGAAAGATTAAAAAAATCTAAAAGCAGGGAAGTTCAAAACATTTCATCTTCATCTCTTCAACGTAAATATTTTTCTTTTACTTTAGTTCTATGCTTCCACATTCTGATGTAAATTTTCAGCTACAAATGCAGAATTAAACGAAATTTGCATGGAAGAAATTTAAAACTGGAACTAAAAAAGGGGGTATTTAATCATAAATAAAGTTTTTAAATTGAAAGAAAAGTAAGCATGTCACATCACTGACATCAAGATCATCATAGTACTGATTTTGTTTATAGCATTTATAATGTATTTTTGACATTTTGAGTGACAGATGCCACCATAATAGGAAATTAAACACACCTGGCCATTAGTTTCCTCCTAGCAAAAGCCAGCGTTAAAACTGAAACATACAGTATGTATGTAATAATTACCACACACTGACATCTAAAATGTTCTTAGAGACACCTGGAACACAAGAAGTTTATGAATTTAACACTGTCTTGCCAAGAGAGAATATTTCATCAGGACAATTGTTTTGCTAAAGCTGAATATTGTCTATGTTTACTAACCTGTCTGTATTCATTACTTTTTAAAGGATGATACATGTCATGACAGCTTTGGATAATTTCATGGAGATGCACACTATATTGCACTTACCAAAGCTTCACATGCACCCTCAATCTATTCCAAGCACAACTGAATTATTGATCCAAAATAAAATTATATGTACTTGAAAGGATTCCAACTTGGAAGAATCATCATTTATAAATCTAATTTTATGCATGACCAATATAGGCACAAGTTTCCAAAATGGCAAAATTATTTTTCTTCAAAACTGCAGTATGTTCAATTGATTTTTCTTTTTTTAAATGTTGAGATGAACATGCAATCTATTTTAAATGTCATCACTTTGTTTTTTATTTAATTAACATTTCATATGGCTTCCTCAGTAAATAAATAATTACTTCAATCACTATACATATCATCTAACCCTATGCCTTTTTGACTCTACAATAAAATTGCGTCACTTTTCAACACAGAGATCAGTGAAACTACTTTTAAAACGTTCAAAGGCTCCTTTGAAATAATCCATTACGGATTTTAATACAAGTTGCAGAAAATTCAAGCCTTTCCCTTATTAAAAGTAATAGATCCATATTACCACATGGTACGGTATCATAAGATCTTACAAACTTTGCATGATGAATCTGGATCCACTGTTCTTCCCTATTTTTTTTAAGTCGAATGGCATGTGATATGTAAAAAATAGTCTCCTTAACCTGTAGTAACCGCAGTTAATTAAAAGGTACTGTCCAAATACACGCAACTCTCTCTCATGTTTTCAATGAAGACAGATATATATGTATGCATCTATGTATCTATAATATACACATATACACTCAAATATAGCTTTAAGGAATTTGGCCAGTGCATTGTATGCAGTGCAACATTGTAGTACACTGTGATGCCATCAAAATAAAGCCTAACAGAAATCCAGATTTTTGCTGCTTCTAGATTCTGAAGCATACATCCCAAAGAATGCAAATACGTAACTCCCATTTTGCCTCAACTGTTGTCGTTTGCTAGTAAATACCAGAGAATCTTCAGTGAAAGCATTCTCTAATTCAGACTAAATTTATTCACTTGCATAAGAAACTGATTTTCCCTGACAAAAACGTTTCAAGAGAGGTTCCATTCCTTTTTAATCTTGCTTAGAAAAAAACTATAATTTCAACACTTCTGCACTATATGTCTTTCTCCAAGGCAAAATAAAACAGTGAATGATAATGACTGATAAACCCAGCGGCATTAGATGAATGTCAAAATTTAAATCTTGACCAAGTTCACCCACAAGAAATGAACCACTATTCAGTAGGTAACAATATAGGAAAAACATCACTGACATGAAATAAATAAAAATTTCATACTGATCAAACTAAATCAATACTAAAATTACAGTAAGCAGTGAATTAGAGGTTGTAACAGTGATGCTACTTACAGTTTCATCTTAAAGTCAAAATGGCCATGTGAGCTGGAAATATGGGATGACAAAAAACATTCAACCCTTTATGGCTTTGGGGGAATGGCCCAAGGGTTTTCAAGTCACAGATGCAAATTCAGATGTCATTATTGACTGAGGGACCCCAATTTCAAACACATGAGCTAGCAAAGAACACATACAAACATGGACTTGAAAGAGGAGCTGAGAGCCTTCATCACTGAGCGTTAACAAGGAAACTAAAATTAGAAAGAAGCTTCAACAACTCAAATCTCAAAGCATTCTAGTCTTAAGACACATTTGATTTTTAGTAATGAAGATGCTTTTTTCCTGCTAAAAAAAATTAAACTACCCACCCATAAAACTTTGTAAGAAATTTAAATATAAATATTTCATTTTCTTTGGTAGTAGATTAACCCAGCAGCAGAGATAAATTTAAAACTCACCCATTCTGGTACATTCTTGCATTTATATTACCCTATGGTTTTTTGCATGAAGTTTTTCTTTTATGTCTACATCCATGTTTTACATTATTGGCAGTAACAGAAATAAAACTGCCACAAAGTTTCATACAAAACTGAATCTCATTTTAATTACTATTTGATAAGCACATAAAAAGAGAGGAAATTAATTAGGCAAGTATGTACATTTTCTATAAATAACAAATTTAATACAGTGTACCTTTTTGTACAACACTATAGTATGCTAGATACTAAGCTTCTTTTAAAAGCTAACCAAAATCCTTCTTTAAAAACAGATTTATAAGGGCAATATAAATTTAAAGCTTATCTTTCAGTACCACAACCTTATGCTTTAAACATTCTGATTTGGAACCAAACAATATCATACCACTCTTAATCTGAGACCCAATAAGATTCTGCTGTGTTACACTGCAATGGTTCTATGGAGTACTAAATCAGTCCAATATAAGCATACTTAGTAATTAAGTTCTTATATAAATTATAGTCAGATATGTCAATGAAACTAAGACGATGGCTTTGTTCAGATTGCTTATTAGTAAATAAACCATAAACTTCCAAAAATATATCATCTTCCAAATTTCAAATTTCTAAATTTTTATAATTAAATGTGCTTTAGTAGGCTGCTTCAGGAACCTTTACCTTTAACCTCATAAAATCAAATTATTTTCAAGTATCAGATGTGAGGTAACAAAACAAATGTATACGAGAAAACAAAACTGGTACATTAAAAACAACTGCGTTTTGTCTACCTGTGTAAAGGGTGAATAAAATACCCAAATACAGGAAGAGATACAGATCTATTTCTAGCACACTACATAAGAAGAGCACATAAAGATGGGTAACAGCTGGAGATGCCCTAAACAGGCAAAATTCAAATAATCTAGTGATTCTCCTTGTAAATTGTTATAAAGATCTATTTAGAGAGATTACAGGAGCTGACCAGAAGAGGATTAATAAATTATTAATGCAAACTATTCAACAATGAATGACTTCTGCCTAATTTAGTAAGAAGGTATATGTAATGAAATACACCACAGAAAATATGTATTTCAGATTGGTTAGGAAATGTTGCATGTCATAAAATGCTTCATAGAAATCTTCAAAATTTCAGAACTGTACTCCTTCATAAAAACATATGTACTTTTATACATGCATTTTCCAAAGCTAGGTAAATGCAATATAGCCTTTAATGCACAGTAAAGAAAATACCTGTCTTCTAAAATGAGAAACTATAAGATGCTATAATGCATCCTGATACCAGTAACTTAAATCACCAAATGACATTAGAGTGAAGAAAGTTCGAGAAGAAAGAAGTAAAAAGGCAGCCTGTTTCCAACTTTAGACTGCTTTTGATGTTATCCTTACTCCATCTTTGGAGGCAGCTTCTGCAGGAATTAACTGCACAAAATGAGTTCTTAGGCCAGAAAAAGAGGTTGAGGTACTTCAAATCATGCCTGGTTTGCTTTTCTTCCCCCCTACGTCTCCAAGATGTATCAATAGGTATAATGAAAGACATCTCCCTATACACATATTATTCATATCTTTAAACAATCACAGCTGTAAGGTCACAAAGAAGGCGTAGTCCACTGAGGATTATCGGGCTATTTTAGGACAGTAGTAAGAGGTCTGAACAAACTATAAAATCCAATCCAGATAATAAACAGTTCCTGAAAACCTAACCAATTAAAGACAGAGATTTTACAGCCTCTTTTATTTTACAAAACAGTGTAGGACAAAAAAAAACCTACTCTATAATGAGAGCTCCATGCATTCACAGTAATGTCCAGCTGTGATATTATCTGTCTTACTTTGGCATCCCGTTTAAATTTCTGAAGACAACTAGGCTATCCTTTTCTCCTAATTCATACATATACATAACAAAAAACTACCAAAAATCTAGAGTCAAAATTCTAGCCTCAGTCCAACTGTAACTGAAGTAACAGAGAGAATGCCTTTAAAGTAAATAACATTTGTTCTTTGATTTTAACCTCAGTTTGGATTGATTTATTAACTGTAATTGGTGATCAAATCCTAGCTGCCAAATATCTATTCTCTTCTATCCTTGGTATATTTTGTCACTACCTTTGTGATGAAGAACTCCAAATGTGTTTATCAACACTTGCAGAACAAAATTTGGCACTATTAGGAAACCCCTTCTGTTGGAAATTCTTTTTTTAATCTCAGTGAAAATACCATTTACGAACATGATTCATCAGACAGCAGAGTTGTTCAGGGTACATATACATACAGAATATAACACGCGGCCTAGATGTGCATTACTTATTGGTATAATATGGTTGCTGTTCTTTAGAGTAATTAAAATCCTCACAGATATTTTTAATCCTTTCATCACTTTGTTGTTTTCAACTCCTATCTTTTCTCAGATTCCTCAAAAGTAAATTTTCCAGGACAGAGATCATCTTTTTCTAGTGTGGCTACAGTATGTGGAACAGTAAGCATCATCTACTTGAGCAGAATTTCAGGCTATGGCCCCCAAGAGAAATAATTATTCACCTGTAAAATCCTCCAGTATTGGTATACTATTTACACAATTTATCACATGCACACACATTTCTTTTTTTCCCTCCAGATCTCAAATGATTCACTGTTGCTACTAACACCTTTAAAGACATTCCAGCTCAGAAGTAATCATGCACCTGAAGCACTGTCTATTTAAAATACTTGAAATGCAATCTGGAGATGACATTTGTTCATCCAATTTCCAGTTCCACAGAGAAGAAATTTAGCAAAATTGCAGATGTTTTGTAAGGGCCATGGTTGAAGTTAATAGGAAACAAACTCTGCCCAACAGATAGCATTATCCAGAAATAGCAGCCTGTGACACGTATATAATTAGAGAAATTGGAGGCTTTGCCCATGAGACCATGTGTTCCACAGCAAATCCTATTTCCTTCATTCTCCCTTTCATGGTTATTGCAAGGGTAATCATTGTGTGATTATAGTCCTTTACATGTAATATATCAGTTTCTTTTTGTTTTTTCCAATATTGGTGTTAATTAAATTCACTGAACAAATGATAAAAAAGTCCACAGCTCAGATCTTATCAGACCAACTGACTTACAAGTCAAACCATAGAAGGAGACCAAAAGACCAAATTTTACATCTCACAGGTATCTTATATGATGGTTCTTTTTTCCCATAAATATAAGCCATTAGCTATTTCTTTTGATTTTTTTCCTTGTTAAAAAGTATAAAATAAAACTGACAACATAAAATGCCTGATGTAGAAGTCCAAGTCATAAGGAGGAAGTTAATTTACCAACTACAAAGTAAAAAAAAAAAAGTCTACTGGTTCTACTGTAACATAGGGATATGAACATAAAAAAACCCAAGTTTATCGTAAAATTCTAAAAATAATTCTGAAAAGATTAGGGCTCTCACTGCTTTGCTACAGAACTTGGCTTACTACCTGCGCTTGTTACTGAAGCACAACGGAAACCGAAGACATATGTAACAGGAGGGAGGAAGGAAGCAATCAGTCTGAAAAAGACTTATGTATGATAGTGAAAAACAAATTAGGTATAAGTTTCCATAGTGATACAGCAACAAAAGGCTGCTGCAATTTTCAGCTGTCTATACTGAGACAGCAAGAGAGCAAAGGGACTAGAGTCTCTCCTCTGTAAGTTGGGATGTTAGCGTACTCACAATTGTCCATTTAATTTTAGTTCCACACTACAAAGAAAATATTGAAGGAATTGGAAGAAGAATAATTATAAAAACAAGATGTTCTGCAAGAAGCAAAACTACGAAGTGCTATGGATTTGGATTTCACGGTTGGATTGTCCAGTATCTTAAAAATGCAAATGCCAATGAGTACTTTCCCCTATGCATCTCCTCTGTGGATTCTCTGATGTTTAATAAGAAATGATCTCGTACTATAGCCTGTCTGCCAGAGGGAACACTAATGGGTCTCTTGCCCATCTGGCAGCCTGCTTTCCCGAAACTTACACAAATTCCTGTCCAGTGGTGTTGAAACTGGCCAAGAGTTAAGAAACTATTGAGGGAGAAAGGAGAGGAGAAAGATCAGCAACCACACAAAAAAGTAGGATACCAAGTAGACAGTGTGATCATATAAGCTTTGTTTCCCTGGGAAACTAGGCTAATTATCAAAGGGCTGGAAAGATTCACTTACGATGAAAGTCCAAAGGCCCTAAAGCAGAAAAATACTTAAACACTTAAAGGTAAAGTGCTCTATTGGATATAGAGTTGAAAGAACCAAACATGATAGCTGGGTTGAGACACAAATGATGAGGAATGTTATAATTTACAGAAATATAAATGTTAGCCAAGGATGATGAGGATTTATTTGTACCAAGAGGAGCTATTACTAAGCAGAATTGCAACTAGGAATAGTAGGATTAAATAAAGGAAAGTTTTAGGCTAAAAATCAAGCAACACTGTAAGTGAGATGAGTCTATAGTACTGTTTTGAGATGTAAGAAGTGGAAGCTCCCTGGCTTAAGAAAATTAAAAGTGGAATGTAAAAAACCCATTCTCTACGGAATAATGCATGGACAGTGAGATTGGCAGGAATGTCTAATCAGTATTTCTTTTCATCTATCACTAGATTAGTAACACAAAATACTGCACTAAACATATGGTAAAAACTACACTATTATCCAGTAGCAGAACTGAAACCTAAATCAGAAATACACAGTACAATTATGTGTTCCTAGTATTTGTATGACTGTTTTTTACACTGTGTCTTTTTTGTTTACTTTTTTACCCATTTGTCCACTGTTGGGTATAAATGATTGGTCTGATGCAACAGGAGAAAAAGAGAATGGATTTCTTGTTTTCTCATTATACTATTGAAATAAATTTCTTTGAAATAAAGGCTTTAGTGTGAAATGTCAAGCAAAACTGGAGATATTCTTAAGAAAAGAAAAACAACATATTTTCAAATCTAAGTACATAAATTTGTTTAAGAATTTGAAGCTGAAGGAAGAGGAAGATGAGAAGGAAATGTAATATAGACAATACCCAAAACTATTAAAAGTAGCTACTCCTTTTCAGTCCTCTAAAGGCCTGTTCTAAAAGATGTTCAGTCATCTAAAAGCCTGAAACCAGACCTAGGATATATAAATGCATAGATCTGCCCTCCTCCCACATCACCTATACAATATATCCAAAATAAAAATATTATACATACAATTATTTATACCGAGTTATTAAAATATCAACTTTTACACATCAAGTGATCAAAGTTACTTGTGTATTACTGCAACATTTTTAAGCAATACTGAATGGAATGGGGTTTTGTTATTATTTTCTAGTAAAACATAGAAGAAAATAATCAAAATGCACAAACCAGATTACACAGTATGTTTGATGTAGCAATTTCTAACATTCATTTAATATAGCTGAGCTACAATGACTAATACTGCCCATGTCCGCTAGTACAAAGACCTAAATAAGGTTCCAGACTAGATTATGTTCATGCTGGTCTCCTTTTAACGGAAATTGGAGAGATGAAAAAAAGATTATAGGAACACACATTATAAAAACAGACCTCACAAGTCAAACTTAATAGTGAAACCATTCTCTTTCATGTAGACAACCATGAAAACAAATATCCTGTAAGCACTAGATATATATTGTATCGTTCTATCAGATCTCTTCGCCTCCTTGAGACAGATTCCCATTCATCTCATGACTATATAATTTGATCATAGTTGAGTAAGGCACAGCAGGGGAAAGGGTCTGTTTGATAAAGTATTAGGCTCCAGAAAGATAGATAAACAATTTCATGATTTCTAGTTGTAACAGGAATGGTACAGTGGTGGATATTGAGATATTAGTCTCGTAGGAATACAAATAACAAGCTTCTGCAGTTTTTTCCTCTTACTAAGTATGTTTTCTCTCCATTAGGTGAAAATGACAGTTTGATTATGATAAACTAAAACAGAAAGCCAGAATAAAATGCAAGGTGCATATGAAAATGAAAGTTATTACGTAACTTTTTTTTCTTAGTATAAGACAAGCAAAAAATAGAGCAAGGAACTTTCTTTCTCATGGGGCATTTTTACTCAAAGAAACATTATTTAAAAGTATGTGAAACAGTTGCCTATCAAGTTGTTTCACATTTAAACCTCCTCTTTCACAGGGGACACATTGGCAGGCAACTCCTCACCTACTACAAATCACTTGAGTAACACCTGTTTGCAGCACTACCTTTGTTCTACATGTATTAAATGAAGACTGGAGTGGTAATATTTGAACAGCTATGATGGACTTTTTTTCATGTATTAGCACATATATTTATTTTTTTATATAGTAAAACAAATATATAGCAGCCATTACTAATACAGCTCCTGTTAGGTGGCAAATATTATAATATCTTTATATTATACTAACTTGCTGTCTTGGATAGCTGAACAACAGGGTGATATTCAGTCATGCTGACACCTGCTTTTACTTGTAAAATTTCAAAGAACAAAAAAAATCTTTTACAGCAAATTTTTAGTTAAAAACCCTGGATATCATCTTTTTTGTTTATGAAAATATATTCTGGAGTAAGCAATTTTTAAACCTATCATACTATCTAATTTAGTCTTACTTACCTGTGATTCTTTTACATTTTCAACAGTGAAGTTGAACCAAACTCGAAACCGTGGGTTACATGTATCTGGTCTAATGAACAGGTCATACTCAAACTGTGTGATGTGGTCCACTCGTCCAAGGTTACCTACCAGGAACACATGAAAAAGAATGCATTTTAATGAACAGCTGGTAAAGTTTCCAGGAACTACACTGGGGAAAGTTTTAAAAACTTCTACCTCTGTTAGTTAAAATATATAATAAGCCTTATAACAGTTCAGAATTATTTTTAATAGACTTAATAACAGTCACAAAATAAATTACCTACCAGTAAGCTACATGCATCAAAATACATCAAAAAGAAGACAACATGGATTTTTGTTATTCAATTAAACTGACTTACTGTATTCTCTCATCTGAGTATTCCAGTTAAGCATCCTAATATCCTTTTCATTGCTTCCCTTTTGTTTTTTCACTTTTCTAATAACGTCTCTCTACCTCTTCTATCCCCCACCTGTATAGATTTCTCTCTTCCCATTTGCTGCTCATGTTCAAGCACCTCTACAATTAAAGAGTCAATAGATTTCCACCTGGCCCCCCTGGCTGGCACTCTGAGCACCCCTCTCTCCCCACAGATGGGCCAGCCTTCACCTCCCTTGTGATTCAAAAGCTATCTCAATACTTGTCCTTTACTATTTGCAGCCACTATCACCTCTTCAAAAAACACAAGGCTGTCAGATTTTGCCTCAGTTTTTTTCCTGGAGAATTTCATGGAATAATATTTTTAAATATAGTCAGAGCTACATTGTCCCCTATGGCATTATTCAGCAAACAATCACAGTGGCTATAGATATGAAGTTCAGCACTGGGAGAACTTGCTAAGTGCTTTTAAATTGCTAAATTGTCATTTTTCCTTTGAAGTGTGCCAAGATTTTTAAAGACAAGGTTTAGACTGCCCATTTCATTTATATGCTACAAAAATAAGACTACACATTTTCCTGATCTGATCCAAACCCCATCTCATCAGGTCTTGTAAGACAGGGCCACACTTTACCTCACAGGCTAAATTATACTTTCTAAAAAAAAAAAAATAGCACTGCAAACCTGGTTTCATGGCTTCAGATATTTTTTTGGCCTTAGATATATATTTCTGAGTTGGATATATACTGTTGGGTTCAAATAGTTATTTCTAATGCTATTTGAGCTAAACAACTCCGTCAGCAAGTTCCATTCCAGTCAGTACAACTGTTACCGGTAACATGCTACGCAGGGTGTGCACAAGCAGCAAAATTTGGCTGATCTGCTGTTCTGGGTCGGAAAAGCAGCAGGAAAAAAAATTCTGAACTCTGTTCATCAATATATTTCTTCCTTTTCCCAAATTGTTTCTGGCTTTCCTAATTGAACTTTTTTAATCTTCTCTATTTTAAATGTTATCCTCTACTTTCCTACCCACATTCCTCTTTTCAGAAGAAAATTCTCTTCACCGAATCCCTCTGCAGAAAACCACTTCATGCTAGCAATCTGTTCCTAAACACTTGCCTGAAGGACACATTTGGCATATGAAATATTTGAAAAAAAATTAAAAAAACAGCAATATTGTACAGCTAGAATACCTTTGCCAAGTATAAATAATGTCATCTGCTGTAGGGGCGCAGGTGCCGGCAGCGGGGCGCAGGGCTGAGCTCTCTGAGGAGAAGCTGGGCTGCCCCAGGCCGGTCACAACCGGTTCCAGCCGCCTCCGCAGCAGCCGGGGCCCCACCCAGCCCCTCAGCCGAGGCGGTGGCGCCTCCTTAGCAGAAATGCTTTAAGGGCGGGAAAAAGCACCACACATACAGGGAGTGAGGGAGTCTGAGGAGAACCGGGGTTCAAGGAGGCAGGAAGGCTGCGCTGCAGGGCAGGGCACAGACCTCCTGTGTCCTGCAGGGAGGCAGGAGCAGGTGAATATGCCTTGAAGGCCCAGTGGCTGTGGAGAAGCCATGCTGGAGCAGATTCCTCTGACAGGAA
The DNA here is from genome assembly GCF_023638135.1 of Falco biarmicus. NCBI lineage: Eukaryota > Metazoa > Chordata > Aves > Falconiformes > Falconidae > Falco > Falco biarmicus. The sequence goes on along the minus strand of NC_079298.1, from coordinate 10,669,196 downwards.
TGTAGGAAGGGCCAAGCCTGGAGCAGAGGAACAGCAGAGAGGAACTCTGGGGACTGACCGCAGACCCCATCCCACTGCACTGCTCCTTGTGGGAGAAGCGGAGTTGATCCTGGGAAACAAGGAAGGGTGGGGGAAGGTGTTTTAATTTCTCTTTGTTTCTTAATATCCAAACCTATTTTAACTGGCAATAAATTAGTTTTCCCCCAGTCGAGTCTGTTTTGCCAGTGATGGCAACTGGTGAGCTATCTCCCTGTCTTTACCTTGACCCATGAGCTTTTGCATCTTGTTTTCTCCCCCTGTCCTGGTTGAGGAGGGTGAGAGAACAGCTGGGTGGGCACACAGCATCCAACCAAGGTCAGCCCACCAGATCTGCCTGACTTAATCTGAAGTCCCTTACACATCTAAGTGCGCTTTCTGCCACAGGGGTCAGACCCATCACTGTTATTCACAACAACAGAACTCAAATCTTAATGTAAACTACTATTTTCTACAGATTATTATCCAAAGTAAGTAAGAATGGTAAAATTAAGCTATTGCATTGTAATACCTTTAATTAAAGGACTTTTTTACTGTGTTTTTCATTAAACATCATGCACATATAACATTGTAGGGGAAACAATATCCCTCATGTATTTCAGAATTTAGGTGGTCCAAGCTGTTCAGCTGCCCAGGCTGGATTCCAGTTGCCTCACAGGTCAGTTTAAGCTCCCTCTGCAGAGCTAAATGTGTGGAAGCCCAGAGTCATTTCAGCCTGAGCTGGGCATGTGATGCTGGTGGATTTTCTAAGAGCAAGGCAGCAAGCTGAACGAACACAGACTGTGGACTAGGTCCAGCTTGTAAACTACTATGTATACATGCCTCGCAATGATCTCAGCAATTCCAGATATAGATTATCTGCAGCACAGAGCAGAGGTGCAAATTTTGGTCAAATTACTTCCAAAGAAGGACACAGAAGCAATTAAATTTGTATTTTAAGTTCAAAGATCATTAAGAAGTTGTACTGCAAAACACAGGAAACAAAAATATTAAGTGAATAAATAAAAACAGAGCAAAATGAGACCTTGGTTTCCGACCTATTGCAAATTTCAGCTTCTGTTTCACCATCAGACTGATCTGAACTGTATGGGGGACAGATGGCCCACTCAGAACTACTTTACAGAGTCCATAGGATACCTAAACTAGCACTGGAGAATCGTACAGATGTCAATGAAATCACTGATGGTGAAGAACAGTAATGCTGGAACTACTCCAGGCCAATCTGCTCTGGAAAACCTACATAACTGTCCCAAAAACAGCAGAACCTTTAACAATTTAATCATTGTTTGCATAGTTCCCTGGAACTCCCAACACTGTTTTCCTCTTTATCTCCAATACTTGAATACTCACAACCCTCTTAATGCATTTTTTCCTTTTGTGAATTTTATCTCACTTTATTACTTTTTGCCTAAAGAACTGCCTCTTCCTGGGCTCTTTCATAGTGCACACCAGCTACCAGAGTCACCTGCAGCCATTTGCAGCTCAGTATCATTTGTACATTTCATTAGTGCACTATTTCTTCTCTGTCTTCCAGATGCTAAATAGGCTGGACTGAACACTAATGCCTTCGGTAACCAATTCAACAAGTTCCTCGTGCGTAATAGACTATTGTTTGTAATATCACAGCCTTTGCTCACAATCTGTCAGCCTAATTTCAACCCACATAGCAATGTCATTAAACAAGACGGCAGTTTTGTTACAAGGAAGCCTAGAACTGTAAGAACAAAACACTTCCTTGCTTTAAGAGACACTTTGCAGAAAGCTGGCAATATCACTGAAAAACATTTTTTGGTGTCCAAGACAGGATATAAGCTTCCCAACATTAATCTCATAAACAAAGTTAACAATTTTACGTACTGCCTTCACACTGCTGAAATCATGGGAAATAGATGTATTCTAATGAGTGAGAATTATATTCCAATACCACAAGTAACACAGTGAAACGCATTAGAAACTATGAAACAGGAATTAAAACATTGATTACACTATTTGATTTCAACATTATACCATTTTAATATTTTAACATTGAAAATAATTTTTTTTTCTTAAGTGCAAACAACTTCTAAACCGCTTTAATTTTTTAATAGCTCTATAAGGTTCCTTAAAATGTCTCTCTTTTTTTTTTTTTTTTTTTGTTAAATGCATAGCAAGAGAGAAAACTGTTTAATGAATGGTTACACAGTAAGTTCCTCCTATGTTACTGCAATCTCTCTGCAATTACACAATACATATGCTCTGCTTTGCAGTACCTGACGTGGATAGTTTACGTGCTGAAATGATGATAAATTTAAGAGAAAGCTAGATAGCACCAATTTTGTGTAATGTACCTACCAATAGTTTTCTGTTTTGATACAACTACTCTAAGACCCTTCCTGTGCACAGTGTTTATTCTGTGTAAATTGCTAGTCCGGTAATTTGTGATATCAGTAAGAGAGTCTATTCCTAACCATATTGCTTAAATACGTTCTTTTAAAATCAAAGAAAAAAGTCTCACACTACTACAACACCACCTTTTCTTTGCTTTACTTTGGGTTCATGCCCACATGAAATCATCACCCCTCCATTCAATCAATACAGAAGTTTTATCTGTGAGACTATGCAACATTTTATAAAGCATCATCACTCCATAATTTGTGAGTAGCATTATACTTTGGGGGTTAACATTATAAAACATAAGATATTAGTAATGTTATTTAAGGTACATATAAAATTAATTAACTGATGAAGTAATGTAATCTGCAAGGGAAAAAAGTCCAACAGCATTATGAGCAGTTAAGATCTGAACTTATCGGCATTCTAAGACATTTCTTGTTTAATGTATTTTTATATATATTATTATTGGGTTATATATATAATATACATTATATATTATATTATTGGGTTGTCATCTGGTTGTCCAATGGCTTTCTGACAATATCTTAAAATTAAAATAAGCAATTTATTAGAGTAGCCAGCACTTTATACAACATCATGGATTTTTTTCTCCTATGCACTCTGAAATTAGTTGAAGGGGTTTTTTCTATTATAATTTTACTTCACAGAAATACTGGCACAGATTTTTTTGAACTGATGGGAAGATGTGAACAAATCAAATTCCCAAATGTCTATAAACTGGCTTTTACTCAGCCTTGGGGTTTGTTTTAAGACATGCTCAATTTTCAGTCACAGTTCTGTTCAATACTCCTAGCATACTGAGAAAAGAAGAGTCATTTTTCTTTAATCATGCAAGCTTAAATTCTTAATTATATTTAGTTAAATTGCTTCACAGAGTAATGTTTAGTGCAGTACTTTCAAAATGTGAATAGTGAAAGGGGTCAATAGCATGTTTCAAGTTTCTTTAAAAGTCAGAAAAAAGCCCGATATTACTATTTTATTAATCACGCAACATACACTTAGTCCTCATAAAATATTAACATATATTGCTTCCTACATCAATAAGTGTACTTTACACAAATAAAGAAAACCTGCTTAAGAAAATGCTAGCTAAACTTACAATACATTCTAACAGTTATCATAAAAATACTAGAAAAGAAAATATAGATATGTTAAGCAATCCTAAAATCTTCTTAAACCACACATTGTGCTTTCCTACAGAGAATTTTAAGATGAAAAATAGACCTTGAGGGTCTTAGACAAGCCTGAGGCAATATAAAGAAAAAGGTCAAACACTCTGCTAAAAAGGACCGTTATCTTCAGAACAACAACTTATCAGCCAGCTTGCAGCCCTGCTTATTTACAGTTATTGGTCCCAGAGGAAGTGCACTTCAGCGCAGGGCACGATTACTTTGTAATGAGTTTGCCAGAAATGGTAAAGGAAACTAATTTGTAACAATGTGCTGTTCCCTGCACATGAACTTTCTCAGACACTTTTTTTGTCCAGCAATGAATAACTAACTTCAGCCTCCCTAATAAGCAGTGAAAACACAAGTGCACTAAAAACGACTGAGTTGCAAGCATAAATGTGCTGAAATATCAGTGATTATCCCTCTCAGCTGTCCATTACAGTACTCATGATGACCACCAATTCCCCTGTGGTGGATATATAGAATGCAGGTTTCAGGGGGTGGATTTGCACATGAAAATTAACACCATTTGGAAGAAAATAGCCTGCACCTGTCACAGATTAGCAACAAAAGGTCAAATGCCTCCTTTTACACCTAGAGCACTTGCATATTGTATGCCTTGCTTATAGGAGCCTAATTCTAGTTTCTTAATTCAGAAAAGTGAGCACCATGGTGAACTGAGGAGAAAAAAAGAATTAAATCTTGGCTAAAAGCTATCAATAAATCTATTGATCAAGATACATATGAATGGAAGTAGCTGAGGCAATCTCTGTCTCTAGAAGAGGTAGTTTTTCAAAAGAGAATTACACAAAGTGCTCTTCTGTTTTTGTCAATACGCTGCCAGGTTTTGAAATGCTATTTTTCATCCACACAATAAAAATCTTGACAAGTAAGCAATAGAAAATCACTAATACACTTGCAGCTGCATTTCAATCTATACAAATTCTTTAAATAAAAACAACCAAGGAACAGATTGGAATATACATCATTTTTACCAGTTGGACCTGGGATCACGTCAGATATAGCCAAACAGTATTAATCTATATTTTCATGCAACTCTATTTCACAAAGTAAGGTAAAATGTAGAATATGGAATACCCTCAATGCAATCCATCCTTAAAGATCACAAAACACATTGACATGATAATGCAAAGAAATTTTATTGGTACATTCTAAATGGAACAGGAACTACAGGGACCAAGACCTGTAAAAACTTCTCGAGTGAAAGATTAGATATCTTCTGAAAGGAGCGCACCTAAGAATATCAGTTGTAAATTCCCACTGGCTTTATGGTCTTTGTCTGTGAAAAGAATTTATTAAAAAATAGTTTGGTGAAAAGTCCTAAGCAACTTCTAAATAGCATTTGATTTTTAAATAGGAAAAAAAATCTAATTCAATAGTGATGAACTCTGAAATCCTGTGTGTTTTTGCATCATGCCCTGGACTCCTCCCCAAAGCATACGTCAAATCAAGATTCCTGAATCTGCAAAGCACACGATTTTAATAAAAATACAATACCATGAAAAACACACATGCACCTTGTAAACTAAACTTTAAATTACTAAAATTGCACATATTAAGCTCTGCAATACAAAGTAATATCTACACTGCAACAGTTCAATAAATGACCAAAAAAACTCTCAATACTCTTTTAACAATATTGAATTATTTTAAGAACCTGATGTTTCACTTAAAACTATAGCAATGCACATGACTCAGCTTTCAATGAAAATCCAAATCACCTTTCAAAAATGTTCAAGACTATCAAACAGGTAAAGCATTTCAAAAGTACATGGCTTGAGAAGCTGGATGCTTCAGGCTTGTATACGTAGGCTCTCTTCTATCCTCCCTCCTCAATTAAGCAAGTTGAAATTGCTGTGTTTCTATTATCTTTCAAGTTTTTATCAATAGTGACATTCAAAGAACAGTTAATCAGTAGCTTTTGTGAAAAAAATCGTACAGGAACAATGACTACCTTGGCTCTTAGCAGCAATCTGTAAAAGGCCAGCTCCCATCACTGGAAAGGGTAAACTGAGATGTACATATTAATGCATAACTTATAGAGGCTGAGCAATTCTGATTGAGCTTTTGTTGTAATTAGACAATATGATAAAATCTAATTGTGACTGACAGCACGTGAAAATTCAAGCTTTTACTGGTTTATCTATGAATATAGCATTAAAATAAATTGTATTGATCTTTTGGGTATAGAAGAGTTACAGGCCTCCATTTGTTCGTTTGTTTCACTACCAAATGATTCAGTAACAATATGGAGAACAGCAGTGAACCCAAAACTCAAAAATTGTTCTTATCCTTTCCAACTATCCTATTCCTTTTGGTGTAACAATATTGATTTTAATGGTGTTGGTCCTAATTCATAATAATAAGAGCACGATCTGATTTTCTATGCCTTTTCAAGATCACAGTCCAAGTTCCAGTCCTTCCAATATTTTACCCCACAAGTGATGTAAGTAAGGTCCACTAGATCCATTTCCCATGGTCATCCTAGTATCTGGGATCACAGTTACTGTTTCTCAGTGGTCCCAAACAAGCATAATGAATAAATCTGCAATTCCTTTGTATTGAGTTACATTGCAGAAATACTGAAGAACAGTGTGGCCTAGACTAAAAAACCCACAGGTTTTTTTATAAATCAAAAATGTTATGTGAATTAAAGTAGGAGGCAGAATTTATCACCCACAGCAGCTAATCTGGATCATTACATTAAAATAAAGATGTGGGATTAGCCTCTGAATGAAGTGAAAAATGTACAAGGTCATTTTTAAGCAAGCCAAAGAATCATCTTCCATACAGAAAATTAAGGAATTTTAAACCTTTAAGAAAGATGGACTGATTGAAAAAGGGAAGAGGCATAAACCAGCTTAAAATCAGTGGAATATAAAAGACAAGAAAGCTGGGGGGACAACACTGTGATATATTTTCTTTTACTGAAAACAATTACAAGATTCTTGCATTTTAGTAGTCCGGACAGTGCAGCTAATGGATAGTTTTAGTATGAGTTCTTCCTTTCAGAAAAAAATGCTTTTCTTGGTCACTGGTGTTTGAGTGATGTCTGGGTGAGGGGGAAGGGGGAATACAGGGATTAAAATTTATTGAGCAGCATTTTTGAGGCTACTCCTGCAATGAGGTTACTATTACAGATTTCAAAACATAAATAATTTTAAAGTTCTAGCATGTGTTAATCCCAAAGGCCACCTACTTACATCACTTGCAACTTTCCTTCAAAGGTAATCCCGAAGAGTAAACAATACTATTTAGAAAGACAACAGAAACAGCTAGGAGAATGGGAACATTTTCGGTCTTTTTATGTTCATTAAAAGGAGCAGTCTTAATGGTGATCCCAGTTTAAAGCACAATGAAAAACAAGAAATCCTAAAGATTTAGCCATCATTGCTCAAAAACCACCATGAGCAAAATAACACAATACACAAGCAACAGATACCCCAATATACCGCAAATATCATTGTGTAAACAGCAGGCTTACATACGTATAAAGAAATTATATAATAAAACCTTGCTGAAGGAATTCAACAGTTTTGATCAAATTAGATGGATCTTTAATCACTTGCAGCCAAAGAGCTTTATTTCAAAATTGCCCTTATCAATAAACACTAATGTTTTTAGTTAAAGGACCCAAAGGCTTGGAGCTGTAAAGAATAAAATGACAATGTTCACTGTGCAGGGAAATGGTAAAGGATAGATAAAATGTAGTCAGTCTCTTGACTCCTTCTCCCACTTCTCTGACATTCTTATGAATTACAAAAATATCAGTAGAGCCCAAGACTGCAGAACAAATTCTCGAAAAAGTCACAGAATCATATAAATACAGAAGCTGGCAGCAGTAAAGCAGCAGTGCATCAGCTTAGCCTGGAGTGTCAAGAATACTTAGAAATCAGAGGCCCATGCCCTAAGATGGCCATTGCACACCCACTACACCAAAACTACCAAATCCCCAGAAAAGCAACAGACCACCAATTTCTCTGCTCCCTCTTTATCAATTCCCCAAAGGCCTCCAATGACAGATGGGCAGTTATTTATCCATGGCAGTGAACCTTTGTTAAAAGAAAATCAGAATACAAAGAGGTTTTGCATTAGTGTCACGAAACTCAGCTTTCTTTAACAAAGTACATGCTACCAAAATGGGTAGCTCAAAACTGTGTACGTATCACATCCTTCAAAGTGAAGCTCTTACAAGAAAGGCGTTTGGGGAAATTTCTGTTTGGAAGTCACTTAGCATATAATGGGTGCTATCCTAAATAAATTATTAATAAGTTAATAAATAAATTATAACAACGTCTGCATCCTTAACCACAGAAGCAACCGCCAAGTCAGATCAGGGAATACAAACTACTGTACCACAGTGGGATGTACCATTATTGGTGCATATCAGGGAGAGATGTATCTCCAAATACCTACTTTGTCAGGGCCTGATGCTCAATACACAGCACTGAAATCTGTTGCTACCTATAGACTCTAATGTAAAACATTTTCATATTTACCTGATGCCTAGACATTACAGGTGTGCAAGAAACAACTAAAAACAGTTAAAAACATTAAAAGCTTCCTATTCTTTAGTCTTAAGTACATTACAGTAGCCCTACTTACGTAATGCTTCTTACTTAATACAGTCATCATTTTGCAAAGTCCCTACAAATTCTTGTAATGCAAAAGGCAAAACAGTCCTTTCATCCTACAAGTGAGGATATTCCAGTTGATTACTGTACAGTAATGGTGTAGTTCTGCATTTGGCCTAGTTTGGTGCTTGACACATGGAATCACCATTTTTCCAGGGAAATACTTCCATAGTATAACTACAAACTACCACTTGAGGAAACTTAATTGACAGAAACCTCAGTCTGGAGACCTATAGTTAAATTATATTCTCAAGGACCTCTCCAAAGTCAGTCAAGCTGTAAATAAATTTTCTTTTTTATATTAAAAAGAAAGAGTATTAATGGAAAGGCTCCAGGTTATTTTCTTATAAAAGAATCTTACCTTTTTGAGATGGATCCTGAATAAGAACCTTCTTTAATTAATAAATTACTGATTTTATAGCTGAAACTTTCCTTCTGTATCTTACACAAAAATCTCCTTGAACAATGATACCGTAAGGACAGACTTTCAGTACAAACACAGGATCTGAATAATATTTGTCTTACATACAGCTTTTGCAGAAGAAACAGTCTTATTTTAGTTTATTATGAAACTGAACTTGGTTCTCTATGCCATTATCAATCTAGTTACAAAAACAGTTTGGGGGCTAGAAATGTTATTCTCATTCAGTACATTGATCCCATTATTTCATTGCCTAGAAGTGAAATCTTATAATATAATCTCCATGATAAAATTTACAGATAGACTGTCATGCAGCCTAGGTACATTTTCAGCCATTTCATCAGATTAAACTGATACACAACTTCACTTTTCACCTACTCCTCTGATGTGGTTCCTAGTCTGAATAGCTTTTGTAGAACAAAGTGATTTCTGTATTTTTCTCTTTATTAAACAGCATTTTGATGCTTCTATAGGTAATGGAACTTGTTCATGTATTTTCACTTACATAATTCTCTGACTCCTGGGCTTTGCTATTTTCCTTTTCTCCGGTCACCAGCCCATTCTGGAAGCCCTCCTTGATTTCCAGTCTTACAAATAATTATATAATACCAATACTGCTTATATCCTAGCTTTACTCCAATGTACTATATATAATCACGTACTACCAAGAAACTACATTCTGTTGTTTTTATAATACCAATAGAATTTATAGCAGGCCTTCTTAACTGTACCCACATGGATGTAACAGAGAACCACTTACCTCATTTATCTTTGTTTATTTAAAGCTTAAATTAGACCTTAAAAAACTGTCTAGTTGATGTTAGTTTTTCAATCAGAAGTGATAATTTCAATATTGACATTTTAGATGGCACCAACATGTTTTTCTCTTCTGCTATGGTTAGAATATTTTAGTATATCTGAATATGTGTCTTAATTTTATTGCAGGTTTTTTTCATTTTGCCAAATCCAGAAGCATTTCCTTTTATTTCAAAGTATTTCTATGTTTGTAGTAAATTAAACATTAATCTTTCTCTGCAAATGTCAAGTGATATTTAAATGTTTTTCTGGCAGATAAATGATTATTAATATTAATGCAATAAAATCACAGCTCTTTGTCCTTTCTTTGATATTTAAAAAAAATTAAGAATGTCAAAACAGTTCTGCAGAAAGAGAATTCATTGGTCTACCATCCACTCTTCATTAGCCTGAGAGGTAAAAAATTACTGATCTTGTGAGACAATGTGTTTATAGAATCAGAAAGGGTTGAAAATGAATTACTCTATCAGTGGTAGAGTGTGTATCACTTCAATATGAAAATGCCTTGTTAAAGTTCATTTTAATTTAAAGCCCCCTTTTGTCATTCAAAAAGCTTTAGCACAATGAAAGAGTCTTTGTCACTTTCATAATTAGCCCCTCTTGCACTAAATGAGAATAAAATCTGATCAGAAGCCCATACAGGCAAGGTCATAAATCAAACAGAAAAGCTCCACGAACAGTCCTGTAAATGTCCAAAAGCAGACACAGCTTGGAATTGAAGCACAGTAGTCAGGATCCACTCCCAAAAACACAGCACAAAAAAGCCCCAATAATATCTGTTTGACAGGCTAAATTTATCTCCATATTCTGTAGCCCTATAAACACATTTTGCTGTTTAGATACAAAAGCAATTTCAGCACCAAGGACAATTCAGGAAAGCAAACAGCTGTTAAAGCACAACTATTACCGTTTGCCAAGCAAAGTCAAATTAATTTAACTTAATGCTCTCACTTCAAACTGTGGCAGTAAGCTACAAAACATGCTACAAAACCCGCCATATATGATAATTGTCATAAAGCAGGAAAAAAAACTGTATTAAAAGATAAAACTCCTTAGGAAACCAAGTTTAATTTTATATACATAAGTGAGTATGCAGCCCAGCTCAAACGCAAACTGGATTTTATTCAACTTCTTTTCATTTTCAGATGAAAGTTAGAAGATACTTTGAAAGATGTAATAAAATTCTCAACCTTGGACATTATGGCAAGAGCGACAGCAAATTACTCTCTCCTCGAGGATCACCAGAATACCAACAGGAATCCAGGCCATCAGTATATTATTTTACTCCTTGTTAACACAAAGTGAGGATTTCATCAGCAAATGATGCCTAAAACACAGGGAGAGTGGAGGGCAAGGAGAGGCCAAGGTAGGAAGTCAAGGGGAAGACGGTTATAAAGAGGCAGTCAGCAATGAAAATACATATTACAGAACAAGTGTACTTTGTACAATTCAATGCATTATGTTAGCATTTAATGCTAATTTTCGATATCAGCTGAGAGTTATCTGTAAAATAGCTACATCCATACAAACAGGAATTTTCATGAAAACACACATTTATATGCATAAAGTATACATATATGTGTGGACATTTGGATATATTTCTACCTTCAAATACACTGCTATGTACATTAAAAGTGTGCAACTTTCCTTTATGAGCTTTTGTTTCCTAACAATATTTTCTCTGCAGAACCAAGCTGTTAAAGTCATGTCTCTAGCTATGTAAACACCAAACTACTTTCAAAGTAATGGCCTGGCTGGAGGGCGTGGTTGGTTACAATGGCTGTCACATGTTCCCAAAATTTCAGTTTACATTAATTGTACAGTGATCATAAGTAATTCAGTTCCACATATTTAGGAGACATACAAGAACTGGTCTGCTAAGCAACAAACTGAGGAGCATTAGTGTGACAAAAAGAGTAAAGCATTTTCTCCACCTTCATACAGTCTCACACTTTAGTTCACTAACAGTAAACTTCTCAAGTTGGTTAAAAGGTAGTGAGGACACAAGTGAGTGTCCTCTTGGATACAGCCACCTGTACTTGAGTCACAAGAGAAATGTAATTTGACTCGTCTACCAGAAACACTGATATCTAAAAAGTGCAATTTGCAAACTACTGTAGAAGCAAACCACACCTGGGAAGTGTGATGAGACACACAGGTGACTAAAGGAGGAGAATGGATTTAAGATGGATGAGATGAGAAACTGAGTCAGACATATTATTGAAATTGTATTGAAATAGATCTTCTTCTTATAAGTGAGTACTCCAACAAGCCAATAAAGCCTTCAAACAAAAAGCCCAAAAAGCCGGGGGGGGGTGGGGGTGGGGGGGGTGTTATGTTTGTTACTATATAATAAACTAGATTAATTGGCTTTTAAATAAAGAAAACTCAAAATGACTAAGTAAGAAGGAATAAAAATCTAAACAGATCTCCCCTGCCCACTATGCCCTTGCAGACAGATACTGTTCCCACAATTGCCTTTAATTTCCTACTCAGTGAACTTGCTAGAACTGCAAGAAATTGTAGATAGCATCCACTGGATCCACAGGAAAATAGTGTGACCTCTATGGCCAACCCTGTATCTGTTCCTTGTATTTCTCAACAGTTTCGCAGTCTCCAGGCCCCCCGCTGCTTTGTGCTCTGAAAGATCTCACTTCTGAGCAGGCTCAGCAGCTCCCAGTGGAGGGTGAAATCTCCCCTGCCTCTAGATGGTTCCACTTTGCTCTGTCAGTCCCCTTCTGCCAGGGCACAAATGCAACGAATAACATCTCTTTCAATGGGTTCAAACAGCAAATTTCATCCAATCAACATTGTAAAAAACCCCTCCAAACTTCCCCTCTGGTTCTCCCCAACATCTGATTCTCACATACTGTGTATCCACATGGGCACAGTTCAAGTGCTACAGTCAATCCAATTGCTCATACCAGATAGATCCTTCTCAGCATGGCCTTAGTATTCAGCTCCTTCATACCTTCTCATGAAAGGGAGGGAGGGAGGATACCAAAGGAGAGCCAAGGATTTCAGATCTTACATTTTCCCCCATGCCAACAAAGTTTTCTACCTTCTCTTTTACTTTTGCTGTTACTTTTCACCTTTATTTTCAACACACAACACCGACAGCAAACTGACTTTAAAAGTCTTACGAAATATGACTATTATATTAAGTCCCATTTCTTGTTAACCAAATACTGCTACTACAGTGGAAAAAAACCCAGCATCTCTACCAAACGACTCTCAATACAACCAAAGCCTTTCTGACTGTCAAAACTGGGAATTACTACAACTGAAACATCCTGAAGAAACAGTCTGTTATATTGCAGCTATATTAACAGGCAATTAATGGGAGCCAGAGAACCACCAAGAGGAGGGTGTAAGGGTATAGGACATGGAGACAGGAGAACAACTACATCTGTGAAACAGGGGCAATTAATCTCCTTCTAGCTACCCTAATGGGAAACCCAGAGCTTCTGGAAAAGGAAATGTGGCCTCACAACTCACAGGCATGTTCTCAGCTTCTCTTTCTAAGTCTTTCCATCACACTGCAGATCTGATCTCCATCCATCTGCTAAGACAGACAGGTAGCACTTGGTCTTAGAGATTTGTACTTAGTCTTACAGTTTGTTCCTAATGAGGAGGTACATAATCTTACCCCTTCAGTAGGTCTTCAGCTTTGTAATGTTTATTCTGCATCAAGAAAGAAATTTTAAAACAAAAGCAGACCAATTATTCTTGTATTACTCATGTCTATACATAGGCTGAAGTGCAGGGTATAGTCAGAGGCTTATTTGAGTCAATAAGCTATTCGCAAAGCCTTGGATTGTGAGCGAAGTGGGAGGTTTGGGCTATACAAAGTCATGGTCTACAGAGATGCTCCTATATTGATAGACAAAGTCAATCACATCACTCACTGACTTTTGCTGCTCTTCTAGTAATTCTTTGATATCCAGAAGTCTCTAGCCTATCAAGACGCCCAGTTAAGCTTGATTTAGGATTCTAATTAGGTGGATTAAAATTGAATTTTCTTTTATTTAACACTATCTCCAAATTTATTCTCACTGGATCTGTATTTGGTAGGACCATATTTTTCCAAAAAGAAAGAAAAAAATAAAAAAAATGTAGATTTTTCAAAACAGACAAAATCTTCTTACAGGTTACTTCACAAAACCAGAAAACAGGTTGGTATTTTCAAAGCAATTAGTACTTAAATTACAATACAGTGATTGTTGAGCTGTATTATTGTTTCTCACAGACATGAAGTGACCTTGGTCAGTTCAAATGTTGCTTTTGAGTCTTCAAACGGAGTGACATGCACGCACATTTAGCAGTACTATTCCTATTCAAAATTAGTCTTACTGGATCTCTAAATAGAGCTGCCACTTTACCTCTGTTTATGTAGGAACCTGAAGAGGTATCAAACCTTTTCAATTAAAAATAACAACAAAACCCACTACTTCTGTTATATACTGTATTGTACTTCTATTAGTACACCCTGTCAGTGAATCCATGGCAAGGCCATTTTATATCAAAACCTAATCTTAAAAATAATTCCTTTTTCTCATATAAGAAGCTGCTGGGATAGTAATGAAAGTCCTTTAGCACATAAAGCATATTAACTATGAAATAAAAGGGTTAAATAAAATTACTTCTTTAAATACATCCAAGGTTAATTTCAATTTTGGGTTTGAATCCATATGCATGCACATTACAATGCATTCATTATGACATCTACAAAAATCTTTTTCTCTATTTAATGCATTAGAAAGATTTATTACATCATGAAACATTGTGCAAGCAGTTGCATAACAAAACGATTATCACCTTAAGTAAACAATTACTTGTGGTTCCTCATTTCAATAATATTCTACCTTTAACTTTTAAAACATGTGCTTCTTTTGTTTACTTACAGAAAAAAAATCAGATATTTAATGTATTAGTAATTTTTACATGTTCTATCAATAGTGAAAACTTATAAAAACTTACAAAAATAAAAGAAAATAAAAATACAAGATATATTAATATATGTCACTAGTTTTAAACACATAGGCATGCTTTTTCAAAAGCTAGTCTTCATAACCAGGTACTTATAAAGCCTTTGTCTTCATTTTCAAGTTTTTACCAATCTGACACGAAAACATTACCTCTGTGACTGAGAGATGACTTTCTGGGATACTGCTGATGTGCATGGAAGTTAGCAACAGAAGGAACTTTTGCTTTTAAACAACCCAGACTCACAAGAAAAATGGTAGTCCCACTGTCCACTCTAAGGTAGGAAATTATTTATAATTCAGGAATTACAATTAAAATTACTCATAATTCTGCACAGGTGGGCAGCTTCCGATAGTTCACTAGGATGCCAGGAGTGTTGTAAACATCAATTTATAAACAACAATATTTCTTTTACAAATAAGAATACATATAATAGAGGGTATCAGAAAACCTGAAGGATTGATTTTAAGTCATACAAAACTTCACTTGCAAAAATCAATTCTATACATGCTGAAAGATTTGGTCCCTGAAGAACCAGGGATTACAGAGTCACATGGATACTAATATCTTTCTTTTTTACCCTCACATTATTTTTGCATGTGCTTGTCATACCTTAATGCTGTTAAGGCCTAGAACCCAACTTGAAACAGAACTGACACGAACAGACCTTAGCCTGAACACACTCCATTAAAAATGTGCGGTTCAAGGCAACACTACCTTGTATTTCATACTACAAGACAAAATACACTGGCTAGTACTCTCATAAGGAACTGAGTCTCCACATTGCTCTGCAAAGCATTTGACATAATGATACCCAAACTAGGATATTTTCCTACTATCATCTAGCAAAGAATAATAAAAATGGAGTAATGATTGGCTAATGATTCTTTTTTGGCTCTATTACTGCAAGACAAGATTATTTTATAGGATGTTATATAAATACAAAACATGTTAATTAAGGATACTACTAATAAATAAGTTTATTTGGTTGCAACTTCTTGGTCTTGAAATCTTTGTGCAAGATTTTAAATAATTCACAAACCATATCTTTCAAATTTAGCATGCAGAGTAAAATCACACTGGATTGCATTAATCAGCCTGTACTTAACTTTCTCCACATTTTCTAATTCATACACATTGGGGTTTTATTCTGCTAAAATACAGTAGCACTTTTGCTATCACTATGAAGCCACATAGATAATAAAAACTAAATCACAATTACCAAATTATAGTAATACAACTTTCTGATTTCGGTATTCTTTCTTTCTCAGATGAATCAACAATTTAACATGTCTTCCAGTCATTATTATCGGTTTAATAACCATGTTACAGTACTCTCAAATCACACAATATTGCTTATCTCCTCATCTAGGTTAAAACAGCCAAAACTGAATAGGTTGCAAAAGATAATGCTTGTTCTCCCTACTCTTTTTTTACTCAGCTGGTTCATTCTTCATTAGTCTGAGTCAGTGGAGATAACCTAACACAATTTTTCCAACAGTATTTAAGTTTCCTTGTACTGCCAAAATAATATCAGTTATTGTTACATTATATCTGAAATAATATCTATTATTCCTAATATCTTTTGAAGCATGGCAGACTCTAAAATAGCATCCCTACAAAGGAAAGTCCGTCTTCTCCATGTGATTCAGGATGACACATACTTTGTTCAATTTTAAAGAGTAATCAAAGGTGTGGGCTTAAATCCAATTAGTGTACTTCAAAGAAGATAATGTCAAAATGCTTCAAACGGTGATTCTACTGTAAAACACTGAAGCTTTTAACTTCTGTGAGCCTCAGATTTCTGAGCTATGAAATGAAAACAAAAGCACCTTGTAAAGCATATGGTCATCTCCTGCAGTAAGAGATTATAAGCATAAGCTACTATTAGCTAGGTTAATATTCTAAAGAGAAAATAAAATTAGAAGTCTTGGATGTTGTGTATTCACATTCTAAGAAGTAGCTACATGTCATAATTGTTACACTACTGACATATTGGACAGATACTTCTAATTTAACTTGATTGTAATTAGAGCGTTCTTCGTTTCATGCCATCTAATCAGCCGTCTTTCTTCGAGCATTCACTCACACTGACCCCTGGCCTGCTGAGTAACAGAACATTTTCCCAATTGCCACATGACTATGAATTCATAGAGATTTTCACAAGCTTATGATCTGACCCAAAGCCAACAAGAATCATAGTTTTTCAGAAATTTTTCCACTCATTTCTGCCCTGGACCAGGCACTGAAGATTTGGCTTCTGTCCACACAGATCCCCTGTGCTTGAGAAAAGATTTAAAGTGCACAGTTGAGGTTTTCTGTAAGAAATGTTTCCTGTCCAAAGAACATGCCGACCAATTAAGGACAAATAATCACCAAACACCAGGATGACCATTCCAGATCCTAGCTCCTTTAAATAAATTTATTAAAAAAAAAAAAGGGGGGGGACATAATTTTGGAAAGGCAAATTTAAGAAACTCTTTCAAGGAAGATTAGCAGGCATATTTGCAGAGGAATTCACATGAAAATAAACTAAACTGAAAACTAGACTGAAATAAAAGGGACAAAAATGTTTACTGATGAAAATGCAAATGCAAATATGAGGGAAGGAAATAAATGGATTACTAAATCCAAAATGATAAAGAAGAGCACGCAGATGGGAATAATGAAGAACAAAACAGATGCTAATGGAAAGCCAATAACAGAGTTCTAGAGATGAGGATAACAAGGTTTAATCTGATACAGCATTCAATATACAGGATCAAGAAGTGAGGCTCAACGTTCTCTCAACATACAAAAGAAGATACTTCAGCAATAACATTTACAAAAATACAGAGAGGTAAGAGAAATAACAGGCAAGGTAAGGTTGTGATAATCAAGTTAAGAGGATGACAAGTGTTTGGGATAAGTGAGAACGGATCAATCCTGAAGCTACAGAAACACAAGAACCACAGCAAATAAATGCAGTAACAACCAAAAGTCAGATTTCAACTTGCTATAAGCTTTTAATTTGTGCTTTCATCTGAACAATAATTATAACATTGCTGTTCCATTCCCTGCCTTAACTTTACTGTTTAGCAAGGAGTACATCTACAATGCATTTCCGAGGAACAAGTGCATCATCATACATCACCTTACCCATGCTTAGACACAAATTAGCTAGCTCTGGTATTCTGACAGCAATGTATCTGTAACACCACGAAACTCAAGAGTAACCTAACCATCTCAGTATTTATCCAGCCTCAAGACATTTTTGGCTGTGCTAACATTGCTATGCAATCTAATTTGACTGTGCCTACACAAGTGGCAGTCAGCTCAGTGCAGGTATACGTGCAAATGTATGATCACCAGAGCACTGAAGATATTTTGCTATACAACTTAACATTAAAAGGAAGGAGATATGTAAAGCATTATATAAATGAAACTTAATAGAAGTAAATAAAAACTGCAAATAAGAAGACAGACAAAAAAAAGGAACACAAATGGCAAAAAATTATTAGTCCTTCGTTTCAAAAGTCACCGTGAACATAATTTCTTAAGGTGACCACCAAAAAGCTGAAAGGAAAAAAAAAATCTGTATGTATTATTCCTTAACTCTCTATTTTTTTATATCGCATTCATGAAAAAGGCTTAAAAGTTTTTCACATCAGAAATTTGACATTAATTTACAATCTTAGAAAAGGCTACTAAAAATGAATTATTCATAATGTAATACAGTAGCAACAATAAACATTCAATACCAATTTTTTTAAACAGATCATATTTCTTACAAACAAAAAGTTTTCTTACAGTTTCAGATGAAAGAAAGAGAGATGTGATTCTACCAGAAATTGTTAAAATATAATAATAATAACCCTTAATATATGATGGTAATTTACCTTCATACTACGTTACTGTAGTGGATCCTGGAATTTGAGTAGCTGTCTAAAGAACACACGGTGATAATACATGGTTTGTTCCCAGTTTGTTTTCAGAAATACAAACACTAAATCAAAATTAGCATGCTAAAGGCTGAACTTAGAAGGCAATTAGGTTACTAAACAGAATCAATAAATGCAAAATGAAGCTCTGCATGTATCCAAAATAATGTGTTTCCCACCTAATAACTTGTATCCAAATTCCTGTTAGGCTGAGCAAAATATTCTCAAATATTTCCTCCTAAAATCAAATAGTGGCAATCCGAGAATAAAAATACTTATAGTTTATGCAGAAACATCTCTTCTGAAGCATGTTTTTCAACCCATATTCTTTCAAAAGTACACATTATCATGTATTTCAGAGTGTTTTGTCTCTTCTTGTATTACAGTGGCAGCTCAAACAAGCAAATACCTTTTGGCTTGTTAACTTTGGATCAGCAGGCAGCTGAGAATTTTAAAACAATTTAGAGAACAACAAGAACAGAATCTATCTGAAGTGTATGCTAATTTCAGGGGAGGCAAAAAAAAGTGGTAATCTTCTAAGTGGTTTCTAAGGGTTCTCTGGAGACTGTCTAGTCCACCCACCCTACTCAGAGCAGGGTCAACAAGAGGCATCTACTCAGGTTTTTCATACCTCTGTGATGGAGGCTCCACAGCCTCTCTGGGCAGCCTGTTCCAGTGTCTTCAACTCATTTAAAAAAAAATAATAATGGGATCATACAGAGGTATTAATTTATCTGGAGATGAGAAGCAAACAAAAGAAATATTGTTCTCCCAGTTAGCACTGCCTAAGCCATGTACTGAGCAAATCACTGTATGTCACACAGTAACAGAAACAGCAGCAGCGCACTGCTGTGCAACATAGCCAACGTCCCTTTGAGCGCAGAACCTGATGCAAACGTTTCAAATGCATTTCCTCTCCTTCAATCCCTTTCCTTCACTTCCCTTATTCTTTATAACATCACTATTTGATCAAATCTAACAGATATAATACAAGATATGAAATTTCCTAAATGTCATCCATCATTTGGTTCACATGAAACTGATGCAAAGCACTTTTAACATTTCTCAGCCATTTTGCACTCATTTCACACAGCTGAAATTTACTACAAAAGGTGCTAGGCAGTCAAGAGCCATGTCTTTTGTGCTGCTGTCTTCTACAAAATGGGGATAATATTACAGGTTATTGAACTAACTGAACAAAATACCACCATTTAGCCTAGCAGAATATCTCAGCCTTCTCCCAGATGAAAATAAAGCCTTTCCAATATCTCTTAGCTCCAAAATATTTACTGTTCTGACGCCACTTTATCTTTTATTTTGAGTACTGCCATTCCTTCTGATAATCTATATAGCACCATCTGCATAAGCAGACTGAAGAACACTTTTCAATTTCTTCTAGTTCTGAATGACTTTAAAAGACAGAGGTTAAGGCTATAAACAGGACAGCGAAGGCAGAGAATTACTCTGGGAAAATAGCAAGGAAAAGCATCCCTAACAACATAAAGAATGCAAATTTTTTTCCACTGGCACTGCTCTTCACTGTATATTCCCTGCGTTTGAGAACCCAGCAAGATTAAATTCTGGAAGGGTGGTTAGCAGCTCTTTAGAAGGCTCAAAATGGAATAAAAATCTAAGGTAAAGTTAAGGTCTGCACTGCACCCATCAGAAGAGATTGACCTGGACATACCAATCACTGAAAACTAACATGATTCTCTATTTTAAGAGGCAATTTTTCAAAGTAATTATTTCCTTAGTAACTGGAGAACAGGTCACCTGTTACTCTATAGAATAACTACAGATTTATATAAATCCAGGGATTTCATATGAGAAAAATTTTGCATTTCCTCATCAGTGACTTCCAATGCTGTTATGAAAATTTTTAGGTAAAGCATAAACTCAGCTGGATTATTTTCTTCATACTTTCAACTATCAGAGGCCTCTATTGTGCCACTATACATACATACCTCTATACATTCATGAGTGATTAACTGATGTCACACTCGTGTTCATATTAACATGTGCAGTTTGAAATAAACACAGCTGCATTTATGCCAATGATTTTATATTCAAATATATCTGATTATGCTGAAATAAACACAGCTGCATTTATTTCAGTGATTGTACATTCAGATAAGGATATTTGTTCAGTGTAATGTAACGTTCCTTCACACTGGCAGGGACATTGCTATTCTTTCTTGTATTTCCCTCTATCATTTTTCCAGATGGAAAATTTTGAACAGAGCCAGAAAAATGGAAACTCAAAAATTTATCTCAGAACCTGGTATCTATGAAAACCCTTCTGCTTATTCTCAAAAATGACTTAAACATCCTTGTATAAAGTATCTATGCTGTTTGGGTTGTTTTTTTTCAATCCCCTCCCTGTCAAAGAACAAGCTTACAAATATCCCACAAAAAACTGAGTCTGATGGAAATGTAAGTACCAGGAGTGTATAGTACAAAATCTTAAGAACAGATCTGCATCAGGTGTATTTCTGGACAACTGTTGTTAATGTTAGCATGCCATCTTCAACCACTATCTTTCTCAGAAAATTAGTTTGAATGGAAACAATAACTGTAGGATTTTCCTTCCTATTATCTGATCAAATTATAGTTTTGCAAAATGTTAATTTTGGCTTGTAACTATAACCTGTAATATATTTTTAGAAAATAATAAAAGATTATGAGGGCTTTAAACTAAAGTTGCCAGGGGAGGGGAACCTTAATCCATCCCACTCCTACCAGTCTGGTGCCAGTGCCAGCAAGAGATGCCTAGAGCCCAGAGAGGAATTGCAGAGCAGCAGGAGAGCACCTGAAGAGCAGCACAAGGGCACTCCAGCTGCTCCAGCCAGTAAGACAGGCTCACTGGGGGCCCAACTTAGACACCTCTATGGTAGCATAGGAAATAAAGAAGAGGAGTTAGAGACATGCACACACCTGCAGGGCTACGACCTGATTGGCATCACAGAGATATGGGGGGATGACTCACAATTCGAGTGTTGGAATGGAAGGATACAAGCTCTTTAGGAAGGACAGGGAGGGGAAAAGATGAGGGGGTGTCAGCCTCTATGTCAGCAACCAGTTGGAGTGCATGGAGCTCTGTCTGGGAACGGACAAGGAGTCAAACAAGAGCTTATGAATCAGGAGTAAAGGGAGGGCAGGTGCAGGTAGCATTATAGGGGGGTCTGCTACAGGCCACCTGACCAAGAAGACCAAACCCATGAGGCCCTCCACAGATAGGTAGAGGCCACCTCACATTCACAAGCCCTCATTCCCATAGGGGACTTCAACCACCCCAGTATATGTTGAAGGGACAACACAGCAGGCATAAGCAATCCAGAAGCTTCTTGGAATGCACTGATGATAACTTCCTTCTCCAAGTGATAGAAGTGCCAACAAGGAGAAGTGCCATGCTGGACCTTGTTACCAACAAGACAGGCTGGTGAGGAATGTGAAGCTCAAGGGCAGCCTTGGCTGTAGTGACCACAAAATGGTGGAGTTCAAGATCCTTAGGAGAGCAACAAGGGTGCACAGCAAAATCGCTACCCTGGACTTCAGGAGAGCAGACTTTGACCTCTTCAGAAAACTGCTGGGTAGAGCACCATCGGATAGAGCCCTGGAGGAAAAAGGCACCCAAGAAAGCTGGTTAATATTCAAGGATCACCTCCCCTCCTCCAAGCTCAGGAGCAATGCATCCCAACAAAGAGGAAGCTGGGGCAAAAAAAGCCGGGAGGCATGGATGAACAAGGAGCTCCTGGACAAAATCAGACACAAAAAGGAAGCCTACAGAGGGTGGAAGCAAGAACAAGTAGCCTAGAAAGAATACAGAGAAACTGTCCGAGCAGCCAGGGATCAGGTTAGGAAAGCCAGAGCCCTGAGAGAATTAAATCTGGCCAGGGACATCAAGAAAAGCTTCTATAGGTACATCGGTGATAAACAGAAGACTAGGTAAACATGGGCTCTCTGGAAGGAAATGAGAGACCTGGCTGCCTGGGACACTGAGAAGGCTGAGGTACTCTATGACTTTTTCACCACAGTCTTCTCTGGCAAGCGCTCCAGCCACACCACCCGTCAGAGAAGGCAAAGGCAGGGCGGTGGAACTAGGGGATCTTTAAGGTCCCTTCCTACACAAACCATTCTATGATGATTCTACAATTTTTATATATACTAAAAGTGATTAACCATTTAACCAGATGTATCTATCAGGTGAGATCAAGGTGTAGACCTGTAAATGCCAGATATGGATCCTAGAGAAGAGCACAGGAACAAAGCAGTTAAATGAAGATACCTCCCCAGAATCATTCCCCAATTTAAAATGTAGTGTTTATGAACATCTTGAGCCAGAGATGGTGTCAGTGTTTAGTGGCTCTCAACTGATTTTTCTTCCCTGGTCTTGTCAGTTGGGGTTTGGGTTTTTGTTGGGTTTGTTGTTTGAGGGGTTTTTTTCTGCTTTAAAGCATGATGTAAATTTTTAGCATCCACAACACCCTGCAGGAAGAATCTCCACAGCTTAAATAATATGTGAGGAACCATTCTCCGTTGTTTTCAACACCTTAACTGCTAGCTTCATTTGATGGCCCTTAGTCTTTGTACAAAGAGAATGGACAGGGAACCACTGTTTCATATTCATTGACACTTTGACTAAGAATCATGATTCTACAGACCTCTAATATATTCTTCCTCAGTTGTGTCTTTTCCAGACTAAGAATTCCTATCCTATTGGGCTGTTCCTCACACAAAGGCTATTGAAAATCTGCTCTGAATGTACAATTATCTGATCTCAAACATTTCTGCTTCCATTTCCAGTTTCATATTCCAGTCCCTCTCAGGTCAGTCAAACAGCAAATCAGCATGGGTGCTTCTCTACTAGCTCAGGAGATGCAAACGTGGTAAGAGGCAGGAGACAAAGGCTAGGTCTTGAAGAAGGTAGCATGATATTCATAAGATAAACTGACTGTGAAAATTATAATCGGCACACCAACTACAATTAACATCCTAATTCTTTACTGATGCTATTATACTAATTCTTCTTGCATTGTCATTAGCTCCATAAGTCATTAATATCTATTTCCCACAAGTTAAGATACTTGACTAATGTTGTATTTGTTAGCTGGTATCATATCAACGCTAAGCACTCCCCCATCCGTAAAAATGTCATCCACACTCTATTCTGTTTAGATATTTAAAAGGTTAATATTTAGTTCCATTTGCAATGCTGACCTAGCAAGAAAGAAATTAATTTGGCATTACAGCAGTAACATCAATTTCCCATGTAACGTTAGTAATGCATTTACTGGAAAGAGATTAATATCAATTCCATAAATCATTCACATGCTTTTTCCGGAGTTTGAGACATCTGAGTAATGTCATATATGTTAACTGATATCACTTTGTGCATGCTACGTCCATTAATCTATGCCTACAGTCATCATTAAACAACAAAAAAAATTAAAATCAATCTTTTGGTCTTTAATTTTTTGTGACTTCTTACTTGCGGTAGTCCAAAGGTATTGGTACTCTGATAGAATAACACTGCTCCAAACTGGGAACAGACATTTTTAGAAAAGGGAAACGTTTGTTAATTTACCCCTACTGGTAGCAATAACCACATAACATCTTTATGTGAAATATGGCATAAATTACTGTCAACAAATACAGAAATAACTAAAATAAAGTGTTTTGTTAATCAGACACACCTCGATGCCACAGAAGTAGGGTGAAAACAGACATCATTACTATAATAATATATTGACTTTCATTTCTTTTGTTTCTGCCTTGCATATAAGCATTCTCATAGAAGTGAAATCCAAAAGAGTCTACCTGACTTAGTGATTCTAGCTACACATGACATATAACATAGGAAATCTGGAATAACAACTAGCTTTTGCTCCAAAACACAGTTTAGTCTACTACTAAAGGTGTTTACACTGGAAGAAAGCAGCCTGAAACAGCTTTTGCACTTTCTATTTCTATTAATGTGCATTTATTACATTTGTCTGTATTGCTTTATTCCTGTTCTAGGGTACCATGGTAGTGCCACTGAAATAAAGGTGAAGAAGGGTATTTCTCATCACCCAAATGTAAACACACACAGGATCAGCCTGTTTAACAATTTCGGAAGCATATTACAATTGTGTATTAGATGGCCAAAATGCAGCTATTCCCCCTAGGGTGGATTTCACTTTTTCTTTGAACATAATGTTAAATATATCATCTTAGTTTCCATTTGCAAAATTTCTACAAACAAAAATGTCCATTTCAGAAAATGTTTTGCAGCTCAAATTTTACAGTATTTTATTAATCACAAGTAAGATTGATCTCACCTAATTTTAGCTGTCTAAAGTTACATGTCAAGTATTAGCAACTGGGACGTAGGCAGCCCCAAAGGGCAATCCATCCTATTTTATCTTTGCTTTTGTTCAAAACATATCTTTCATGGTAAAGCTCAATGGCCTATTTCACGCCTGTAAGTGGTTACAATGAGATCAGTGGAATTACAATCACTTACTGCATTTCTGAGTTTTGTGCAAAGTGTTTTGTAAGTATATTATCCTATTTTTGAAATATAGAAAGATATTTAAAACCTTAACAAAAATTATATGAGGGTACTTCTCAGTACCATAAGATCTTTTAATACACTGTAAAACTTAACTTTTTCCAACTGATAAATATAATTTGCAATCCCCCAGCACTGCATTTTATAATCAGGTTTTAATAAAAAATATTTTGTAAACCTGCAGTAGGAAAAGACAAACTAATGTTTGTCAGTCATTTTCACTGCAAGGTGGTGGTACATCAGTCACCATAATAATATGAGGTTCACAGTAATTGAGATTGAATCTAAGATTTTACAAAACTTCAATTACAACCTTTTGAACATAAACCACAATACACAAATTACCCAATCATAACATTTTTTCATAAAAAAATAAGAATTCATCCAAAGGATAGAAGATTTAATGACTCTTGGCGGAGTTCCACTTTCTGGTTGAAATGAGAATAAAAGCAGACAGCAGCTTCATTTCTAATTTCAAGAAACACAGTATTTTTTAACATTTAAACAGCTTTATATTTAACTAACAAGCCAAAATATGTATTTTCAAAACCTTGTAAGAGCCCCTGTATTTAACAGTATGAATGCTGAGATTTACAAACCTCTGTAAGCCCACGCTGTTCCTTCAATCCTCAAAAGTAATTATAAAACAAGCAATTTGAGCCACAAGCAGCAGAAACTGTAGAGCCTGGGGTTTTTAACTATCCTCACAACACATCACAGTCTACCACCTAGCCCCAGCTTCCTCCCATGTTCCCTATGTCATCCTACCAGGCTAGACAGAAGGCACTGTGGTTAACCTAGAAGTATGTACAGGCCAGAGTGACAAACCAATAGATCCATGGTGACTGGCAAGCCAGATGATACCACTATTTGAATTTCCCTTGCATTTTTCTTCAGTGAAACCACAGCTCGCAGTGTCAACAGTTTTTCTTACGCCAGTTTGGTGTATCAATTGCCTGGGAGGCAAAAGCTATAGCCCTTTTGAGCTTACCTTGAAAGCACTCTGTGAGAGAGCCATGAAGGCAACTTATGGCTGCACCCAGCAAATAGTCTTTGCACAATGTGAAAAAAAGCGTGGATGCCTCCTCTGTGGGCTCAGGTGTGTTCTGAGCTCAGAGGAACTTTGGTCCTATCAAAGCACTATGAGCACTGCAGTGAAGAGAGATGGTTACTGAGTGGAAGGCATTTCTTACAGACTTTCCAAAGGTATCCTTCTGTAGTGGTTGTAGAAATACAACCTGAATGCATGACAACATGACCCATGCTTTGTACCCTGCTAGAATAAGTGTTGTCAGACTCTAGACAGTCCAAGACAAGGTATTTTAAAGGGCGAGTCATCCATATTGTCAGATGGCATCCTCTAGACTAGCACAAGAATCCAGTATGTTTGAGGTTTCTCCTGATTTATGAGAGAAAAGTGTGTGGGGAACCTGAACTCAAACTGCATCAACACTCAGAGAATCTAGTCAATCACCAGCACTCTCACAGGACAGCATAAACTCAAATCTGTAGGTTTCAATCTTTACAGAAAAGCAAAGACAATTATCCATGACCAAGAGCTTCTGACGTTTCATGGTCTGTTGCAGAGCTATAGGATAGCTGCTGTCACGTTTCTAATACAACTCATTGTGTTCTGGCCTATTCAGCCATGCTTTTGGGCTTGAAAGAAAAGTGATGTCACTGTCAGCTATATTTTTTTTTTCTGAATCCTGACATAATTGACATAAGCAATGGTCAAATCCTTCAAGTTTCCACACTTTGGGGTCATTGCCAAAATTCATCTCCCTTTTGCAGAGACTGAAGATTAGACTGGCACTCTGCACAAAGGATTGAACAGGCAACAGCACCATAAAAATATTGGTCTCTTTTTAAGGGCTGAGACATTTGCTTTATACTTTCTTTGTCCACTTTGCAAAATATATGTGAAAGGCTTCATGTGTATAACAAAATTAATAAATTAAATAATTGTTACCTCATGCAGAAGCAAAGCTACTGCAGTTATGTAAGTTCCCAGAAAAAAAAAAAACAAACCACTATTTTCCAGCACTGGAGGTGTCATCTCTGAAACATCTGGTATAGGAAAAAATGACCAAGTAAATGAAAACAAATCTTAGCCACAACATAGAAGAGGCTGCTAACTAAATCGATGACACCAGAAATAACATGCACTAAGCCAACACAAGACAGGACGGGTAGCTGGCTAAACTAAACTTCAACGTAATTTAGATCCACAGAAAATAAAATGTCTTAAATACCAATTCTGCTAAGTATAAAATGCCAGACTCCCTGAAGAACATTTTTACATCAGATTCTGGACCTGACTCAATCGGGAAGGACTTGCTTGTATCGCAAGAGTGAATACATCCTTCTCTCCAAAGCACTACATTCTGCAAAATTCCTAGTTTTGCCAGAACAGAGAGGATGAGAGGTGAATATTTGTAGAGCACTGCATTGCTGCTAAACTGAAACTGTGTTAATAATTTAATGCATTAATGAATAATAAGAAAAGGAATTACAACTGAGCAAATGTATACATTTCAAATGTGACATTCATTTCCTTTAAATTTGTTCTACGCATAGATAACTGTGCTTCCATTTTCCCCAAAACTAATTCATCTTTCTTGTGAAAATTGATGTTATCCAAAAATTATGTTGTAGCATACAAGAAATCCAAATTTTCATCAGTTTCTTTCATGCTAATGGTAAGTTAATGTAAAAAGGCAGTGTATATTCTTAAATATTAATAAAGATAACAAGGAAGATTCCAGCTAGAACACTAGCCAAAACTATGGGAAACAGAAATTCAAATTCCTGACATACTTGCAAGTTGATAATTCTCTCTCTCCTTCATTCCTGTCTGTTATTTATGAGATAAAGTGTTCAACCACCATTTTTCATTTTCAACAATTTTATTTATTTTACAGCAATGATTCTTTCCCTACTATTAGATTCATTACAGGTAAATTAAGTGCAATTTATGAACTGGTTAGGTAGCTCTTCTTCTGAAAAAGATTTGGACAGTATAAGGGACCATAAATTTTATAAAGTCAACAGTCCCATGCTATTGTGAAAAAGATTGGACTGTCACATAGCATAAGTAAATAGATTGCAAGGCCTGTCACATAATAAACTCTACAGAGTATTGTCACCAGCTTATCTGAGTATCACATTCACCTTGGACCACTGCCTGTCAAGAAAGGCATGGAACAGCTGGAGAAAGACCAGAGGAAATAAAGAATGATGGGAAATCTGGAAAATGTGACCACTAAGGAACTATTGAAAAAATAGCAGTTATTTAACCTGAAGAAGGAAAGGTCAAGCAAAGATATGATAGCACATTTCCATTAAGTCAAAGAAGAAAGGAATAATCTCCTTCCCATGCCTATAGGACTGGACAAGAATTAATGCATTTTTGGTAAGAACATTTCTACATAGAAAGAAAATATTTCTTATGTTGAGCAAATTGAAGCATTCGAATGGATTGTTCCTTTCTCATTGAAACTTTACTCACTAAAATTCTCTGAAAAGGATAGATAAATATCTGTCAGGAAAGGCAAAAATAGTGTTATTTTGCCTCTCAACAATGGAGTGGACTAAAAAGAAATCCCAATGCCCATTCTAATTTTATTTTTTATCATTTTTTGAAGGCAAGGCACTTCAAAATAGCAAACTGGACATCGGTTTTCAGACTACATAAGAACAGACCTTTCTGTCTCAAACAAATCCATACTTGTCAACACTACTTAGTACAATAATGATAGCCATTACAAAAATGAAAGCATACTAAATAGCATCTTCTTCTCTATGTGTTAATCTTTTTCCTGTTTTCTACAAGCTTAATGCTCTTCCTCCATTCTGAAAGGTATTTACTTCTATTTCTGCAATATAAAATCATAGCCCTTGAAATATAGCTCATGAAGGGAACCTTCAGTTCTATCAACTGGATCTTTCAAGAAAATACAGAATGCAGCCAAAGAGAGGAAAGCTTCTTATGGAACCATATTTAACACATCTTCTATTTTGAAAGCAAATCATCAAATAACACTCCAAGAGTACCACTGTCCAGCCAGTTTTGCTTCATCCTAACATAGCTTCATTAAGACCAAGATCATTAGCAGTGAAAATGTTATATAAACCAATGTTCAAATCTCTACTAAAGTCACATTAGATATAGGGTTATCATCTTGTATACTATAACTATTGTGGGTTTTAATCACATTGTGTTTACTTTTAAAGATTTAATAAATCTTACAAAACTTTACCTGTAAAGAACCTTGAGCACCTTTAAATTATGATGGGTCTTCAATTTCAGTGCCATACTCATGTTTAGTTGCAACATCACCATAAACAGACAAAGCACAAATCTTAGAAAAAATCTATACATTATATTCCAACAGCCTATTTCCTTCAGGTATATTTAGGTTTCTGGCCAAAAAGGCCAGTAGCATCCTGGCTTGCACCAGAAACAGCACGGCCAGCACAACTAGAGAAGTAATTGTGCCCCTGTACTTGGCACTGGTGAGGCTGCACCTCCAACACCTGTATTCAGGTTTGGGTCCCTCCCTATAAGAAAGACATTGAGGTGGTAGAGTGTGTCCAGAGGCAGGCAACGAAGCTGGTGAAGGTTCTACAGCACAAGTCTTATGAGGAGTGGCTGAAGGAACTGGGGGTGTTTCTCCTGGAGAAAAGGAGGCTGAGGGGAGCTCTTACTGCTCTCTGCAACTACCTGAACGGAGGCTGTAGACAGGTGGGGATCAATCTCTTGTCCCAGGTAATAAGCAGTAAAACAAGAGGAAATGGCCTCAAGTTGCACCAGGGGAGGTTTAGATTGGATATTAGGAAAAAATTTTTCACTGAAAGTGTTCAAGCATTAGAACAGGCTGCCCAGGGAGGTGATGGAATCAACATCCCTGGAAGGGTTTAAAAAAAAAAAAGTGTAGATGTGGTGCTTAGAGGCATGGTTTAGTGGTGGACTAGGTAGTCCTGCGTTAATGGTTGGACTTGATGATGATCTTAAAGGTCTTTTCCAACCTAAATACTCCTATTACTTCTAGTCTATTACTTCTGTAACACATTATAAAATTAGTGATCTGTTTTTATAGAATCACAGCATCATAGAATGGTTTGAGTAGGAACAGACCTTTAAAGATCATTTAGTCCATCCACCCTGCCATAGGCGGGGACATCTTTCACTAGATCAGGTTGCTCAAAGCCCAGTCCAACACGACTGTGAACACAACCAATGATGGGGCATCCACAGCTTCTCTAGGCAACCTGTGTCAGTGTCTCAGCACCCCCACTGTAAAAAAACTCTTCCTTATATCCAATATATATCTACTCTCTTTCAGTTTAAAACCATCGCTCCTTGTCCTGTCCCTACAGGCCCTGGTAAAAAGTCTTTCTCCATCTTTCTTATAAGCCCCCTTTATACAGTGAAAGGCCACAATGAGGTCTCCATGGAACCTTCTCTTCTCCAGGCTGAAGAACGCCAGTTCTCTCAGCCTTTCTTCATAGAAGACATGTTCCAGCCCTCTGACCATTTTCATGGCCCTCCTCTGGACTCCTCTAGCAGGTCCATGTATTTCTTGTAGTGGGGACCCCAGACCTGGATGAAGTACTCCAGCTGGGATCGGTTTTGTAATCTGTTCTTTGAAAAAGGCAATTCCAATAGGATATTACCATTTTAAGGTAGTACTCAAAAAGTATCAATACACTACTTCATAACTGTTGTATACTACTGTTGGATAATAGTAGGGGATGATTTTAACATTAGTAACAATCTCACAAAATATCCAATAATCAGTTAATTCGCTTTGACCAGTTACAGTACTCTAAGTAATTCCTTGCCTGACATATAACAAAAGCCAACATGACTTTACACATGAAGTGTACACAATATTATTATTGTTCTTGCTAATACATCACCATCATAAGAAAGTAAATGAAGGTATTAATTTTATTCATATTTTTATTTTGGAGGTGTCTGAATATGCAAAGCAACATCACAGCCTCATGCTACAATGTAAACAGTATTTCAAATAGCATCTGCCTCTAATCACATACTATTATTGTCAAAGTATATAAAGTATGAATGTTACCTTTGAACTGAATAAATGTTTTAATTTAAAAATAATTAATTCTATTGTTCAAAAAAATGGAATTAAACCATCATGCAACGATTCACATTACTTCACAAATAACCTAATGGCTGCTACTGATCCTTTTCATTGCATAGCAGCTTAACTGGTAAATTTCTCAGCTTGGCCAACTGGTTCATTTCATAAGCCATATTCTGATACAAAAAAATCATAAAACCATAACTACTACAAAATAGCACCCAAAGTATTTTTAAAAATACCTAACTATTGTCTGAACCTTTGAAGAGATGCCTTAAAAATAAGATATTCTTTATTATTCACTACATATTTACACCTTTTACATAATGTAATCAAAGGATTTAAGTAACTCAATTTAATATTTATGCAGGAACTGGCAGCCAGTATTTTACCCTGAGGGATGTAACTCTTCATAAAAAGCTCATTTTACAAGACACTAGCAGTTTTGGCATTACCAGCACCTCTCACATAAACCATGCTGAAACCTATAGTTTATCCTGCCAAATGCCTTCTGTACATATGGTGTTTAACAGTGCTCTGTAGGTCTGTAAGCCAATAATAATAGATTTAAGCTAAAAATCTGAAGACACATCTAACAAATTTAAAAAATGCTACTTATTCATATATATTTACCTACATACCCCGCACGCATATAAACATACAGGATTTAAAATATTCTTTAAATTAATATGCTAACTAAACACTTGTAAAAATAATTTCTTTTGCAATTTGCAGTAGCTTCCTGAAGTTTAATTCTCCTTCTATTGACATCAGAGGCAGAACTTCATTAACCTCAGCAGTACAGAATTAGGTCACAAGAAACACAAAGAAATATAAAGACAGCATGTACATATCCCTGTGAAATCTTCTATGCAAGGATGGGCTTGGCGCTTTACAAGGTTAACCTCGCCAGTAAGCTTCCAAATTAAATTTCAAAATAACGTATTCTAAATACTACATCTTTGATTAGTGGCCTACAAATACTGTGTATAACAATAGAATAAAACGCAGTTATGGATCTACATGTGCTAAGGGATAGACCTGTGTGGTGGTACATTTCTCCCATTTCTCTGGGCTATTCTATAACCCCTGGAGCTACCAACCAGGTAAACATTACTTAGTCAGGTTACAGCCAAGATGGAAATTTACAGGATGACTAAAGACAATCATTTCACAACCTTGTAAACAGCGGTGAGACCCTTTTGAGGTCTCCTGGACTGCAGTGGACTGCGACCAGCATCTCCCTCTGAGCAGGATGCTGCTCAGAGTTTGAAAACTACCAAGTCTGTGATAGTAGGGGGACCATTGCCAAAGACCAATGATGGAGCCTGGGCTGATACTCCTG
Source organism: Falco biarmicus (assembly GCF_023638135.1). Classification (NCBI taxonomy): domain Eukaryota; kingdom Metazoa; phylum Chordata; class Aves; order Falconiformes; family Falconidae; genus Falco; species Falco biarmicus. The sequence continues at coordinate 10,636,785 of NC_079298.1, read as the reverse complement.
CTCCTCAAGGTTCAACCTGTTGAGGAACTCAAAGGCACTAGATATGAGTATTTTCACCAAACTTGAGTGGAACTTTTAACATTTATCCTTTTGTACATTTGTGTAAATATATCTCTATATATCTATTTTCCTTATGCTTGTGCATGTGTAAATCAATTTAGATACCTTAATATTAAGTACTACAATCTTGAATCAGTAGTAAACTTATAATTGTGATTTGAACAAATTCTATTGATTCACTTTATAGATGTTAGAGATAATCATAAATTAAATACTGCTAAAATCCTATGGATAATCCTAAATTGTGAACAAACTCTCCCCTCTCTTTCCCTATACCCTTTAGCCACAAGCTGTTGTCAAAGCTTAAGACTAAGATTGGACCTAGCCACACCTAAACTCTATGAGAATTTAGAAAGAAATGGGGTCTACTCCGAATCCTCATGACTCAATGGTAGAATTCCCCTTACTCTTTATATTTCTTTAGACTTAAGTCCACTGTCCAAGTCTGAGACTAAAAATAGATCTAGCCACACCTAAACTCTATTGAGAGCTTCGAAAGCAAGTAGGTCCACTCTAAACATCGTGACTCAATGAAAGGATCTTCCTTATCCTCTTCTTCAGTCCCTATAAACTATTTCTTCATTGCTCTATTCTGGCTCGATTTTTAATTTTTATGTCTTGCACATTTAATCCACGTAATAAGTAGCAGAGTGCCATCAAACCTTGTGTAGTTGCATTTCCACAAACTGATGATAGTAAACCTATTTCACTCATACCTTTGATGGTGATTCTTTAAGTGATCTGACCTAAACCACTGATTTCATGACAACCTGATGAAGTGTACATTGTTGGTAATAACAAACTTCACAACCATTTTTACATTTGAACAGTCTAATTTTATGTCATATTCTAACTGAAGTGAATCAGTGAGTTAAGTAGTATTTAATGCAAGTCTTCTTTAGAATTATGACACTTTTTATAAAGATGAGAGATATAGTTAAAGTATTAATATATTGACAACTCCATAACATAAAATAATGCTGAAAATGCTTACCACTTTCAAAACAGGCATCAAATATAAGATGTCCTTTTTTAGGCTGTCCACAATATCCAGCTGGAAGAACAGTATGCTTGCTCACGTTCCCTACTATGATATCATCACTTCCTAGGGCACTACCTGTTGCAGTAAAAGAAAAAAAAAAGCATGAGCATAAAAGCTATAAGTTAGAAAAAACAATAGAAGGATATTCCTCCATGCTTTTCTACATAACAAGAAATTTGCAGCAGTAAATGAACTCCTCAAAGTTTATTTAAGAATTTGGATATAATAATGGCATCATATGTTAAAGCTTCTCTAAGTAACAAACCACACAGCATGGTTTCTTGCACACATGTATCCTGTGGCTGAACACTCTCATATGCAATAGTCTGATATTCAGCTGGATCCACTTCTTTCAACCGGAGCTCTGTAATACATATATTCTGCATGGATTCCCTAGAATTGAACTCCTCAGCAGCACCTTACTTTACCATAATCCTCAGCAACATCTTCCTCACTATAAGCATTAATGGGATCTTATTCCTCTATCTTGCTGCCTATTTTCATGCATCTTAAATGGCCTTAGAACCTTTGAGACTTAAGTCCAACTCATATCTGAAATTTGAATATTATTAGAGAGGAGAGACATACATTCATGGAGGTATATGATTATCTGAGCCTTGCTTGCTTTGGATACAAAACTCAGAAGAACTTAAATATTTTTTAAAACATGGGGGTTATTTCCTAATAAAACATATCAGGACACAAATTTTCTATACAATAACATTATTTTTGTCAAAATATATCAGTAGTGTATATACTGAAAGCTTTGTCCTTCCAGTAAAATTATACTATTTGCAGTATACAAAAAAAATTGTTTGCAAACAGGAATGAAAGAGCACAGTGATTTTTTCATTTGAGAAATGTACAAGGAATAAAGTCTGTATATTATATTATACATTAATATTATACTATAGTCAAAGAAATACACAATAATATAACTAGCAGTTCATTCTTCTGACATTGGCTCAGCATTTTCTTCACTATTTACTGTTCGGACAACAAGTATTCAACAATAGAAAAACTATCTTCTCTGTTACAGAAAACTAGAAGAAATGTGAGTGTCTTCAAGTGCAGAAGGCATGTGATGGAATAATGGGATGATAATATCTTATTTCACTCTGATAAATAGGTCTACTAAGGCTTCTAGAAATAGACTTTTGGTCTGTACTGATTTTTTGACATTTAAATGGGTTACAGGGGATGATGAATGTGACATAGAGCTCAATTTGTTTTATTTTTATATTGAAAACTATTTCACACAAATGTTACAAGCAATTCATATTGGCCCTGAATGATGAAAACAGCTTATTAATTAAAACTGACCTTTCCATACATAAATGTATTCCACCTCTTGAGGCAAAACACCTTAGCTGAAGTAACAAATTATGTCAACATCTTAGTGACACCACAGTTAAAGGGTCTGTCAGGCTTTCTATTATATCCCATATTTTCAGAGGTATATAAATCCCAGGTTAAAAAATATGTATATCCATGTTAACACTCAGCATATAAATCCCCAGTCTTCCCAGGGAAGAAATTTGTAACTTATTCTTTGAGAAGTACTACAACAGACAAAGATAATTTAGAACTTTTCTTACTTTAGAATAATCCACAGTTAGATATTAATTAATGCATGCGAATAATTTTGGTAAAATATAATATTTGCACCCTCATGGTTATTTGTTTTAGACTGAATAATTGCCCACAGATAGCAGGCTGCGGCATTTAAACTCATTTCTTTAAATGTAAAATTACAACTTATATTTTTAGGTAGATGGTTTTTTACCAGCATGATGATACAATTTGCCTAAAGGCTGGTAACACCACAGGCAAACTTACACCTGGATGGGGCATCTGTGTATCTGTATGGCCATGATCGTGTCACTTGTTACAATTCATCCCTCTGCATCATGCAACCTGTAATTCAGAACAGCAGCCACAGGAAAACCATTTCCTCAGTTGCAGTTCAGTGCCACTTTGACTAAGAGCCCCCATATACCTGTCACAGTTAGTCAGGTTAATCATTTGTAATCCACCACATAGAATCAAGGATACAAAGAAAAATTCAGGGAAAAACTGCAGATCTCCACCAAGAAAGCATCAGCTGCCAGGGATCAAACTGAAAGAATGGGAGGCAGGGAGTCAACTGAGTAGAGCTGTAAAAAGCTGAACTCCTCCTGGTAAATGCTCAATTGTAAATCTCAGCTAAAAGTAACAGCTTCTTGTAATCTTAAAAGGTAGATGGGAAACACCGTTAGATAAAGATGTAGAAACTAGAAAAGATTACATTCATAATACTTCAACCATAAGACAGTGTAGGAAAAGCAGGCAGAAGACAGAGCTACACCTCCTTTTCCACCTAACTGAAAAATGAGAAAATCTGCCAATGGAGTCTTTACATGATGCAGAAGGAAGCTGTCAAGTAACTGTGTCCTAGCAAAAAGTTTCCATCTGCTCCTCCTGGCCCAACGCAGCCATTCAGAAATGAGAGTAAAATCATCAAATAGCCTATAATTCATAGTCATTTAATAATATTCATCTCTCCTTGCATGTTCTTTATTACACAGTACTTTGAATATTCAGAATGTACTGTTGTTATATTTTGAGTTATATTATCTTTAATTAATCTCTAAACACACAAAACTGCAGTCTTTGAACTTCACTTTATTATAGAGCACAACAGCATTATGTTCCTTCTGGCATGTTCTCCTTGGGTGATAAAGAAAAGGCCAGACTACTGGCCAAAAAACAGCCTGCATTGCTGTATTACTAGATTATAAAACATGGTTTCACGCTTGTCTGTTCAGCAGATGCAGTGAGTGTTGCTGAGAATACATTACCATCTTCGGACAGAGGCGACTGTTAGACTGAGCCGTAAGTTCTCTGGCCAGTAAAGAGATAGTGTCCTCACAACTGGGGAGCCCTAAGTAGATTTTCCTCACTAAAAGCAAAGATGTACGACAGAGCCTTGTAGGGAAGGGAAATAGTACTTCTATCTGAAACATACTGAAGGGGAAAGAAGAGAATTAACTGAAGTATATCCTGCACGTCACACTTAAGGAGACCAGATTCTCCTTTGAAAAAAGGTTAGGTAAGACAAGCAAAGGCAAAAGTAACTTAGCAAAGAAATTTTCTCAGACTGTAGGTCTTATTTTGTCAACTATTTTTTATACGCTTTAAGACACATAGCTATTTTATTCTAATTCTTCATAGCTTAAACTCCTGGAGTTTCCAGCAAATCCCTAGGATTTACTTTTACCCCAGTATTAAACTTCAACGGTAATTTTCTATCAGGTATGAAATCTGTAGGTGTCTGAAATCTCTGTAAGTATATAAGGCTTTAAAATAAAACCTGGACAGACTCTTCTGGTATCCACATTCATCACTATTGTCATCGTGGACATATTTCAGATCAAACTAGTGACAATGAAAAGAATCAGTTCCAGGGGCCTGGGATTCTTAGGTGGAAGAGTTTGGAAACTTCGAGAGCTTCTTGCTATTCTTAAGTTCAAAGGGTAAAGTCAACATTTTTGTCATGATGATGAAAACAGTATTTGCTACAATAAACATCATGCAAATTTAGGTGTATTTTCTTTAAAAACTGCAGTTTCTAGAGGGAAGTACCTCTTAAGTAAGTAGTAGTTACTCTTTGAATTGGGTAAACAACAAGCCCAAGCTTCCAGCTGTCACAAACTTCAGAATCCACAGTTAGCAGCCAGCAGCTACCCTCATGCTACATTAGGTAGGAGAGCACAGCTGCTTTAAAAAAGACATAGAAAAATATAGAGTGAATTTGCCTGGAAAACCTGCAACATTCTTACAATCACACTTACTGCCTAATAAGCATAGCCAATTAGAAAGGTAAGTTAACGTGAAAAGATACAAAAACTGCTAATGATCTTTGTAGAAGTCTGCTTTAAACATTACAAACATCATCAAGAACCTCTCATTCTGCTATAAGACACTTATTTTAGAACAAGATTAGGATACATTTTGCTACTAAAAATTTCTATGGCATAAAGATCTAATAGCCAGATTCCCATCATCCAAGGCCCAGGAAAAGTTTTCAGGTATCCTAACAAAGACCTGCATCAGCCTTGAGCAGTACTGTTATTGTAACCCCACACAAAGAAAGGAATCTGAACTCTCAATACAGTTTGCAACAAACAAAAATTCATTCCGATGACCAATGGCAACTCTATTAGCTCCTAAATATAACAAGTCTCTAGATCAACATCATTCAACTCAAGTTTTGAGCAAGTAACACTTATGGAGGATATGCCAATAACAGTGTCTTTTCCACAAATCAGAAAACTGCCAACAGTGTAATTTTAGCAAAATTATATAATATAATTTACAGAAATTTATAGGCATTATGGCAGATTATATCCTCCAATTCTTTTTTTTTTTAATAAAATCTTTTCAGTCATTGTGCCTAGGCTTCAGCATCACTGCTACTCAAGAAGACTTATTTCTGCTATGAACTCTGAATAGTCTATGGCCATTCTAAAAATCTAAAAATCCTACAGGCAGCAGCAGGCAGGAGCTTGGAGTTCCAGCTCCACTGGCCTTAAAAATGCTAAGAAAAAGAAGAAAACACAACTGTAATTGAGATCTTCACAGCCATGTATCCTGCAGCAAGGATTGGGCATAAACCTGAGAATCTAAACACACTGCAGAGAGCTCTGTCAATCTGAAATGTGAATTCACAGTCACCATGATCTGAAAAGAAATGGAAGAAATTATGTTAACACTACAAATCCCAGGGTTTGGGAAAATATGCGGCATGGTACCAACCACACCTGCTGCCTCACATTCAAGTACTGTGCCCATACTGTCACCATTACCCATCTCAAAAGTCAAGCAGAACAAGGAAAATGCTGATTATCACAGACAGCATTCCCATACAGCTTGGTCTAGTTCTAAAAAATAGTAACAGTGGGTCATTATTCAGAAACCAAATTTGAGATAAAGCATCTTTAAAGTAATTGTCTCTTCAATTACTTTCCTCCTCCCGTTTGACCAACAGACTTCTTGTCAAGGGTCTATCTCCAAACTGTAAGAGGATATTCATATTTAAGGAAATATGCTGAATAAAAGACAAGCACTGGTTCAGCAGAGATTATCAGGTAAATTCAGAGCTTTACAAAGTTTCTGAAAATACTCAGAAAAAATAAACTGCAAGTTTACTGCCAGGAACTTGAAAAAGCTTGTGGTAGGTTGCATAAATAGGAAGGAAACATGGTAATGTATTGTTTGGGGGGGTTTAATTTTACTGCACAAGTAACTCTCTCTACAGAGGCTACCAGACAGCATACCCTTTTAACATCCCTTTTAATGCATACCCTTTTAACCTCCCTAACACAATTCCTTGGCTAATGCATTGTAAACTTTTTACTTTGGGCTAAAAGGCATATGTATACCTAAACACTCATACTTCTTCAGATATACATACCCAAACTGATTTACTCTAGCAGAAGGTATGGCATAGGTGTCTCAGTCGAAGATGAAACTGGGAAAGTCTTGTTTTTACATGCAAACACGTCAAAGCAAAATGACCACTAAAGAGTTCCATGGAGTCCCTACAAAAGGCTTGGTGGTACCACAAAGAGCACTTTGCTGAAATGCTCATATTAAGCAGACAGCCTAAAGATAGCCAGGAATATAAAAGTATGTAAGGTGCTTAGCCCAAGACAAAGCTGTGAACTTATTGGCTGATCAAGTGTAAGAAGGTAATGAGAAATCTCCACTGCCTGGTCCATTCAAAATAAGCACATCCAGACAGCGATACAATTATGAATCCAAGGTCAATTATAGCTCCTTTCCAAAATGTAGTGGAGAACATTGAACCGAACACAACATCTGGCAGACAGATACTGCTCTAAACAATTACTCACTCACAGTGACTTACAAGTTTACAGAAAAAGAAAATAAGCAAACTTGTGTTGACTTGTTTTTTTGGTTATATGTAATATTTGTTTCCAGTCTAATCTCAAAGCATAACTTCAAGAATATTTATTTATTATCTCAATGTGGGCTATCTCCAAGGATATACCTTCTTGTCAGAGGCAAATAGCAATGGAATTTTTTGTATCACTTTAGTGAAATCCAAAATGGCCAAAAAGGTATGAACAGTTTTTCCTCACGAAAATAATTAAAAAAAAAATTAACGCTTTGAACTCAGCAAGCAAGAAAAATAACCATCACTCTTTTTACTGTATTTATAAACTCTAACCTATCCACTAAAATACTCATCACTAGAAAGGGAAAAAATACTGAAAAAAACAGTAGTACCAAATATGTTAACTGAAAATATGTTTATTTTAAAATACTGTAAGAATCAGTGAATTTAATCTGATATACACATTTATTCTTTAACAAGTATTTGGCATCTTGATAATATCAAAGATATCATATGATGCAACAGTTGCTATAGTAGCAATACTTCTTTAAATAAAAACAGATCAAACAAAAGTATAAAACATAAATTATAAACAAAAATGTGATGCATCACATACATCCCCAGTTAGCAGAGAAAAAGAGTAAATAATAGTTTCCTAGCTCAGCTAGTCCTCAGAGTTATATCTGCAAATATGTAATTGTATCAGCAAGTCCATCCCTTCTGGGAGATAAGAGATGGCTCAGAGAATTAGGTCCGCATACGAATAATAGGAGATACTAAAAGACCAGCTGAAAAGTGCATAGGAATTCAAATACTAGGTAGGAACACCCCCAAAAAATCTTTTTCTGGCCAAGCAAGAGGAAATTCTGTGTCTAGGGATTCTGAGGCAGGAAAAGAACTGAAGATTTAAAGCAGATCCCTTGTGTGGTACTACAGAACTTCAGTGGGTAAAACTTCTTTTGCAGGGTCTTTGCGAAATCAGTTGCTTACAGATTTCAAAAAGACAAGAAGTGCATGTGACCTGTGAAAAATGATGAGTCAAAACAGATGATTGCAGGGTTTGGAATTGTAGTTAGTAGAAAACGTCAGGTAAGGGGAAAAGCTCATGATACTATAACATAACCCACAAAACTGAAAAAAGGTGTTGATGGTTGAAGTCACTCACTAGTATTTGCTGGTACCATCCTAAAATTATGTATTTCCTACACAGCCTAATCTTGAAACAAATCATTACACACCTGGTTTTGCATTATATGAGAAAGGAAAGGAAAGGTTCACGGATATAAGCTATGTATATATCCACATATGCTATGTGGATATATCCATGTTTCAACAGCTGCCCCAGCTATTGGGCATTGATTTAACAAAAGCAGGTTATCATGTACATTAATGAGACACATGTATATAACTATGTATTTTCATTAACTTTTCTTTGACGAGGTTTTTAAATGCAGAATGATTACATGCAAAATGCTTATGAAAAGATATTTCTAAACAACCTCAAGAAATAGCACCAGCCAAAGGATATTGATTTAGCTAGTTATTGCTGGTGCAGATCAAATTTTAATTTCCATGTATAATACTTCAGGTTTCATACAGAAGGTATGAAACAGGCTTAATCCATACTTTCACTGATAAAGCAACAGCAGATCCGGCCTACAGACTACATTGACCATTTCCCTCCTATACAATAAAAACCATATTTTATTGCAAAACCTGTTTTCAATATAAGAACACTACTTCCTCCATGCTTTTTTTTTCCTTTACCCACACTGTATATTCTTGAATAAATAGGTTTTTTTCTGATTTAAGAGCACAAGATATAATTACATGACCAACAGCCAGACCCTGAATAACCCAACCAGGAGTAAGCACTATATCAATTAGGCGGGTTTTATCCTATGAGAACTGCATGGTTAAAAATTGTTTTAATGACAGCCTAACTGCAAGAAGTCATGACAAAATACATTTCTAAATTAAAAATAACTCACATTGAGGCAAGATAAACACAACCAAAGCATCTGATATGTAGTAACCAGTGCAATGACCCCAACCCATGATTATGTAGCCTTCAGTGCCTACTAAAGTTGAAATCTCTGTAAGCCAACAACTTCTGTGTCTCCTTTCTTTAGGATCAACTGATTCTCAGCTGGGAAACTGAAAAAGACTCAACAGGTAATAATTATTCCTGATACAACAGAGAAGTAGGTTTATTCGAGCTTTTGAAAAAGGCCAAGGCTTTATGCATTTTAGTTGCCCTAGGTTTCATATACCTCAGTCCTGACTATCACATTCAAAATGCTTGCCCACAAAAGGCATCTCCTAAAGTAGTAGGTATGAAGTACTATAGAAGTCTTTCAAGAATATCAGCAAAGTCAAATAAGAAACACATAAACAGTGCTTTTTCCGTTCATGAAAATTACCCCTTTCATGTCAAATTCCTAGCCCTTTCAATGTCTTACTATGTTTGCTGATCGAACGGGAGCTTTCCAGACCTTTATTTAAAGAGATACCTATGTCATATTTTGGAAAGCATGAGCTTATCTGCTGTAATCCCAGCAAGGCCAACGGAAGACAGCTATAGCTGTGATCCTGCACCTGAGCTAATAAGCTGTGTCATGGACATTATTTCAGGTTCAGCACCGAGGTGATACAGCTGTGCCTTCTAATTTGGATCAGGCTTTTATCTCTTCTCAGGTATTCTTCAAAAGCAATCAGCCTGATGAGCCTCAACAAGCCATCTGTAGTACCGCATCAAACCCGCTATTCAGAGGGGTTTGATTTCTCAATATCCAAAGTGTGACTGCTGTAAATTTGTTGTGGATGCACCTGTTCAAATAAAAAAAAATTATTTTATTATCACTAATTCTAGCATTCAGGAGACCTGAATTCAATTTCCAACTCAGCCACCAACATCTTTATGGGGGTAATGAATCCTTACACATGGGAAACTAGGCCTTCCATGAGGGCTCCACAGAGCAAAAAGTCCTGTGGGGAAACACATCAGCAGCTTTGCATACCACCATATTTCTCTTCAAGACCCTGTAGTTCACAAACACTTGGAAGAGAGGTAGTTGCACACTGCTACAACAGCTTGGGCCATCATTAGGAGTGGGATAAGTGAAAACCAAGTGATAGAAGTTCACTGACAGTTTCCGTCCTGTGTATTACGCACCATAATTGATGCATCCTTCTTCGGGTTGAAATTTTATTTTTCCTTGGCTCTTGAATATGTGTAATTTAAAGATATGGTTTTACTCTTGCTTCTGATTGACTTTTTGTCTAGAGGTAGGCATGACTTCTGTCAGTCAATTTAAGTCAACAGTATTTTCAGACACTTAATTTTCTCACTTTGGAGTTAAAATCTTCTTGACTACTACATATTTGAATAAATTTGGGGATTTTAATGCTACTTCTGGAATAATTTGTTCCCTGAGGTTGCTGAAATCAATTCCACTATTAATTACTGTCATAGTTATAATTACTCATTGAAAGAATTCCTTTAACTTCTTAGTTGAGACTAGCACCTTTATCCCCTACTTTCCAAAACGGTCCATTCCAAAAAGTAGCATTTTAAGCCACTGAGAATATCTTCACCTAAGTGTTGCCCATTCACATTGCTGCATTTACTCTTTGGTTAATAAACACTTCTGCATAACCTAGTATTTCATATGAAATAATTATGATTGCGGTGTTTTATTTTATTCACAAAGTATATGGACTGCATAGCAAAAAATTTAAATATTGTTTCAGAATTCCTGTTTTGTAACATAGAAATGTCAGCAAAGCAAACTTGATCTATTAACTTTTGCATCAGCAACACAACAGGAATTTAAGTATAGAAAACACAACTAATACACCATATTCAGCAGTTTTTAAGTAAGCATGTGTTAAGTTGATATAGTATTTATAGGAATATGAAATGCATACAAAGTATTTCAAATATTTGGAGCACAAACCAAAATCTACCTACACGAAGGCTTACATAGAGAAAGCTCAAATTACTGATTATTGGTACTGCTTAGAAATAAAATAAGCAACAGATATACTTGTTTTCAGGGTAGTTACATGACATCTGTTATTCTGCTGTACCACAGACTTTGGATATAGTTAAGTAGTACAGAGGCAAGTTTATCTCACAATCCTATTTTACATGGACAGTTCCTCTGAAATAATGCCATAGGCTTTGGATTTTTATAGGTTATTTGAGAATTTTTTCATTAATCAAGTGCATCATACTACCTCATCTGCATTACATATGCATGAAAACGTGGTAGCCACTTGATAGGTGTTACCCAGCTCTAAAGTCTACTGTAATCACACAGTAACTTTGCTGCTTATTGCAAATGAAAACGCATCAGTAGACCTGTAATGAATCCAGCTGGGCTTTCTTTGGAAAGGATTCCTGCTGCTCTGCTCTGGTGAATCACCGGAACTGATGTTCCACTTGTTTTTGTGGAGATTGAAATTTAACATGTTTTTCAAGGTGGTTATGAAACTATAAGTAAAAGCAAAATCTTGCCAGTTTTCACTCATGATTATGAGATCCACTGCTAAGTAAACAGCTTTATGATTTAGCAAGTAAACAAAACACAGTTAGATAACTTATTTAATTATAAGAATTAAGCTAACTATTTTATCCCCCCGTCCCCTCTTCCACACTTGATTTTTACCACAATGAATCTATGAAGTCAGCCAGTTAACCATACTGAGAGAACAGGGACACATATGTATATTAGAAAATATATGTATCACACTGTATAAGATTTAGCCTCTAACCTTAATACATTACTCATGCTAAAATAGAACCAACCATGAAAACACTTTACTATACACATATATACATCAAACTCTATGCCCAACATTTGCAGGATCACAGTCCTAGATTTAATACTGAAGTCAACATCTCCGAATTTGCACAGCCTGTGACAAAATGAAATTGAAGCTATTATTATTATTATTATGGTAGAGCAGCTTTCCAAACCATTCTGGCATACAATGAGTAAAACTACTTCAAAAAATGTCACAGGACAAAGCAAACTACCAAGCTGCAACAAGGCTTTACTGTTGGTCAGATTCTACTGCCTATGCTGTTTCTCCATCCTCCAAAGGCCAAACCACAATCCTCCTTCTCTCTGCTGCCTGACATCCTCTCCCATACTCCTCAGTGCTCTTTAACCACCTAGCAGGAACGAGCTACAGCTGCACATCATCTATGTCAATCAACCCACTGCCTTCGTAGCAAGGCCACAGCTGCATATTATCCACATTAATCAACCCATTGCCTTCACTCCTCTACAAAAAAACATATTTAAAATTTAAAAATATAACACTTCTTAAACGACAGGCTCAGCCTGTGGCAAAGTCAAGAAACTGAGTTGTGGGGACAATGTGACAGGGAAGTGGGGACATGGGACACATAGGTGTGTGCCCATAACCAGCTCTCGATTACTAGTAAATTGGTTTATCTCCATAACTGAAGGCACAACTTGAGCCTAGAAGAATTTATTACCTCAGGTACAATGCAATCTAAACATAACAATTCTGCATCAAGGCTCTGCATGCCAACTACTTTTGGTGATTATTTGAGAAAACTAAGCTGGTTTCTATAGAATCACATAGTCCTGGAAAGGGCAGCACAATCAGTCCTCCAGGAACAAGAGTGACGTAGCACAATGCACACACCTAGGTGGGTATGCTGGAGCCAGTCCACATCCAGCAGCACCACTGCTGAGCAGAAGCAGCACCACTGGATCTGAATGACGTTAGCAGTAAATATCTGTACCAAACTCCTCTCTGTATCCTCTAGCACCTCATTTAACTGGGGGACGGTGCTTTCTGTCATCAGGGTATCCTAGCTCTTTATTTAAAAAAAAAAAAAAAAAAAAGTAAGTATGATTATACAGCCATTCCACTCTATTATTTTTGTCCCTAAACAGGTGTTGCTGGAGGAAAGAGGAACAGGAGGAAGGAAAATCTCTGCGTGTAAACAAGTTGTCCATTTCTTCTGTGAAAGGTTACAGCTATTGGTATTAGGTGTCCCATTTGGAAAGCAGGCTTGTGCTGCAGAACTAACTTTCCCAGTCCTGCTAGTGGTCCCATGGAGATCAAGCCAGTTACATTTTAACACAAGAAGCTGACTCTAAAATAATGAGTATTAAATCTATAAAGCTCAACTTAAAAAGAAACAGAAATGCTATGCAGGCCATGTAAATGCATTCTGAGGTTGATCTGGTTTTTTGCATGAGACTTCTGCCTATAAATACAGTGACAGCAACACTAAAGAAACTTGCAGAAACTTCTGTTTTACAAATTTCAGTACAAAACCTATTAAAATTCTCAATATGTCTCATTTTACTTTTTACAAATTCAAAAACTCTCACAAGTGCTAATAATTAATAGGGTGCTTTGAACTTCACTGGAAGAAAAAACGGGAGGCTTGAGGTAAGTAACTCTCAGAAGCTTTGATTATTTGTCAAAGAAAAAACTGATAGAAATATAGCTAGGAAATGGTAAACCATTAAAAAATGGCAACTGGAACACCCAACTCATTCGTGTTTCTGTCTTTTTCTGAAATTATATCTTCTGGCTCTATAAAGCCCTCATTAGTATTTCTCAGGTCTCCTTTTGTGGCAAATTATGTAATAGGAATATGATCAAAGCTGTAAGTACCAAAAATATATCAGCAGCTCTTCCTCAACGAATTCTTCTATTGGGGATTGTTTCCACTAGATAACTGAAAAAGTTGGAAATTAGTTAAATATCAGTCTACTGGCAACAAAGTATAATGATTATTACATTATTTTTCTGCAGCAACTACAGTTAATTTTTATGTATCACTTTAATTAATATTCCAACTTAAGCAGCAAAAAACTGAAGTAGTTAATGGTCTCTTACAGAGTGCCTCAAATTTACTAACAAACCTTTTTCCATATCATCTGGATTTCAAACTACCTATGCTAAAATGTACCCATGCTTGCTATCAGTAAGTTCTGGCAAATGTGTTTGTAAAAAAACGCATTTTAGATTTGTTTACAAATGCATCCTGCAGCATTTTATAAACAACTGTAAATAGTTCTTCATGGCATGTGAACATCTGCAAGTCTGGGCCCAGTACCCTTACAGTTTTCCACTGACTTTTGAAATCTTTTTGTGTAGACAGAAAGAGTGGGCAGATCCCTTTCAGCATGAAGACTACAATGTCTTTTCCCAAACACGGGAATTCAGCTATGTTTACAGGCTTGTAAGCTACACTGTTTACATACACTTGAAAATTCAAAAATAATTTAAGGACAATTCAGTTGAAGAAATGAAATTTGCCTGGAAAACCAAAAGTACCACTAATATATGGTGTTATTTTAAAGACCAAGATTAAATAATATTGTTAAAGTAATTAGCTGATTTTTCCTTTTTTAAATTTCATCATAGCTACTGAATGAGAAGTTCCAGTTATCAAAAAGGCCTATATTTAAAGACAAATAAATTAGGTTGTCTTATTTAGTTCAGCTTTTTATTGATAATTAAGGCCACCTAAAAGAAAGCAGCATGTTCCTGATACTATAATGTGTTCATACCATATGCAATGTACAGTATTTTTAATAGAATAACTATTCTTTTTTGAAAGAATAACCAAAACCTATAGTCCATCTCAGCACTACCATATTAAAATCAATTAGAAAACACCGCAGAATTTACACAGCTATTCTATCATGCCTTCCACATACAGAACTCTGAAATAACGATCTCAACATTAAGTATTTTAGAAATGTTAATTACTACCCAAACTTGGGGAGGAGGGGGGTTTAAAGCTCACCTCCCTGAACCCGTCAGCCTAGCTATGAACACTTTCAAAAATTCTAACCATTCTTAATATGAAATGTGACTTAACATAGCTCTGCAAGGTATCTATCATGACACGTAAATAAACATGAAAAACTACACATCCAGCTGGGAAATCTGCTTGTTCTGATAACAAGGATCTTTGGTCTAAAGACATATATTTGTATCCTGTCCAGTACTGTGAGTAAATGCCTTTTTTTGCTTTCACTATGATTTCAGTCATGATGACCCAATGAAATATCAGAAATACTAATACCCACAAAATGACTAGTAACTGTGGAATAACACATATTAGAACTGTCAATCCAGGCTAATATGCAGCTGCCTCAGATAGAAAACTATTACAGAACTGAGAGATAACCTGCACCCTTTGATCATTCAGGCCTCTGGAAGCAAGTCTTCCGAAGGTAATATAGATGCCTAGAAGAATAAGAGTAACCTGGGGAGAATGAGGTAACTAGTGAAATTTTAGCTAGATCCATGTCTGAAAAGTTAAACACTTTCATCTAGTTCATGGGTCAAAAAATTAGTAAATACAAGCATTCTGTACTCACTTTGACCTACTCCTAAATCTTCCTTAGAGAAGCTAATAAGGTCCTCTTTGCTACAGAGTAAGATCTATTTTTGAAGAAACTTAACAAAACTGGCTGTCTTTGCTATATCTCGTGTCTTCCAAAGGTCTGAGACATCAAGGTTAGCTGAACAGAACTAGAAGTCAAACCAAGAAGCTCCTGAAGCAACCAACTAGTCTTAATCACCTTCATTCTCCTGCAGACTTAATTTGTGAAGATTTAAGTTGCTTTTAATTTGGATTCCCAGCTTGAGACATAAAGGTTTCAGCCTGGAAACCCAGACAGGGCAGTGTACAAATTTACAGTTGATTGCAGAAAGCTGATTTGAGCACTTCCAAGGAAAGAGCTAGGACTAAGGAGCCAAGTGCAATGGGAAAATGATTGATGAATCCAGGGTAAAGTGAGTTGATTTGCAGCACTCTAACCAAACATCAGAACACAGAAACTATTTTAATGGATTATACCAGATGTCTGCCTAGTCCAGAGAGGATAGCACCAGAACATGAACTCCACAGCAGACAGATGTGAGATAATCTACCTTCCATATCATGTCTCAATCTCATTTGAAACAGACAGATTAGTTTAAACCATTATATAGAAAACAATAGTGAGTGTAGTGTAACAGTGTAATAAAAGCTAATGGTAGGCCATCTTCTGAAGTACTTTGTGAAATTCTGTGGTCCTAGCCCCTCTCCTCAATTAAAAAAAAAAAAAAAAAAAAAAGTGCAAAAATTTGCAAGTTATTACAGAAACAAAAATCTTCTACAAGAAAAAGGAATGGAAATATGAAAAGATCTGCACATACAGAGACAATAAATATAATTACCAGTGTAAGAAAGATTAACAGATTCACTTTTTCTATAACAGAAGTATGAGTAACTAATAAAACTGAAATGAAAAATTCTTACATTATAAAAAGGTATGTTTTCCATAAAGTATAATTAACATACAAAGCTTCTTGACACAGTATATTATCAAAGCTGAGTGTGGAGGGGGTGTAAGCATCTTAGATATATATAATTCAGTATCAGATAATATTTAGGAAGAAACCTAAATTTTAGAGTCACCCTTCTGTTAAGTGTACATTATATTCTTCCTGACATCTTTCCTTGACACTGACTCTTGTCAAACACAGGTTACTGAATTAAATCAGTAAAGAATGGTCCATAACAATAATCTCTGTGGCTATAAAGCATGGATAAGTTACCTTTCTCTGTAACTCAGTTTTCTTATTTGAAAATTACAAATAATAATCATTATTTCAAGATCAGAAGATAAGAATTAGTTATTAATTCTGTTTTCTGATCCAGGAATAATAACATGATGTTTCTGTAAAAACAAAACAGCAAGTATAATGTAGTCTTACTTGCTAAATCAATTTACATGCTTTGAACAATGTTTGGTCCTTCTGTAATGGCTTCATTCTCCTTACAACCATACATAAAAATTTAAATTTGTGCAAAATGCAGATTCCAGAGCTAGATTCCTGTATCTCCTAAAGACTGGTCCAGATCTGGCATATCATGAAGACATACTTAGCAGTCAGGATGCACCAAAAACAATAACGTTTCCCAAGTACATTACGAGCACATCAAGAGCATCAGTGTCACCCAGCACTAAGGGGACAAGCAGGTTCTTTTGGGGACCTGCCAAGGATCCCTTAGAAACCAAAGTTTAAAGGGGAGGGGGGGGGGGGGGGGGGGGAGAAAAAAAAGAAAAAACTACATCGCCCCACCTTTTTTTTTGTACAGCCTACTTTCCATGTCCTTTCTCAAAAAATGGTCCAAGATAACAAGATTGCTTCCCAAGTCCCACTGATCTCTGCGAGTTTGTGGTCTTTTTCCTATGACTGTGGTTCTTTGCATTTCTAATGCCTCATCTGGCTCCTCCAAAAAAGAAGGAACTGTAAATCAAGACTTGCAAAGTGGCCAGACAGGCATTGCAAAACTTAAGCAGACATGTATCAGGAACATGCAACAAAACAGGATTTCCGCACAAGCTGAAACACAACATTTATGATAAAATCACATATTAGTTAGCTGCAATGGGTAGATGTGGAAAGGGTCTGACAAGGTTGAAAATAAAAAGCAAATACTGTAAGTCTGCAGATTTAAATAATACAGCAGAGAACACAATACAAGAGCATGTTTATGCACTGATCTGGAAATAGTAGGAAAGTTACACTGTATATTAAAGAAAGTTACTGACAACAGCAAAGACACAGGTAGATGAAGTAGGTAGGAAAGCTGACAAAGTCAAAGAGCCACTGGAGATTTGTTTTCCTGTTTCACAGCACAGTCAGGGCTCATCAGCTGTGTTTAGTAGTGTCACACAACACAGTGGATGAAAAGAATCACCTGTCTCATGGACAAGTTTAATGTACAATCAACTGCACAGTATGGTTTGTAGGGTTCATCAACAGCACAGCTGAATACGGGGAATTCAAGAACCTTACAGCAAATCCATTTAGATGCAGCGTTTGTAAGGTTTTTTTCACCTTAAGTGGCCCAAAAATCCAAAATCAGTTCTATGGATAATGCATCTTCATTTGGAGCCACTTCTGAGGCTGAAAAGCACAGGCACAGCAGCTAACACAGTAGGCTAGGAAAATGAACTTTGGGTTCAGGAATGCAGATAGTTTATGTATGATGCTGTGGGATATTAAATATTCAGAAAAACTGTCACCTTTGTTTCATCCTCCAAATGTTAAGATCTCTAATTTTCAGAACTTATTTTGGGGAGGTTTGTTTTCACACAGGTTGGAACAGACCTTAACTGTGTTTTGTGACAATTGGAAAGACCCCTGTACCTATAGGATCCCTATCATTTATGAGGAAAGGCAAAACTTCGGTTTCACAGACAAACTTATCTTCACATATACATAGTTAAGAGCCGTTGTTAACATATCCTCAATAGGAAGAGGAACATTTGGCACCTTCCTTAAAGTGATGCTCATAGAATAAGGTATGTGAGGTGTAAGGCGAGCAGCAGGCTGCCCTCAGCAGCCCCCGGGGACAGGTGAAGCAGCACCTGCAGGCCAAACCCCAAGCCATCAGCCTCCTGGTGCACTTCCAGTTCCAACCCACTGTCTTCACCTGACATTCTTTCACTCTGAATAAAGCAAATCGTGGCTTCTTGAGTGAGGGGAACTCCAGTGCCCCACCGTTTGGCTCGGCTCTTCGCCCCCCGCCACCTGTGCCCCCTGCGCGGGGGGGAGCGGGGCTGCCCCACCGCCAGCTTCGCCCTCGCTCCGCCGGGGCTCTGCCCCACGTCCTGCCGGCTGAGGCGGGCTCTGGCCCTCCCGCCCCCCTCCCCACGGCGGGGCAGCCCCCCTCAGGCAGGGCTGGAGCGCCTGGGGGCTCTTCCCCCTCTCCCTGCCTGAAGGGGCGCTCCCCACGACCGCTTCTCCCCCGGGAAGACGCTCCTCGTCCCCAAAGGAAGGCGCCTTCTCCTCCTCCGCAGCTCCCTGGGCAGGGGCCTCTGCCCCGGCCCCTTCTTCACCTCAGTGCCCTCGGCCAGGAGGCGCTTCCCTCCCTTTCCCCTGAGAGAAGGGCTCCGTCCCCCGCACTCCGTTGCGAGGCAGGCCCCCTCGACTGCCACAAGCCCCTGGAGAAACGGGGCTCTTCCCCTCTCCCCCCGCCCAGGCGACTGCGGCTGGCACTGACCCGTCTCTGCCGTCCTGCTCCTCTCCGCCATATTTGTTGTCATCCCCCCCACCCCCCCCCCAAAGAGCGAGACGCTGCCTGGGCGTCGCCATGGCAACACACGTCACCGCCAGGGGAGTCCCGCGCCCGCCCCCCCCCCCTCCGCCTCGCCGCCCGCCATGGCGGCGCGGGCAGCGGGCGGCCGTCCGGGGAAAGGCTTCCAGCCGCCGCGGGGAGCCCGGGGGGGCCGCGACGGCAGCGGGGTGCGCGGCGCCCGCTCCCCTCACCGCCCGGACCGGTGGCCGCCCCCGCGCTCCCGGGTGGGGCTGTCGAGCGTGAGGGCAGCGGGCGCTGCGCGAGGGCGGGAACGGCCGTGCGTGAGGAGAGCCCCGCCGGCCGCCTGCCCCTGCGCGCCGCTCGCTGCCGGTGTTTACCCGCGCTGCGCGCCCGGGGGAGGCAGGGCTCGTTACCTGCTCCCCGGCGGCTGGCCCTGCCTCGGCAATTACAGTGACAGCGCCCCGGAGGACGGGGCAGCAGCCGGGTACCTGAGCCCTCAGCCGGGCCTCGCTCCCCGCCCGCGGGGAGTCGGCGCTGGCCCTGTGGTAGTCACGGGCTCGGAGGAGAGGCTCGTTATGGGGGTGGTGTGCCCCTCCACCCACGGCGGGGAGCGATCACAGCCTGGAGGGGAGGGGGGAACGTTGGCTTAGGGGTCTGTGTCACCCCGGTGGGGAAGGGAGCGCGTCTCTCCCGCTCTGGCTTCCGGCCTGATGCGCTGAGGTGGAGGCGCTTTAGGCAGAGATGGCAAATCCATGTGTGGGGCTGCCCCACCCTGCCCCAAAACTCAGCAGGTGAGTCTGACCGTGTGGCAGTTCTGTCAACTTTTTTTTTTTTTTTTTTTTTTTAATATCTTAAAGCAGCCCAGTGGGGAGCTTCATTATGTGTGTGAGTGTTACCCGTCTGTCTCCTCCTAGACCTAGCAGGTGAGCCTGACCATATGGCAAATACAGCCCTGCTTCCTGGGGACGGGAGCGACTCTGTGTGCTTGTGTTTGCAAGCCCAGTGGGTGACACTCACCATGTGGCAAATACAGCAATGAGGGCTTTGGTGCAAAGGGGCTAATTATGTGTGTGTTTCCCAAGAGACCCAGCTGGTTGGGTCTGATCATGCGTGTCTCGCTAACGCAAGACCGAGATGGCAGCTTCATTGTACATCCTCAATGCAGACAGACTCCAAACTCCCAGAAGCGAGGCAAGCCCTGGGACAAGTGCGGTGTTGCAAGTGCAAGCGTCAAGGCCTAGAATCATGTATGTTTGCATACATGGGCAGACACGGGGGTGAATGCACCCCAGATTGGGTGGCTGTTAAAACTGTGGAACAAGTAGCATGTATGCAATGCTGAGCAACAGAAATGGGCACAACTGTGTTAAATGGTGATGTACACACTCATGTGTTTGCTTCCTTATAGCTGATAAATTGGTGTAACCACTTCCTAGTGACCAATGACTACTCGTGGAAATGCTCCACACTTAAAAATTAAGGCAGGTAGAATTCTGTCTTTCTCCATCTAAAGTTCTGTTCTTTAAACACCACTTCCCCTCCTTGTCTTCCTACCTGGTATGTGCCTTTTCTGTTCCAGTTCAACTCTTCTCTGTAGGGTCAGTTGCTTCCTTTCTTCCTGACTTTTGCCGACTTGTTCATTCTTCTTTCAGTTTATAGTTCTCCCGGGGGGGGGGGTTGCAGCTTGTGTTGTGTGGTGTCTCTTCCTTTGCTGTTTCCTTTCTTTTTCAATGGCACTCAGGCCTCTTTCCTTCATCTACTTCTCTTCACTCTAAGTATCTTACTTTAGTATTATATAAGCTAATTTAATATTACTTAGCCACATTCCTGTGCCAGCGACTTGATGAAATACCTGTCTGAAGTGGTGTACCGAGAGGGTTTTGTGATGAGGTTAGAAAATACACCCTTGCACAGAGGAATATTGGAGTGTGGATACTAACCTTTGCTCAGTGAGAGTCATCAAGATCCAAGCTCTGGAAAATATTTTCTAGACTTTTCCCTCTGCAGTCTTCATAAGCTATAGGTGGTCACTAGCATACTACAAAGGCTGAGTTGTCTTACTGCTGACAGTGAACTACTGTGAGTATACACACACACACACACATATTCTCTCCCCTATCTTTCTCCAGGCTAGCAGAGCACCCAGGCCCTGTGCTCTTCCTTGTTTGTCGCTGGGCAAATGATCCTGTGACATCCCTCTTCAGAATATGCCGTGTGTACTCTCATCCTTTTCTTCCTTCCATTCAGATCTTTGTATTAAATGCTCTTGCACATCCATTGAGAAACATCAGCACCAATTCAGGCTTAACAGACAAAAACATTCTCTCCTGGAATCTCTCCATATATGTGCATTACAGTACGTCCCACCTGTCTGTCTGACACAAAAACCTAACCTAATTGTTTCTTTTCCTCTTTACTTGTCTGGTCTTTTATCAAGTCTAGCTCTCTCTTTCTCTATGAAAAGGGGATCATATCTGTATCAGTAGCTAGGTTACTTTTTGCTTCTAAGCATCTTTTATCCTGCTACAACCCCTTTCCTTCAGGTTCCCTGATATCCATGTCCCACATCGCAGCCCTCCTTCAAATAATTTCTCATATTAGTTACCTCTTCATTCCTTTATCCAAACTTTCCTTCCCCCCCACCCCCCCAGGTCTTAGTTCTGTCCAAGTCTGCAGCTCTAGTCTGGTTTCTTATCATGTCCCCATGTCCCCTTATTCCCTTTGTTCTACTTGCTATTCCAGCTTTAGTTTCCCCTCATCCATATTTCATTCCTAACTATTAATACCCATATAGCATTTTTCATCTGTAAATTTCTAAGAATTAAGTGCCTGTAGAGAAACCTTCCATATCGGGTCTCCAGATGACTTCTTTATTCACATTTCCCTGAGAGACTCACTTCCATGGTGACCACAAATACTAATCCAAAGGCCTTTTGCATCTGCCATTCTACTAACTGAACTCAAGTACCTGCAAGAAACTCTACTGAAATCCAAGGCATCTGGGAGAAAGCACTTTTTCCAGTCAAATTAGCTCTTCTGAGTTAACACACTTGAAAAACCTAGAAATGCCACACTCATTTTTTTTAGTCTGAGTTTAATGCTATGTTATATTCACCTCACCAAGCTGAAATGGTGTTAAATATAGATGATATGCAGTCTTTCCAAAAACAGTAAGATAATTTGACAAGAGGGAACTGGAAAGTTCATATAAAAAGTTCTTTTGAAAATAGAAAGATAACTGAATGGTGTAACTTGAATAAGGGCTGAAGAACGAAGGAAAGAGTATTAAGGAGAAGCAGTTGCTCATATTTATGTAGTTTTAGAGCACCTGAAAATATGCCAGGGTGCTCATTAGTACAAAGACTACTCTGGTCCCTGCCCTTCCAAAGCTAATAATCTAATTCTGGACATCACAACAAAGAGTAACAGAACACCACTGGAAAACACTGCTGCCCTGGTTATCTTCACACCCATTGTTTCAGCCATATTCCTTATCTCAGTGTATCCATCCCTCCGTCCTTCAGCACCTTAGCAAGTAAAAGCTACTTCACTTTTGTGGCTCTTTACAGGTTATTCCCACCTTATTATCTTTTAATATCCTATAGAGAAACCAACGTCTTCCCCCCACACATTTCATTCAGTAATAACTCCCTACTTGTTACATTTTCAAACCAGCACCTTCCTGCTTTCCCTTGCTGCTGCTTCTCACTCCCACTCACCTAATTTTCCTCCTTTAAATCCCTCCCTTAAAATCTCCTATGCTGTGATGTCTGCTGAAGGAATGACAATGAATACTCAGCTGTGTGCCAAGATTACTGCCTATCATGGTGACTGGTTTTGTCTTATTCTGATCTGTCTCTTGCATTCACTCCCAGACTGAAAGTGACTTGAAGCAGGCCCCTTCTTTTCACTGTGTTCCTTAAGGGTTCTGGAGTGGACTCTTAAAAACTATTATAAAAACAAATAAAAATAAATCAAGGCAATAGAAATAAAACAGAAGTACTGGCCAAAACCAGAAACATTAGGCAATAATTCAGTTATAATTAATCAGTTTAGGTAAATTTACAGAAAATATAATGTGACTGACAACTTCAATACAAATAATGAAAACGAAATTACTTTTTTAAATACAGATTTGTGCTATTTCTCTGTTTATTTATAATCTACAAGGACTTGAGGTGTATGTTTTACTTTTTTATCTGTGCTTGTATTTGAAACATGGGATACTCCAATTTTTGTTTATCTTTTGTCTGCAGTCCACAAGATTGCATGGTGACTTATGAACATGAGAAAGCATAATGCCACAAGAGCAAAAACTGAAAGGAGAAAAGATTTCTGATTGCTTTTTTTTAAAACATACTTCAAATATGTTGAGGATAGAAGGATTTGCATTACACATTCAATACTTTCGATTCGACTAGAGGTGGCTGCTGTCAATATGTATCTGTTGAAACCCCAAAGATCTTCCAAGAAAATCGATAAAAATCCAATTTTACAATCCTGATATTTTCAGAGTGTTTAAAAAATTGGCAAAAGCCACTGTTTTTTATACATTACAAAAAAGCCAGTAAGGTGCACTATTGATTTTTCACAAATTGTTTTTAAGTGACTGTTAAGGCTGGATGAGAATGAGAAGATAGAGTATTAACATGAGTTGTGCATGTGTTTCACACACCACATATATGGTGTGGTGTATGGTATGGTTCTTCAAAGTGGGGATTTAAAAATCCAGGTTTAATTGTGTAATCATATAATTTTTTATACCACTTTCCCTGTGTAGAATAAAGTAGTGCATGCATTCAAATATATGTTCTATCGGTACTTCAGCTTTGACTGCTGTCAGAGAAAAGGCTGTCAATGTTGGCTCTGCAAGCAGAGTTGGTACAATCCAAATTAAATATATTAAAAAAAAAAAAGAAAGAAAGAAAAGTCTGGTCAGACTTTTTAGCCAGGATGTTATGGTCTGGTGGATTCAGACAGAAAATTAAATCTGATAAAAAAAAAAAGAGAGCCAAAATGAAAAACCAAAGCCTAGACTGAGGTAGCAAAATTGAAGTGAATTTTAAAACATGCATACATAGTGGAGGAATGCTATAATCTTATTAATGTAACCTTCATCCACTCTTTCTCTTCTTCCAGCATTTATTGCTCTCATTAGCTGTGTAATATCTAAAAGCAGATAGTCAATTTCTTGTGTCAAGACTATCTTTAATGTATTCTGAACATGCCTACTATAATTTTAGACGTTCTATACAAAAATAATATTACCTCGTGGGTTTTTCTGTATTATTTCTAAGCATAGGAAAAATTAAAATGCAGCAAGTCTGGAAAGGTCGAACTGTTATCTCCCCTCATTCTGTGCATGACTTCAGAAGTAATCAAAAAGTTACGCTGAGATAACTGATACAAAACCTGAGACACCGTGATCACAAAACTTGGATCAATTTGTGCCCATGCAGGCGAAGCATCATCTCATTTCAGTCCTGAAAATATATATTTTTTTTAATTTTACATCTTACGGATATTTTGAACTATTTGTACCCAATGATTGTCCTCACAGATGTGCATCAATATTGTGTAATTACACAGAGAAACTGTCAGCCTGAAGGAACTCGGCCTATAAATTACAACCACACTGGGTACGGACAGTGAGCAATTTGTGACTCCAGGAGCTGGAATGCTACCTTGCTTTTCCACTCTTCCACAAGTACTTTTGAGCTTGTAAAAGCAGGGGACTACCAATGTGCAGGACTTTCTCAGGCACACTCCCTCTTTCGCTATTCCTCTGAGCAGGATGCAGGCTTGGATGTAGGCTTGGCTGCCAGTGTGCACTTACACACTGCATTTAATAGGAAAGTAAAGAAGGGTCCGTGCCAGCCACCTGGGTGCAGAATGGAAAAAGCAATTTTACCCAAGGGCAGGAGCAAACCCTTACTGTTACAAAACTGATGTTTTATAATTACTTTCCAGAAATATAGAATCTTCATTTTTAAGTTCCCATCAGAAAGGTAGACACACATACATGAGAAAAGTGCACTTTATCTGGGAAGGATGAAAGGCTAAGTCAGTTCTTCTGGGTTCTGAATATGTGAATCAAGACAGTTTAGGAATTTCAAACCTGAAGTATAATGCTCAGCTAGAGTTCTGTGCCATTCAGAGGCAGGTAGAAGGGGCCCAAAGAACCCTTCTACACCAGAACCCCGCAATTCCCTAGAAGCCCTCTTTTTAGTAGTTTAGAAGCCCTTTTTTTAGTAGTTTCTAATCGTGTAGCTGCTAAATACACTCCATTGTTTTGCAGATATTTCCAAGGGGTCTACGTGTTCCTGACACAGTCCTGGTGGCAGTGATTACTACACCTATTCTTTGAAATTAAAATGTGTGTTTGTGTGATGTTCTCATGTATTTATTGAAAATTATTTAACATCTTAAGTATTCGGGTTTCATTAATATTTCTGTATTATTATGGACATTTTCCAGACTCTGTCCTAAGATTTTATGCATTGCATTTTAATATTCTATAAACTCTACCATTCTCCTCTATCTTTTAATCCTTTTCAGCATCTACTCTGTTTTTTTAATGTAGCTAGTGAACATCTGGAAAGATGAGAGAGGTAGAATCGGAACTTAATTTGGGATGAACTGAATGATTGTTTGCTGTCTTGAAGCTGATTATTTGGCCTCCAACTGAAATGTCATTCTTTAGAGGAAAGAAGAGATCATAATGGATTTAGGAACCGTATTACGTTCCATGATTTTTAAATAAATTCATGATTCATTTTTAGTTACAATTCTCAAGGTACCAGTGGCACAGAAAAAGGAGCAGCAAATCACTGGGAGACAATCACTACATGTAGCAGCTGGGAGAGAGGAGGTAAACTGAAATTGCAGAAATTTACTTTAGACTGCAATAAGCTTATGTTAGCTAACACATGGCAACTAATACACGACGAAATCCCAGTGCAGAAAGGCCATTTTTAGTTTTCACATTTGTCAGCAGATCATGGTAAACAGTTGGCTAACCCTAGTATGCACTTGTCTTCCCCAGGATTTTTTTCACATGCTAAGTGGTAAAGAACTGTCTTTTTCGCCTAACATATACGAGGCCTGTGAGTAGTGAGAATGAAATAGATCTATGCCAATGTAAGTAAGCCATGTGGATTAACAATGACCTTTTTTTCCTTTTAAAAGAACCCAAGGAATGAACTCAGAGGCTGCAGGTAGATTGTCTGGTAGTTAAGTTTGTGTGAGGGCTTGAGTTCAATACACTAGATGGCTTCAGGCTGTCAGCCATCAAGGTTCTTGTTCACCTTACGCCTTTTGCTTTTGCACTGTACTCGTGCAGGAACACTGTTGGCTTGCCAGTTATTCCATAAGCCAAGCAGTGCCACCAAAATAAGTCCTTGTAGTGCAAAATATTATCAACATTGGCCTTTAATAGTAGTACAATAAGGAAAACCCCAAGCAGCACTCCCAAACAGCTTAGAAAAGGGATAACAGCATGTCAGAGCCATGCCCTGTGGAATCCAGGGTACAGAGTAAAGCAAAACATGGGGCCTACCAAGGCCATCCATCTTCCTTCAAGAGCCCAGGAAATAGCATTGATTGTTAAATCTAGTCTTAAATACTATCTGCTATGGCAAAATAATGTGACCTCAAGTGAAACAGGTCATGTGCCTCTAAGGACAACATTGTAACTGAATGGTTAGCAAGATGATCAGGGATTAGTGCTCCCCATGCAAACTCCAGCCTGACCAGCTTGAGACAGGCAGAGATCTAGCTTTAGGGTCATTAGAGAACTGTTACACCAAGACCACAAATAATAACATTTTAAAATCACTATTTTATATGTTAGAAACATAAAAGACACAGCATCTTTAATTTCTCTGTATTTTGTCCAAGTAATGTCTAATTCTAGGTATT
Source organism: Falco biarmicus (assembly GCF_023638135.1). Taxonomy (NCBI): domain Eukaryota; kingdom Metazoa; phylum Chordata; class Aves; order Falconiformes; family Falconidae; genus Falco; species Falco biarmicus. Next base: position 10,609,749 of record NC_079298.1, on the reverse strand, counting down.
CCTGAACACACTGATTACCAAAGTTGCTTCCCCTGATAACTAGCAATGCTGAGATGTGGATATTCATTAAGACATAATCACACCCAATTATCTGCCCCCAACCTTGAATATAGCATCTATAGAAAAAATTACATGAACTTCATTTGCAGTTTGCATTCATAACATCTTCTCCTGCATCCTAAAGTTTCAGGGACCTTCACAGCATCCAAACTTTCTGCCCCTCCCTGCAAGAGTCAGTGGTCCTATAGAGGAAAAAAACCCCTTTCAATTAAGATCTTAAGGAAATGAACAGGTATATGTGTATTTGATCAGAAACCACGGAAATAATTTAGTGTAATTACTACCTAATCCATCTGGAAATCTTGAAACCAAAGACAATTTAAAAATTAAGACATTAATATGAAATTAGAATGACTTGAAGTTTGGATGAAGGAAGTACACAGTAAAAAATACAGTTATATGCTATGTTTATCTTATAAATGAAGATATTTGGTGAAGCACAGATGGGCTACTGTATTTCTTAAACCTTTGACCCATAAGGATTGGCAGTGAGACAGTGTTCCCATTTATACATCTCTCATTCCTTCTACTACATTTGGGAACTCATTGACTCATTTAGGATGGCGGCTGCTGTACCAGAGAAAGGAAGCCAATTTCCTTTTCACATTTTGAGCACACACAAAAGTGGTGGCAACTTAGGAATCAGCTCTTTGAAACAGCACCTGGAATAGAAACACTCTTAATATGTTACCTGCCAGAATGTAATTTTCCATTATACAGGAGAACTGAAGTTCAAGTGCACTGAAGGTCTGGTTGAGGAGTGGGCACAGCACTGTTTAGGACAGCTAACCTTGGCCGTTTCTGAAGCTGTGCCAAAATTAGAATGGGTGGCAGAGTTGTTCACAAACCAGATACCATATGTGCAACTTGACAATGTCTGTAGAGGAGGGCTTGCAAGTAAATTCCACCCTTGCTTAAAATTCTGTACCGGAAACTGCAGGATTGGACAATACAGTGGTAACCCCATCACCCGTCTTTAAGTTATACCATCCTGATGGGGTCATACATCACTTAGCATCACTTGAGAAGCCCATTAAGAGCAAGGAACTGATCTGGGTTCCTGAGTCTCAAGCTTACCCATCAGGACTTTCCTCCCATACAGTAAGCAAGAACTTTTAAAGGGAGCAGCTGCAACCAGCCAGTGAACCAGAAAGTGACAGAAATGTTAGTAAAGTGGCCCAGCATAGTATTGCACTCTTACAAAGATTTACACAATAGGCAGGATTTTAAACAAATGCAAGAATAGATGCTATTTAATTAGGACCTTCACAGAAAAACATCTGGTATAATTGGTTAAGGGGAAGTCTTTACTCAGGCAATGTTTATTGGGATATAAACAATGTCCAATTGTAAAAGCTAATTAAACAGCAGGGCTAAGGTAACAGAGAGTTTTGCCTGCATGACTAGGATATAAGGTTTATAATCCATGCTGTTATGGGACAACAACAGCAAGAACAAATAGTTGTGTATCCAAAAAGTCAATTATGCCCTTCTTTTACTAATAACATGCTCCAGGGGTCAGAGAATACTTTTTCTTTAAGTGACATAGGTGGTTTTTGGTAGAGATTGAAGCTTGATTACTGTTCAGAATTTGTTACGAAACTAAGAGCAGCAAAATGAGCCTGATGGATATTCCACCCTATTCGGTGGTACATTATTAGTCCATCACTGCAAAGCTCTAGGCACGCTCATGTCCTTTGCTTTCACAGAGCAAATTCTCTGATTTTGAGCATATGGCCTATAGCCATGTCCAATGAACTGGTATCATTGACCATATATTATTTCAAAATGTTCTTTTAAAGAAAGTTTATTTACAAGTGATAGGGATATTTAAATATATAGAGAGTTGAACTAATGCAAATTAAATGGCAGGTACACACACATCCATGTAGCTATGAATTCAATGACAAATCCTTCTTGTAGAGCTTCTTCAGACCTTTTGCAATGGGTGGCAGCCTATTAGGATTTACCTAACCCCTCCAAATTGTCACCAGGTTATTCACAGGAAAACCTCAACCTCCTGTAGCATCTGCAGCGCTGTTGCTACTTGGCAGCACCATTCCTGCCATTGCATCCATTCAAATGCGCTCTCTGTAACAAAGAAAATTCTGCTTTATTAACTTTCATCTCGCTGATCTTTGTACTGGTAGAATAACATACCTCTGCAAATTGAAAGGAATATAAGAGGTTTAGAAGCCAGGCATATAATCCCTCTTCTGTGAAGAGAGAGTGCTGATTTCCCTTGAATGTCATTCTGTCCACTAGTACAATCCATGGGGATCGAGAAGCACCATTTGTCATATACTATGAACAACTAAAATACAGAACCTCCCAAGAAGTCCTCTTCCAAACCAATGATGTCCACAAAAGCTTTACTACCTTTCATGTGAACCCTGTTAAGACATCTTTTTTTTTTCAATAGTTACCTTGACACAGTATAGGCTGAAGTGCATCTGCTGTACTTTCCAACTGTAGCCACCAAACAACTTGAATTCCGTGAGAAGGCTGCACACCAAGCAGTGGTGCACAAATGCACTGAAATCTTAAGATAGACTTTAAAAGGCTATTAATAATTTTCTCACAATGTATCTGCAGCAAGTAGAAAAACTAACTTTAAAAACTTTTAATGTTTTTTAAACTCATAGTCTCTAGCAATATATTATAATGAACAGTACATATAAAACTATACTCATAATCTTAAATGTTTTCACAATAATTTTTACTTTTAATAATTGAATTTACTGCATTTTATATTCAAAAGTAGCAAGGACAATTTCAAACGAAAACTTCAAAACCAACATACAACCAAAGACTTTTTCAGGATGAAAGAACACATGTAAGGAGGATCAAGACCCTACAGTGAGATCAGCTATTAGCTAATTAAATATGTGACTAAAATTCATCATTTTAAATAGCAGCCGTATTGACGATGAACAATCTGGTAAGCAAACAAATGACAGTGGATTTTTTATTTCATATCTTCAGAGAGAAACATTTATCTTAATAGGATTCACTATGCCATAATATACATGGAATAAGTAAAGTCTACTAATTAAAGGACACTGTCAACATGATTTTCTAAACAGCTCATTAAAATATGTAGCATCTAATACGGCACTTCTTGCAAAGTATGCTCTGTTTAAAAAAATATATCCCTGTAAAAGTTACTTGTTTTTCTAGTCCCTTGCATTTGCTTTTTTAATTGGTTTTTCAACAAAGGAGAATCTGCTGAGCTAAGGATCTATTTCTGTATCAAGTTCCATAATGCACACCCCTGTACTTACGCCGAAGCCCAATCTTTTGTAGGTCTAAAAGGCTATACAAGAAAACAATGACACTAATCCTACAAGTTTGCTGTTGTTGCTTTTTCAAGGATGACAAGATTTTCCTTCTCTGTTTTGGAGGGGGGGCAGGGTGTTAGGTAATCCAAGTGTTACTTGAAACTGTAAAATTTTCAATAAGAAATGTGATTTTCATATTGATAAGGAATATTTAACCTGTTTTATAGATTAAATTATTTTCTCAGAATAACAGGCTTCTTTATTTCTTATTCTGATTCTATATGTAGCTTTTTCAAGAGAAAGAAGTTGTTGTAGATCTGTCAGCAAGGCTCTGGGAGTAGGAGGATGTTTGGATTTCCGGCATATTGCAATGCAGTTCTTGGCCACCAGCAAAGCTATGTGTGTGAATCTCATTTTATATCCGTTGTTTGCAATACTACATATTTTAAGAGACATTTGAAATAGTCTCTGTAATAAGTAATCACAAATAATTCCCTGAAAGCAGCTGAGAAGGTAAAACACATATCTTTACATAACTCATGTCATAAGAAACTGAGGATAACATGATGCTGTCATAGAAATAAAAAAAATCTGTTGTATCTTGAACAATTTAAGTTTGTATTCAAAGTTCTTAGCTCAAATCAACCTATTGTGTGCTATGTTTGTTTTTTTCTTTCCAGATTCAGATTTAACAATATTTTCTATGATCTACTTTTTGCATTAAAACATTACTATCCAGCTAATCTTATTAGTCAATTTTTTAAAATGTGTATTTTTTGCAGTGCAAAAAACTGATACATTGAACATAGATACAATCCGAAATTATGAACTCTGTGACTACTGATTAGTCTTATATGTGGAAGTATATGGAGTTCATCTTCAACTCATATTTGCATTATTTTTTCCCCTAAAGATCACTCGAGTCACTGTTCTCACCATTTCCCCATCATTTCTATACTCAACCAATACATAGAAAACATCATTTTTCCAAAAAAGGCATACGCAACATCCTTCAGAATGCATCAAAGCAGATCCTTATCAGCTCGAGGAATCATTGTGTTAACAATATGAGATCCTTCCTGCCCTGGGCAGTGTAAAACAAGCTTGGGATTTCCAAACATTTTGTCTTCTCCAGCAAAGAGGTAATTTTAGCATGTGTTAAAACCTCATCTTTTCCTTTCACATACACATGCACTTTTGTAGGCAAGTGCCCAGCTCCTCCCAAATTATAATGAACGTTCAGTGGCTGACCAGAGGCTTTGACAATCTGTCTACACAGGACAATGACTTGAAACCAATCCTCTCCATTGTAAATAATTCCTGAATAAAAAAATAATTGACAGTTCTGTTGACAATTACTTGGGAGGGCAAAATACTTTTTACTCTTCTATAACTGTCTGCATTCTGCAGTGTTAACAGGAGTTAAAAATTGGTTTAGTCATTAATCAGGTATGAATCAAAGAAGCCTCAGGAGATGCTTTTATTGAGAAAGCAGGTATTATTTTCACACAAACAAGCATTTTTGTCATCCTAACTTCATCTTACTGGGTAAATACCTTTAATAAACAAACCCATTATTTTGAATTGTATCAAGAAATTTCCATCTTCAGTATTGCTCAAATGAAAAATACTAAAATGCTAAAAGCATTTTGGTTTTTTATACACACATCTAGCATGTTCATTGCCATAATGCAATATTGTAAATGCCAAAAAAGTGAGGCAGTGATCTATAATTTTAAAATGCCAATGATTTCCAAGCTGTCACTGATCTTGGAAAATTTCCCCAGTAGCATGTGGAGATCAATAAATGTTTATAGACGTTTTAGTCCAAATTTATAGGGAGCGTATAACTATGGACTATGTCAAATCTCTTAACTGTGAAGCAAAAGACAGATTTCACACTTACACCTACCCAAAAGCCCATCATGCTGAAGGCAAAAAGGATGATCCAGGAAACTATAGGCCAGTCAGCATCTGGTTATTCTCTGGGACAATAATGGTGCAAATCCATGGGAGCCATTTCTGAAGAAGATATGCAATTAGAAACAGTAGGCAGCGTGGACTGAGCAAGGTTTGCCATCCTTGGCCAAGCCTAATTACCTTCTGTGATGAAATGTCAAGATATACAGACAAAGGGAAAGCAGTAGATGTTGTCTACCTTGACTTCAGCAAGGCTTTCAGCACACTCCCCCACAGCACACTTGTGCTCAAGCAGGAACATTATAGTGTGGATCAGTAGACTGTTAGATGGGTGAAAATCTAGCTTGACAGGCACAATGGGCTAACGATTCATACTCCACCTGACAACTAGTTAAAAGTGGTGTTCGCTGGGAGTTTACCCTTGGACCTATGCCACTGAGTATCTTTTATCAGTGGCCTGGAGGAGAACACAGAGCACAATTTTGTGAGGCTTGCAGAGGGCATCAAACTCGGGGATGCCATCAGCACTCTCAAGATCGGAATTGTCATTTAGAGGGACACACACAGGCTGGAGGAATGGACTGACAGAAACTTCATGAAACTTAACAAGGACACGTGGAAAGTCTTGCACCTGGGACAGACTAACTCCCTGCAGTGGTACAGGGTCGGACTGGCTGAATGAGAAGCAGCTCTGCTGAAAAGGACATGGGGGTCCTGGCGATGTTGTACACTAAGCATGAGCCAGCAGTACACTTTGGCAGCAACAAAGGCTAACAGCATATTGTGCTGTATCAACAGGGGCATAGAGAGTAGACTTACAGATGTAATTACTCCCTTTTACTCTGTCTTCTTTAGGCTGTTTTAGTATCTGGAATATTATGTGCAGTTCTGGGGAGCCCCTGTACAAGAAAGATGCTGATAAACTCAAGAAAGTTGAGCAGACAAGCACTGAGGTGTTTAGAGGGCTGGAGCTCTTGCTCCTTGACAGTCTGAGAGATGAGGGCTTGTTTAGTGTGGAGAAGAGCCAGCTTCCAGAACACCTGAAAACAATCTGCCCATACTTAAGAAGAAGCTTCCAAAAACATGGAGCTAGGCTCATTTCCAAAGTACAACTGGATATAAGGAAAAAAAATAATTAAATACAAGGATATTTAAGCACTGGAACAGGTTTCCCAGAAAGGCTGGGGAATCTCCAGCCTTGCAAGTTTTCAAAACTTGATTGCACCACGTCCTAAACAAACTGATGTGATTTTAGTGTTGACCATGATCTGACCAAGAGTTTGCACTAGAAAGCCTCCTAAGGTCCCTTCCAACTAAATGATTCTATGATTCTGAGCTCATGTAAGAGTCTTTTCAAAGTTAAGACTTCGCCATCTATCCTATCTTTAGGGTGGCCACTTTACATATGCGGTTCTGGGCTGATGTCAAAAGAAACTAAACTAACATGTCCTCCCTATCCTTGTATCTCAGAAGGGGGTTTAAGATCAATATCCTGTGCACACTGACCTAAATTCCACTGCAATGTTAATGTATCCCATTACCAGAAAATACCTTTTACTCACTGCTTTTCCTTTCTTGAATAGGTACTCTTGTGAAAGTGGGTGAAGAATTTCATTCTATCATGGGACCTTTCTCTTCAGAATCCAGGTGGTTTTCTATTTGGTATTTTACAGAAAAGGTGCTGAAAAATAACTTTATCTTTGATTATGCCTCTTTACAGCTTATTCATCGATGTTTTTAGTTACAGCGGATCAATTCTTTTCTACGTTCATCCATTTCTCAGTCTTTTCTTTCATCAAATTTTTCACCAGCTGAATCTTTGCCTTGCATAAGTGAAATATGAACTATAGTTTCACATGCATTGCTGTGTCCGTAATTCCGCAGTCCCTGAACATTAATTGGATAAGAAACTGTGATGCAAATTGGTTACAAAGCATGCCATATCCCAACACTGTAAATAAATGTGAATTTTAACTGTTCTCACAAAATCCACAATTTATTTACATGACTCCATTTAATGATGTCAAACACACTGGAATTAGTGTCCTCTTACAACCTTAGGTTTCATCTCTTTACAGTTACATTCATACTATAAACTTCCTGGTTAGCAAGATATTGCAGGCAATCCTCAAAATGAACAGTAATACTACAGTACAATCATTTGTTACATGATCGCACATTCCAAATGTGACAGTATTTAGCGAGCAGTAGAAACATATACTGGAAATGAACCATATATTTTCTTCCTAATTCCTTTAGTAACCGTGGGTAAACACATTAAATTGTGCAGTTTCATGTCCAAGGTCTCATTTCCAGTATTATTTAAACTTTTATGTTGTATCATCACGAGGGAAAAACCCCAAGCTGTAAGGAAAACTTAAAAACACACAAAATTAAAGTGGCTGTTTGAATTCTCCTCACTTTGGGGCAACTGAGGTGGCATAAAATGGGATTTCTAAGATATGACAAATATACAAAATTATTAAGTATGGAAATAGCTAGGAGCCTATTTGGGGGCAACTATAGCATACATTGGTGGCTTTGTCACAAATGAAAGCCAAAAACCAGCTTCTTTTAATCACATGAGAAATCCAATACTCTTCCTGAGGTGCAGTACCATGCATATGAATAGAAGTAGCAGTTTAAACCTATTCAAACAACAAAAGCATCTCAAAAGTCCAGAAAGGTAATAAACAATATCCTTGTTGTTTTTCTACTCCTGGCTGTGCAAATCAGGAAAAGTAGAAAGTGTGGGTAGCAGTGGAAGACTTACCAAAATACATTTCAAAAAGAAGGAAAGGTATTGAAATTAGTATAAAAGAAATCAGTAATGTTATACTGCCTGTTGAAGGCAGACTGAATACAAAGCCATGTGGCTCTGAGGCCTGATCTTTTAAGCTGCTCCTAATTAAATGCAGCATTGCTCCTACTGGATGCTAAGAGCTTTCCAGGTTACTGCCCGTATTAAATGAAAACGAGATACTTATCTGTATGAATGTTGCAAAGTTGATTGAAAAAAGATAATGTGTGAAGCCTGTGTCAAAAAAGAATATTGCTGATTCATTCCAATGTGCTTAAGACATTCCTGAACTCCAATGGTTCATCACTACCTCATAGTATAGGTCATAATCCTTAGCAGATAAACACTTAATCCAAGATAAATCGTAATAAATCCAAATGAGATTAGACCTTTACCGAAATATTCAATGAGTGGTGTAAAAACATGCTGGAGTGACTGTGATACTTCAGTGGGAGCCACTGACTAAATTATGTACAGAACTTCAGAGAAGGTGCAATAATAGTTAAAAGAAAAGCAGGAATTTACTGGTAAGCGCCACTCAGGGGGCTGGTGTTGAGTGTTCTTCACCAGCCTCGCTTCTTAACAATATTCTTCTGATCTGTGAGTCTTCATGGTTTAAATCAGTGCTCTGTCAAAGTCACCTACTTTCTGAAACAAATGTTTTATTTATCTCCTCCTCCCCACTCCTACTATTCTGAATCTTAATAAAACCTACAGGAGCCTCAAGGCTAAATCATTCAGTGGGATCCACTGGCATTTTTATCCCCTTTGTATTTGGTAGCTTACGATATCTGCACGACTTGTTAAGTATTTATAGTAAAGCACAACTTTGCAGAGTGTTTTTAATAAACCAAACAGCCATATTAACTAAAATTAATAGTGCTATGATTGACTCAATGCCTTACACTTAGAGTCACACAAAAAGATACAAAAAATGGCTTGCTGCTAAAATCTGAGATTGCTACAAAAGTCTAGAATCTTCACCTGGAAAAAAATTCAGCTGTCTTTACTTGTGACACAAATATAACCTCTTAACCTGCCAACTGTAAAAAAAAAGCTGCTGTCTTGAAGCAGAAGCATTTAATTACATTTTTTAAAGTGTTTTTTTTCTGTAATAATAAGTCCCCCAAGAAATTGCATTCTAAAACACTGTGTTGCCTTACATTCAGCAATTTAAGAAGAAACAAAAAAATAAAACCACAAAAAAACCTCACTACAAGAAATCACTAAATAAATTGTAAAATGAATTACAATAAAATTCTGAATGAAGCTGCCTATGTAAGCCTGAGTTCCATTAGTATTACTGAGCATACTTGGAGTTGTGATCCTGGGATGCTGGCTTCATGGGAGTTTTGACTGTGTGAAGAATTAAAAGTTCGTATCTGATGTCCTCAAAGCCTTTGATGTGTTTATAGCTTTTATAGGTCAGTTGCAAAGATAAGCTTTGTAATGGCTTTCTACACTTACCTTGGAAAAGCACTTATAATCTCTTTCCATTGCTTAAAATACGTATTTCCTTCTGACAGTATTTGCTATTTATTCTAAAAACAGTGGTATGCATTAACAATATATTGATTCAGAATGCTATATTCTGAATAGGCAATTTCATCATTGTGCTCTAATAGCACAATGAAGCTATCAGATTTTGTCACCATCTGACTTCAGCTAGTCCTGCTGTTTCATCATGAAGTAATACAACCAAAATTCTGCATCAGGTGTTATGATGTTAATGGTGAACTAGGTAAGCCACTTCTCCTTAGCAAATCACGCCCCTCCATTCAGTCCAGGTTTCTAAACTTCTGCAGATCCTGTTGTTGGTTGCTCAGGTTAGACAAAGAAATGGGGCGGATTGTGGGAGGAGTAATGTGGCTCAGATGCTCAGGTAGAGACAGATGCACATAGACAAAGCAACGCAGGTGCTTTTCTAGTTCACATGTAGAATGAGCACTCACGTCCTTTGAGTAGAGACTTCACATCACTTTCATTGCCTACAACACACGACTTGTTTTTCTGAAGGAGAAACGTAAGTCCTTATTTTAGAAGGTGTTCTTGTTGGTTTTGTCATTTAAGTAAGATATGAAGTAACATGAAAATGAACTAATTCTTTTACTTTGTGTAGCACGTTATCTAAATCATGCATTAGCAGTATTCAGTTGTAAGAAACATTCACATTTCTTCATATTTGAGCAGATCTACCTAGAACTCTCTTTTCAGAATAACAGCATCAGGCTTTACACTTCTCAAGAGCACAGAAGACTTTCCTATGACTCTTCTGATATATTTTTAAATGGCAGTTAGAAATATCATCTGAATCTAAACTTGTATCATCAAGCAAATGCCACATAATGATCATTAGTTGTACAACAATGTAGACCTTTTGCTATGCCTGTGGAGAAGTATTTGCACTGTAACCAGATCCAGTAGGAACTATAAAATGGCAGATACAAGTTTCTGGAGTATTAAGTAGAAATACTGAATAGTGCAGACTCAGTATACTGCCAATAAAAAAGCTGTGTAAGAGATGTAATTTTCTTTAGGTATACAGAGCTACAAAGTGAACTGCTTTTAGAAAAGCTGTTGTCTAATGGGGTGATACCTTATCATTTAATGGATTGATGCCCTTTACTTGACTGTTGTTTGGAGCTAGACTTCTCAATTTTAAGAATATCAATACCTCTTCAAAAGAAAGTTGTAGAGGCTATAAGTCAGAATTTCCATAATTCTGTCAAAATACACACAAAGAAAAGGTACAGCGCACCTACAAGTACAGCAACACAACTTTGGTTCAGAGAAAAGTATTTCAATATCAGTATACTGTTCAGGGGTAGATGATTTTTAATATAATAGAGTGCACTGAGAAAGTCAAACTTGTTCCCAGGAAAAAAAGAAACCAAAACTCTGTAATTTATCTTTGTCTGTATTTCTGACAATTGCACTTCATATCTCCACTTTTTAGAATAATTTACGTATTTTAGGGGATGCCTGCACTGAGTCTATCACAGGTCCTTTCTGTACTTGATAGTGTGTCTCTAAAACAAGAGGATTTTGACCAAACTAATAGACAGATGAAGTCAAACAAACAAATTGCTGCTATGCTAATTTCTGAAACAGATGGCTCTGATCCAGTATTTGCTAGCAAATGTAATTCATTGTTGATCTAACACAGAATCATGTATATCTTTCTGTCATTCTGTATGTATGGCATATAGGGAGAAATCTGGCACAGGATACTCCACCCACAGCTAAATTTATACACAAAGAGCTGAAAATCAAAGTGCGTAAACAAGTACAAATTCTGCCATCCTTACTGGAAGTGGAGATTAGACCACTGTTTTGAAGTTTCGGGTACAGATCTTCAAAAGGCCTGAGATGTTAGGGCTATAGTTTTTCCTCACTTTGTGGTAGAAATACACTTGAAATTAATGCAATTTGTATACGTGGCTTGCAGCATGAGAATATACCAGTCAAACCACCCTATAAACTTCAAATTTTCTAGACATGAGATATTTTATTTAAATGGCTGAGATTTTGTTACCTTTAACCAAGCTCCCTGAAAACATAGTTTTGCACCCAGCCTCCTGACCAGGCCATGCAGTTGAGACCATGGGTCTAATTCAGCTTTTCGAGACAGCCTGTCTTTGCTCTTGGTGTATCTTCAGCTAAATTTAGCCTAATGTTAAGAATGACCTACACAGCAAGGAAATAAACTGTTTCAAAAAATATAGGACAAAGCTTATGTTTAAGGGAAAGCTTCCCACAACGTTCTATTTGTGGCACACGATCATACATTTGTGTCACATCATCTTATCTTTTCCTTGAGCATTGATTGAAACAGAGGCTTTTTAACCTACTCAAAATTTTTCGTGAATCTTTATCGGCGAGGGTCACGGACCTGGTCAAAGGCAGCAGGGGAAGCACCTCCAAGCAGAGGACCAGAGCAAACCCCTTCCTGCCGGTTGCACTTCATTTATTTTTGTTTCCAACTCGTGAGGCACCTGGATGCTGCGCGGCCCCGGGAGGGAGCAGAGCTCTGCACACCGGTTGGGTATGTTACCCCGGCCCCGGCGCTCACCCTCACCCCCCAACCGCCGTGGGCTCACCGACCCGCCCCCCACCTGCCCCACGCCCACCCCTACCAACGCCCCCGTCACTGCTGGTTTCGCGGCGCGCCCCTGTGAGGTAAAAAGCCCACCCCGGCCCCCCCGCCTCGGACGCCACCTCACGCCGCCGCGTAACGCTGCGCCGCGCCCCGCCCCGGCTGCGCGGGAGACCCCGTGCCCGCCACCGCCACGTGCTGTCGTCGCGTGCTGCTCCTCCCTACCCCCCCCTCCCGCCCCGACAGATGATGCGAGTCCGAGGCGCGGTGAGGAAACACCTTCCCCACCCCCACCCCCCTCTCTCGCCCCGGCCCCCAAAGTGCTGCCGGAGGGTGAGCGCACGGGAGCGAGGGCCCCGCTGCACCGGCAGCTGCGGGAACGGAGGAAAAAACGTAATTTTCCGGGATGGCGGCGGGGAGGGGGGTGCTGGTGTGTTCTGCCCCCTCCTCCGCCCTTTCTGTGCGGGCTGCCGGGGCGCGGGCGGTGGGGCGGGGGAGTGCCCGCGCCCCCCGGAGGGGTTGTGGCGGCGGGCCCGCCGCGCGGGGGAAGAGCCCCCCTCGGGGCGTCGAACGGCTGCGGGTCCTGCCTGCCCGGAGCGGGGTCCTGCCAGCCCGGAGCGGGGCCGCGCCTCGGGCCGGCCCGGCGGGGCCTCGGGCGGTGCTGCCCGGCAGGGCTCGGGGGCGGCCGGCCCGCCGGCCCCGCGCAGCCCGGCTGCGTTTCTTCCGCATCTAAAGAAGTGGGATTTTTTCCTTAATTTTTTTTTTTTTTTGAGGGAAAAGCTATGCTCCGGAGTGCTGTTGTGCAGCCAGCCCCCGCGGCGGGCTGGCCAGAGGCCGGTATCCCCCTCGCCCCCCCCCCCCGCAGTCCGGTGCGGCGGGGGCGTGGTGGGGGCCTCGCCGCTTGCGGGCGGGAGCGGCGGGCAGCTGTGCGCCGGGCCGCCGCGGCTAACCGCCTCTAATGACTGAGTAGGTTTAGTGGCTTGATTGCATCAAATGCGTAAGAACCAGGAAAGAGAAGGTTACGTTCACCGGCGTAATGACTGTGCAAATGGTTTCTCTTTATTTCCGTATATATACGTGGTGGAGAATGTAAGCGTTCTAGGCTCAATCTAGTTTACTGTGATTAGCGCAATTAAGGTGTTTTTAATTAAAATTTTTACCCATGACAGTATAGTTTTAATTGCATAATACTTACTATGGAAGTTAGTACTGGTTTTGTGCCAGTAGCATTTTTTTTCCTGCAGTGGGCTGATAATGCTGAGTATTCCATGATACTAGAAGGGTAGCTTTGGTATAGTTGAAACTTCTCTTTCCTTGTTATTCCATAGAATATAAAATTTAAAAAATTATATTGCTAAAGTGTTATCAATGAACATGTGTGTTAAAAGAATACATACGTCTCTAAATGTGCTTTTTAAGTGTGATGGCACATCTTGAATAGGAGTTGTAGGCACATACTGGCTGTGGAGACTTGGAAGTAGGGCTGATTACAGTGATAAATCATCTTAAATTTGAGCAAAGTAAAGAGTAGGATAATTCATATCACATTACTTGTGCAGTTTGTCTGTCTGTTCTAAAGCAGGTCTCCCACTGACTTGGTTGGAAAGTCATTGTACACAATGGCACCCTCAACACCATTTAAGGCTTCTGCTGTCTCTCTGTATTAATAGAAGGCCACATAATACTATTCAACAGGTACGTTGGAGGTTTAGGTTTGTGCCAACACCTGGTCGTTTCTGTAAAAAGGACCAGGGAGAGCAGTAGAGTATTTTAATAAAATTAAAGCAGTTCCCATGTTGTTGTTTTTTAATTTAAAAAGTCCAGAACAGTATTGAAACCTTAAACAAGAACGCTGTTCTAGCGGTTGAGAGGCAGAACCTGCAGCATATGCAAAGCAAAAATGGAATTCATAGTCTAATTTTACTATCCACACTGAGTGACATACAAAACAGTAAGGAAGCCTAAATGATGAAAAGTAAATTAGATTTTTAAATTGGGTAATGTTTGAAGATGTTAGAGTATTACTACATTTATTTCATTGTTAATATTCTGAGATGTTTTAGGAAAAAGGAAAGATAAATCATACCAAAATAATTTAAATGACATTTGGAAAAAAAATCAATTATAATGTGAGGCTTATTGTTATGCAGAAGAAGAAGCCTTTGCACAGAAATAAGCCTTTACTTTACTCCACCTATTGAACAGAAAAATGTAGACCAGGGAGAAAGTGTTTGTCTAGCTTTGGCAGTAGAGAAGCTTGGGAATGATCTGGGGAAATGGAGATTACTGTGCCATTCCAGTTCAGCATGGCTAGTGAGATACATGGCATGGGCATGTATGGGTTTTTTCTAAATTTTAAATGGGTTTTGAAACACACAACTTCTTTTAGCCTTATACAGGAAGGACTTTTTATATATTTTTGTCATGGTACAAAGAAAGAAATGCCTCAAATTTAAAAGTTTAAAATGAATGACTTTAAAGTAAGATGTGTGCTATGGCATTAGCTAAAATAAGACTGCTTTACAGATTCAGGATACCCTGGTTTTGTGGAGGAGAAAGAGGTGACACCCTGCAGCCATAATAGCCTGAAAGATTCAGGCAGGGCAGCAATCCAGTGGTGGACCTGCAGCCTCTAATTTTAAAAATGGGCACAGGAAAAACATTGCTGTGGGCAGCGAACTCTTCCTAGGTAGTTCAAGGGTTACATTGGGCTAATGTGCACTGATATACCAGAACAGAACTTTTCTAAAAGCCTGTCAATTTGTATTAAATGTAAGATCGTATTTTAAAAAGTAGAATTTTGGTTCCACATAGCTGCAGAAATAGTTTTATGAAAGATAGTTCCTCCTAAGATTTTACTAAGCTGAAACAGTTGATGTGTATCTCAACAGGGCATTGGGTTTCATGCCAGCACTGTTGGGGAGAGGCAGAAGTTGTTGATTGCAAATAATTTTGCTGTTTGCATTCTGGGATTGTGGGTGGGAATTCCTTTCTTACCCATTTTTATTTCACCTAGGTATACCTGGGATGTTTACAGCTGGGAGTCAGCAACTTTCGTTAATTTTCTGGAAAGAGATGTGTAGCAAATAAGTTCTTAAATAACTTTAGGTTCTGTCAGCATTTTTCTTTGCTTGTTTCTATCAGCATTAACTAACTTATTGTTCAAATCAGCCCGGTAACAGTTTTGAAGAATGGCAAAAGTAATGAGAATGGATGTATTTTCATGGAAGGGTAGTATATAAGAGGAAAGTAGTAAAACCTAAATATTGCCAGTTAGATTCCTATTATCTGTAACTGCTTTTAGGCCTTAAGGGAAGTTCATACCGAACAGCAAGATCTGTGTGAAATCGCACCATATTTTTATACTGGCCTAGCTGCCTGGATAAAAGAAAAACACATGGAGTATAGCATTATTGATGTAGTAATGTATCAGGATCCATTTGCAGTAACTGCATTTGTTCAGGACAAATAAGAGGAGTGTATAATTATAATTCTGGCCCTATAATAATAATACTGTCCTAGGCAGAAAAGAGAGTGTCTCAAAACTAATGACAAAATATGCCTGTCATACAAAGTTAAATCTCTGTGGTATTTTCTTCACTTTTGCTCAGTTTTTGAAGAATTTCCATGGGAGAATCAAACATTCAAACAACAAAGGAGTGCAAACAAGATGTAATACTAAAGAGCAAGCTGAAAAATCATGACTAAACTCAGTAACAGTGACAGAATAATTGTGGTCATTTCCAATTAGCCTGTTTACTTCACAGTACCAGTTCAGATTTTTCTAAGAAAGTCTATACGCTGGTGTTTTTTTAATTAGCTCTCCTTGATTTTTCTTACATATCTTAATTAAAAGTTTGGTTGTAGTCGTTAATTATGATGTTCTTGTTTAGCCTTTGGTTTAGTCTTTGTTCTGTTTATGAATGCTGCCTTCGAACAGCATTGCTCTTACTCAGACGTCTTGCATGATAGTTTTCCTTGGGGGTTACGGAAATGATAATCAGCCTTATGCTTGCTCTGTTTCCAGGTGCCAGTAAGAGAGACTCTTTGGAAACGATAGCTCAACAAACAGACATTTCGTGTTCTACTGTGACCTAGGCCAGTTTGTCAAAGACTGAATTTTAAAGCATTAAATGGCTTATCACTAGCCTGAACTGCTGGTGAGATTTTCATATTTCCCCTTTGGCTGGACTTCAGAGTTTCGGTTCCAGTGGGTTTTTTTGGTGTGGAAAGAGGGTTATAGTGGAAGATCTAATGTCTGTTGTACTACTTGCAGCTTTTTATATTTTTATCAGCTTGTTTTTTCTCCCCAAACTCTTTGCAGTGAGTATGGCATAGAACCACAGAAAAATCCTAACCTCTCATGAGAAGAAATAACATGTCAAATATTACAATATGTTACTGGATTCAAAAAACAATTGACTTGTGAACCAGGCTTGGTGAACCATTTTGTTCATAATGTCTTTTCATTACTTATTCAGATAATTGATGCAATGTTTGAAATCCCTGAAGTGCACAGAAGCCTCTGCAATTTCATTGACATAGTAAACTATTTTCAAATAAAGTAACATGCTTCTGTATCTTCACAATAGAGGAAATATGCAGCCTTTGTTTCCATAATGATTTCAAGTTAATGTATGGGAGACAGGGTTTGGGATTTCCATAAAATAAGAATTTTTCCCACCTTTAAACAGTTGGGTTTTAGTACTGAAAAACAAGTTTCTATGTGCATTTTGTATGACTTCAGTAAAAATAAGCATTCTGGTGCTTTCCTGTGATTATAAAAACTAATAATAAAAATAGTATTATTTGTAAAACCCTTGATACTTCTTCAGTTTAAGAATTATGTTGAACAGATGCTTCCTATTGCCATCTACTTCAGTATGTTTACTGGTGCTTCATGCAGCCTAGGTTATATTCTTGTTTTCTTATTTCTGAGTGCTCCGGTAGCCTCTGCCTTTTGAATGCAGTCAGCTGCTCCCTGATTTGGTTTACATGCTCTTAGTGTCTCCCTCGGGTTCTCTCCATTCACCCGTCTTTCACAACAGTCTCTGCAAGCTTTGTTAATCAGCTCATCCATTTGCATTAGGAGGTTTTATTTTTCCAGTGCAAGAAAAATTGTTTGCATCCCTCACTGCTTGCTGTCATTCCTTAGTTTGGAGCAAATCTGTCCCTGCTTCCTAGTTTATCATCAAATTTATCACTTGCTGTACTTCTAGATAAAGCTATACTTTTTTTGTTTGGTTGGGTTTTTTTCCCCTCCATGTGTGTCCCTCTATGTTATCTGGCCTCTTGCCTGCCTTTATTAAAAAAAAAAAGCTTACTTTTTCTTCTTGATTGATTTCTTCCACTTGGCTCCTTTCATTTTCTTCACTGACTAGTAGTTTTGTCACTTCTGGGATTTCATGCACTATTTCCAACGCAGTTGATTTTATGTGAACCATCATCCTCCATACTTGCATGCAATGTATAGCTAAAAAGTCTTTGCACCTTCCTGCTGTGCAAGTTTGTCTGCCCTTGTTTTTAGACAGGTTTCAGTTAGGCACACTGGCTTGCTATAGTACAAATACCTATATGCTGATGCTTTCTTATAGGTGATATATAAACAGTGGATTTCCTGACCTTCCCAACACGTGTGTTCACTGTGTATGCTTTTGTGATTTTCTTCTACAAATGCATAATTCCAGATTTCTTTTAGCAAGTTTTTTGACACCAGTTAATGCATTTTGACATCCTTATCAGTTTCTTTAGTTGCAGTAACCTTTGGCTAAACTGTTGCTCACTGGTTATGCAAGAACCCCAGATTTTCTAAGGTATATAAAAATGGTTGTGGTTTAATAGAAATACTTTTTATTGGAGGAGATTTCTAGATCAAAAGAGAAGGTCTGGCACCCTTGCGGCAAAGAAAACTTCCCTGTCTCCTGTGTGCACTGCCCACAAAATTTCAAAACCTCTTCCTGGGAAGATTCTGCTACCAGACACAGGATCCTAAAGCCCACCCTCTGCTGTAGACCTAGCTGTAGGTTACAGAAGGCTTATCTCACCTCCTCATGCATGCCAATTTACGGAAGTAATAATACCCCAGCTAATCTACTTCAGTTTGTTAAGGGATATGATGAGTTACGTGGTGGCTGTTTGTGTGCAGTCTCCTGGGGTTTGCAGAAGAGTGACTGCTACACTGCTTACGAGATGTGCTAACAGGGTTTGGTGGCTCCAGTCCAGGTTGTGCTACAGAGGTGTATGAAGCACCCATGGCTTTGCTAGAGAGGTTATTACTGTTTCTAGATCCAAGATTAGTAAGCTTCATTTACAGAAGATTTGATAAAAAGCTGGTGTGATACTTGGACTCCTGTTTCCAGGTCTGTCACTTGCCAATAGTTTTTAATCTTTGTTCCTTATTCAAGTAGATGTGTTTTTTAATAGCTTTTGTTTGGTTTTTTTTTTTTTAAGAAAACTAGGAAAAAGTCCTCATCCTACCCTGCTTGTCTGTTGGTCATGTATTCCTTGCTTAATAGCTTTCTAACCCACCGGCAAGTCTTGAATGGATGACAGAAATATGGAAGTTTCAAAGTTGCTAAACTATTACAAGCTTTGCAAAACCAAACATCAATGAAGAGCCTTAATTTGAGCTCATCTCTTAGATAGAAGGGAATTGCACAGCAGTAAAACTGAATGCCAAAACCTTTGAGAAGCATTGTTTCCATGGGACAGGGTTCCTGCTAGAAGCCTTGATACATGGGAGAAGATTTCACCCATGCTATGATGAGAAGAGATAAAGCACTTTGTATACAAACTTACTGACATCCTAGGCAGCATCTTATAATCTAGGCAATTTACTTTTTGGTGGAATTGAGCTGTGTGTTGTCTGTTGGTGTTTGCAATACAAGCCTTTCTGTTAATGTACTCGTAGCTGAACTTAACTGCTCTAAGGAAAACATCCACTTTATTCATTCAGATGCTTCTCCTTGTGAGTTTCCTCTCACTCGGTCCTCCACACCGGGGTTTGTGCTTGGCTCACTGGAGCTCTTAGGCTCTCATGTAAGTACAGAGCTCACAGCAGTACCAGGACTGTCCTCTGCAATTGTGCTTTGACATGGTGGTAGTCAGATGAAATTAATAAACACAGTAGATGAAAGTGGCCAAGGAATCACAGATGAAAAAGGTATTGGTAGAGAAGGCAAAAGTAGCATTTTCTGAAGTTAGTAGTGCATTGAGCAAGTTGGTTTGGGTGGTTTGTTTTGCCTTTTTTCCATTCTTGGGAGGGAATGTGGTATTTCTTGACCAGAAGAGCAGATCCTGGAAGAATGGTGTGCCTAGAAAAAGGGAGGACTAGGACCTATGTGTAGGTATGTAGAAAGAATCTGCAGGAATGTCTACCAGGTAGGTGTATAGTAGCTTCCCTTGGCAGATATGTGATACAGAGGAAGGAGCAAGAAGATCAAAAGCAGCAAACACCGTATATTTGCAATGCAATTTCATATCATGCTGGGCACTTTCCAGTCCAAGTAATTTACACTGGCTGTGAATAATGTCAGGAGATTTTATTCTTTCACATGATTTGTGAAGCCTCTCTTCTTTCCAGTAAGTCAGTCCTGTGATATCTTAATACTAACAGCACAGCCAAATTTCCCACTTCACCGGTGGGACCTTAGGAGGAAGAGAATTTGCCACTCCACATTTGCCGCAGCTGGCAATGTGACTGCAGGGCTGAGAAACTTGCCTTCCAGCCCACATACCTTCTTCTGGTAGCAGAAAGGAAAGAAACTGGTTCCAGACTTCTCTCCTCTTGTCCTCTGGTGGTATGTGGAGGGAAATACGAAGGTCAGCCCCGGCTCTGTGTGCTGTGATGGCATAGGTTGTTCCCTTTACACAGATGGTCTAGCTACTGAGAATACTTCGCTGAACAGAGTACTGAAGCAGGGTTAGTAACACCCAGCACCAACTACCCTTATGGAACCACATAGTTGAATCATCTGTAGTACTAGTATGCTGCATGTAGTACAGACACTTTTTGGATCTGTGTGCATGTCAGTGTACATAACAGTCTTGCCCTGCAAATGGTTATGATGTCAAAAATCCCAGCCTTGTACTCCAGAGAGGTATTACAGAGATTACAGCTGGACGTATGCGGTCCATTGTCTGCTTTTTCCATCCATTTTCTCAAGGGTAAAGTGGTCTCCTTACAAAGTGAAAGGTTGGATTTTTTTTTTACCTCTGTAGCCCAGCCCTGAGCTTAAATGGAGTACCTGGACCAGGGGTGGTGGAAGCTGCAGGTGGGACTGATCTGGACACTCAAGACCCAGGGGCACACCTGGCAGTGGCATGGCCCCAGGCCTTCCTCCTTGCTTACTCCCTGAATCTCATACTGTTCTCAGCAGATCATTCTACTGGAAACCTGTTTGAAATTTTGCCAGGTTATGTTGCTTATGTAGTGTTGAACAACGCATTTGGGATCCCCTTGTGGTATGAGGCTGTCATCAGCCGATGTGCTTTTTTGTCTGCTTTCTGTTAACCCATCAGTTTTGATGCTCAGCCGTCACACTTTAGCAGAATGGTTAGGCTGAGCTTGTGGACAGGATGTGAAAGTGCTGATGAGCAAGCTGGGTACACCAGAGCATCTGGCCTGTCCATCTTAATCTGAACCTTACAAGTAGTCTCTTGTGTAGAAATTAAGAAGTTTTTTCTGGTTTCTTAAATAAAGTGTTCATTAAGCCTGATGGCAATGTTTTTAAAGTTATTTCTGTCAGGATCTTATGGAAGCATTTGGAGCAAAATACTGCTGTGTACACTCAAATGTTTTTTTTTCCAACATTCATTTTTAGTATCTGGTCTTACTTTGGTTTGCATAGTTGATGTAACTGTATTTGCAAGGAGTGGCTTTTTTTCCTTCATTCATTACTTAAAATCTTACAAAATCTGTGCAATACCATCTAGTTTTGACAGATCTTTTTTTAAAAAAATAAATTACTATCATGATACAGAAGAAAAGGTTGACCCTGATTTCCACATGGATAGCAAGTGATGAGATTAAGGGAGTTCTTAACCTGAGGAAAATTTGCATCCGTCAGCATGTGCAGAGCTGCAGTCTTTATCATGGACACTTTTGTAGACTGTGGTGTTGTGAGCACAGGCTATGTGTATGGAGGCTCTTTGTGGTGAAGGCCAGAGTCTTAAACTTAGGATGTCCTGATAGTTGCCAACAGAAAGAGAGAAACAAGGTGCTTGGTGTGTGTAGTCGGGGTAGCTGATGAGTGTTGCGTGCTAGTAGGAGTCTCCTAAGCATCAAAGGTTTTGTGCCCTAGCATGTGGCAGCTGTGAAGTGGCAAAGGCAGGAATAGAGATAGTCATGTCATAACCCAGCAGCCTGGGATAGTCTCCGAAGCAGCTGAAGAGGGTGTCTTCCTGAACAGATGATAGTGCCTAATTGGCCGCCTCCTCAATGTTGACCATCTTGCAGTTACCAGTGAGGTTAGTGGGATTAACTGATTTTCATTGTGCCTTAAATTTAAATAGTGCCATTAATCAAAAAGGTAATGAGCTGAAGTTTCCACTGCTAAACCATGGTATATTGTGGCGTGCACCTGTACTGCCTGATCTTTTGACAGAAGAGAAAAGACCATTCAGGTAGTAGAAACTGAAGGAAGTAATCTGGGGAAAGAGACAATACAGACAGGCTGTGGGATTTTGCCAATTGTTGCAAGCAGTTGAATTTTTCTTTGTAAAATGTTTCACGTCATCACTGATCTCTGGTTTTCCTTTACCTGCAGAAGTAGGACCTCTACCACAGCAGAAAAAATAATATCTAATATCTTACTTTAAGTGGTGTCACATGTTATTTGTTCACTAGGTGTACGTTGGTTATCCATGCTCTTTTGAAATACTACTTTGATTATTTTTTGTGTGTGTGCTCCTGTAGGCTTTGGGGCTATGGAAAATGTTAAAAATAGAGGCCTGTTTCATTTATTAGGAGAGTTTTAAAGTTCCTTCATAGTTCGATATCAGAACAATTAAGTTTTATCTGAGCAGAGCAGGATGTCCCTAGATGCAGGTTACAGTGCATCCAGTGATACTATTAAAAGAAAGATCATTTGTTGTTGCATTGGGGAATCCTTCTAAAACATCAGGAAGACTGCCTGGAAGAATATAAATGTTCAAGCAATGGAGTGAAATACTCTTAAACTGCAGGGTGATGGCCTGTAGCTGGATAGGTTTTCAGAGTAGCTGTTTTGCTGTGATTGTTGCTTCTCCCAACAGTCATAAATTGGATGTACTAGAATCTTTTTTTTTCTTGAGGCTTCTGCTGTTTGTAGTTACGGTCCAGAATCAAAGCTTCCCTTACTGAAGAGAGAGCATCTAGTGTAGAGTTCATGAAATAGGCCTTGGTGGGTTTTCCTTTTGGTAGGATCCACATGTGCCTTATGTGCTTCCAGATATGTTAGGCTTTCCCATGTACAGACCAGCATAGTCCTGGAAGATTTGCTTGGTGTAGCTGTTACTTGTGCATTTAGTGTTGGCATTGTGTCTCAGTCTGTGGTCTGGTTCCCTGGACTGTCTGGAGCTTGCCTTCTTTGAATCACTACTTGTACTTAAGAATGGCTATGCTGAGTTACAGAAAAGATTACACTGTGGTGATAAGAGCTGCCAAAATTCAGGTAAACTTACTTGCATCTAGGTGAGCGTCAACTGGAGACCATCTGCCTTGGACACGTGGTCAACCTGTGGTAGGACTGGTCTGACCGAAGGTGGACTTCCTACCTGAGCTAGGCTCCCTTGGTCATTGCTGGAGATCTGCTTAACACACAGCCAGTGAAGTCAAGACCATGATTCATCTTACTCCAGAAGAGGTTTCTAGAGCAAAACAGATGAA
Organism: Falco biarmicus; assembly: GCF_023638135.1. Taxonomy (NCBI): domain Eukaryota; kingdom Metazoa; phylum Chordata; class Aves; order Falconiformes; family Falconidae; genus Falco; species Falco biarmicus. The sequence continues at coordinate 10,586,725 of NC_079298.1, read as the reverse complement.
TTGTGCCTTGGAAGTGACCATTTCTCATAATTGCTTGTGCAAGGGGGTTTGGAGAGATGAGCTCCCCTGCACATGTATAATCTTAGGTGAGGTAAATTCATCCATGCTACCCCTGGACTGGTAGAGCTCACCCTGTCATGTATGGGTTTTGTCCACAGACTGGTAAAAACAAAAGCAGCCTGGCTACTGCTTCACCTCTCTTTCCTGCCTATTGAGTTAAAAGTTGGTCTGAAGTAGTGAGGAAAACTTAACAGCATGTGGCTGTGGAAGAGGCAGTTCAGAACAGAAGTAAATTGTCTTGGGTGCTAACCTACCAACTTCTCCAGCTCATCTGTACAGATAGATCCCTTGGAACCCAAGCACCAAATATGCATTGCTTAGTAATTGTAACCGAAGATATTTATTAGGAAGGTTAGGCTTCAAACAATTTTTGTAGCTGCTGAACATATTTTTGAATGGGTTTCCTTTTTTAGAAGGTGCTAAAAATACCCATTGTTCTTCATCTGCCCTATTTTAAAGGAAGCTAAAAATCATCTGCTAAGATGTATCTGACACTTTGCAAAGAAGATTTTGAAGAAAACCATAAATGCATATGGAAATGTGTGAGATCTGGGCAGGAAAACCTTAGGGCTTCCTGACAGGGGTCGTCCAGATTCTAAGACACTAGCTCTGTGAACTGTAGAGAGCAAAAAGAGGAGCCACAGGTGACTAATTTATTTAGTTGCCTTTCTTTAGAACATTCCTACTTGTGTGTCAGTAAGGAGAGTTCAGAGTTCGCATTGGTTCTTTCTTAAATGCTGTGTCTATGCAGGTTTTTTCTAACTTCTACCCTCTCTGTATTTTACCTTTTGTTCTCCTTACGGTTATAAAATTGTCACTTCTGTAATTTGAATTAGGCACTAGAGAGTTGTGTGAGCCATGTTCATGAGGGAGCCGTTTATCACTGAGTTTTGGGGTACCTTATTGGTGCAGCTTATTTAACTTTTTTTCTCAAGGAGTAGAATAAAATTATGTACATGGGAAGCTTTTCACAAGCCCTGAGACTTGCAAATACAAGTGTAAACTTCAGAGCATGAGGCAAGCTTGATTTATTCAGTTAAGCAGTTTTAAACTTTCTCCTTTTAAGCACCCTGGGTTTGGGGATAGGTTCCATTATAGGGTTTGCCCAGATGTGATTATGAGGGGGGTTTATATATGAAATTGTAATACTTACTTGCATTCTGCCTACTCTTACTAAAATACTGTAAGTGCCAGAGGTTCTAACAAGAAGTAATTGGATAATTAATAGCTTTTGATACTTTTTGTTGTCTTTATTCTCTTTGGTATCTTCCCTGGTTCTGTATCCTTCCTGTGTAATTGCAAAGTTGCAGGAGACATAACCCTTCTGCATGCTGTTTGTAGGTCTGTTTTGATTCCTGCTGTACCTCTCTTCTGATCCAGCCACCTCATACTCTTCCCCAGATCTTTTTCTGATCGCTGTCTCAAAGCTTGGAAACATCAGCACATTAATCCCCCTTTCAGGTTTTTATCTTTGTTCTTGTTATTGATATTATTTGGCCTGAGTGCAAGGTGTATAGCACACTGTATTACAGATTAGTTTAAAGTGAATGCATCAACTTTCCTAAAATTAGGCAATGCTTGTTGAAAGACCCTGTTCACATTTTTTATGAGGGTTTTTGTGCTCATACATAGGCACATTAAAAATGGCTGATCTCATGTAAATCTCCCTGGTAAGTCTAGAGTTCTTCAGTGTCTAGGTCCTTTCATTATTTACAAGTAAATACATTTTAAAAATGCAGTCATAAATCTTTGAGAAGTCTTCATTTGTGCTCAGTTGAAACTTTACTAACTGCATTATACAAAATAGCAATGCAGAAACATTTTAACTCTTTGTCTGTATGTAGGGTTGAATCCTGCTTGTAGTGATGGGAAAGCAAGCTGTAGAATTTAGGGTGTCTGATGTTTAATCTAAGTTTTAACATCTCTAAATTTAAATGGAAGAAAACAAAATCAGGGAACTGAAAGCACTGAAATATATATTCCTGAGCCAAAAGTAAGAGAACTGGGAAGGGAGAAAAGAATTGCTGGTATCTCTTACTGCTGTATTAACATGTTTACCTAGTGTATACTGCCGTTTGCTTTTCACTCTTCCAGCCCTGACTGTGGGTTCTTTAAAATGGATTGAAAATTGGCCAGACAAGATGTACTGTGTGACTGAGTGGATGCTGTGTTTTGCAAAACGTTAGTTAGGAGACAGGAGAGGAGCAAGGAGCTAAGGTGCCAAGGACATCACGGGCCTTCGGACATTCTGGGAAGGTGCTGAATCATCTTCTCCAAACCCTTCCTGCATTGTAGCAGAGATGTTGACCCACATCCCTGGTAGGTGTGTACCCTGACATTAACCTCAGCAAAAGCTTCCTGTGATTCACTGACATACATGCGTGCCTAAATCTGTGTAGATACCCAGCTTTCTGGGCACAGTTTGGAAAATGAGGATGTGGTTCCTATCACTTGAGACTTCTCTCACCATCAGAGCTATTTACATCTATTCATTTTGTAACCTCTGTGTTCTGGTGTGCCCTGGAGAATTTTTTTCCAGTCTCCCAGCATTCAAGCATAAGTATCCACAGTGGGATTTGCAAATACACATCTTTGGAAAATTGGTGTGTGGTACTTAGAGCAGCTATGCAGCATCCAAATTGCACATCTCATAAGGCATGAAAGAGAAAGTGGGCAAGCAACATTAAATGGTGTATTTGTGCAAAAGCAGCTGAAGTGTTATTTCTGTGGGAACTGTGATTACTTTCTTAAGCTTCATGTATCTAAATTCCTCATTAAGGGTTGCAAGTATATAGGAGGAATTTTTTATCTGGTTTTGCATCTAGCGTCTTTCCATTCCAGACCTCTTTAAGGAGCTAGATCTACTAGTTTGATTTTTTTAATATTTTTTTTTCCTGGGCACAGTCAAAAAGGTGATAGTGTTTCCAGGTAGATCCGTGGCATATTAATCTCCCCAGCATCAAGAAGAATCTCAGTGCACCAGATAGCTCTGCTGCTGATGCAATGTACTTGTACAGCTTGTCAGTGGGGTCCACAGCAGGGGCAGAAGAGGAGGCAGGGGCAGGGTCCCTGCGTTGCCAAGAAGATCATAAAATAAAAGAAACTAAAAAGCTCCAAACCATGTCAGTCATCTTTTTCACCTACTAATTCCTCAAAAAGTGTATGGTATTTCAGTCTTGCCTTTTTTTTTCTTGTGGGTAGTGTTTGAGTATCATGACTTACATATTTTTGTAGTGAAAACTTAATCTGACTTCTTTTCCTCAAATACATGAATTCACTAACCTTAAAGAGCAGTTTCCTGAGGAAGATTTTCAGTGTCATGCAGTGCTAACAGTCACAGTCACCCACTCCTGCGTAATTTCCACAGGGCAGTTGGTAGGGTGTGTACTTTGCTGGCTGTTTTTTAAACTATTCAGTAGCCAAATAAACTATGTTGTTGTTTATATATACACTTGATTGTAAACTGTTCAAACAACAGGAGGGGAAAAAACCTTACTGTAATAGGTAAATAACCTGTCCAGCCATTGTTTTTCCCTCCCCTGGTCCATCCTGTCTCCTGCACACACATACAGGGAAGGGCAGTCTGCTTAATGGGACTGATTTTCTGTTGTTAAGTGCAACGAACAATTTGGCTGTAGCTTTTTCACCTGAGTTTGACTTTCACCACCTCTGAATTGCACATTTAGCTTTTCACATTTGCTTGTTACTTCATGGATGGTTAAAATATTTCATTTCTTCTCTCTGTGTACATTCATTAGGGGCTTGCACCCCTTCATGTTCCTTTCTGTTGCTCTGTTTTAGTTAGTAATGCAGTGAATTTGCTGGTGGTATAGAATGTAGAGGTTATTTTAAATTATTATGAGATCAGGTGATGAAAAGGCTGTGTGTAAGCTAAGTGTTGTTAAAGGTAGTGTTGATGTGGTATCTTGAACTGGAGGCTGTTTCTGCAGAGGTTCTTGAATTACTGCATAGGGCAAACCCTAGTGCTTGCATTGTGTAATGTCCTCTCCCAGCCCATTGCCTTCTATTAAATCACTTTGTAGTTCAAATCCATCTCTTAACTCTCTTGCATGCATCTCCTTTGTTCATCATCCACCTGCACCCTCCCATCTGTCAAACAACAAAATACTCTTTGATCAGAATTAAATATTAACTTTGATAGGAATGTCTTAGAAATGAATAATACAGTTCTAGGTGTAAATGTTTAGTCCTCGGGAAGAGTGGAAAATGAGGTTATGGAAAATGCCAGGTTGTAGTTCACAGGCAGCAGCATTTAAATGGTTTACTATAATCATATTAGGATAGAATTAAACTGAGTTCTTTATTTTGTACTGCAGTGAAATAGGGCTGTTACTTGTCATTTTCTCCTCCCTCTTGCTTTGATTAGCGTGAAAACTCAAGCAGCAAAAATTACAGGAGTTCTGCAGCAGTGCACAGAGAAACTGGTGTGAGAAGGTTTGAGTTAGTTTTGTGTCCTTGCACATGAGAGCTCTGGCACTTCCCTAATAGACTGAAAATGAGACCACTGCTGCTTTATAAGAGGTCTGTTCCAGTCACATTGCTCTACAGCTTGGCAGATGGTGGCATGTGAATGGCTTCATATTGATTGGATGGATTTGCCTCAGGGTAAGAGAAGTGTGGGTCCTTAAAGATGCACTTCCAGATTCTTTCTTTCTATTTTGAAAAAAAAAAAGTGTACTCATAAAACATTTCTCTTTATTAAAGTCAGAGGAGTGTGTGGTGATCAAAGCACTGAAGTTACCTGGAAATAAAAAGTCCTTAAATAGATTATCATAAAGACCGAAAAGCCAAGAATACTTAATTTACTAAATGATTACGTTTTTACATTAGAAGAAAGTGACACTTTTAATTAGTGTTCAAGGCATATGGTGAATGAGAAAATAAGCTTATTTCATGCAAACAGAAATCGATGCAAATAACCTTTCTTCTCATATAAAAAGGGATGACTTGAAACTCAATACATATTCAAGAAGGTTAAGTCATTACTGCATCACTTTAATATTAGTTAAAGGCCAACAAAGAAAATCACTACGCTGCATGTACTTACTCAGCAAGGATTGCTATAAATGAAAGAATTAGGTGATTGTACTTTTGTAGGTGATAAATCTGAAGAAGCCCTTGTCCATACAATGCATTTATTCTTTAACCTTGTTAAATAACTTTTTGGGTTCTGCTTTAGCACAGGTGGTTGCCAGAGGTGTCTTAATTCTCCAGCAATTGATGCCAGCTGGTAAAGACATTATGTGATGCTCTTTGTTTATTGTTCTTTCTCACACCTCTGTTTTGTGCTTCAATCTTGTAAATGTTGTTTGTAAATCCTTCAGTATGAAATGACTTTTCAGATGTGTTTGTACAGCACCTAACACAAATATCCCAATCTCATTCAAGCCTCTGGGTGCTGCTGTAGAGTGTTGCGTGAATTCTTTTTTTTTTTATAGTAATGCAAGTATTCCTTGAGGTATGTGACCTTAAAGCGCAAAAAACCTAATACTTAAATAGCTTACAGACATGTAGGAATGGGGACAGTTTGATAACTTTGGAGACTTGGGTGCAGTTGAAAACTGGATCCTTTCCGTCTGTTTTAGTCTTGTGCTCTGTTGCGTGCAACAGTGGCTTCATAAATGAATTGAAGCCAAAATACGTCATAGCAGTATCTTATCAAGTTGTCTTCAAATTTGCTTGAAGGTATAATTCATATTTTCTAACAGACTCTACCCACATGTGAATTATTTACGTGCTGAATTTTGTGCTTCCATGAAAGAACATGGTAGTGCTGAACTTAATGCTAATTTTGTTTCTTCTGCAGTACAGACCATTTCTATGGACGTGCTTTCCCTTTTAATTACACTTTGTTCTCAGAACTGATTGGATTTTACCTTTTAGTTCATTTTTGCCGAATGAAATGCTTCTGTGTAAATTTTAAGATCCCTTTAAAAAAAACATAATCAGTGGTAAAAGTTAAGTGATTTTTAGGGGGTTTGTGTGTGGGCTTGCCTCTGGGGAGGAAAGGGCATAAAACTGCAATTTTTTTTTTTCCCTCCCGCTTGATAAGCATAGGGGCATTTATGCTGTATATCGCAACCGGCAGCTATTCCAAGAAAAATCTTTAAGATGGTTACTTGGATCTGTGTACACTGCCCACCTGGTGGTTATGGAGTGAACTGTTACTTTAAAGAATAGTTTAAACAACAGCCATGTTTGGGGCAGGCTAATCTTGCAAAGAGAGCAGTACATATAACAGGAGTCTACAGTGTGATAAGGGGAAAATTCAGCTTACTGACTAGATGTTTTAATGTGCGAACTCTAGGGAAATAACATATTGACTATTCTGTTGTGCGCAAGAAAATTGAAGAACCCTTTGCAGACAGAGGGCTTGCAAAGGATTCTTTCTGTTTCTCTTAACCAAAATCTGTGGCAAGATGTTTGAAATCAGCAGGACGCTTAATGCTGCTTTGTTAAATAATGAGGTAATATTTTGTCACTTTCTCTGGGCAGCATCTGTTTTTTCTCCTTTTTCATATGTTTGTGAAGGATTCAGTTTAATCTTAGGAAAGTAAGAGATTTTTTAAAAAATCATTCTTCAATTTATGTTTTTTTTCTTTTGATGCTTTTGAGAATTGGGTTGTCTTTTATTTGCGGTTTCAATCGGCTGCTGTTGCCTAGGACATTATGCCACGTAAGGCTTCTAAACTGCACAGAGTAGGTAGTTATTAACGCTGAATTGGCTTCTGGTATAGTCCATCTGGGCTCTGTATGAGAGAGCTTGCTAGCGGCTACTGATGCTAAGATACCCGCAACCTTTGGGATGTATGCGTGGTGGAGAGGGGCTCAGTGATATGAGATCACTTCTTTTAAGGGAAACTGTCATTAATGAGTCAAGAAACTGCTCATTTATGGTAAGGAGAAGGAGGGGGGGCTGGGAAACAACCCTGTGATTTCATTTTGATATTGGATTAGCTGTTTAAGACAAGTTTCTTTTTGTGGGGATGGAAGATTGCATTAAAAATATGCTTTGCTCAGGGGCTTGCTGGCTGATGCTGGAGAGACTGTATAGAGAATCTGATGCTTTACAAATGTCACAACCGTGATGCGGTGGTCAGTCCCTTACCCTGAAAGATAAATAGTACTATTGGAAACATGAGAATAAGGTTGACTTTTTCAACAATAGGATTCTGCCTTTGTCTTTAGACAGAGGCCTCTGAGGGTGTTTGAGCATTTGTTTTAGCGTTCCTCGGAAAGACTGCATGTGTGGGGTGCTTTTGGGGACAGTGGTCAGTGTGCAGGGTACCTGGTTTTGTAAGACTGATAAGATAGCTAATTTTTCAGAGGGGCAGCGTGCAATTGTTGTTTCAGAAAAATGGCTGAATCTTTTGATATTCATAACGAATTTATAGTAACAAAGTAGGCTGAAGTTGGAAAGACTTAAAAATAATTTCTGGATGCCTTCTTTGGTGGTGTTAACCCCTGAAGAGACCTTGAGTAAAAATTTGCATTACAAATCTAACTTTAATATTCAATGTATATTTGCACAAGAATGTATGGTAATATACTAGCTGTGTAGCATTTTTATGCCTGTGTGTTCAGTCTAATAGATCACTTGAGCTAGGAGATCTATCTTAGGAGCTAGTTTAATCTTTACTAGTTTTGACCAAGCTACAAATGTGCTCAAAAAGATGCATGGTGAGAGAAATCCTCTGCAGCCTTTTACATTGTTCATATTTTAATTGAATTCAGTGCTCATTCCACAAATAGATTGTATGATGTCTTTTAAGTGTGATTTTTCTCTTTGCTTGGTCTGATTGTAGCTAGATTTTGTATGCTCCCTGTATTTCATATGTTTTACTGGTGTGTTTAGTCTGTGTGTGTGTTTGAGTGTGTCTGTGGTTTAAGGAAATTTAAAATGCACAGAATGCCAGCTCAGAGCTTAGTAGTTTGGAGGGAATGTTTATACATCTAAAAAAAAGAAAAAAACCACAAAACTTCTAGAACAATGATTATCTGATTACATATTTTTGAAAATGGTTTTGGTGGTTTGTAGCTAGGTTATCTTTCTCCAGGAAAGCTAAGTGAGCTTATAACGTGGCCCATCCTAGCTTTCTCTGTTTTTAGCTCTCAGGTTTAAAAATGCTTGCAATGATACTGAATTTTTAAAAAACATACTTGACTGTTGAAAGAAATGTGTGAATGGTAAAATTAAATGATTCGTACGTATGTTAATGGAGTAATACTCAGTCATTTTGGTGGATGTGAACATAAATTCAAGGTTAGTTGCAATTACAGGATGCCATGCCTTGTTACTTTTGCCAAAATGTGCTTTAGGAAAATAACTTCAAGTAAGATAAAGGAATGCTTCCGAACTTGTGAGAATTTTTAATTAACTTGCCATGCTTGGGAGGCGGTTAAATATTGTTGTTTGGAAGTGAAGTTTTGTTAGTTTGTTGGTGGCAGCAAGTGGAGGATTAATGAGTGTGCATTGTTAAGTTAAGCACGTTCCTCTCTAGGGCTGGAAAAAAAAAAATTCTTTTAAATGCCCAAAGTTTGCCATTTTATCTCCTGTAGAGCTGAAGAATAATGAAGCAAGGTGGTGAAATAATTCTGAAATACTACTGTCATTCGGGGAGAGTGCTCTGATAAATAGGTGTCTGCTGTGCCTTAGACAGCGTCAAGTGGCAGCAATATCAAATCCACTTCTAAAAATACGTATTTAAAAAAAAAAAAAGAAAAGGCAAACAACACTCACAGGGCCGAAGGAAGGAGAGATGGGTTGATTATTAAGATCAATAGTACCTGAAAATAAATGCAGCTTTAAATGCATGTCGAAGTGCTTTTGTTGTGCCTTTAAGCCTAGAGGCAGATCATTAAATATGCATTTCTCCGGAAAGCAACTGTCGAAAAAGATAAGGTGGTTAAAATACGCCGGACCTGGGAGCCGGGCGTGCAGGAGGTAAGAAGATGTAGGCACTGAAGCATGGCCGAGGTATGACATCGCTGCGGCCGAGTGCGCCGGTGGGGTGGGAAGAGGTTAAAAAAAAAAAAAAAGAAATATTTTTTAAAAAAATTAAAAATACAGGGATGCGTGTTGTTTCTTCAACCGGGCCTTAATTACTAGACACAAGCAGCAGTTCAGAAATCTGGTCTCTGTTGTTGTAGAGGTCACCAAATCATTAACATTGTCAATCTGGCAGCGGCTAATTTCAATAGCACCTGATGTCGCAACGCCTCCCCGAGCGGCGGCGGCCAATCAGCGCCCGCCCGCCGCTGACAGATGGTCCCATAAATGGATGTAAAGGGGAGACGCCGGCAGCCAGTTCCAGCAGGGCTCCGCGCCGCTCCGCCCGCCGCCGGGGGCTGCCGCACGGGGACAGCGGTACCTGATTTTTAAAAAAAAGAAAAAAAATAATAGAGAATTTATTATTATTAATATTATTATTCGCGCTGCACAAACGTCTAGCACTGTGCTTTGTGGATCTTTAAAAAATAATAATAAAAATAATTCCCTGAAACCTTAGCAAATCTGTAGAAGAGTTGAAGCCTTTCAAGACCCAATATTTGCCATTAAGAATGGTTATGGTAGGTATTAGTAGATTTAAAATCGGATTGTAGCGGGTTTATATATATATAGAGGTAGATATAGAAGCTAACATACAGATTTTCCCCGAATCTGCATCATTCTCAGTCTGTGTTTTCACATGAATTTAGTTTTCTGCTACTGATTTGTTTGTACATGATCTCTCCCTTTCCCCCCTCCCTTTCTCTCTCCCCCTCTCTCTCGCTCTCTCTCTTTCATATTTAATGTGTGCGTATCCTTTAATAAAGGATGTACTTTGTCATTTTAAGGTAATTGCGATTTCTCTCAGAATAAAGAAAAAAGCTCATTTCTAATGCAAGGCTGGTACGTGGCTAACTGAAATGCAAAAGGAGGAAGAGGCTTTTTTTTTTTTAAGTGGTGGAGGTGGGGGGGGAGTTAATTTCCACATTGACATTTTGGAGATACAAATGCAGAGCAAAATCCTGGGGGGGGGGGGTGGGGGGGGGGAGGGGGGCTGGGAAAGCCTAGAGATTGGTAATTTTCTTTTGGTGGACTGCGCAATAGGTATGGTAATTTTAAAAGAGGGTGATTTATATGAGCTTCAGTAAATGCTGCATATTGTATTTCAAAGAGTTTCCTGTCATGACCTCATAAAAAGAGGAGGAGGCTTGTATGTGTTGCAGTGCCTAGTATATGTCGATTTTGTTGCATCGTTGGGCAGCAGCGCTGTAAGAAGGAATGTCAGCTTTTACATAACGCTCTTTTTGCTTTTGACTCTGTGAGGGGCTGTAAGGGTCCATCTTTGTGATCACAGATGGAGTGGAATGGCTTGAAAATGGTAAGTGAACGGGGAGAGCCTGCTCATGGGGTTTTGTCTCGCTTCTCGCGTGCCTCGTGAATTTCTTTTGTTCGGGGTGGCGGATTGTGAGTCATAAAATAAAATTAGAGAGCCTTGTTTATTTTTTTGTGGGATATGTCTGCCTGTGTGTGTATATATATCTATATATCTATTTAACGTATCTAACTGTGATGGCACTTCACAGCGTTTCCATTGAACGTTGCATTTCAGTTGAGCGAGGATGGTCTCTGCTGACAGTCACGGTGTCATTGTACCGCATGTGCCTGGCGGATCAGGCAGCCGATGATGCCTTTTAATCTCCGTTTGTATTACACCAGCCTTAAATACAAACCTAATAATCGCCTCTAAAATTCAGGTATTGCGTTTCCTATGGAGCCGGTGCTGTAGAGGATGGATGGATGGATGGGTGGATGGAAGGGTGTGTTTTTTTTTGTGTCGGGGTGGGGGCTGGGGGGGTGGGGGGAGCTGTGTTGTTTTGTGCTTTTTTAAATGCCAGGAGAAGTCAAAGCCATTTATGTGAAAAATAGTATTTCTATTTTTAGACTATATTCTCCTGGCAGAGGAGCCCGGACGTGCTCGTCTCGTCCCCTCTTTTGTGCTTTCCTTACAGATTGTGCAAAATGGCATGATCAAATACAACTGCCGGGGACTCTGGGCTGTGCCGAGCGGGGCGACCCGGGGTGGGGGCTGGGACCAAACCCGCACAATACCCATCCCTCCTGCCAGCCCCATGGGATGCTGGGGGGTGCGGGGGTGTGGGGGTCCCCCCTTCCCTTAATTTAACGTTTTGCAGACTTTTGCCGCGGATATTTATTATAACGGGGAAACAAAGCGACGGTCTTTTCCCATTCTTACAGGATTGTCTTTGTCTAGCTGCTTGTTTTGATGGGTGTAAAACAAATAAGATTAGACTGAGCAGCCGAACTGAAAGCGATAGCTGGGAGGAAAAGCCAATGAAAGGTTGCCGGGGAAACGAGCATAGGGGAAGCTGAGTGGGGGAGCAGGTGGCAATCATGTGGGAATACTGCAAACAGTGTAAAAAAAAAAAAAAAAATCTAAAAAAAAAAAAAAAGCAGGGGCTACCTCGATTATCTCTGCTGTTCTTTGTGGCAGTCACAACTTTAATTATTCTTTATAAATAGGTGTTAATTACATTTCTGGCTCAGGCTTACAGTGATTTCTAGAAATCTGGTTTTAAGCATCTGTTCTTTCTCTTCTGCAAAAGAGGGTTATCTTTCTTTTTTTTCTCCTTCCCCCTCCCTGCTGTGAAATTGTACGTGCAAAAAATTGCAAGGAATCCTGTGAGGCAGTATAAAAAAAAATGTAAATTATATTGAATGAAGTTGACAGAGGTATAATAGTGAACTCCCACAGCTGATAGCTTCTGCAAATCATTTCTTAGAATTTTCCAGCAAATGTCCCTATGAGAACAGTAGGTAGAATGAATTTACCCTAAGCAGTGATTTTGTGTTAAGTGATATTGGTATTTTTACAAAATCAGATGGTTATATGGCAGAATAATCAGTTCAGGGGAGTTCACCATATCCTAGGGTTTATGCACTGAGCAGAATTTACAAAAATAATGAGATTATTCTTCTCTGTGTCTCCAGCCCCACCTTTAGCCACAGTCTTATTATGTATCTGCTGGAGCAATATCCACTTCCACTGTCAGGCTCCTTGTGGCAACTTTACTTTTTAAACCACAGCTGAATATTTCACTAATTGCGATGGTCTCTTATTGTAGTGGCAAACAATAATGGGAAATAGCTATTGGTGCTAGAAGTGTTAGAAAAGCGTAGTAGACTAGAAAGTGATAGACGGTAGTGTAAAAGATACAAAAAATGTGGTTGTCCAGAAAATACTCATCTATCACACATCAGGAGGCACAAGGAGAAGCAAAGCAAGAATATAGAACACGCCTTTCTTTCTGTCTTCTGATTTTTGGATATTTTTACTTTCTTCCTTTTTCTGGTGCAGGGTTACTTGGAATGCTTATTGAAGCAGGAATGATAGTGCTTAGTTTAAATATGAATAAAAAAGAAATTAAATCCCCCTTTTAATTTGCTTTGTTTTAAGTATTGCTTCTGCTGCAGTCCTTTCTGTGAAGAAGTAATTGAATGGCCCTCTGACAACTGCACTGCTTTACAATGTTGGGGGGGCAAGGAATCTCAAGGGTGTGTGTGCGCCTGTGAAAAATTTTATATTTTATAGTCTGTGCATGTGCACAGAGATGTATTCTGACATGCATTGTAATTGTACGTGAGAGTAAAATAATTTTTCTTCTGTTGAAAACAGAGATACAGTGTTCTAAATCTGTTAACTTAGCCATGACAATAAATAAGGGTGCCTTTTATTATACACAGCTGCATTGTTTGTTTTAAGAGTCATCAGCTAGTAGTTACATTTTCATTTTCTGTTCAATTTGGTGTTTCTACAAAGACTTAAAAATAATGTAACCCTTGTTTTATGGTGCACGTGTTCCTGCCCCAATCTTTCTCTTTTCTTTGTTTTAAGATTTTATTAATGAATACAGCCTGCATGTACATAAATGACATTTTTCTTTTTGCATGTAAAAGATCGCATTGTATATCCCCATATAGAAAAACAGCTATTAAGTTAGTGAAATTAAATTAAGATTGGTACAAATATTAAAAGGTTAAAACTTAAAACCTCTTTCTGCTCAAACAAAGGTAGAGAAAATGTAGTTGTCTTTAGACATGATAGTTTCTTTAAAAAATTGTTCTCTTGGTGAACTACTAGTCAGAAGGGATGAGATACTACAATTGGATATTGATGCAACGTGAATACCAGCCATCAGTTTAAAATCGTATCCCCATGTACTCTACTAATCAAGTTCCCATGTTAGTCAACAGTGGAGAGGCATCCCTGTGTCTAGCTTGGTTGCCTCCTTCGCTTTCTTCCTCTTTATTAATTTTACCGTTTTGAGCTCTCTCAAAGTGAGCCTGAGCTGTTGTGACAAAGGATGGTTACAAGAGCTGGAAGGGGTATACTTAAAAATCCCATTTGAATGGGTGTGGAGTAGTCTTCATCATCTTTATTTGGTCCTTTTAAATATTGTGACTCTATTGAAAGAAAATCCAGTTGCATTAGTCTTACATATATTTAATGTATTAATTTTTTTGAAATAATATCTTCTAGGTTACAGTGAATTTTTTTCCTCAACCTTCCTACTTGGTATGCTGGGAGTGTACTAATTAAATGCAGGTTATTTTCTGTGTGTAATTCATACTGTTGGTACATAACCTGGAGCCACTCCACACCCCGAGGTTTTTAAAAAGAAATGAAGTATGATTGTGTCCCATATTCTAGCAGGGGAATTTGTTGTTTTCTTTGGGAACTTGCACTTTCAAAATAATTTCAGCAAACACCCCAGGCAAGAAATGGGCAGCAGCAGAGAATATTATAGCGAGAGGGGGAGAGATTCAGATAACTCAACAAATCCACTTGTCTGTTTTGGCAATCTGTGTCCACTAGACAACTCATTTGCATGCCTGGACACATTAAAATGTACATTTGTTTGTCTGTGGGACAGCTAACTGGATACACTCTGATGCACTGGCAAATACTGCAATGCAGTATTTTTTCAATGTCATTGGGGTTTTGGGGGAGAAGTGGGCACAAACAGTCCTTTTGCAAGTGAGGCGATGTTAAGAAGCATGGTACCTCTGTAAAGGATAGGCCAGGTTTTGCAGAATTTGCTAATCTGTGATGGAAAGTCACCCCTCCCCCATTGCACTCCTCTCCCTCGCTTGCTCTTTTTTTTTTCGTTCAGAGTAGGACGGAGGAAGAGATGGGTATGCATGTATTTTTATGTGTGTGTTCATGCATGTGTATCTTCCCTTCTCGTTTGAATGGACACTGAGGAAAATGCTAGGATTTGTATGAGAAGGGAAAGAGTGTTTGCATAATGTAATGTTTTCCAGTTGTTTGTGTAAATGTCCAGTTACCAGCAGCGTAGGACTTCCAAGTAACTTTAAAAGCAGGGTGCATTTTTCGGTTTCTAAAGAATTTTGCAAGGAGAAGGGTAATGTTTCAACTCAACAAGTGTAATAGCTTCAATCCTAACAAAAATAGCATTTAATGGGGACCTGTACCTCTCCTTTGCCTTTGCATTTGAGTACATTTAACTATTTGAGATAATTTAAAGTGAGGATGTTGGAGAAATGGATGTAAAGACTGTTCGCTTGCTTGCTTTTTCCCTTCAAATGATCAATCTTTACTTTCTAAAATACTGGAATTATTTTAGGTGCGGGGAGCTTTTGTAGGTCACTAGCTTTACAGCAAGAAGAAAGCTTTGAGGGAGAAAAGGTCTCAATGTGTCAGAGGCAGTAATTGTCTAAAATTAGCCGCCTAGAAAAGGCAGGAAAGGCTTGGAGGAAAGAGAAGGAGGTACTAATATGTGAAACAGCACTGTGCTAGTCGGGGAGATAATGAGTGATAAATTTGAACTGGTGCAGTGGTGTGATGCCCATTAATTTCTCAGAACCTTGACTTTGCAGGTTTGTTACTCTGTTGTTCACACCTTTAATTATAACCAGTTTTGGATGATAGCTTGGGGCATTGAAGATGAGACCTTTTGTTTGTTGTTTACTTACTTAAGTATCCAGGTTTGCAATAGCACTGGAACATCAGTGTTAGAAACTAAATGCTTTCAGATGAGATAATAATAATGCAATTAATTTTTGCAACTACCTAACATTTTTATTTGTAGCATTTACATTGCCTGCATAAATTCATTAAGAATTAGTTTAATAGAACCAGCATCAGGTTGATCTTTATTTTCTGTCACTGTAATCAATGTTTTTCCTAAATGTTTTGGAGCTCCTAATGCATTATTGCTTCTTTAGGGCCCCAAAAAGTAGAGAGGAAGCTGAGAGCCTGTCTTACCTATTGTTCTACCATTGACTGTGTCTTATGTGAGGACTTCCACCTTAATGATGAAAATCTGTAAAAGTCAGGAAATGCTGCGAACCAGTTAGGAGTCGTTAATTAAGTGAGGTGAAAAGACAGAATATTCAGAAAAAAACTAATTTAAAAAAATGGCTAAATCTTTATGCATGCTCTCTGGAAATGGTTTAGTTGCACAGTAAAATACAAGCCTGGCTTTGACATTAGAGTCATGATGTATATAAAATTCTGTAGTACGCCTTTGTTGCTAAGGCACACGCAATTGCATCAGCGATGCTGTTGTGATAGGAAGTTATATGTCTCTGAATTCAGAGGGGGGGGGAAATACTTGGTTTCATTTATTTCATTGTTTTAATATTAAACTTTTTTATTGTTATAAAAGCTCGTAAACATTGTGGGTTGGTATTTTTCCCAGTGTGGAGCCACATGCCAGTATTTTTCGGAATCGGCATGGTAGTGTGTTTGACGGCTTTTGAGCATTCAGAACTCTTGTAGGTAGAGGCAGTGCGGTAATGTATGTTTGTTTCAAAACCAACACAAATGACTAAGGGAGGTGGTTCTGCCATTCACAGTGCTTCGAGAAGTTTCCACACGTAATGTGTCTGTGTCCACGTAAGTGATTTTTGGTGTTGGCGGAGGGCAGCAATGCCACTGGAGCCATTCCAGTAGCATTAAGTCCTTCAGATCCAGCCACTTTGCTGCGTACCTGGGTGCGTTCACTGAGCTGTGGAAGGAAAACCAAACAGCTCCCTCTGGTTTTCGCTTCCAGAGGGACGTTTGGTGTGAATGTCCCATCTGACCCTCCATGTAGAGACCAAAAAGATTGCTGCTGGAGCAGGTAACTGCACTGTGCGTGGGCCCTGTGTCTTGGTCTGTAATTGCATGCACGCTTATCTGGAATAGCAGATTGTTTTATCTGAGCACTGCGAAGTATTTACTCCCAGGTTGAGTGCTGTAGAAATGCTTTTGTAGGAACATGAGGGATGAAGGAAGCTTGTCCTTCTTATTTTCCCTCCTCTTACGCATCTTTCATTATTGCATACTGGAAAACTAGCAGGGACAGCAATAATCACAATTTATAATTTAAGGTAGATCTGACTGCTCTTGTAATGTTACGTCTTAATTGTCCAGAAAGGACATAGAATTCCAGGGACTGACTCTGTTCCCTTGTCTCTCCTGCTGCAGGCCAGGGCAGTTGCCAGAAGTCCACATTTCTTTACTGCTATTAAAAGCAAACCTGATATTTGTGAATTTGAGAATTATTATTCGTAGACTAAACTTCCTCAGAAGATTTCACAGTGGGGATTTTTTGTTTAATATGTGGATTAATTTAAACTCTTGATGTCTGTGTGCTTAAAGTGTATGGTAGTCAACCTCTTTATAGTAGTTCTGGTTTGAGAGGGTGGTAGTAAATCACACAGGCAGAATACTAACACACCTTTTTACTGCGTTGAACACTAATCTAGGGAGGAGGCCATGTGTTTTCTCAGTCCTTCTAAGCTGACACATAGCCTCCCATAGCCATCAGCAGTTTGATGTTAGATAACCTGTGTTTGAGTCATGAATTTTATATTATTTCATGCAGTTAAGTCACTACTGTGGTGAAGTGTTTGGATTTGGGATCAGATATACTTGGAGGTATTTGTTTTTTTACTTGATTAAGTGTTTATAAATGTGGCTGTCGATTGCTGTACTTTTATTAATCTTCTACTGGTCATCCTTATCTTCAGATGGTGGTCAGTGACTTTTTGCTTTACTATGTGCAGAAGAACTTGTGGGCAAAGACTCATGCTGTTATATCTGTAGAGCAGAAGGCACAGTCACGACACTGTAGAAGTAATAATGCACATAAACAAATGCTCCTTAAATAAAAATAGTTCTAATACTGTTCCCTGTATATGTTTGTTCCAAATGAAGTTACTGGCAGTAGATGAGTAGGGGGAAGTTGATTTTTAGCAGAAAGCGTGAATGCTGGAAATGCTTCCTAATACGTGTGTGCCAGCTATACTGTGGCAATGTTGCTGTTGATTCCCTTCCTGTGAGAGCAGCTGTTCAGGGAATTAATCTCTTTGCTTGATGCAGAGGGTCCTGAAAAATTCAGTGCGAAAGCTACGGTGGTGGCTGTGGCCATTTTTAGTGTGACCATTGATGGGGACTAGCTCCATGATCTAGCACAGTGGCATATTGTTCTTTAGTCTAAACTGGGCCAGGAAAAAAATATTCTGTATTTTGTGTGCTCTGTGAGAGATTCCGGAGTGCACTTCAGAAATTGACATTGTGTTTGATAATTTATGGAGCACAGTTTATATTTAACTGTAGACACGCTAATCCAGGGGAAAAGAGTAGTATATTTTTAGAGTCTTTTTTTTTAATTCTCTGTACTTGTCATTACCCAACTACTGAAGGAAGTGTTCACAAATGTAGATGTTCACTGGGGTAGAAATGTTGAATTTAACTTCCATCGTTAATCTTTGCTATATGCAAAAATGAATATATAATGTTTGTAATGTTTTTTTGTGATTATCAAGAAGCTTTGCAGCCGTACATAGCCATTGCGGCCGCTGCAGGAGCCATGTTCTCCTCCAGCATTCCAACACCAGGCTGGACCAGGATGCCTAGGCTGAATGCCTCAGCAGTCAGGGATGCTTAGGTGATATATTAGTTTTAATAACGATGCAATATCACTTCCTTCCCCCAAGTTCTTCTTGGAGGTGAAACACAGATGGAGAGAATCCAGCTCTATTAAGGAGTCTGCCTATGACTGCTGGGTATTGTAAGGGAAATCTAGCCAATAGAAAGCGCAGTAACTTGGTTAGCATTAAAAAAGCCAAAATAAGTAAGCTGTTCTTACATGTTCAGGCTGTTGGGATATTTCTGCCTAGTAATCTCTAATAATGCTGCCAGTTTGGGGGTTACCTGTTGACATCTAAGCAAAATGTAACATATGGCTTTTGAGTCAGGATAGCCAGGATGGCCTGGGTGCCACCCTGTCCCTAAGCGCCTGTGTCTGAGCAGGGGCTGAGGTCAGCAGGGCTCCTGTTGGGTGCATTAGCAGAACTGTGTCTTAACCAGGAGTATTGTTATCCATGGTCTGTTCACTTTGTTTTTAAGAGGAGTTTTGAAAGATTTTTAGCTTCTTGGTGTTCAGGGTATGTTGTTTGATTTGAATAAGAATCTGGTGAACTTGAATATTTCATGTGGAAATTTTAGCAGGCATCTTAGTAATTGGAATAAGGAGGGTGTTTGGTTTGGCCTGTGGCATATTTCCCTCCCTTAGTACAGAGATCAATAATCTGCGTCCAGGATAAACGATTAGGATATGTTAGCCTGACCTGTGACAGATACATGCATATGTACTTGATATTTTGTCCTGTATTGACGAATAAAATATTATTAAACTGTGGTCATGGCTCGTTGAGCTTAGCAGAGAAGCTTTTATGCATGAGATTGTTGGAATTTAAGGGTTACTGAACTATCCGATACAGTACACTAAAACTTACTCTCATTTAAGCCATTCTGTGGATACTTCTTTTATGAGACTGCCAAGAGTAAACAGCTGCTTCTGCATACTAGAAGGTCATTTCTGATCACTTTTCCACCAGAAATTTCTTAATTCTTCAACTCTTGCTATCTGTTCATGACCTTTAAGATGGTAATGGCCATATTACTTCAGAGTAATTTGTTTTAACTTTGTCTGCCACAGGTATGTTACAGAAGAATGCCTGTATTTTATGGAAAGATTATTTACGTAAGCACTATCAATGTGGTACACTGATCAGTCATCAGGCTGCTGACTTACAGGTGAATTGTAGAAATGACATTTTTTCTTTATTACTAATCCAGTTCAGTTTTTAAGATAAATACACTGTTAGGTTGCAATAAGCTAATGTTTCTAATGATGGAGGTAGAAACTGATGTTCAGCTAAGTCCTATTTTGGGGTCTCTTAGACTTGCAAGCAGTATCCATAGAGATGCTGTTGCCAGCAGTTGAGATGTACACATGTTGATTAGTGTTTTCTAATTGCATTTACCAGTGTGTCTTCATTAAGGTCCTGTTGAGGACAGAGCATTAAAACATCTTGGTTGTGGCATGCATTTTGCTAAGCCGTGCATTCCTGCCTAATATAAGCTTGTCTTTGCATTAAAAATGTATGGGCAACATTTTCAGAAGAACTTGAGGTTTAGGAGCTGAAATCCTATTGCAGTGAATGTTAATGAATCTTAAATCGCTTAAGGGCTTGTGAAAATTGTAGCTTTTGTTTCTAGAACTTCAGTAGAAATAACAGCGGTGGGGGGTTGAATGTTCCTAGGCTTCATGGAGAGCCTGCTCTGTCCTTGCTTTGCTTTGCCTTCTGGTAAGTAGACGTTTTTAGGTTTCAGTATGGCTTGTAATACAGCTTTCACTGTCTAAACTCTCAGGTTGCGAATGATTCTAGATTATTTTCTTAAAGGGAAAAACAAAGTGGAATTGTGACAGGTCTACAGCAGCTGAAGACTTGCAGCTGTCTGCTTGTTACATGAACATGTTTGTACCCATGGGAATCGGTGCATCAGTACACAGTGCAACATACATATTCCCAAGTCAGTAATATAATTCAGTTACAGATTAGTAATATGTAACTTGGTAATACAGTCAGTAAACTAAACAAGTAGGAGTGATTAGGAAGCAAAACTCAGGGCTAAAAATAAAATTCAAAAAGTAACCAAAAATATAAAAATACTTCCTCAATTTCCTTTGCTTTCATTTCAGTGTATTTTTAGGCTGTATGTCCTTCAGACTGAGGAGCTGTCTTAGATGTTGATCTCTACCATGCTCTATTAATATTATTATTATTATCATCCAGTATTCAGGCTTTTGAGAAACCCTCCAGTCTTTCAGGGTTTGCCTCATACTTAATGCTTTTGGTGGTGTTCCTTTTTTTATCAACCTTCTAACACAGATTTTAAATATGTTTTTCGTTAGTCACAGTCCCTCTTTCACGAGGGACAAGACAGTCACTAGGAGACCTCTTGCCTTTGTGGTATCTGCCTAATAAAATGCAATCCATGAAGAAAGAGTAAGTTTCCATCCAATTTTGGATTGGAGCATCAATCAAAGATCTGATCTGATCTTGTTGAGATTGATTGTTTTTCCAGACTCCTTTAGCCTTCATATGCTTGTAGTAGGTCCAGATGAAAAGCCAGGAGGGAGTAAGGAGCAATACAGAATGATGAAATAAATAAAATAAAGCTCTTGTAAAATTTTAGGTACGGAGTTGCCTGGTATAAATTTGGCAGAAGTGGAAGGGTAATTGAAGAGGAAATAGCTGTTCCTTCATAAGGCAGAGCCTGACCACATTGCTTTTTGTTCTGTTTTCAAAACAGTACAGACCTCTGAGTGGAGGTGGCTGGTGACCCATGGGGATGCGGGCAGACAGGAGCTGTTGATGGCTGTATCCCAGTGTAGAAGTAGGACATCTCCCTGCCACCAGCCTTTGTTATGGTCACTGGTGTGTGGGACCAAAAGGGGTTCTAAGGGGTTTTAACCTACGCTAGTTGTGTATCTCGTCTTAATAGACTGGAGACACATCCATTTTTCTCTCCAGTGTTTTTGACAATTGCTTTCTCCAAAGCTGTGTTCCAGAGCAATGTTTGAATGCTGTGGAATCAAGACTGTGTTCTCCTGTATCTTCATGGGTAAATTATGCTTAATGGCAGGAATTATTACAGGCAAATTCTGGTGAAACCAGTCTAAATAAAGAAGGGGCTAACTGGCTTTCTAGAAGTCAGTTTGTCTTGCTGAAAAGGTTGCCCCTGATACAGGGATAGTAGGAAACTCCTGTGGTGGTCACCTATTATGCTGGTTTTCCTCACCGTTTTGTTAGTGCTCTAGACTCATAAGGTGTATGGAGAACACTGAAGAATAGGGCCAAACATATCTGAGGTTTCAAATGTGCATAGTTTCTCTGTAGTCTTTGCAGGAGGTGAAGAAGCAGGAAACAGTGACTGAAAATGAAGCCCAGTAGAAGTTCATACAGAACCTCAAATACTGTGAGTTGAGATCATAAATATGATAAAGCTATAGCTATACTCCGCTTCTGGAAGAATGTTTCTTGTCCTTAAATGTGCAGTGCAGCCCTCCTATCGTGCTTCCCAGAAATTGTTGTGCATGGCATGCTTGTCCATGCCATCTACTCCCCAGTCCTGTTTTTCCTCAGGGCTTTGGGGAGTGCTGAGCTGTATGTATGCTAATTGTAGTTCACCTCCTCCAATTCCTTATCCCCAGTGTACCTGCAGGAACAGTAAGAGACCATATAAAGTGTGTGATACGATGCCTTTGTTCTTATCTTGTCAGTCATTACTGGACGTGTAGTTCTGAGAGCAGTTTCTCCTGCCGATAGCCTTAGTAGTTACTGACATTGAAATGATTTTGGAGTCTTCTTTTTTTCCCCCCCACTCATTCCTTTTGTCCTTGAAATCAAATGCAAAGCTGTAGAGCCCATGTTTTGTGGGAACAGAAGACATATTTATCTGAAACTCAAAAAATAAAAATAAAAATAGGCAATTTGGTGCCTCATTATGCTGTTAAGCTTTTTGGAAAAGCTGTTAGGGGTGGTGACCTTATCGCTGGGCCAGGTTTGAGGATATTGTGTTGTGTTACGGAGCTGTCACAGCTTACTGTGTAACTTCAGCAGTTTGCCTAGATACTTTCCTCTGGTTTGGTGGTGGTTTTTTTTTTTTTCCTCTTCTGCAAAACTTGGAATAAAAATAACAGGTTTTGCCTTTCTATTTTTTTGTCACCGTGTTGGTACAGCGGCGGTCCCTGCCTTTACTACCTATTTGTACAGCATCTAGCACAACTTCATACTGGTATCAGTTACATCCTTCAGGCACTACTGTGAGAACAAGTAATATTGCCAATAAACTTCGTATTCATTTCGCTGCAGATCGGGGACAGAATATTTTGTTTTAGCATACTTGTGCAAAAGCCTATAATGGACTAGATCAGGATAAATTTAGCTATTAAAGAAAACTTTCTCCTTCATTTGAACTGGAGCTTGCCTCTTAAAATGAATGTATTTGTTGTCTTCTCCATTTGTATTAGTTGCATGCTCTGTACAATTACTGTGGCACCCATAGATGTGAACTTGCTGAAAATGTTTGAATGCCATTTCAACCTGAGTGCAGTGTGCCCTGAAACCAGGATCTTGTAAGAAGGCTGTATCTATGCCAGAAGAGCCAGAGACTGGTAGATTTCCGAGCTGAGAGTTTTCAGTTATGTATCTATATTTAAATATGGCTTTTACTTGAAGGAAGGTAAAGATGGAGCATGTAAAAGTGCGTGTGAGTGGGGAGCATGTCAAAGTATGGAGGGTTAGATAATGATTTGTTTCTGGGATATTGGATTTGCCTCCAGGCAGATTTACTCAAAAGCTTCATTTTCCTCCTTTATATCATGTTTGTGATGTATTTACTAGGTAAATAATAGCAAAGCGTAGTTGTGCAGTACATAAAAATGTAATTGATGGTGAAATTTGACAGTTGTGTTACAGAGAAGAAAATCTTTACTGGAGCTGCACACAGAGCATCGTTTGCCTCTCCTAAGGTCACTTTAGAAAGAAGCCCACCTAATGTGTATGTGAGGTTCAGGTGCACCTACTTCTCACTCTGTCTGGACTTGTAGTTTTGAACCAATGAATACTCAAAATCACTTTTTTAACACTCCTATGGGAAGAAGATGATCTGTCCTGAAGATTTTTATGATCCAGTGCCTCATTCTGCAAAAATGTACAGATGTCTTTAATCCCCCTGAAGTGAGTAGCAGTGGCTGCATATGAAAATGGGATGGGAGCATGCTGCTGCTGGTCCAGGGCTGAGGGACCTACCTGGTCTTGGATATATTTATATGTTCCACTCCATACCTACAGACTGACCTTCTGGCTTTGGTATGGCTATTCACATAAAGATCAGCAGATGGGAGGGCTGTGGATGGATCTGTCAGGCACTCCTGTAAATTAGGTATTCCTCACCTGCAGAAAAGTTCTTGTGGGACAGACTTGGGCTGTGCTGACTTCCATTCAAAAGAGCAGATACACTGGGAGTTAAAGCCTGCTTCCCATTATAGAAGGAAACTTTTGTGAATCTACGTTTATTTTCCTCGAGAGGTTTTGTTTGTTTCTCCTTTTGTCATCATTCAGGAGATGGCTGTGGGACCTCTGCCATGGCACCATTTGTTTTCACTTGTAAAAGCAAACAACTTGCAATGCTAATTAAAAGAGTTTTTTAGATAAATAATGCAAAGCTCTTACATTATCTAAACTCTTTTTTATGAGAATGTTCTGAGTTTGTTCATTAATGAACACTTAGAAATAATATAAAATTAGATCTCATGAATTCTTCATGAGGTGTAATTTACCATGATCATTTTTCTTGGCATTTAGGTGCTGTGAACAACAGTTCATTATTCGTAGATAAATTTTTTTGACTTGAGTCCTCAAAATGGATGTCTACATGAATTCTCCAGTTTTTAGAATTTTTTTTTTTCAGATTTTGATTTTGGGAAAAGATTGCTTGTGGTGTGTTTCAGAACACTTTTTTGTGCCTATAGATAATACTTAATCATTGTTACTGGTTTTTTTTCTATACATATCAACTTAATTTCTATTTGTTGTGGAGTATACGTAATTCAGATAACAAGAATGGGTACTAATTACTTGCTAAATACAAGCTCCTTTCAGTGTACACATGTGACAGTCTTTCAGTTTAACTTAGAGACCTAGACTGCTGAGAAAAAAAATTGTAAATATAAAGCATGTATATTTACATTTATCAAGCCATTGGCTATTACTTATGCATGCAATAGAGAGATAAGACTGTCTTAGTTTGTGGGTAGTTTTCTAAACGATTCATTAGCTGCTTTGTAATGGTAGATGGATGTCACATTTACTGTATTAATTGAAGATTAATGTCAGTTACTCTAGCTTGTTTAAGCATTGTAATAGTTGTGTTTATACATACAGGTATTCTTTGCATCATTGTTTCAAGATAATATTTCAAGAATACATTGAAATTAATTGAATTAATTGTTTTTTAAAAAACAAAAGGAGATATGACAGAAGTATTTCTGAAACATTGTTTGTAATGTAGGAGATGCTATAATGGCTACTTGTCGCTGATACTTTGTAGGAGGGGTTATACCAAGCCTTTTGGTAAGCAGTGTTTTGCAAAACACTGGCAAAGCTTGTGCTGTCTTCCCGAGCAGCAAAGCATTTCTTTGTGAAATCTGTCAAACTAAAATACTGTGTACTTTGCTGATACGTTACCATACTGAGAAAAGTAGTACGCCAAGAAGGCATTTTTTAAAAGCAGCAGTCTGATGAAATACATCCAGAATTTGAAATACGGGTTGCCTTTAACTTAAAAAATTGCAGTCTTTAAGTTCTGTCACAGATAGTATTTTTTCAATGTTATAAAGATAGAATATTCAAATTATTGGCAGCTGAATTATCAGTGTCTGCCAATGG
This sequence comes from Falco biarmicus, assembly GCF_023638135.1. Classification (NCBI taxonomy): domain Eukaryota; kingdom Metazoa; phylum Chordata; class Aves; order Falconiformes; family Falconidae; genus Falco; species Falco biarmicus. The sequence goes on along the minus strand of NC_079298.1, from coordinate 10,561,824 downwards.
TAACTGTGGGGGGGGGGGGGGGGGGGGGCGAGGGGGGAGAAAAAACCCAACCCAAAACAAAATGCCTCTTTATACCAGTAGCATGTATATGTCATCACACCTGATGTTTGCACTGTAATATTTCATGGCCAGTAGTAGCTGCATAAATTGGGTCTGAGAAGGTCTACAAAAGCATAGAGGTGTTGCTAAAATGTGGCATCTATAGAGATGTAATCTTCAAGGGATAAGAGTATATTTTGTTTTTTAAAAAAATAACATTGGTGTTAAATCACTGTCGGATTTACCACATTTATTTTGCTGGAATCCAAATAAGCGCTTGATGAGTAAGACAGAATTACAGCCTCTCTTAGTATTTCTCTAGAATTGAATTAAAGCCCAATACTTCCTTTAAAAAAAGTTATTACCAGTAATTAAAATGTAAGTTAACTGTGTGCCCAGGAAACTAGGGTATCTATTTAAAAACCGTTCATACTGTGGTACAGGTATTGATTTAAAAATCTTAAATCTTAGTGTTGTGGGTAGAAAAAAACCAGCAAATGGCATGTTGAAATTTATTACTTGAATTGATGTTACTCTTATGTGCTGACTGAGGTGGGATCAGCAACTACTTTAATATTAAAGACAGTCATCAACAATAAATGCCCCAGTGCATGCACACTGAACTCTTTAACAGTGGGTTGGAGCTTCAGACATGTAGGGGAAAGGACAGAATGTTTGGAAAGAAGAGCTAGGACTTACCTTTTTGTTACCATTAATAATTTAAGTGTTTACTAATGATGTGAATCGATATGTACATCTAAAATAAGTGTTATTCCTTTGTGCCCATGAGAACTTTGAATGCAAGCTCTGGCACATAACTGCTTTTGCACAGAAATCACTCTGTAAATGGAGACCAAAATCATGCAGTAAAATTACATCTGAAGTACTTTTTCAGAAACATTTTTAATAATTCTTCAGCATTTTTATCTAACCATTGTTTTTTTAATATAGCAAATTGATTTTCAGTAATCTACAAAACTGCAATAATTTGAAAGGCAAATAAGTGCCTTGATTTTTCCTTTCTACTATTGAAAAATCAGGAAAATCTAATTGGAGTTGAGTGAGAATAACTAGAAAGAAAACCTGGCACCTGGTGCAGCATTGGTTTATGCCAAGCTATTTTGATGAGGTATATGAGGAAATCTCATTGTTCAAGAACAGATTTTTAAGGAACAGCTTACTTTTAATGTTCTGAATGTGTTAAATGTCTGAGTTGAATTCTTTTAATTTGCTTGGTGTGGAAGGTAAGCATGCTGAAAATGTAACTAAAAAAAGTTTATGAAGTATAGAAGTAGGACACCAGCCCGTTTTGAATTTTGTGTTCTTTCACAGATTTTAAAAGATCCAAGGTTATTGTTTATTGTGGGGAACTATAGATGGCTTTTGTGTCTGTTGCTAATAATAGGTGATATACCTTTCTCAGTGCATTGTGCTGAAATCCTGCTTTTGCTGTAACTGAAACCAGTGGTGTGGTATTCCAGTCTGGTTTAGAAGGGCAGGATCAGTCCCTAAAATTGCACTTTACCATGTGAGGTTTTTTATGTTGGAAGGAATATGGTCAGATGATTTAAATGCTCATGGAAAGCTGCAATTAACCATATCAGCTGCTTCACTCATCTTCTGAGTATATCTTATTCTCAGAACTGGAATTCTTTCCCCCCCAGTTTTAATCAAGTTGATGCAGATACATCATATATGAGCACACTGTGCTCAGCTGAAGCACAGTCAGCCTTGGGGTGCTAAACCCCAACCCTGCAGCAGGCTGTTACTGAAGCTTAGAGTTGGTGTTGATGTCTGCGGGGTCACAGAGGTACAGATATCAAAGGATGATCTTCCAGCTGGAATCCCGAGCTAAAAAGATTAAGCAGCATTTGAAGCATTTAGTAGTATGTGTGAGTAAATATGTGTATGAAGTCAGATTGAAAAAGGAAGTATGGCTGGTACCAGGTGAAAGGGAAAGTCTTGAGGAGTGTATGGGGCTGGTGTACAGCTTGACAGAGGATGTCAGCAGCGCTCGGTGCCATGTGGCTGGTAAAATTGGCAGGGGGATTCTGGTTTGGATGTACTGATTTCTTCCGAAGTGAACTATTTTTGTGAGGTGTATTTTCAAAACTATTCTGCTGTGTGATTTAAGGCCTTTCTGTTAAGCACAGTGTGGCAAGACTTTTTATTTAAAAAATGTTAAACCAAGAAACTATTCCTGGGCTTGATGATAAAAAATAATTGTGGTTCAAAACTTACTTCCATTGATGAAAAAGAGGGTTATTTCCTAAATGAGGCAATAAACTAACAGCAAAGCATTTCAAGTAAAAATAAATACTAATAGAATTGACCAGAATACAGCCTATTTAGAGTCTGAACCACCCTCATGCAGTTAATTTTAGAATGGACACCCCTTTTTGGTGTGTGTCCCCATCCTCCTGAATTACAGGCCCAATTTGTCACAACATGTACCTCCCTAGATCTTTTTTTTTTAAAAAAAAAAAAGGCAAATTGAGTCTTGAGTAATTATAATAATTATAATTATTATCAATTACTACTCAAGATGGTCACATGGTTCAGTGTGTGTGGTGTCTTAGCCCTCAGTTCTCCCTGTGTTTGTCCCTGTCCCTGGGCAATAGAGTCTTCTGCCTGGGGCAGCAGTCTGCATCATTGACTCCGAGTCTTTGATGAAGGAAAGCTGAGCCCATCTGAGGGATATTCTTTGATAACAGATACCAGTGAAGCTGCACACTGCTAACTTCTCTGTAGACAGCAAAAGCCACCATTTACATGGCTTTAATTTATCCAGATTTGAGACTAAGATGTCCTTCCCTTGTCAGTACTGGTGACAGTGAAGACAGTCTGGAAGCCGTGGTAGAGGCAAATACCTACATAGAAAAGGCTTGCAGTACCCAGTTTTTTCTGCTTCCTTTGCCTGCCTGTGCAATTTTCAGATGAAAGCTTGTGTTCTGCAGATAAACATGCAGGCAGCTTTACTCACGTGACCAGTGGCACTGGTGACAATGGGGCTACTGTCCTGCACACACTTTGCTAAGCTGGATTCTTATTTTTCATTTTTTGGAAAGGTCTATTTGACTCTCTTCTGTGAAAATTGGAGTTTCGTGTTCCAAGATAGATGTGCTTGTTAAAATTCCAGCCTGCACCTGTGCCTGATAAGCCTTTCTCTGATTAAACCTTTCTGGTTCCAGTAAATATCTGAAGACCTTTGTATCTCTGAAGATTGCAAATCCAGGGCTTTATTATTTAAAGAGGTGTCACTTTGTTAGTGAAAAATATAACTGGAGAATATAGGTCATCACTGGAACCAGTAAATGGTATGTCTTGGGACACTCTGAGTTTATTAATTGAAGGGAATCTGGATGGCGACATGTTGCAGATTGACTGTGCCTGGTTAATGTTGTTGTCATTGCACTCTGTGATACAGTTATTAAATAGGTAAAATATTTTACCTTTTCATATAGAGCCATACACTTACTTCATCTGATTTAATGGAACTATAATTTTAATTATGATTATTACCTTAAATTATAATTAAATTTGTGGTTTAAATTTACATTTGTGAAAATGGCTGCATGATGAAAGCAGACATCAGCTTCACGTTAACAAAAAAGGTTTTTTAACTGCATCTTAGTATATGCTCACAGCCGAAGACTAGCATGACCTACTTTGCAACAATAACAGAGGAATCAAGCTGGGTTTTTTGTTGAAGTATCTAAATTGGCCATGAATGCTACCTACTCATTCGTTTGTAAGTATCTTTAAAAATAGCTATTGTATCTATGAAACTTAAGGGTGGTTTTTTTTTTTCCCTTCTCCTCTTATTTTGATGTAGATAATTAGCACCATGGAGCCTCAGGTGTCGAATGGCCCTACTTCCAATACAACCAATGGACCCTCCAGCAACAGTAGAAACTGCCCTTCCCCCATGCAGACAGGGGCTGCTACAGATGACAGCAAAACCAACCTCATAGTCAACTATTTACCCCAGAACATGACCCAGGAGGAGTTCAGGAGTCTCTTTGGGAGCATTGGTGAAATTGAATCCTGCAAGCTCGTGAGAGACAAAATTACAGGTAAGTGCTTCATATTGTTGACTTGTTGTGCGTCAGGGTCCGTTTACATTTGGGGTCAGCAAAACCTCGGTGCCTACTGCAAGTGCTTAACACGGGGAATACTGCAGATACTGTGATGAATTCTTCAGATAATAAACCTTAAGTTTTCAATGATGCACATTGGATCTTGAACAACTGTAGAAGAAGCCCCTTGTCTTTCAGCCTCTGTACAGATCTGAGGAGAAGTACAAACATTGCCAGTCTGCGTGCATGTGACACGCTATGCAGCTTCTTGCAGCAGAGCTCAGGTGATGACATTACTTTCCTGATCATTCGGGTTTTTATGGAGGGTAGTCTAAATGGCTGGAGCCAACTGAGTGTTCCAGATTCTGCCTAGTTCTTTCACCATACCTCATCAAATTTTTGCCTGTTAGCAACACTGTAAAGTCAAGGTGGTTCTGCGTGCCTGTCACGGTTTATTTACCACAGCAGTGCTCTGTAGTTGGGAGCCACTGCTCTGGATTTCGCTCGGACATTTCTGGATATTGTTTAATGAGCTCTGTTCCCTGAAAACATTTTAATTCACCATGATCCTTTTCTGCGTGAAGTGACACCCATTGGTAGGTCCCTTCAGAATAAGAAAAGCCTCCCCTTACAGTTACTACCTCAAAAAGGAGAGAAATGTCTGCACTGTTGCTAGAGGAGGTGTGGATGGCTGCATATTCACCTAGCCTACTCTGTCCTTGCTGCAGCAGCCAGGAAATTCACTGATGCACAAGATGATGGGATGAACAATCAGCTTTTATAGCTTGCTTTATAGGTTAGTTTTATAGGTTGTGTGTCTACTCGCACCGTAGGTGGGGAACAGCTGAAATTTCACTGCTGTTTAGTGCATCACCTGCATTGTTATGTTTAGCACAGAGAGCAACAGCCTTGGGAAGGAAAGGATTCCAGGAAAGGAGCAGTCTCAGATGAGCTCCTGGCAACCTGGGTGTGTGCTTTGTGGAAAGAGGCACCATGTAAAGATGAGGAATTAAAATACAAATTATCATACCTACTTCCATAACAGCCTGGCAGCCGTTCTGTTGGCAGCATTAGGATGATCTGCTTAGTGCTTTTAAACATGCAATGCTGCTTCTTTATTTACTTCCTGACATATAGCAATGTTCTGGTTGAACGCAAGGCACATAACAAATGGCAGTAGCTGCAGGGCAGCTCAAGTCTTCGGAAGTGTAGTCCAGCAGAGCTTGCTTTAGCATGTTGACCATGATGTATCTATTTCAAAATATCTTCTGATTGGGCTGCAGCTTCAGGGGTATTAAAAGGAAGAAGACTGAAAAATGGAATTGCCTTTTATTTATTATTTATTTTTATCTATTTTAAAAAAAAATCACTTAAACTCCTGTTCCAAAAATATCCATGCAAATAACTGAAGTCCTCTCCTTTTATAAGCATAGTTGGTGCAGTATTCCATGTGACATACCACCCTTGATACCTGTCACCAGACCAGTTTATCTCCAGACTGTTGTTTTTCGTTTAGTCCAAAAATAATCTGAGAAATTAAATTGCAGGTTAGTTCAGTTATTTCAGACAGAAGCGAATACCTAACACTCATCTGCAAAGGTCTAGTGTGCCTAGCTTGAATTTTGATCATGGCAGGTCCTGCGTTTCATGAGCTTTTTTGCTTCTCATATCCCTCAGATTCATGGCAATTTCCTCACAATATAATTTCAAGACTGTAGATATTCAGTGTTGTTTTTGTAGAGAATTGGCTGTCTTTGGACAGAAAGCCATTACTTCATCAGCTAAGAACAGTATCCTTTTTGTTTCATTCCATCTCCAGGCTTTTGTCTCTGTATTTGAAAATGTGAGAAATTTGCTATATAATCTTCTAACATCCTTGTAGTTTTTTGCCTGTGCTTTTTGTTTCTGTACGATCTTTATGGTCAGTAAAATACTTTACAGGAACCATTCTTTAAAAAACGTACACAGGTGCTTTGAGTTTTACACCCCTAAGTGACGGAGGAGCTTACATGTTTCTTTAAAAAGTGATACAAGTGCAACAGAACCGAATTTGCAAAAAAAGAATTGTCCTCCAAAGTGTCTGTGCCACTTTTGAAAACAGAATTCAATCTGCCAAGGTTTTCAGGCCTGTTATCAAGGCACTGTGCAACCTTACTGGATTTTAGGATGCGTGTTCATTTCTCACATTGAATTCAGTTAGCAAATTGAACGCAGTCCTGCCAGAAGCAGTCCATGTTTTTAAAGGTTCTTAGAACACTGACAGTAACAAAATGGAAATGCACTGAGGTCATACCCAGCTCATCTTTCTGGATCGTCATGTAAGTGTGTTCCTCATTAGGCTTTCTGGGGGTTTTATGGGTTTTGGGAAGGGAAGGGAGGAAGTATGCCAGTAGGCTGTAACAGGAATGACTGGCTTCTCAGGGATTCTGTTTTTTTTTTTTCTTGTTAAAAAGTCAGTGTAGATTTTTTGACAGGAAAAGCTGTATTGCAGAAGAAACAGTAACTACTTAAGCTATTCTTGCTGAACTGGTGAGGGTCTGAAACAATTTAGATTTTGTCTGCTTTTGGATCTTCCATTGTTTCTGTTCAAAATTTTGTGTTTTTAATAAATCTCAGCAAAGTGTGCTGTTGCAGTGTGCCTCCAAATGAATGTTGGAGCTCTTTCAGTTAGAAATAAGGGTTGTCTTCATAGATACTAAGTTTTTCTCCTTCTTGCCAAGGTAAAATATTGGTTACATCAAGGAAAGCCAGGCTAATTACGGGAAGAGGTTGCTTCAAGAAAAATAAAGTCATAAACCACATCATCATTAAACAGTTACGCTGGCAAAACCATATTAGAAAATCTTGAATGTATTTCTGAGGCTAGATAGGATTGAATTGGTTCATGTAAAAGATTGTCCCTCTGTCCTGTTATAGGAATTTCATAGATTTTGTGAAATAATGTTTAGGCTTCCAAAATACTTTCTCCTAGGAGCTCAGAGCTACACAAATGCTGTTAAACATGCAAGATCTCTTTGAGAGAATTTATTATCTGAACTTTTTTATTAATTTTAAAATGGATTAAACAATATATGTCAGGAATAATTTACTCCCAGTCTTTTTGCAGTCTTAGAGCAGTAGTAGGGCTTTTTAAGAAAATTGATTTGTGATGTTACCCCTCGCTTTGGAAAGACACGTTTTTAAACAAGCATATTCCTTTACTGGAAAAAAAAAATGCTAATTTGGTAGTACACCGTACTGAGTTGAATAGGAATGACAGCTTCTAAGACAGCCTTTAATTTGGTATTCAAAACCAAAATTGTAAACTTCGGTTTTGTTTGGTAGCTTCTCAGAACAGGCAGGATATACAGTAGCATTTTTAAGAGATGCTAATGACTTGAAAGAGGAGATGGAAGTCAGGCATACATTTTAATTATGGGGGAGGGGTTGCAGTAGAAAAATTGGGTTTTTTCACTGCAGAGATTTTAAGGGAATGAGACAAGGAAAAACAGACTGAAGATAGTTGCCTTCATTTGGCAGGGGTGTTTAATAAAAGCAGAACTTGTGGTTGTAAAGTGTGCTTATTAAATTCTTCATTTACACTACCTAATTAATTCTAGCATTTTAAATTAACAGTGAAACTGGTCCCTGCTGTACTGTTTCGTAGCTACAGCATATTTCGTCCAACAACCCAGTTGTTCAGGTTTAATCAGCTGCTCTCAAAAAATGAGAAGGAACTTGAATTAAAAAAAAAACTAAATGGCATAAACATTTTAGAACAGTGTTAGATGAACGAAGATGACTTCATAGAGGAAGACTGTGGCGTCAGATGGATGTGAGGCTCAGTGTTTACAAGTGATGTGAAGCTATATAGTGTTGCAGATGCTATTTATTTCTTCTGTCCAAAGAAAGCCAGTGATCTGTATCTTCCTGACTTTGGGGAAAGAGAGGGCTTGAATTAATTGGAAAATTTTGAGAGAAGAAATGCTGAACTTGTTTTGTCCTGTGTTTGAAAACAAAAGATGCGCTCAGCGTAGTGTCTTGTCAGTCACGCTAACTGCTGCTGGCCAAGTGAGTTGTCCTTGTTGACATAGTTTGTGTGTGGGAGAAGGAGGTATTTGTTACTAATTTTTTAATTGATTTGGTGCCCTTAGGTGAGCTCTTCAGAATTACGTTCTTGTTTCCCTGTAATTTGCACAGGAGTTTACATCTTGGAATTTTCAAATGATCCATATCTAAAAATCTTTGAGTCTCAGTCTTTCAAGTCTTAAAATGATCCAGGCGTGCTGTAAAGCAGAATATTTATTGATACAGGATTTCTGTGCATCACTTAACTTATGACAGAGTTTGCATATTCCTGCTGTGTGGTACAATTTGATGTTCTTTGCATGCATAATCAGGAACTTCATTGCTCCTCTGCCTAAAATGCAACTTTGTTTTTAAATCCTTCCTTCTTTAATAAGGAATTCTTTTAAGATTATGTACGAAGATTTTTTTTTTTACCTCTTTTGTTTTAATTTCAGGTATTTGTAGTAGGACTGATGCAGACTCAGATTAAAACTACAGTTCAGAAATAATTGTGGCATTCTAAGTGTAATATAAATACTGATGATCGCTGTGAAAATCAAGGACAAGCAAGCTATTGACTCAAAGCAGTAGTATCTGTGTGTCCTTACATGTTAGGAGAGAAAGAAATAAAGAAATACTGACTGGTTTACCTGTAGTCCTCTCTGAAAGTTACGGATTGTCCGTTCCTCACTCTTTGGATGTTCAACCATATGATCCAAGAAGCAAAAGCTAACAAAATGGCAGTGTCAGAAGTAATGCAGCATTATGAGAGAGTACAGGAAAACATCTTCCACATATAAGCAGTGTTGAATGCTCATTTCTCCATAGAAACCAGTAAATTCCTAACCTAGGAATTGCTCTGCCTGTACGCTGAGCAAGCTACCACGAACCCCTTCTGGTCCAGAAGTATGTCCACACTACATTTAGTTGGCATCATCTGGCCTCTAAAAATTCTCTTTTCCTGTCTTGCTGTGTAACAAGCAGCTTACCAGCACATACCGAAAAGGTGCTGCTGTAAGAAGCAAAGACCCAGATTTTATTTAACCAAGCGTGTTCAGTGAATGATGGCACTGAACTGGTGTTTGTCTGGAACGTGCTGTTCAGAGGTTGCATGCTTGATGTCCCCTGAAATTTGAGGCCTAATTAAGCAGCCTTAATTTCAGCATCTGGAATCAGTAATTGTTTTGAAAACAGTGGATGGAGAAGGTCTGTATCCTCAGGAGCAGAAGCCATTAATTGCACACTGCGGTGGTGACCCTAGGAGGCAAGAGGGAAGGAAGCCAGGTACGATCATGTTCCCCAACAGTACAGCTCTTCATGAGGGAAGCTCTTGAATCTGATGGCAAGCGTACAGTAGCAGGAAAACACTACTTAAGCTTTCCTTAGTAAACAGTAAACTAGTATTGGCCCAGTGTTTGTAGCAGGCAACAGCTAAGCTTTACGTATTTTAATGGGAGGTTTTGATGCCTGATAGCATAAATGAGCGAGAGGTCATACTGTCCATCTTGGGATCAAAGGGGGACTCCGAAAGCTCATCATATTGGAAAGACACAAAGCAAAACCAGGAGTAACGGTTAAATTCAATTATAGGAAAGATACCTTTTGGTAGTATAGTTCATGTCAATAGGTAACCATCACACAGTTGAGTCTGCATTTGAAATACGCAGGCTGGAAATTGCAGAAATACTAGTAAAATTTTGTTGCTTTGTCATGGGGGGAAAATACTTATTTTTACTCAAGGAAAATAGGTCTCAGCTATTTATGTTTAGAAGCTTCAGATAGAACATACATTCACTGGAAACTGGGCATGCAGAGGCTACCAGTGTTTTGTATATGTTTTCTCTGGGAATTTTGTAAAAGGGCATACCAGAAGTGTTTGCTATTGGAAGAAAAAATTGACCCATATGCAGATAAATACAGCTTACTGTCAAACCCAGCGTTGTTACCTGATCCTAAATGACTGAAAGTCTAATCTGAGCATAAACTACTTTTACATTTGATGTCCAGTTCACTGATTGTGCTTTGAAAAAGCCTTCCATTTTGAGATACTACTGGTTCCAGCGGTTTTTTCCCCACTTAAAATACATTAAACAGATAGGATTATAGAATGTAGGGATTACGTTAGATAAGACTTAAACTCTTTAGCAAGTATGTAAACAGTCATGCCTCCTGGCATAAGCCCACCTAATAACAGGGTTTAGGAGAAAAATACCTTGTAGAGGTAGTTTATTCCCTTGTTGACTTGGAAGGGTATTTTTAGTAATTCTCCATAAAGCGGTAGTAACTACTCACTGATCTCTGATCACTTATTTGGTAGATCTTGTTAGACTAGACTGTTAGCAGCAGTTGCTTTGCGCTAGTAGTAAATGAGAATTAATGCAATCCTTCAGAACAGGAAAAAAACCCCAAAGTTACATACTGTGGTGGTTGCCATGTACAAAGTGAATATAATTCTGGCATTTGGTTTGATTGCATTTAAAGGCTGTATTTAGTAGTGCCCCTTAAATTAGCTGTGCAGGGAATCTCTGTAAGAAACAGTGCAGCTTTCTACATTTGACTTCCTTGAAAGCAGAAGACAATGTTTGCTGAAATTGAAAAAATATTTGTGCAGCAGAGTACTCTGGTAGAGTTCTTTTGTCTGAAAAATAATACCAAATTAAGTGAATTACCTTAGGTTCTTCAGGAATTGACTTTTAGATTGGCCTCACTGTATTTTAGCGGATACATGAGATTTGTATGGGAGTTATTTCTTTGTGTTGAGTGCATGGTCCAAAATGCAGCAAGGAAGGAGTAGTCAGAACAGTGTAGCTGCAGTTGAAAGTCAAGTGCCCGGAAAAGCAGAAGTTGAATGTGTTTCAGAGCTGGAAAAAGAAAATTCTTTCTGTGAATCAGATGGAATACAGAGCATGCTTCCATTTCTGGTTATAGTCTTTGTCTGGTACCTCCAGCTGCATGTGGAGAATAAAATATTATAAGACGGGGGGGAAAAACAGACATGTTTAAGAGTCATTTAAACCTAAAATCTAGGATTATTTTTTAAAAAAACTAAATATATGGCTCTGAATGTCATTAAAGAGCTTTGATAAGTTGATCTTAATTTGGTAGCCTAGTTATTTTATTCTTACAGCTTATTTCCTGAAGTGTATTCTGTTCTTCAGCAGAGATAAACTTAATTTCAGTTGCATATCCTATTCTAAGGGCTGCAGATTCAAGACAATCCCCAAATATTGGTTATCTAAATGAACATTTGCATTAAGTATCTGAACTAAATTCATTAACACTGTGGGGGAGGGAACACAGAAATAGTAGTGTCTTAGTGCTGGTTTTCTAAAATATGTTTGGTATGGGTTGATGTCTATTCTAAGTGCTGAAGAAAATGGTCAAATTTGCATTCATTTTCTTTATCACCTCTCTGCAGTCGCCTGGTGCATATTCTGCGCTGGCGAACAAAAGAATTTTGATTTCTGATTATTGGAAAGAAGCAATTGAAATGAGTGTTGGGGCAAATAGGCAGAAAGCAAGCAGGCATGACCTGTGAGGTGTGAAAGAGCCTTCTAATTAACCTCAGTAGTTTCAGTCCTGAGCTTGTTCTGAAGTGTGTTAAATGTCTTTAATGCATATTCAGTTTATTCTTCAGTTTTAACTGCTTGGTTTGGGTAAATAACATCACCTTCCTATCAAATCTAGTGAGAAAAGGTTAGCAGTATGGCTTTCCTTAACAGTACAAGTACACTTAAACCTCTGAAGTTGTGACTTCCAGATACAGGGTTATTTATGAGGATTTTCAGTGTCTGCTGACTTTTTTCCATCCTTCAAATCATCTGCATTGAAGATAACTGTCTATCAGGGAAGAGCCAGATGGAACGGCTCTGTTGGTGAAACCCTCTATTTGATGGCAGTCTACCCTTAACCTCCAGTGTTGTCTCTCCTTTTTCCCTTGTTACGCCCTTCCCTCTAGAAGTGCAGACCCTGTGCGGCAGCATTCATGCACAGCTTCTGTCCCTAACCAGTTTCTTTTCTTTCCTTTTAGCCCAAGAAGGACAAGGAGAATGGGGAGGAAAGGAATGAGAGAGTTCCAGGAAAGCTCTGGGAGTTTGGCAGCAGTGTCCATTAACGATGAGCTGGATTCCAGCTGAGGCAGGGTCTTTTGGGGCAGCAGTAGGCAGCACACCAAGAGATACCTGTCAGGGCTCTGAGGCTGACTTTCCCCGCATTCATCTGTTCCCTGCTACTGAAGACCCTCTGCCCTTCAGCCATACCAACAAAGCAGCACGGCTGTGCTGTGGCTGTCACGTCTGCCCATCTCCCCAGTGCCCTTGCTAGACAACTTGTCCAAGAACAAAAGGGACCTCTGTAAAACCAGTCTAAATGGTTTTGGAAGTGGCCTACCTCCTGCTGTCCCTTTTCACAAGACTGCTTTTTTACCAACGCTGCATTAGGAGTTTCTTCTTGGCTTTAAGATGGTGTTTGGTAAACTTGTGACCAGGATTACTTGACCTGCCTGCAGTAGCTGTTTTTCAGTGAGCCAGGAAGTTCTTGCCCCCTTCTCTGTTGCAGAGCTGATCCATCATCATCATCACTTGACTTCCTAGCATACAGGTGCTTTTCTCTACATTAAGAAGAGCCCTGCAAGATCTTCTGCTTGATTTCTGGGAACAGTCAACCTGAGACCTTCAGTTCAGTTGGGATCTGCTGCCCATGGGAGTGTGTCTGTCTTCGGCACTCCTGTCTTTTTCCTCTCTTGTGTTTTCTGCTAGCTCAGTTTATGTGCAGTCCCTATACTGATGAGATAAAGTACCTCTTCAGACTCAATCCACTCGGACCCCATCCTTCAGATCTGCTTTGCTTTTGGGGTTACTCTAACTGACTTGAGCAAGGACCTATTTACATCATCGAACCAACCTAAGTGAGATGCCATCTGTAGAGAGCCAAGTTCCTTTTGGGATATCTACTGCATGGAGGTCTTGCCTGGCCTTAAATCCTTTCCTTTGCTTCCAGAAAACTGCAGAGGTTCAGTCCTAATGCTTTGAAACTTAAGGTATCATCTTAATTTGACTTCTGGTTGAGGCATTAATTTCTAGTAATGCTATGTTGTTACGTACAAGAACATATGGAGAATGGGGGTTTATCACTGTTTTCTACACCTGCACATCCTTGATGCTGCTTACCATCTATTCCTTTCTGCTGTTCGAAGGATACTTTCTCTTGCTGCCTGAATTGGGAGTCCAACAGCCTTTGTACACAGCTTACTGGCAATTGCGTGCTTATAGTTAGCACTGATAGCCAACATATTACTGAGAAGGATTTTTGGAAGTTGCTCTGATGCTCAGCCTTTGCCAACAGACAAGCCTACATTTTTGGATTTCAGCAGCATTCTACTTCATGTCCTGTGCTTCATTCCTGGAGTGGTTATTGATAGGGTGTTGCAGCCTCTGACTTTTCAAACCGTTCGTGGTACAGACTGGGTTTTGTTCAGGCCCTTCTGTGCCTCCACATGCCTATTAAGACAGGGTTTGCCCAGGTGCCATGTTTCCCATTTCTCTGATGCCCCAATCTTGTGGTCATTACCATCCCTGTGAGATTTTCTTTCTAAAGAGAAAGAGGGGAAGAAAGCACCATGTCACTGAAGTCCAAGTCCACTTCTTCAACTTTGCTCACTGGCTCTGCTTTGGCTGACTCGCTGCTGGGGTTTCTTAGATACAGCTGCTGTTTTCCATTCTTCCTGAGCCGTATCCATCACTTGATTTTGAAGATGTTCCTACTTGTCCCTGCTAGGAATTTCAGTGCAAGTTACTGGCTTGCAGGTGCTGCTGGAGACAGGATATTGGACTAGGCAGACCTCTGCTCTGACCTAGTAGTGCTGTTCTTAGGACTCTCACAGCATCTGTTTAATCAGTGGAACATATCACCTGGAGGGGAAGAAAACCTGAATGTTTTTATTATTTTTATTCACAAGAGCCTAGACTGTTTTTTTTCCAGTTAGATGTTTTTTAAGTGGTGTTGCAAAAGCAGATGGACAAAAAGCTGTGTCATACTCACCTGCAAGCAAACAAATGGCAGCATTGCCAGTATGATTAATTGTTACTGTACTAGAGGGGCTGCAGTTTTTGTGCTAGAAAGTCTAATGTGCCTGCTGCCCTGTGTGGATAATTGTGCTCAAACGTATTTTAAAGCACCTCAAATTAGGTATCAACAGGCTTCCTGTTCCCTAGGATTCTGTTGGTTACATGTAGGGGGTATTTTGACTTCCCTTGTTGTGAGGATGGGTAGGTAGGGCATGAGAAGATGGGACATGTAACAAGGAGGAAGTATTCTCTAGCAGTTCCTTTTTTAAAGAGTCCTCTGTTCTCCTATGTGCTGTATCTGTGTAATTTCTATTTACCAGTGCATAGCTTTCTCCTATTTCTCTACTTTTTCTTTGAATATTTTCCTGCTCTGGAAGCCACTTTGTCTTAAAACAAAGGAAAAAAAAAAAAAACCCACAACCAAAAAACCCCCAAACATGAACACCTTGAGAGCTTGCCTGAACAGTTTTCCCCCCTTTATCCTTTCTACTACATTGGAATAGCTGCTTTGTTACCTTAACTTTGTTTACTGGTAGGATTGTGATACTTGCACCAGGTTAGGCATGTTTAGGTGCTTTGCCAAACTGGAAACAAAAGGAAAAATAAATGTATTTTCCCTCTCCTCTGTTTACCACCTACACGTTTAATATTGTGAAGAGCTCTTCTACAAGAGTTGTGTATCAAAATGTGCGCTGGTTTTGGTGGTGGTCAGCCAGCAGGAATGGCTTGTAGTCAAAACAACACATGGTACATTCAGTGCCATACATGTGAATAGTGTCCTATATAGGAGAAGGTGTAGGCTGAAACAGATTAAATATGCCATTTTTAAAAGGAAAATTTTTGCTTCTCAGTCTCAAGAAAATGTGAGGGGTATATTCATGCCAACTTTCTTTTCAACAAAAGTACCAAGAAATTTAAGTGATAGGACTTTGTTGTGTGCACATATTAGTTCTGTTTTCTCCTTGAAGCTGTTTTCTTTTTCATTATTTCTATTACCATCAAGTATCTAAAAGGAATATTATAAACTTTTAAAGTTTACTTAAATTTCTGCTGTTGTTTTGAAGTTCTTGAAAGTTCTGTCTTAAAGCCAAAGCAAATTTGTTAAGTAGGTTTGCTGCACTCATGAGTATTGATGGATAACGAAATTTTTATGGGTAGCACATTTTGGAATACAATAAAGTGGCTTTACTTTTCTCAGCATCTTTCCAGATGCTGTGTGAAGTAATCTACGTAAATCTAACTATTACAGATTAACCTTCTTAGCTGTCAGGTTGCAGCTTTTATTTATGTTTTTGCTGATCAAATTAAAAATGCTGCAGTCACAGGTTGTGTTGTTAATATTAAATTTTGTATTCCGGTCTGTAATAAATTACTTTCCTCTATGCATTGGAAAAACTGGTTAGTAGAGCTCAAAGAGCTTAATTAGCAGGCTGTTTGAGACAGAATAGGTATTCCGAGTCATTGTTCAGAATTGCTGTGAGTTTCTTAGTGTTGTGGTGGCTTTTGTTTTTTTTGTTTGACAGAGGCAGAGGTACAAAACCTTAAATGTTGCTGCATTAAATTATTTAATGACAAAATTACCAGGGCTTTTTGAATTTGTAGTCATCCAGGCTTCAGATATTGCTGCTGCAGTGTATTGTTATGCCCTACTTAATATTCTTGTTTTGCAAAACAAACTAATTTTTCTCCAGTTCTATGTGCCTCTGCCATTTCCTTTAGACTGAAAGCATTACTGCCACTACTTGCACATAAAATGCTCCCAGGTTTGAGGATACACTGGATTTTCGTACCTGAGCTGTACCTTTCCTTTCCAGATTCCTCTGCTTGCATAATTCTTCACAGTGAGAGAGCATGTTCTTGGTCTTTAACAAAAAATATCTCTCCTATAAACCAAGCTGCATGTTTCTTTAAGCCACAACTGAGTTTTCACTCTGCCTGTGCAGTTCTCTGATCCATCACAAAGGTGTGAACCCTGGTGAGTGCACAGGCTCTGTTGTGGTTCTGTCCTTCTGCCGTTCTTTTCCCCAGCACTCCACCAACTACCATCATCTTCTAGAACAGTGGGTTTTCTCATGAGATTTTACTTTAGGTGCCTGGAATCACTTTTGTTGACGTTTGGTACGTTTGCACCTAAATTATGCACGTGGTATGGTATAGGATCACTGGGACTGGAACTCACTGGGCCCTGTGGTCCAAGTCTTACCAGTAGAAGAATCACTTGTTTCCTTTGGTTTGCTTTCAATTTCCGCTCCATTGTTCAGTATTAAATTTTTTTAGGTGCCTTCCACGTTCATCGAAATTTCAAAAGTACTGATGTTTGAGATGGGATGTAGGAAGACTGAAGCGTGTTCCTCCTCCATGACCTACTGATTCACGCTGTTGGAGTGCCTTTTCTCTTTGGTTTCAGACAGTGTATTTTTTTTACCCTCTTAATTTCATCTTCCCTTAATGAGTAACAGTGTTAAGTAGCACACTTTGAACATTTCATCTCTGCTCGTAGTCCTTAGGCATTGGAAGTATCTATAGGCTTTTGCATTTCTTTTTAGTCACAATTTACCCGAAGGACAGCATATTTTAGTGTTTTAAGACGCAAGATTAAAAGTGTCCAGTGTTGCTCCCAAGCCTTAAATCATTGTTGATTTAAAAACCTGGTGGTTGCTGAAATTTGCCTCCAGTTTGTTGCTTTCCTCATTTCCAGTATATCCATTGCTTACTAAGTTGAATACACCCTTTACCATTCTTTCGGTACTGCTGGTCCAGCAATACTGTATCCCCTCCCACTCCTTAATGTGACATCGCACGTTTGGGATGTGAAAGGCTGCCTGCCACATATTGCATCCTTTATGTAATGCAATGACTTCTTTAACTCCTGTTGCTAATTTCTTTTCACACTGCTGCTTACCATTTTTTATCTCTGGTATGTCCTTCGGGTTTTTTCTGGGTCTATTTGTTTTCACTTTTTCTAACTGAATATTGTTTTAACTTAGCCTGTTTGTTTCTAATGTCTGCATTCCTCTGTTTAATTCATCTCTTCAGCATTGAATTTACTGTTCCGGATAGACAAGTCATGGCTGTTTCTTGTCCATTCATGCCTGTCCCCAGAACACTAGATTTTTATAGTACAGTCCCTGTTCTGTTCTGGGACAAAGAGGGGAGGAGTGCAGCCATGCTTTTCTCAGAACAGCTGCTGATTCAGAGGCTGTGTGCTCCTTGAAGGAAGGGAGGGAGAAGATAAAAAGAAGGGAAGCAAGAGATGTCAGCTAGATGGGGGAGGAATCCAAATATTTGTTCAGAAATGGAACTTGGTTGTCTTGCGTTATGTCGGGAGCAGTAGCTTCTGGAAACGTACTTAATCAGTTGCTTGCAGTAATATGAACACACTCGTGCTTAAAATCAGTTTTACATTTAAAGAAACCTGATAGAAGCAGGAAAACAAAAGAAGAGGGTAGTACATTCTGTAGCATAAAATGTTCTGTAATATATTCTGTAAGCATAAAATTCATACAGGGTATCTCCAGCCCAGCATGAATCTCAGTGGTCCAGTGATAAAATTGCTTAGGGTGGGGCAGGTCCAGTTTTAGAGCCTTGCTCTAGTGACTGTGTTACTCTGTCCAAGTAACCCTGGAAATCTTCACGCCTTCAGTTTCTTCTCTCCAAAATAGGAATAAAGTGCTTTCCTCTGTGTTTGTGAGGAAAGGTGTGGTACAGAGATAAAGTGCTTCCATGCTGGTAATCGGAACCGCAGAAGACTCCAGCCAATTCAGCAGCATTTGTCTCAAACTGCCACTTAAGCTTTGCATGCAGATTAGTCCATGTCCTCAAGTACAGTAATTACACAGCTGACTTTGAAAACTCTGTGTAGTATGCAGGTAAGAGCAAAGTCTTGTTTCAGGTGAAATGCAGAACATCTGAAATGCTAGAAGCCCTTAAGAGACTGTAAGGCACTATCTGCAAGAGTAGGTGTGTTTTATATTGCTGGTATGGTCAAGTTTAAAATGAAGTAATTGCATGTTTTTGAAAGCCCTCCTGAAATTTCTGTGGGAGTAGGATTTTTGAAAGGATCTAGTGGTGCTGGGCAGCAGCAGGTTCTGTCAAAGCACGCTCCATCTTGTTCTGTTTTCTTGGGTGCATGTGTGGGGCTGTTCCAGAATGAGAATCATTAGAGTGTCTAATTCTGAGGGGTAGCAGCTACCGTCAACTGGAATTTCATGTGCTGAGAACTGCTACTGCTTAATCATCTCTGAAAATCAAGACATTAAGACACTGTCTTGCATTAAGGGATTTGTCAAAACTACAGAGGAGGACAAAACTTGCGTAATCTCTGATGCTGCCTGGTGAAGTCACGCTCTCTAACTTGAGGTGCTGGTTGAATGACATTGCTTGTAGTTGGGTTTTGGGGGTCTTGCTTTGTTTTTGAGGCCGCTGTGTTCAGGTCCTGGTGGTTCTCTTCCAAACAGATGCAGAGGTCCAAGGGTTACGGTTACCTCACTAACGCTAATCATTTGAACACTTTAGCTACATTTATAGGATTTGCTTCACGTTTCGGGCAACAGGTTTTTTTTATTCCCCTTTTATTTTTCTAGTTATTTTCCTAGGCTTGTTGTCATGGTATCTGGCACTTCCCATTCAGATATTAAAATTGAGTGAGTGGTGTCTGTATGTCTGGTTCATTTTCCCTCTCATCGTCTCCTCAAGGGAGAGTTTTACGTGGGATGTAGCACGCTGTTTGCAAGGGCTTCCTTTGGGGGATTTTTTTAATCATGTAGCAGCGTCTCTGTTGCAGAAGGCCTGGTGCAAAGAAGCCCCTTCCACTTGGACTGGAGTTTATTAAATCCTGTGTGTGTAAAGCTCCCGTGGGAGCTCACTGTGCAACTCGTGACTCCCCATGAGCCCCCTAAAAAGGCCTGTCTCCGCACAAATAAGCCTTTATCCAAGTTTCTCTGGCACTGCCAGAATTAAGGCAGTGATACAAATTTTCTCCCTGCAGATTTCCTATGGGGAGGGCCCAGCCTTTGCTATTTGAGGATCAGGGTTCTGATGCCTTAGGGGAAGAGTTTGCCTGAGGAGTCTTGTCCTGTCTGAGCAGGATTGTGTCAGCATGTACACCTTTACAGGTGCTCGAGCTGCAGCTAGGCTCCAGCCTGTGCAACACAGGGGTTTTTCCCAAGGCTTATTTTAATAAGATTTGCTTACTTATTTGTTATGAAGCCACGAACATGTTTTTTAGGAAGGGATCTGTGGCAGGAGTATCCCAGCACAAGTCTGGAACCTGCCTGTCTCTCTGGTAGGACCTTAAGAAGATGAATCTACTGACAAAAATTTTGCTGCTGGCTGGTTTTAACCAAGGATAAGTCATGCTGTTTAATTGTAGGTGCACTGTAGCATCGAAGTGTATCTGGGGCGCTAGATTGGATCACATTTAAATACAGCTGACTCTTCCTAATCCAGAAGGTAGATCTTCTCAAAAGAACAAGGGTACTCAAAATACAGAATTTGATGGAAGGTTCCCAAACAAAACCAGAACCCAGTCACCTTCCTGCAAAAGGCAGAAACTAAGCTATTTAGTTCTCATACTTCTCTTGTGTCTGTTTTGAGAAATACTGTGCATTTTCCCCTAAATTCCTGCAAAAGTGACAGTTATATTGTAATAGGAGGATGCTTTCTTGCTATTCATAAGCAACACATACTTAACAAATCCTAGTCTGTACAAATATAAGGAATCTAGTCTAAATAAGCTATAGACTAAACGGATGCTGTGGTAGAGGTGCACTAAGTACAGAACAGGTTACTTTCATAGCCTGATTACAGTGAATTGTGACAGCAGTAGCCTTAGCTTAATTGTTTGGTACTAGGAGCGCTGTGCTCAGAGGCTGCTTCCTTCCTGGTTTCCTTCTCCTGTAACTGCAGTGTGCATCACTGGGGTGACAGCAGGTGCTTCTCCTTGATAAAGGGATGGAGGATGAATGAGACTGATGTTACTGGTATAAAAAAAAGCATCAGACAAGGAGCAGAGTTTAAACCGGTCTCATGAGCAGACCTCATTTTCCCTTGATCTGAATCATCTCTCCAGAGCTTACCTCTTTTCTTTTTTAGGTAAACAGCTCTATTTGTTGGTAACTGTCATAGGGGAAAGGAGGGGGGAAAAAAAAAAAGGCAGGCTATTCACATTGACCCTCTTTGTACATTTTGAATGTGTCTTCTCAAGGGTATTTATGTAACCTTCTCCGAAAGCTCTTCCTTCATACAGCTTTCATATGAGTTTGTCATTCTTTGTCCTTCCAGGAGTGTGTTTAAAACACTTCTGAAATGGTTTGGAGGTTCACAGGTTGTGCTCTGAAATGGGACTACCAGCTGGAGCAGGGCTTACTTTGAAAATCAGTAAGTCTCTCCTGCTACTGTTACTTAGAAAGCAGAAAGCGTGGCAAGTCTTTCTCTTGCCCCTCTCTCTTGCTTGCTGCTTTCCTTGCCAGTCATTGTATTGTAGGTGGTATTTATTAGGGGCATCCACAGTTTATAGGTATCATTGGGGAAGGCTGAAGAGCATGGAAGGTCTGCTTGGAATAGTCACAGGTGGACAGCAAGTTGACCTCAGCAGCTTTGATAGAGAGAAGCTCACCCTGGCACCAGTTTCTTCCCTAAACACTTGCCGAAGTTGGAACAGGCAGAAATTGGAG
Organism: Falco biarmicus; assembly: GCF_023638135.1. NCBI lineage: Eukaryota > Metazoa > Chordata > Aves > Falconiformes > Falconidae > Falco > Falco biarmicus. The sequence goes on along the minus strand of NC_079298.1, from coordinate 10,540,920 downwards.
CCAGAAGGCTCAGAGAATTCATGGTGAACCTTTATTTATGTTTTGGTCCCAAACCCGGAGTGACTGAAGGCTGTTACTGTCTGACGGCTTCTGCCTGGCTAATATGAGATGAGCTGTCAGATGTGGCCTACTTCTGAAGGAAGGGATTGTGTCAGAAAAGCATCGGCGCTCAGTGGCGTTCATGTTACGACTGTCAGGTGAGCAGCTTTAGGTTTTACATTTGGGCAGGGGACAACAAAACCGCAATTAAGGCAGTTTGCATTGTTGCTGTCCTGTTCTGCGCTTGTTTTTGCATGACTGTTCATAGTGGGTCCCAGAGTCCTTTGACGTGACTTTGCATTCTGGAGTAATTTTTTTTTTTCAAGGAAAAAGGATATTTAAAAAACTTTTTCTAGCTCAACCAGTCATAGGTGAGCAATTCAAAGTTGTACTCTTCTATAAGCGGCTTCTAGAAAAGTTTCCAGCAATAGGAGGGCTTCAAATTAGTCTGAGAAAAGTAGTTAACTTCTGCTTCCCTTGTGGGAATGATGGCAGCAGGAGCTGTATGGAGAACAACCAGCAGGAACAGTGTGTGTGTGTAGAGCTTCAGAGTGGAAGAGATGATTGAGCACTTAACACATCTCACCAAAACCTTTCCTGGATTAGTTCCTCTTGAGCTAGAGCATAGCTTTCAGAAAAAAAATTTCAGAATTTTCAGTCAGCTGACAAAATGGTTGGTAGGTAGTAAAAATAATCTGTTACTTTTATTGTCAAAAACAGGACAAATGCCTTTTCCCAGGAAAACAGCATTTGCTTTATTTCTAGCCTGCTTTCTCTTGTTTCAGCTACCCAGCAGTGGGACTTGGGATACATAACTCCATGTTTTATCTGCTGGACAGGCAACAAAAAAAGATACCTGTACTTCAGATGAGTGTTAATGTAGTACTGTTAAGGTTCATCTTAACCTTTTTTTGATCAGGTAGACAGATTTACCCCCATCTTTCAATTGAAAGTGCTGCAGTTTATTCTTGTGGCACCAGCGCCAAGGCATTGCTGTCTTTCTTGAAGCACGTACACCAGGACTGGGCACGGCGCTTCGGCAGCAAAGCACACAGCCAGATGAGAAGCAGCAATTTTTCTTTCCCTCTTTGAGTGTGTGTGGCTTTTATGCAGCATTTGGCATAACCCTTTTGGCAGCATTGCAAGCTTGAGATGTGGTTGATTATCTGTCATTCTTTATCAGAGTCCTTCATTTCCCATTTGGAAAATATGCTGCAGTTAACTTGGCTTGTTGGGCTGTAATCTTGGGTTTGTCCTATCTAAATGTACGTATTTGTCATTTACTGACGAGCTTAAGTTGCTTTGCACCTTCGCTCTGTCCTCTTTGTTCTTATCCTCTCACCCTGTCTTTCTGCAGTCGATTACCTTCAGGAGCAAGGAGTTTGGGTTTTTTCCACTCATCAATGGAAATAAACAGTGTAGGGCCTAGTAGATCTGTTTCCTGAGATAGACCTGTAGGAAAACATATTTCTGGTTATTTCCTATTCACAATTCTCAGTTAGAGATCTGTTGGCTGATTTATATTTTTTTAATCCATTTAATGTGTGCCATGTTAATTTCGCTTTGGTCAATTAATAAGCAGTACCAAATCAAGTGCTTTATAGAAGACCAAGTATATCAATGCTATTAAATCGACATTCTTAAAATTTATAAGTCAAACATGTAATCTCATCAAGAAGGATGTCAGTTTAGTTTGACAGAATCTATTTTCTGTAGACCTAATTTGATTTACATTGATTTTATTACCCCTCTCTAATTCTTTATTATTAGAGTCCAGTAGCAAATATTCTGTAATTTTGCCTTGCTCAGCATTAGACTGATGGACCTGTAATTACTCGGTCATCCAGTCTTCCCTTTCTGAATTTAGTGCAAAATTGTCTTTCCTCCAGGCTCCTAGAATTTGTTCAGTGCTGTGAGAACTGCTGACAATCACAAGAGAGCTATTTGCCCATTTCTTTGGAGTCTATTCTATGCAAATAATCCAGATCATCTCATTTAAACATGTATAATTTTAGGACCTCCTGTTTAACATCCACCTGGGTTGCTAGTTAGTACTTTATAGAGCTTCTTCAGGTATACATAACACATCTGTTTTCTCTGTACTATTCCCTGTTACTATTAGTATCTGTTGATGAGTCAGCATGAGTCTTAAGGGATCTTTGTTCATAATCTGGAAGGAAAAAAAAAAAGCTTTTGTTATTCCAACCTTTACTAACCAGAAGGGTTTTTTCTGGGGTTTTTTTGTTTATTTCCTATTACTTTTCTGTTCTAGCTTACATTGGTTCTTAATCTCTTAATATCTCTTAATTTAAATACGGAATTGCCCTGATGAGACTGGCTTACAAAGGAAGTAAAAGCAGGTGCAGGTCTAACTGGCATCGCCTTTTTCATAGTTGCAGGTTTTTGCATTTACAGGTAAATATTATAAAAAGGGTGTATTGATTTCTCTATATTCTTTCTTACAGTTTGTTTTAATCTTTGATTTTCAGCTCTGAAATGGAGCCCTTTATGTACGTTACCAGCTTGGGCTTGGCTCTGCATATGGGTGGGTTGTTTTAAGACTGTCAAGTCCTTGATAATTTTTAACCCTGTTACTGTGCACTTCTAGATCTGGTCTTTACCAGATAGTAGGAGGTCCACTACGCCTTTTCTGCAAGCTAGATAAAACATTCAGAAAGAGCAATGGTAATAGTGATATAACAAGGTGTTGGTTTACTATCATCCAGAAATAATCTCTTGCCTGCCCTACTGAATCGCAGCATGCAATGAAGTACTGGATTCCAAAACGCAGAAAATATTTACTATTTACGGTGCTGTTCCTGGGAAGTGTAGCATGGGAATGAACTTCAGTGTCTGTGTGGGATCCCACTGAGAGGTCCAGCTGCTTGCTTCATGCTGCCAGATTGCGTCCAAAGCAATGTTACCCTTTTCAAGTAGGTGCAGGGAGAGTACACGATAGGGGGAAAAAAAAAAAGTTCATACTGCTTCACCACATTCTGAAAAAAATCTTTCTCTTCTTTCTCTACTAGTAAAGATTTTTATTTTTTAGTATCTAGATACTGTGTTTTGTCTGACGTAAGGTGTATTGCTCTTGAGAGTAATTTAAAAATAATATTTGTAGCAGGATGTATTGTATTTTTAGTTTCTTAGCTGTAAATGTTTAGCACACTAAAACTTTATGATATCTGCCAGCAGTTGTAAAGCTTTTTCACAAAATGTGGGGTTTTTTTCAGAGTTTACTTTCTCTTCGGTTTTTTGAGCTATGGGGGGTGGGGGGGGAGCTATCTTCATTCAGTGATGGTGTTTAGGGGAGATGCTTGAAAATACAAAATAAACCAAAAAAAATATACCCCTGATGTAGCAAGCTTTTAGCAGAAAGATGCTCTCCCTTCAGCTTCACTGGTACAATATGAGTCATATGGCCGAAGGCAGCAACAGGAGTTTGCTGATTGAAACCACTGCACCACGATTTCTGTGGTCTGCAAAGGGTGTGGGGTTTGAGGTTTCTTAAGATAAAACATGTTTTTGTTGAATTAACAGAAATTCAGTGCTCAAAATGCCCAGTAGACCCACCCTTGTTGTGAGACTGTAATACAGCGAATATAGCAATTAATATATTTGATATGAAATCTTAACCAACAGCTTACGAGTAACAGGCCTTAAACTGTATTACAAGTTTTGTATATAGTCCTGAACATCACAAAATATACTAACAAGAAGAAATCATGTTTCTGTGTGCTTATTCTTCTAAGCGAAATTGTATGACAGTGTAATTATTTTCTTTAAGCCCAGTTCTGCAGACAGGCATGGAGACGGCTTTGTGTTAGTACTCCTTATACCTCACCTTGGAGAAAATACTTGTTTGTTTCCAGTTGGTGGTGAGAAAGATGATAGCTAAATAACTTGAATAATGTTACTGGAGAACTCCAAGGAAAAGAGTGAATGGTCTATGAGATTTTTGTATCATGATTTTGCTGTTATTTCCCTTTCCTACAGTTTGTGTTGTCTAGGCATTTGTTATCCATGGGTTTGTCCTTCCAGAAGTATTGACGGGGAGAAGGTTCCTCTGAGAGACTATTAAAAATCATCATACATATTGTAGAGATTGGTCAGACCATGTTCCTTGAGAGTAACAGTGGCTGGACATGGAAGCCTGTGTTCAGGCAGACTGACATAAACCCCAGGGCCTTGCGTCAGCGACTCCTGTTACCTGCGTGCCTCTGAAGGTTCATGGGTGGTTAATGTGGAAAGTAGCAACACAAACTTGGGTTTTCTAAGCCCTCATCCTTCCTCCATAAAAAGTGGTTTGTCTCCTAGAGAATGGCTTCCTTCTGCCTAGAACTGTTGAGGGTTAAATATATTAAGGATTTGATGTGTTCAGAGGCACAGGGATTGGGGCTGTATAAAATCTCAGGTAGGCAAGAAGAGGAAGGTACAGCACAGGAAGTATCTTCATAGTATTTCTGCTCCAGACTTCGTGCTCAGTCAGATTTCGGCTCATTCTTTGTTAATGTCGTGTAACTAGGGTAAGAATATTTTTGTTGAGATTAATTCAGCTTTCTGGGAAGACTAGATATGTTTTTATGCATTTTTTTCTGAAGTTAAATTGATTGGATGGAATTGCTCCCTGGATATATATGTAGGTTAAAAAAGCCATTTCTAATCCTTACGCCTGCATGTGGGCATTTTAAGCATGAACTGTGGTGTTTCCATGGATTTTTAAGGTCTTTTATTGCATAGTTAGCAGCTTTTAATGCTTTGAACTGATTTCGTAAGACAGAAGCGCTCCCTGTATTTGTGTTACAGCAAATGCTGTATTTTTGGTGGCGTCTGACTTTGAGAAACACACAGATGCTTTTTTGTAGTCCAGGAGACAAAGAAACAAAGCTTTGTGCTTGGGAGGCAGGATCCGTGCCTCCAGGGTACATCAAGGCACTTGGTGTGCAGCTGCTCTCCCAACCTCCGCTTGCTCCTGGTGAGCAGGAGCTGGATTGCTATTTGCTGCTCCTGCAGACAGAAATCTTCATCCACAAGTGCTGTCCCCCTCCCTGGGAGGGATGAGAAGCATGGTTGAAATAAAGGACCACTTGCCTGCCTGCTCAGGCTCGCTTGTTACTGAAATTTTGATTATCTGTGTGTGTTTCTAAGTGTATGTGCCTCACCAAAAAAAAAAAAAAAAAAAAAAAAAAAACCAAAAAAAACCCCACCAAACCAAGCACACACAAAAAAACCCCACCAAATGTATAAGAATTGCTTTGTTTTCCAAATCTGCAAAATAACTTCAGTAGGAGGCTCAAGAAGGAAGGGATCTGGAAGGGGCTGTCTGTCACGTTGCATTAATAGATTTGATGCTGCAAAAATGCTGTTTGGGAATTGGGAAAAGGTCCCTCTCTGGTGTGGGTGTTCGCAGCCCGTTGCAGACCCACAGCTCTGTCCTTGTGCTGTGTGCGGGAGTATCTGTAGTGCTACCAGCACGGCCTCTCGAGCTCCGTATTACTTTACCCGGTTAATAACCCGGTCTCCTCTTTCTACTGCAAATGCAAACACGGATCTTGCTAGTAAAACAGAAGCTGTTGAAATGATTTTGGCTGCTAAAGTGGGCTCCTGCCATCCCGTGCGCAGCGGCAGTTGGTGTACTGTTTTGGTTTTGCCGTCATCTCTAGTACACAGAGGAAAGCTTTAATGCGGTCTCTGACTCTACTGCGATTTGATCTGTCCTTTCTCTTCCCATTTACTGGCTGCTCACCGAGCAATAAAACAAGGCGTAAAGATGGTTGTCTGTTTCTCAGTCAGCTGCTTCAAGGCTAATGTTAAAACACCATTTCCTGATTTTTGTGTTTTAAGCACTTACAAACAACAGCAGAAAAATTGGGGGGTGGGGGGATCGTTTTTAGGAGGTGGCCTCATCACTGCTTTGCCAGGTCAGCCATCACATTTATTAGGAATTCAGCACAAAACTATTACACGGTTCTGCTGCTGTCAAGCCTCATACACATGCTTTTTGGTAAACTCCTGGGGAGGGCAGGGTGGGGGGTTGCTGCTTCTTGTTTTTGAAGCAGGCTCTTCAGAGCAGCATTTTAAAATGTTTGTTTGCTTCCAGTGTATTAATGAAATAATGAAGTGGTGAAGAACGGCATAGAGACCATAGGGGAAAGCAGGGATGGAATGAACAGTGCAAGAAAATTGTGTTCCCACTCTTGGAAGCTTTTCCTGTGCTTTAAAAAAAAAAAAAAAACACATCAACACTGAGGCCTTTTTTTTCTTTCTTGTGTTTCAACAGGGCAGAGTTTAGGGTATGGATTCGTTAACTATATTGATCCAAAGGATGCAGAGAAAGCCATTAACACTTTAAATGGACTCAGACTCCAGACCAAAACCATAAAGGTAAGACAATACAAAACGCCTTTTGCACAATTCAGGAAGTGGTGAAAGTAGTTGAAACGGTTTCTGGCAATTTCATCACTATTTTAGTCTCCATTGTAAGGGGGCTAACGAGCTCCTCCTTGGAACAATGGGAGGACATGCAGGAGATGAAATCTCTCTTCTCTCAAATTGATGCTATTGTTAAAGGGAGGAAAGTAGCAGGAAGCTCCCTAAAGCATTGCAGTGAGGCTTAAATGTAGAATAAAACAGCCATAGTGATAGTTATCCATAAACAGGTGAAGTACCTGACGGTGTATTCATAAGGTAGAGGTTTTCTTATGTTTTAATAGGAAATACCTTGACATGGAGCTCTCTTTTAGTGACACTCATGTCATTATCAGGTGTTGAAAGTATGTTTGTCTCAAGTTAGAATATGTCATTCTCCAAAAAACAAACAAAAAAAATGCACCACATTTCTTCTCAGTTTCCACATCCTTAGTTTGATTTAATCTTTTAAAAGCTGGAGGCTTTAGAGATCCCACTGAAGTCTCTCACTTCATTGTAATAGACCATTAGTTATTCAATGACCTTCTTTAGTGGTCTCACAAGAAAAGCAAGCTTCTACACTGTCACGTTTTTTGCTGCATGGCTGATAAAGCTTTTTTGAAACAGCTCATGAAAGATTTCCACATCCCAAATTCTGACAAATAATATAGCTTAAGGAATGTGAATCAAAAAATTGAATGCAAACAAACAGCAGATCTGATTTATCTAAGACTTTGATCGTATTTAAATGCTGCCTTTTGATTTGTACTATTTTCTTAATTTTTCTGCTGTACTTAATTTGTATTTCAAAGGCAAAAATGTTGAAGAACATAAAACCAGAATTTTTACTTCTGAAAATACTGGTTCAAACAATGTCAGTGATTTTTGTATCTTGCAAAAAAAGATACTGTATGGTCAATACTTCAGTTGTACTTATCCTTTCTCATTAAAGGTTTTGGTTTGGACAGAGTGGTATTTGGGAAAGCAAAAATATTTATTGTAGTCCTGTGCATCTCTAAGGATGGTTTCAAGCAAGTTTTTTCCTGGTCTGTTTCATTAGTGAGGAAGTCCTGAGCCCGAGGGTTGTCAAAGTGGTGGGGTAGCTGCATGGATTGCGTAGACATAGCTATTTCCAGAACCTCCCTTAGACCAACAAAGTTCCATCCCATAGATATATATGTTGGCCATATATCAAAATGCTCACAGCATGGTTTTGCACAGTTAAATAGAAAAACTTACAGGAATGTGTAAGGCAAGGCAGCAAAATCTACAGTCTTATCTGCTGCTGCAGGTGGAAATACACGCTTGGACTCAGCAGTTTGCACTTAAAATGAAAAGTTGAACAGTAAGTTGCTCTCCAAATTACTTTTAAAGGCACATTAGCAGGAAAAATACAGTATTCTGAAAGTACTAACCTATCTTCTAAATTCATTAAAAACTCAGTAGAACTTGAAAAAATATAGAGCAGTTTTTAATGCAGCACTTCTACATTTTGAACATTATTCAGCTTTAGCAAAGGTGCTATATTTCTCATCCTAAGTACCTATGTTGCCTCTTCTGATTTTTGTGAGTCTTGTATTTGTATTCATAATATTCCAAGGCTACAGGAAACATACAAACTACAAAAACTGCAAGCCACCCAAATATTTTACATGTGTGTCTCATGCAAAATTAAACTATTATGCCTTCCTTTTATCGTGTATAGTAACATCTTTGTTATCCATGAACTTCCCACGCTAAAACACCTTCGCAGAATATTTTTTTCTTTGTTTTTAAATTCAATATAAATTTTAGGAATATAAGTAGTTTATTAGGTTTAGGTTTTTCGTGATTATTAATAGCTAATATACTTTTATAGAATGTGCCATTTTGTCAGACTCTTGAAAGCTGTTAAAACTTAGTAAGAAGCAAAGAGACTGACCTAACCCCACATGCACAGGAGCTGCATAATTTCTCCAGTGGCTGGGAAGATGTTTTAGGCTATTTTTTAAATAAAATTGTTTTCAAGTAAGTGTTTATGCAGATGCCTGAAACTGACCCAGGAGAGCTTTCTGTTCAAATAGCCAAGCTTTGGACACATGGACAACTAATCAGCAGTTTCCAACCCAATTTTTAATTGCAGAATTGCATGCGATCACCTTACCTTACCCCCCTTGTAGGATTTGTTCTCAGAAATCTTATTAGATCTGATTCCTTGGTACTGTGTGGTGGGGATAGAGGTTTCCCAGTGTTCGCGCCGAGTAGTGAATCGTGTTTTTACCGCTCCCAGCAGCCCCCATGTTGCTGGAGGCATCCCTAGTTTCTAAAGGGTTGTGAAGTGATGAAAAATCGTCCTCAGCACCACTGAAGTCTCCTAGCTTGCCTGTTGCTCCCACACGCCCCTTTCCAGCCTCTCACTGTGATTCATTATAAGGTTGAAGTATTTTAAGTCGTGGAATTTATTTAATTGTCAGAGCTGATTACTTTAGTCTAGCTAGATACCCTTTACCGTTATTAAAAATGCACCTTCAGTACATCGAAAGAGCCTGTCTCAAAAGAACATATAGAAAGGGATTTAGTGGCATATAGATTTGCAGGCTAAAAAATATTTAATTAAATACTAGAATAACATTGAGCTGGAAAAGTACTAAGCATTACTTTTTACGTTTTCGTGAGTGTGGTTGGTTTTTATGGCCTGGAATAAATCCATAACGTCCTATTGATGGATAGGCTGATGGCCTCTGCCCAGGTACGCTGGGTAGCTGCAGCCCTGCAGGTAGCATTTCTCTGGCTACCTTTTGGAAGCTGTTTTGATAGAAAGTTGAAATTAATAATTTGTGAAAGTCCCTTTTACAGGGGCAAATTACTTCCGCTTGCCAAGGTCACCTTGGTCTTGATGGCTTGCATCCCATCTCCTTGCTCAAACAGTTGTGGTCTCTGCTGTCCCTTATACCTCAACTGAACATCAGCTGGCTGGGGAGGGTCATTTTTGCACTCATTTTTTGACCTATAATGCTTAATTCCTGCTTTAAAAAAAAATATTTTTCTGTATGTGTCCCCAAATCCTGTCCTTCTCACTTCGGTAACATTTTTGTGGCAGCTTAATGTTCTCTCTCTCCTGATGCCTTGCAAAACAGCCATGCAGTCACAGGAGGACCTGGTTTTATCGCAGGATCAGCAAAACAGCTAGGCACAGTCTGTTCTCAGATGTGCGGACTAAAATAACTGAAGAAATGTTCTCTTTATTATTTCATTGTTACAATAAATAACCCCTTTTCACTGTAGCAGCTAAAATATTTCTGTGCGTTTTATTTAAGTCAGTGATGCCCTTTCAAGTCAAAGTTGAGAGGTGACTACGGAATATCTGTTTGGGGAAGCATTGAAGGAAATGTTATGCATTTGGTGGTAATAGGTTATAAACGTTATGTTTGTCCTCAGCTGATCATAGTGTATATTTTATTTATGCCATTTCATAACATCATCATCATTTTGTGAGGGAGAAGGGCTTCACTTTATTTTTTACAGCTAAAGCTTGACATAATTCTACAAAACAGCTTAGAATGAGGGAAGATACAGCATGTGTTGAAATAAATATATATTCCAGAAATTGAATCTATTTTTAGAAATTAAATTTGCCCATCCATAAAAGCATACGAAAGGTCACTGCTGCTGTTGAAGATTGCCTGGCAATTCGGTTGCATCAAATATCAGAAAGAAAATGTGTGATGCATGGGGTACAGATTGTTTAAACTGTGCTGCTTTGTCCCGAAAAAGGGACAGCGTCTGAAAGGATGCGAAGGAAGCGTTTTACAATTTACATGGGGATTCAGGTGACCTGGCTTCGTGTTGGGGGACGCTGGAACAAGGGCAGAACAGAGTTTTGAAAGGAAGTTTGCAATCTAAAAAGAGCCAGCAACCCCCTGAAGTGCAGTCTTGTGTCCCCCTCTCCTTCCTGCTCTCTGTCGTCTGAGAAATAGGTTTGTTTCTTTCTTCCCTCACAGGAGCAGGTAGCATGCTGTGACACTGCTGGAGCAAAGGGAGAAGCCTCCAGTAAGGGGAGAAGGAATCTGGGTTCTCTTGAGCCCTTGATGCCTTCTGTATTTTGAATCCGTGAAATCTATCAGATGATAAAATAGCAAACAGATGGGGTCATTCCTCTGTGGTCAGATGCTTCCTCTATTTTAATTTTCAGTTAAATGAATAAACAACATGGAATATAGCTACTGCTATTTTAACACTTCCTATTGTTAGTTCAGAATGTTTACTTCGGTGTTACTCTCCTGTTTTGATTGATAGGACTGCATGGTCCTTGTTTAAAATACAGTGAATAGGGCTGTAGGAGAAAATACTACTGTGTTTTCTGGAAATAAACTAGTAATGTAACTGCCCAAAGATCTTGCTATTTATCTGGGTTTCTCTAGCGTTTTTTTTTAAATGCCAGGTATTTCTACAAAATTCAGGCTCTAAATCTGTCCATGTTAATTCTTGTAATTGTCTGCAAAACTACAAACCACACTGTCACTGTAGGGTAACCAAACAACAGCAGCCTCAGACTTCTCTGTCCTACAAAGTCATTTGTCAAAAAGACTGCCTTGCAGTCATGCTCAGCAGTGAAGGAGGCGTGGGAAGCACAAGGCCCGGGAGGAGGAAGGCTGCAGCAGTGAGCAATGGGGAACAGAGCTGCGTCTTCTGCACCCCATCCCAAACTGTTTGGAAGGTAGCAGGGGGACACAACAACTGGAGCTGCAGCCAGAAAATGCTGGCTTGCTGGCAGTTAGTCACAGAGCTCTGGTGTCGGGTGCCCTTGGTGCAGTGCTTTGCTGAAAACCTTGTATTTTCCACCTGTGTTCTCCCATAGCTTCCCCAGGGGCTACCTGCCACTGAGCCAGCCAGCCACCACCTGCAGCTGCTTCTCCTGGTGAAGAAATGGGTGGTAAGGGGAGGGTGTGTGGAGAGGTCTGGGGATACTCTGATTTGTAGGGGAGCTGGGGAAGACAAAATAGGGGGGAAGGCACAGAGAGGGCTTAGGTGTTCGGTGGGGGAGAGGAGAAGGGAGGGTCCGGGAGCTGGAAGGTACTGGGATCAGCGAGGCCCATTGGCCTGTGCAGAGGGACCTGCATTTTTAAGTTGCCCGTGCGTACAGTTGTGCTGGCCTCGCTGTGCGTACAGGCATGCCGTGTGTGCCGCCCCAGTGTGCTCTGCCAGCCCGTCGGCTGCCTTCAGACGCACCCAGCTGCGTTCCCCCCGAAGTCCAGCAAAGCTTTGTAGAGGGCAGAGGTGTAAAAGAGCATGTACTCCTTTCCTTCCCTGTAAATTCAGATTATAGCATTTGCAAGCTGCAGATTTAGGATGTAGTTGTTCTGTGTTTCCTTTTTAAATTAAAGTAATTGCTTGTTCTGTTTTGTGGTAGCTCAGTTAGTCATAAGAGGGGTCATCTGCTGTGACTGCTGCACCCTGGGGCAAAGCTTTGGACAAGAAACTTTAAAGATGCCACAGACCTGGAAACCCTCAACTAAGTTTGCTTAGTTTCTGTTCTTCAGGAACCTCTGTCTGTGTAACCTTTTGGACTTTGTAGTGCTTGTTAACAAATCTTCTTTCACCCTTTGTGCCTGTGGTGATGTCGTGGCTCAAAGGACCTCTCCGTGCTGCCTTTGAAGGTTCAGATTTGGCTCTGCTGCTTTCAGCAGGCACCAGAGTTTTTACCTGTTAGTTTTGTGCAACTTCTCTTAATCGTGATTTCTCTGAACTCAGGTTTGCCAATGAGTCCTTTTCATTCCACAGAGCCAGAGCAGCCATTTCTCTTAGCCTTGCTCTTGATACAGCCGGAGTGCTTCTGGGTTATTATCTGTGGGGTTTTTCCTGAAATGATGGAATAGACCATTGTATCTTACCTGCAATCATAATTAAACCCAGCAAAATGGCATTGAATCACTCAACAGTAAACTGCATCGTCACTCCCCTCCATCCCCCAGCCTAGGGCTTGGAGAAGAGATAAAGGACAGAGCAGTGAAGCAGCAGATGTGAAAATACTCCATACTCTGGTCTTCGGCCTTTGGACCAGAGAGCTTTTGTCTATGCTTGTCCTGACAAAGCACATAGCTTTCACAGGAGGGTTCCTCAAATCTGTGTGTTCGCACAAAATTAGAGCATGGGTGAGGGCCTGGAAGCAGCTGTGGGGAAATGTCTCTTCTGGCCACAGCCCATCCTCTGGTGTTAAGCAGATTTTACTTGTAGTTCTGTATGTGTGTGAAACAAGTGAGAGCGTGCTTATTTACGTGTGTGAAGTTCTTTGGTCATGTTAAAGCACTTGCATACCCGTGGAATAAGAGGCGTTCAGTGAAGGAAGGGTTGTTCCCATTTTACACATTTGGACATCAGGCAGAAAAAAAGCGAAGTGGCTCACCCCAAAAGTCAGGTGAGAAATCCTACATCTTGGAGCGTGTTGTGCAAAGAGACAAAGCAGTCTTGCAGAATTAACGTCACCAAGAAGTTCAGGATTTTTGAATGTTAAACTTTTTTGGAACATGCCTAGGGAGTCACTTAATGCCAACTGCATCTTTATCTGCTTGGGCTGGAGAGGGGTCCCAGGGATGGCAGGTTTGGTGGCCTGTGGGTGCCTGTGCTGCTGTGCACCGCTCTGATTAAGTCTCCTGACTAGTTTTACGTTCCCCAGGTGAGTGACACTAGATGTGGAGCAAGACGCACATCTCCTTGGAGAAGTTTTCATTTTGAAAGATGTGAGCTGCTGTGTTGCCTGTCAGTGGATGTTTTGAGTGGGGAAGGATGGCTCTGCTGGCAGAGCACATCGTTTCAGGGAAAGATGATGCCATTCCTCTTTGGAGCATGTGGGAGTTGAATTTTGTGAGGAAGCTTCTAGAAATGGACCTAATGTTTGAGAAGTCCGGGTTTAGTATATGAGCTGAAGGCATCTCCTGCGATGAGCAGCAGTGAAGCAGTTAAGTGTCAGTGTTTAAATGGCTGCTGTTACATGTCCAGTGCCTCCTCTCTGTATGGCAAATGGGATGCGTTCATGCCTCTGGGTGCCTTTGCTGTGGGCTCTGACTTGGAAAGACCAGACCGCTTCAATTTACCTTCCGAGGAGTCTTGAGGTTATAAATTTTTCAAAAAGTTTTCTATGTGGGAAAATAGGTGGGAAATTAATAGGGAAAATAATTACTTGAGGATATTTTCTGTGCTCCTGAACAAAAATGTGCATTACCATGGAAGATAGGAAACGCTGGACCATACAACTCCACAGTAGCATTTGGGGACAGTGGTGCAGACCCGTGAGATGGGTGTTTATACTGAAGAGAAGCCTTTACGCAGGCTGATGTTCAATGTCAGATGAGAAATACCCTAGCAAATGTCTTTTGCTGTTACTGTGTGTGTGTGTGTGTGTATATAGAGATATATGTATAGTTTTATAGAGGCTTAACATTGGAGGCCAGAAACCCATAAAGTGAATTATGCAGTATTAGTATCTTCCTTGCAAATTTGACCGGAGAACTTGTAAATGATCTTACACAGTGAAATATAACAACATCATTCAACCTCCAGCCGTCATACAGGTGGACAAATGTTTTATTCTGAGAAATGCCTGGGACAGAGTAGGTCGGTGTTCACCAGCTCACTTAAATTTTTTTGTCATAGCTAGGATTTCCGTACTCTTTTTCAGCATCCTGTTTCACTATAGGGTGCCAGCACTGCTGTGAGCTAAAAAATAATTCTTAAATGTGAATATAAAGAATTAATGCAGCATCTTCACTCAGTGCTTAGCACTTTTCAGTGATAAAATGGGAGCTGGTTTTGGTTCCCATTTTAACTTCCACAGCACAAGGAGCGTCTGGTCAGGGTGGGCGATTTCTTCCTTTGATAACTAACACGGGGGAAGACATCCCCAGTGCTAACTGAATAATGGCTTGAAAGCAGGATGGCACAGTCTAACCGATCGATTTGTCATTGGCTGACCCGAGAGGGAAGATGAAAAAGATTCTAAAGCAGATAAATAATTGACATTACTAGCCTTGAGTCCATTCAGCTCACAACCTTTTCTCCTTGATATTAAAGACAGCCGAGTTGCTGTTGGCAGCTCCTTTCTTTGGCCCAGGCTCCTCTGCAACCTGAATGTTTGATTGCAGGAGGAAATAAAAATTAGACCTGAGCGGCAATAGGTGGTTACATATGCTGTGAGTAGCTGGATTTGCGTGTGTGTGCAGCCTCTCCTTCCACTGCATGTCTGCATGGCCCACAAAAGGAGAGTATTTTCTGTTTGAGAAATGCAGATAGATAGATAAATAAAACGTCAGGCACTTGGTGCTTGGGAAGTAGTGGGTTTTTTCAATATCCCAATACTTTTCATCTTCCCTGTAATGTGGCATTTGGTTAATGAATGTGCCACAATGAGGAAAAAACCCAAAGGAAACCCCTGGCTGTTTTCCCAGGAACTTTATTAATTTTGCGGCTCTGAGTTTTGAGGAATAGGTAAGGTCCCTACCCCCACTCGAGAGAGGCTTTTAAGTGTTTTTTAAACCATTATTCCTAAAGTGGGTTAAACTGTAGGTGTCGGAACCCTTACAGTACCTTCTCAAGGTAATTTTGCAGAGTGTGGAGGGAGTCCGCTTTTCCAAATGCCCCAGCATGGGGCACGAATGAGAAAGCACTAACAAGAGACCACCAAACCAAGCATCAAAACCAGTGGGTTTTCAGCATGGTATCTATCCGTAGGTGAAAGCACAGGGTAGTTTATTCTGGTCTCCTCAAGCACCTGGCTTGATCTTAGTTACATAAAAGCCAAGTGGTGCTGTGTGTGTTCCGGTCCTGGAGCATCAGACGGTTGTTTGGGACCAGCAGTAAGTGACTCCAGTGCTGCACCCCATCATCAGGAGCTCATGGGCTGAGGTCCTAAATTGCTGAGGCACAAAACAGTTTCCACCCTGATACCCTCTCCCTTTCAGCACTGATCTCGGCACCTGAAGGTTTGTCTGCTTGTGCCTTGGTGCTGTGTGCCTCCTGAGCTTGCCTCAGTTGATGCAAATGTTTTATCTAACCTCTTTTTCCACATTTCTTTCCCTAAATTTTCCCACCTCCTCTCTCTAACCTTTTAAACCTAACATTTACAGAGAAGGCTATGTACAAACATGTAAGTTATAAAGAAGTTGCCAAAAATCTTAAAAATCTAGAATCTTTAGAGTTTGTCTGCTATTATGCAGAGAAGATTGTGGAAGCAAATATTAGTCATTAACATCATTTTCTGTGAGTCAACATCTATTTTTAGGTGTGGAGCACATAAAGACAACTCTTTGACACATAGCACATAAAGACATCCATTTGACATCATTTGTGTTTGGGCTAAGGCTTGGGAAGAGGGGAAGACAGTTGCTGAATGCATTGTATTCATAATGGGACACCCCCCCCTTTCCTTCCAAGACACATTTTAAAGATGTAACACAGGAATGTATTGATCTGTTTATATTTAAATAGATCAAGATGAAGTACAAAATCTTCAGGTTTGGCTCCAGTGCTATTTCAGATGTGCTGCAAAGTAATTCTTCATGATCCACGCTGAATACTTGCCATTAGGCTTTATCCAGGAAGTATTTTTATTATGTTAAATGTGTGTATTCTAAATGTATATATTTTAAAAGTGCAGAAGGCTTTTTATGCACATACTATAATTAAAAATCTGATTCATAGGTAGAAGAGCAGTTAAGAGTCTTGATTTAATAATTTTCCAACTGCATACATGCAGTGCCTCGGCTAGATTTTTCCTGTTTGCTTGGTCATAATGTTTTATGGTCTGGTTCTGGGCTTAGAGTACAAAGGAGCTTCTCGTGATGAATTGCAGATATGACAGTGAGTGTCGGTATACAGTTCCCTGAGCAGATGTTCATTTAGTCTAATTTCACTAGTACTTTACTGTTCATCCAGAACAGCTCTCGCCAGCTCAGGATGAAAACACAAAGAGAGAGAACTAAAGATCACTCTGCAAATAACCTGATCTGTTTCAGACACTTGGAGCAGGGGAAAGAAAGAAAAAAAAAAAACACACACACAAAACCGTGCTGGAACTTCAGTGCTATGTATGTGCTAAGGTTATTACAGGTTGGATACAGTAAATCATCCATACACCCACAACTCATAGGGGTAAATTTACAAAGCCGTGCGTAGGAAGTTGCACATTAATCTACCTCGGAACAATAGTTATTTTATGACTGCACTTAAAGAATGCTTGCATCTGTTCTTAAGGTCTCTCTAGCTCTTCCTTTGTTCTCCCAGCCTTTCCTGGCACTGCTGGTTTTGCAGAACAGGTAACATCTGAACTGGAGGGTTATTGCTAGTGAAAGAACAGAAAATCATCGGTCTGTTTGAAATGCAAAGGGTGGGTCTGGTGTGCTAATCTGCCTTTCCTTTTCCTCAATCCACAGGTGTCGTATGCCCGTCCAAGTTCAGCATCGATCAGAGATGCGAACTTGTATGTCAGCGGCCTTCCGAAAACAATGACCCAGAAAGAATTAGAGCAGTTATTCTCACAATATGGGCGCATCATCACCTCACGGATTCTGGTTGATCAAGTCACAGGTTAAAATAAATTTTTTCTTGATAAATGCATGTTTTTCTGGAAATGGCAAAATTGTAAATGCTTGTTGGCGGTTGGGTTCTAAGACAATGTGACTTCTAGTGTAAAATGCCATACCTGGTTCTTTATAAGCTAACTGTTTGGAGGCGTAACTGCTGCTGCCTCTTTTGTGAGGGATCTCAAAATGCAGAATGTTGTTTACTTAAAATCGTTCTTTTCAATACGGATGGAGAGTATTCAGTGCGCTGGAGAGTACAGATGGGGAAGAGCATTTTTCTTTATAGGCCTTTCCTTAATTTGCAAGACATATTCTGTGAAGTCAAAACCAACATGCAGTTTGTTCATTACATAGGTGAGGCTGTTCCTACAAATATTCATCTGTTCACATGTTTTTACTTCCCAGGGGTTTCTCGAGGTGTGGGATTTATCCGTTTTGATAAGAGAATAGAGGCAGAAGAAGCCATAAAGGGACTAAATGGCCAGAAGCCTAGTGGTGCTACAGAACCAATTACTGTGAAGTTTGCCAATAACCCCAGCCAGAAAACAAGCCAGGCACTCCTTTCACAGCTGTATCAGTCTCCCAACAGACGCTACCCTGGACCACTTCACCACCAGGCTCAGAGATTCAGGTAATTACCTGGAAAAGAGCTGAAGTCCCACCAGCAACGACAATGTGGGGCAGGTGCTGCGCAGGAAAATATGCTTTAGTTCCATAGGCTGACCTGATTTTCTTTGTAAAATTAAATATTCTTTCCTGGAGAATGAGGAGGAAAATCTGCTGACAGCAGTAGTCATGTTGTATTTACTAAAACAGCTGAAGTACTGTACAAACAGATCTCATGAAGGCTCATAAAAAAAGGGAGGACAGAATAGAGTTACACTGATAATCAAACGAGCAGTGACTATCCTGTTCTTTCTCACTTTTTTGGTAACGCTTTTATTTTCTGCTATATTATTACAGTTTTGATGCAGCTTAGACTTTGATGTTAATGACAGCGGATTGGTAGCAGGAAAAAAAGCTGAGTCTGGTCCAGTCAGCAGCAGTATCATTAAATTTATTAGCCTGAGATCTGCTCTTAGTATAAAGAGACCTTGTATTAGTCTTTGGTGTGATTCTTCAGATACTTTCAGGGATGTTTTATGCTTTGCATTCTGAATATGCTGTTTCCATCTGATACATAAGCTAGAGTTAGTGATGCATTACTCTTACCTTTGAGGATAATTTTCAGGCAGCCTAGCATTCGAATAAAAAAGTCTGCCTTCAAAAAAAACTTGGACATACTTGCGTAGCTGAGTTGCATACCGGCTTTTAGAGAATTATTCAAAAGTAATTTTAGTTTTTCAGTAATGAAAAGTGCTAATGAATTAAAGATTATAAGAAAAAAAAGTCAGTCATCAGATACTTTAAATTTACACTTGGTTTTGTGTCTTTGGCATGCAGCTGTGTCCATTGAGGTTATCACTGAATCATTCCATGGATAGAAGGACTTTATTGTGCTCCCATGGAAAACAGATGGTTATATTCTGCAAAATTTGGTGGTCATTTGACATATTGTGAAGGATTAATACTAAGTATATGTAATATAGCGAGGAAGAATTTTTCCAGTTCCAGCAATTCTGGACTGTAACATTCTGTTTCTAAGTTAACTGTAAATATAACGTGAACAGTTAAATTATTTGCAATAACTTCATACTAATATTGTCTTTTTAAAAAATAAAAAAATATCAGAAGTGGATTTTTTAAAACCAAACGCAGGAAATGAAGAGGTATTTTTTCTCTTAAGACCATAAGCAAGTTAAAAATGGCTTTAAATGCTGTGGTAGAAACTTACGCACAACCTCAGACTTAACAAATCAGGCTGGGAGTTGTTAGGCTCCTTAGATGTGTGGGAAACTTGTTGAACGCTTCTTCTTTGAAAATGGAACGCTATTAATAATAGTTCCATTGAGCGATCTTGCCATCTGTGAGACATTAACCCAAAGACCCTCCTTCTCTTTTCAGGCTGGACAATTTGCTTAATATGGCCTATGGCGTAAAGAGGTAATTAGAATTCCACAGATTGCCAGATGTCCGTGTTGGCACAGATTGGTGCTACAATTTATTTTTTTTAATTCACTAACTTTATTTTTTTTTTCCAATTCCTTCTTTTTCTTCCACCAGCATGTCAAATTCTTTTTAAGTTTGGACTTCAGTTGGTTTTGTTACTTTAAAGGCCACACGCAAATTCTGTGGGTTTTTTTCAACCTTTTTTTATTTACAGGTGGGTTTCTCAAATGGTTTAGGTGCAACAGCTACAAGCATTCAAACTGCAGTCACCCTGCTAAATGGCACTTTTTCCAGAATCAGAACTATTAACATACGCTTTTAACTAATCTCTGATCTGATAATGGAAAATTTAATGTCTAAATCTCATAGTTTTTCTCCTACATCTGGCTTCACAAGTTTGACTTGAAAATATAGCTGTGTGCACCTTAATCAGCCCTAAGTTTCTTTTGTTACAGGTTTAATACTTTGAAATTTTCTCGGTGCTTGAGATTTCATTTTTTGTTTAAAATAGCTCTGTGTGTTCGTATGTTTGTGCACGCATGTCTGATAAAGCTCAGCTGATTTGTAAACGTTTATGCTGTTTCATGAGTATGTTAATGTTTGATCTGATAGCTAAAAGGAGTTGACGTGTTGTTAGTGTTTCTTCTAATGGCACACACCAACGCAAGCGAACCTCACAGCAAATTAAAGGTGTAGTCTTATTCCTGATGTTACCGTAAGATGTCCAGCCATCCCCCACAATTAAGATGAGAAAATACTACTTAATCTTCTGAAATGGTCTACTCGCCACACTTGAAAATTGAGCTTTTTCTTTTTTTAAAAAAGCTCATCCTGTAAAACGGTATGGTAAGTATATCTTTGCACTAGCTAGTAGTGGACAGCGGTATGGGTTTTAACTACTGCCACGGTAGCTATCCTACAAATCAGAAATCTTAAGACTACTTACAGTAGTAGCACAGAGGCTGTGTATCTTTCCAGAAGCACTACTTCTGGTGTTCCTTAGTACGTTTGTTACCTCTGTGATATCCGTAGTGGCGATGGTGATACGATGAGTCAGAACTTACCACATGATTTTATCACACATCACTTCTGCATTCCCCCATCTCATTTGTGTCTTGATTTCTTCTTCTGCCGAAAACGTGGCAGGACTCAGCCTCGAGTATCTGTCAGGTGTAAGTTGGTGTCAGAAGGATGGGTTTGTTCAGGGAGTTTTCCCTGTGCTGCTGCTTCTCTGGAATTGCACTGGCATGTGCTGCGGGACAAAGGGGGCTTGGTCTGACCCAGGGAGTGTTTGAATTCAGATCTCACAGGACCTGCAAGAGGGAAGAGAGTGCGTTACCTGCCTCTCCGGGTCACGTATCTGCTTTCTTCGTATTCAGAGTCTGCAGTGTTAGTCTTAAATCACAAGAGTATTTGTTTTTTAGGCATCTTGAATTAGTTCTCTCCTCCCAGCCAGTCTCAAAAACTTGTACTTGCACTGGCAAACCCCGTATCTACAGATGTAGGGTGACAAAAAAAATCCTGTATGGATAACAGTTTCTGAAACTGCCTCTGAAACATCTGCGGTGCAGCATTACTGGGGCTGAGGGTCGGTTCCTTCTTTCCCTGCGTGAAGTATGTGGTATGATGGAAAATGGAATGTGCTGATGTGGAACAGAGGTTTTAATGATGCTAATTTCAGATCACTTGCTAGTAGCAAAGCTACTTACGCAATAGGTTATCTCCTATTTGTGTCAACACACTTGCACTAGTTTTGTGCATGTTTTCTTGGATTTACAGCAGCTCCTGTGCTCGTGGTACATAAATAGTTGAAAGCTGCATGGCTCCAAAAGGTTTCCAGAGAAAAACCGCTCTCCATTACATCGGTGCAGCATTCCTTAAAAATGCAAAACTTTAATGACATACTATGTGGCATGCACAGCTTTGCATTGTACAGATTTTACAGTAACGTTACTTACAGGGTAGTGTATACATTCATGTTGTACTTCATATCAAATTTAAACATTACAGAGAAGGAGCGTTTGGCTTCCATACGTTACCAGCACAGTTAGCACTTGTCAGCAGCGGGCTTAGTCCCACCTTCCAAATTTCAAAAGAAGCTGAAGCTCTTGGCTTGTACGAGCTCTCGATCCTGGCCGCCTTATTTACAATTCCACGTGGGGTGGAAGACGCGGTATAAATTGGCCTTGTCCAGCCACCTTTGTTTTGAGCAGCTGGGGAAATACCGTGGGTGAGAGCCCTGCTGAACCATTGTGATAATGTTACTGGTTTCAGTATGCAGGAGAGAAACTAAAAAGCTGTTGAGAGCAGGGTTTGCAAAAGTGAAGTTCAGTTGGAAAATTGCCATGTGTTTTTAATAAACTGGCTGCAAACCTGTATGTATGTCTGAGGATCCAGTGCTGTGAGCATTTGTGAACTCATTTACAGCATAGCTACACCCCAGTGAGTTCCTTAGCTTAAGATATATATTCAAATGGCTTTTTTTGCCTTGAATATACATATAAAGTGCCATCAGGAGTCAACAGAATAGTGAGCAGCCATCAAGTGTGTAGTTACTTTTATGGTTATTTAATATAGACTGCATAATATTGTGCAGATTACTAAATGTGTGTGAAAGTATTGCGAGTGTAAAAGGAGAAGCTCGGGAAGGCACAGGATCACTCGGCAACACTTGATTCCCCCCTCCTCTCCTCCAGTCATCTCAGAAAATCCTGAGGAATTTCAATTCAGTTCTGGTATTAAAACTCATCATACTAAAAGGTACATGTGAAACTGGATTTTTATTAAGACATTTCCTCTGTGCAGTTGTTATTTTAAAACCTATCCCAAAGTGTAGCTTCAGAAAGCATGTCATTTTTTTTTCAAACTGATGAAAGGAAAATTATGTTGATCCTGAGGGCTGATACATCTTCATTAATAACCTGAGTCACGGGCTGCGATGCACCCTCCTTGCTTTAACGGGTGACTACAGTGGTGGGGGAGCGGGGACGGCCACCGTGCTGTTGGCCATGGCTGCTGCTGGGGAGGCCTTGACAAGCCGGAGGGAAGTGGTGAAATTCAGGAAAGGCAGATGCAGAGTTCAGCCCCTGGCTGCTGCCTTCAGCTCCCCACAAGGGGCATCAGGAAGGAGATGAAGCCAAGCGCTTCTCGGAGGTCAGCTGCAAAGGGACAAGAGTCAGCAGTAACAGGTTGCAGCAGGGGAAATTCAGCTGAGTATAAAGGAAAATCATTCGCAGTGAGGATGGTGGAGCCCTGGAGCAGGGCTCCAGGATTGGAGTTCCCTTCCTTGGAGACTCTCAGAACTTCCCTCTGCAAGGCCACGAGCAGCAGATCTGATTTGAGAAGTTAGCCTTGCTTCAAGCAGCAGATTGATCAGGTGACCTCTGGAGATCCTACCCAGCCTGTGTTGCTCTATAATGGCTCTGTGCTCATAAACATACTACCTGGCTTCAGCTCCTCTCTTCAGGTCTTCAAGCTGAAGAAAACAGGTGCCAAAAGACAGTGAGGGGGGAAGTCAGGGTGCTGTATGAGATTTCTGGAAGCTTGTCTCTCTGCGTTGACTATCCAAAGAACCTAAGAGCCTGTTCTGGACATCAGGTCTCACAGTGTGAAGGTATTAGTTGACATGCTCATTAATTATGTGCTGTTTTACTTACTCTACAATGGCTGCATAAATCTTCTTTTAATATGTGGCCAGCTTTAGGACTACTTTATTAACTGGATATTTTTTGGCAGTATGTGTCAGTTAAGGACTGTGTTAAGAGGAGAATCAAAATCTACCGCTTACAGATGTCACTCTACATCTAATAGTATTTTCAGCTGAAGAGGCTACTGTTACAGCTGGATCCTGACAGTGGCATTTCATATTTAATCTTTAAAATACTTCTTGAAGTTTGCTTGGGTTTTGTCACTGCAGACCAGTGAAAGGTAAAGCATTAGATCTCAGTTTCCCTGAAACTACGTTATTTTAATGATGGGAGAAGGTGGCAAATTCCTACAGGCCTTTTTAAACAGCATGTGCAGGCCCTTTTTGTCTCAAGATTGGCCTTAAGCGTTCCTTTTCTTAGGTCTTTGTGTATGTCTAAGTAGGGCTTCTCCTTGAAGGGAGATGTGTTCATGCCCAGATTTGGTCTGTTTATTTAGCGTAGCTCCCCGCCACTTAAGTAGGAGTTAGAGACTGAGGGTGGCTATGTAGTCATCTTCCAGGAATAGGATCAAGAACCTTCATTAACATCAGCTTACTGATTTTAAAGTCTTGGTTCCATGTAGCTTGTGCCAAGAGATATATTTAGAATAGACCCCTGTTTTTACTTGGTAGGTTTTCTCCGATCACAATTGATGGTATGACGAGCCTTGTCGGAATGAATATCCCTGGTCACACTGGGACTGGATGGTGCATCTTCGTCTACAACTTGTCTCCTGACTCGGATGAGAGCGTGCTGTGGCAGTTGTTTGGGCCCTTTGGAGCAGTCAATAATGTCAAGGTGATCCGTGATTTCAACACCAACAAGTGCAAGGGATTTGGCTTTGTCACCATGACCAACTACGACGAAGCTGCCATGGCAATTGCCAGCCTTAATGGATACCGTTTAGGAGACAGAGTATTGCAAGTTTCCTTTAAAACCAATAAAACCCACAAATCCTGAATTTCATATCCTTACTTACTAAAATATATATATATAAATATATATACGAACAAAACAAAACAAAAAAAAACTCTTCAAGGCTTATATTCAACCATGGACTTTATAAGCCAGTGTTGCCTAAGTATTAAAACATTGGATATCCTGTGAGGAACAGGAAAGGATTTTATAATGCTTAGAAAAAAAAAAAAAACCTTTGATGCATTGAATGTTCTTTCATAGCTGTCGTTGTTGAATATAATATACATAGATAACAATGTGCAGGGATTTTTACCCGGCCAGCTAGTTTTACTACCTTCCTTGAAGGTGGGTCTTTTTAAGATGACCATTCACTCATTTGAAAAAATAATAAAACAAAAACAATTTTTACGAACTAATGGGATTAAAAGCAAGATAAAAGGCTTTTGTTTTCTTTTCTTTTTTTTCAAAACATTGATTGAATCAGATTGGTAAACCCCCCACATAAATTAAAGAGGAACAATAAAAATTGCAAAAAGAAGAACATAATTTTGCAACTTTTTTTATTTTTCCTTTTTTCTTTTGTATCATGTGAACTAAACAGTCTTCTGTTAGGGAATGGGGTAAAGGGGGATACCTGATGACATAACAATTTAAATAACATTAACAATGTTGCCAAAGAGGTGGTCTCTTTGCTGAAAATGGGTTTCAAGAAAAATCTATTTTTATAAAATATAAAGAATTTTTACAAGAGAATCTGGATTTGAGAAAAAATATTTTGACTGGCTAATTTAGGGGAAATTGACAACTTTGTCATGTTCATACTGCACTGGTAACTTTTTAGAGATCAAGATGTGTGTTTTAAACTGGATTAGTAGATTGTTTTTTGAAGGATGGGCTACAAACAGATGATCTTCGTATCTTTTCATAGCATGTAATAAAAATATTAAATACAGTACGGGAGAGTGTTCTTCCCAGGCACGCAGTTACCCACAGTCAAAACCCAAAAGCAAGGAGATGAGTTGCAAGACGGTTTTTCTTTAAGTCATCAGTATGGGATATCAGCAGAACAAAAGTTAAAAAAATTAATTTTTTGATCAAAAACTTCCTTGGTTTGAGCAGTAGGTGCTACAAAATTATTTACATATCTTAGTATCATAGTTAAATGTAATGTGTTTAGAAAAAATACATTTGCTTTAAATTTGTTAAGAATTTTCAAATTCACTTTATAGCCCAAGCTAATATAATTGGGCTGTGTTGGCACATTTGGAACACTGTTTATGTTGCTTGAAACACTTATTTATTTAATTGCCGATGTGATGCATATGGCCAAAATCAAATATAGCTAGTTTGGCTAGTCTACTTATTTGTTTACTTAAACTATGGGAAGAAGCATATTATTGTGTCATTTTGTTGTGTGTGTATGTGTATATATAATATAAATATATATATATATAAAGTTATTTTTTCTTTTGGTTAATTTATTATAAGTTGTAACACTTTGCTAGTTTTGTTTGTATATGTCTTAAAATGTTTTCTTATGATACTTAAGTGACAGAGGTATCAAGGTAACTTGTGTAGAAATATTGTTTGATATATTGTCATGTTTGTTGTGAATATTTTTTCTTACTGCACAGTAGAAAAGAAAACAACTGGGTCTTTATTTTAATGTAATTCAGATTGGGGAAAACAGAGCTAAGGGAACAAAATGACTGAGGGGGTGCTCTCCCATGTCCAGTGCACTGATCATTTTAGTATGTTTGTGCTTTGTACGGTTATATATTTAAAACAAAAAAGGGTCATGCTCTTCCCTGAGTACTAGAAACAGTTACTCGCTATGCATAATCTAGTTGATAGTTAAATTTGCTATTGCTTTTCTTGTCTTGTTATATAAAATCTTTTCAATACAAGTTTAGTCTTAATGGTAATAAAACGTTATGGTTATTTATAACTTGTGCTTATTTTGTGCATTTTTTCCATGCTATACCCACTAACTGCATGTAGACTAAGTATTGTTTTTTCACACTGAAGAGGCAAACTTTTTGTAGTAGACAAATAACTAAAGCAAAGGCTGCATCATAATTTTATCAGTTTTTTACTTTAACAATGTTAGATTTTAGTTTAAAGGAACACTCATTCAATGTTCAGGGAAACCTTTATACATCATCTGCTATGAATGAGCGCAGTTTGCTGGGAAAGTTTTGATGCATTTGCTAAGCATTAGTGGGGAAGGCATGTCAGAATCTTTTCTCTACGATGTGTTTTACTATCTGAATAATAATAATAATTTAAAAAATCTTTCTTAGGACCAGGCAGTTGTATACTTTAGTTATAATGAATGACTTCATGTTAACCTTGCTAGTTTAGATCATTTCTGAGGGAAAGTATTGTAAATGTTTTTTTCATAACCTTGTTGTGTTTGAATTATTTGTACTTTAATTGTCCAGACAATAAATGAAAGTGTGTAGAATGGCTATGGACTTTCCACCTTTTTAACCGTGTTCAGATGCTTTAGTAATCCCAGCCGCACCTCAGCCGAGGTAGATGATAGCCTGGTTTCAGAAGCAAGGTCTTCAAGAAACGTACTAGTCAAACCAGATTGAGCATATTCATTATTTGTTTTTCCTTCTGAAGGTTAGAAAGACTCGGCCATTTCATTTGAGATGTTGAACATGAAATACCTAACTGTAACTTTACTTGAATGTGGAAGCTACTGAAGGATTTCTATCATATACAGTATTTTTACACAATGAAAATATGAACTCAGTCGATATCAACACTCAACCAAAAGTAGCAAGCAAATTTCAGCATTAATACAGTTTTTAAGCCATCATTTAGTTCAACTTTTCTATGAATATGCTATGAATGTCATGCAATATGAAACAGTGTACATACTATCTGCTGTACAACAGTATCTATATGATCACATTCCAAATCTGGTTCTTTTCACCATGTGTTCTAACTAGAGTTGATACTTCTTTCAGTTGACTTGTTTGAATCCCATTAATACAAATATTCACTTCATGTTTATGTTCTGTAACATTCACTAATTGAGAATATGTACCTTGTAAAACTGCAGCGTTGAATTTCGTAACTGAGATTAGGAAAACTATATCAGAGGGCTGGATGGACTGTGTGGTTCTTCAGCTCCTTCACCTATTAATAAACTTGTGTTTTTGTGAGATTAAGTTACCATGGTGGTTATAATAATTAATTTCAGGCCACAGAAGGAGTTTGTTCTTTAAATTTACACCTTGCTTAATTCATCCTTAAGCCAACCTGACCATGCCATAGTAAAACACAGAAGTTACTAATTTGCTGTGTTTAAATGACTTGGCTCTGAACAACATCATCCTTCCATCTATATATGTATATACACACACTTTTGATGATATACATATATGCAGACACTTCACAACATAGTGTGACATGCACCAGCCCATTTTAAAAAACTGCACTTTCCACTTAAGCCCATAGTAAATAGTGTTCATTTTAAAATAACGCTACCTCCATTCTAACATTTCTTAGGTTCATTGCCTGATTTTTCTGACAGCGTGAGGTACACAGAAGAAAGGACAGGAAGAAAGCAGTGAGGTGACAGTCACCTTACACTCTAGATGCTCTTAAGACCGAAAGGTGACTGTGCCACACTGGCATTTTGCTGTTGACTTCAGACAGGCCAGTTTTGATCTAGATTATTTCCCCCCTCCCCCCTAAAGGTTGGCTGCTGATCTACATCCCGTTCATGTAAGGTACTTCCCCACTCTGCCCAGCCTGCAAGCTGTGAGCTGCACGAAGGCTCCCACAGGACAAGGCAGTGCCAGTTGTAAGGATCCGGTATGTAAAGTTTGGTGCCCCTTTTGAGAGCATCACAAATGTGTGCTAGATAAAAGTGGTCACAGATGGGCCCTTGGTTCACTACATCGATCCTATCTGAGCATTTTTAGAAAGTCTTACTGAAACACAATTTCTGCCCAGCTGGGATCAGAAACAAATTTCACTAACGCTCATTCAAAGTAATCAAGTTTTATATTTCTTTCCTGAAAGGGTAATCGCTCTTTCTGCAATTAGCAAGCCTGCTGCATAAACGGAAAATCACCTGGGGGAGGGCATTTCAAGTGTGTTCACTTTATATAATACTTCAGACTACCTTGGGCACAGAGCTGGGCTCTGAACGAACAGAGAGGGGAGCGTGCATTGAAAATGATGGCCGATACGTGCAAGCTAGCAGTGAGCTACTCCAGTGTTTACTGTGGGAAGGTGGCTTACCTGGTGCCGCTGAATTTGTAGCAAGCACACGCAGCCAAGTAGTCTGGTGCTGTTGATGGTTTTCATTGGAAAGGCTGGGCAGGGGTCCCGGGTCTGCTGCACCGCAGAGGCTGCTACCTGGGAACCTAAACCGGCATCGGGATGTAATTAATGGGAGGGGCACAGCCAGAAGGTGTCCCGGGCAACCCCTGTCTCCAGCACCAGTAGCAGGAGCCAGGCAAGACTTAACTCACACACGTCGCTTACACGACCACGGATAGGTGAGGTAAAGCCAGGTCAGCGTGTGATGACACAAAAGATTTGCTCCCTGCCCTGGAGATCTTGCAGACTGAGCTCACTGCACGGAAGTAATTCATTGTGCACACAGAGCAAAATGAAAGGAGATCAAATCCCGCGTAACTACACAAAAGCTCTGACATCTCCAACTAATCCAGTATCTCTCTTCTAAAAATAACTGACTTCTTAAACCCAGAAAATGTGATGGAGCCAATCCAGCTGAGCTTCAGTAACCCATAAGGGGACAAATCACTTGGGGACAAACGGGAACTTCTGTAGAAAGGAAACAAAAAACAAGCACACACAGACACACGGCTCCTGGCGCTGCTGCAGTGCCCCACACTAAGGAAATGGCTTTTACCCCAGGTGTGTGGGGGTGGCACCTTCAGCAAGCGGGACACGTACATGTGCCTGGTTGCAACAGGCACTACCGAGGCCTTTCCCAGAGCACGGCACCACTGGCGTGCTTGAGAAACACAAATGGAATCACGTGCAGTGGGGTACAAGGGTGATCAGGAGAACGGAAACTTAGAGTCACTGAGCTTAAAGTGCTTCTGTTCCCATAAACTCAAAAACTGTTTCAAAAAGCCTGGTCCCTGTAAATCTCCAAGAGCCGGGCACCTGAAAGGGCTATAGGAATGAGAGCAACCACAAAGACGAGTTGTACAAAGGCAAACTAATTCGACTCGCCCACAACTGAAGACAAGAAATCAGACTGGTTCTTTCTGACTATCAGATCAGCAGTTTTCTGAAATACTCTTTCAATAGAAGTAACTGGGAAGGTGGGGGCATGGCTATACATACACACGCACACACACAAACAGTTGCTTTTCAGAGAAGGTTTGAAGTTTCATTTACCACGGCCCTAAGGTATCACTGATATTTTTAAACGCCAGTCCAGCATATTTTAAAGGACTTCAAATATATCTTGAATTCCATTCAGATTTTAAACGTTATGGGGCTGCAAATTATTTCTTGTGCAGTAGCAAAAAAATAAAATCCTAAAACCTCTATCCTATCCATTCCACAATAAACCTTCACTCTTACCTCAAATCCAGGGTTCGGAGCCACCAGCGAGCATGACCCAGCTACTGCTGTTTGTTCACAGACAAACACAACCCAAGGCTGGTTCATATTCCACTCACCCCCACCCCCACCCCATCTTCCACAAAGCAAACCAGTGTGCACCAGTGGAGCATGGGTGTGCCATCAAGTTCAGAAGCCACCAACACTGCATATTGCTCTGGGGTGGATATAAGGGCTTTGTCACCAAAACAAGTTTCTTGTCCCCAAACACTTCAGCCACCAGCCTCAAAGGTCCCTCATGCTACCCTGCACCCCCCACTGCAGGTGGCAGCCCCCACACCCAGCCCTACTTGTCTAGCGTGACATCCTCCCCATAGCAGTGCTACCAACAGCTCCCAGCCAGCCCTGAGTGCCATGGGGTGATCCCACCCGCTCGGCCTTGCTCCATGTCTGAAGGACAAGAAAGACAGTTTAAGAATCCTAGAATAACATGGTTGGAAGGCATCATCTAAAGATCATCACTTAGTTCCACCCGCCCCTGCCACAGGCGGGGACACCATTCACCAGACCAGGTTGCTCCAAGCCCCATCCAGCCTGGCCTTGAACACTGCCAGGGATGGGGCATCCACAGCTGCTCTGGGCAGCCTGTGCCAGTGGCTCACCGTCCTTTTTATTCAGCTCTTTATTAATAGCCCCAGTGGCACAGGGGAAACACACTGGAGACCCCCCCACCCAGGCCATTGTCTTACCTGGCCCGTGGGGCACACGGCACCCCACAGCATCAAACCTTTACTCAATGAACCGATGCTCCTAAATTTCATTTCCGATTAACCAGCCCCTGTGTCACAGCAGCACAGCAGCCATCACTCAGGCAGGAGGAGCAGGCAAATAACCATCTTTGGCCTTATTTTATCCGTCCTGACCCCCTGCTTAACATCACAGCCATTAAGGCCCTGGGTTCCCCCCTCCAAAGACACCAATGTGGACCCTGTCCCAGATGAAGCCCCATTTTCTGCGCCACACAAGGGTGCTGGAGTGGTCAATGCTGGGGTCTGGACATACCTGACCACTGAAATTCTCCACTCAGCCCCACATTTTCTGTTTTCTCCCCAAGACCCAGACATGTGCCTGGAATGGCTGCATGCCCGACACAGGGTGCAAGCCACCAGTGACACCTTTCATAAAGACACGAGGCTTTATCAAATTAGGAAGGAGAAAAAAAAAATCCCCTAAACTTTGCAGTGAACATAAGCAATGCTGTTGAAAGAGCAGTCATTTAAAAAAAAAATCCCTGATAAGGAAAGAAACACACCAAAGGAAAAGGGGCTTAATTCAGAGGCTCTGTCTGTGCTGCATATTACTAAGCCTGGCTGAGGCTGAACTGCCCTGGCAACCTTCTTCACTGCAACATCTGCGGAACCTGACACTGAAGCCTAATTTTACCTAAGTGACTTAAGTGACTTTTAAACACACAAGATCATTAGCTCTTCAGTCTGCGTGTCAGAACTGACTAGAGCTGCCACGATCCATTTGCTTTAAAGCAGCACTTAGACTTTTCTTCACTTAAATTTTGTTGGAATTGCACAGGTCCCGACAAAATGATATGCAAAAAATTAGCTTTTTACAAACAATACAATTCTGATTTTAAATCAGCACATCAGACAATTAATTTTGTAGGATAAGGAATCTGTTGCAAATATACAGCAGTACACCCACACATCACCATCTGCTGTGGAGAATTAAATGTACAACTCACAAATGAAATCCTGCAAAGTTGGTGCAAAAAGGTCCTTGCTTGAATTTAAACAAGGCTGTGGAAACCTGCAAACACACTGCAAAAGATCATGAAAACAATAACAAATTTGTCCATCTGTGAGTCATTTCTAACACGGTTGGGTTTTTGTTTTGTTTTTTATATTGGTGTATTTGCAATAATCATTGCAGCTCACAATGCAAATTGTGTAAAGTGTATTTGAGTGCTTCCCCTGGCCAGAACAAAGCTCCACCACATCATGGCAGGTCTTCTGTTTTTTTGTGGTTGGTGTGTTGGTGGGGTTTTTTTTTTTTTTGGGGGGGGGGGATGACAACAGGGGGATGGACACAACAAAAAAAAAAAACCCACAAGACATGCCTTTTCTTTAATATTCAGTTTAGCCACAATTTTGAAAAAATAATGGCAAATCTGGCAATTGTTGTGGATGTTTTATTATTAGAATTATTAACAAACACTGTTCTACTGAAATGAGGCAAAATAAATATCAACAACTACTGCTGCCATGAAAGAACTCTTAATAAATGAATGTCTGTATCCCTTTGACTCCCCTGAAGCCAAGCGTTCATTTTCTAATTTTGCCTCCTCATTTTCTTCTAACATATTGATTTGAAACGTGCTTTTAATTTTACACCTAGTAGAATCACATGATACGAAGTCATGTCTCCTGATCTCCTGTACTGAGGAGATGGCTATGAATCTTCACAGCCGAGAAAAAGCAGTGTAGTCTCTTGACCTAATACATGCCAGTAAAACGCGTGGGTACGTATGAGCGTCTGGAGCAGCCTGAAAGCAAGGCTCTTTGTACAGCTGCAGCCCCTGCCTTTTCTGTGCTAAGCGTTAACCCTCAGGCCAGCCCAGACTGCCAAGCACTTCCCGGCAGCCACAGGCTGTAAATGAGCCCAGGACCAGCTCCTCGCACACTCACCAGCTGTATACCTCAAAAAGCTTGTCTTTTGCAGCATGGGGATGACTGGAGCCATACCAGTGATCCCTGAAATACAGATGCCCTTCTGTTTCCTTTTAAACAGGGTGCCAGGAAAACATGCTGACATTTTCTGTGGTTAATACTTCATTTTATCAATAAAAGAGCTATAAACACGTCGTCTCAAAGCACACACTTAGGATGCTACCAAACCCATCTGGAATTATACCTGCACATCCCCAAAACCACGAGAGTACATAGGAAATACAAGATACAGCATTCCTCTGCCACGGCCAAAAATTGCTCTGGGTTGGTATTCTTATGGATTTTAGCAGGCGCTTTTTTGCAAAATGAAAAGATTTCCTAAACCTTTTCTGAGATGCATGCACTTTTTTAACATGTACTTATCCTCTCACACACCTGGGAAGTATTCTCAGTACACACACACTGAGTATAATTTATGCTAAGGGGCCTGTTACATGTTTAACTCAGATAAAGAGTATCCGTAATTAAGAAATGCAGCATCAGAGGTACAACGTGCATGTAAATTTGCAGAAAGGATTCCATCAACTGAAAGAATGCTGCTAAAGACTATTTAAAACCACAACCTAATCAGAAAACTACACACACACACACATATATATATATATATTTTTACATCAATATCACAAAACCCTTTGACATCCTTAGTACTGCTAACACTCTGACTAGAAGCCGACTTAACACAGCTGCTGGGGCACACTCGCATGCATAAAAAATGAAGTGACTTGATTAATCAGTTAAAGTTGCTGAATCATGGGCTTGCAGCCGTGCCTGCATAGCCTTGGCTATCGACAGGAAACCGTCAGCGTGGGATTTAGATGAATTTCTATCAGCTGGTCCACAGACCTGTACAGCCCTTATCTTTGCCAGCATTTTTATGAGAAATAGAATCCCTGTCCTGAAAAATGAGCCTTGTCAAAGGGGTGGAAGTGTGTGTAGGAGAAGGGGGTCCAAAAGTAAGTGTCAAGAGGGATGCAGATCTTAGAAGAAGAGGTAGGAAAGCTGTAAGCAAGAACATCCTGAAGCCACCTCCAACAAACACAGCCAGAGGCCGCCTGGCCACACTGAGCAGTAGCTGAAGACGGATCCAACCTGAGCAAACTGTTCTGACCATTCTGAAATTCAGCAGCACCAACAAGGAAAGAGCTAGAAGAAATGAGGAACATGTGATATGGGTGGGGATGGAAAGCAAAAGCAGCCAGGCAGTCTATGTAACAGAAAATTGCATTCTCAATTTTGTGCAGTCATACCAAGAAAATGGGAGCACTTCTGTGTCTCCAAAGCATGAACTACCTTGCCATGTGTTTTCTAAAGTCTGAGGGTGGGAAAAAAAGATGTTTTTCCTTAACACATAAAGAGCATTTTGTCCAGAAAAAAAAAAAAAAAATCACTTTCTAAGGGATATATTTCATTTGATACTCACTCTGGAGGCTCTCTGCATGGCTGACTCTGCCCAGTGTCCCTGCAAGCTTCACCTCATCTCAGGAGGGCTGGCAGCTTTGGGAGAAGGAGCTTCCTTCCTGTGTCAGCCTGTGCTTAGAGAAAAGAAAAAACTCAGAAACAATTCACTGTGCCCTGCAGGGACCCTGCGCAGCAGCCCTGCTTGCTGCCTGGCCATGTGCGCCAGATGGGGATGGCGCTTTCTGTCATTGACTTCAAACCCTGCCATCCAACGCTGTTATCCTTCAGCTGGATCTTTAGGTGAGATAGACAGTCACTGCTCCTCTGAAGGACACTGATCCAGCTACTGTCTGCTTGGAAATAAGAAATGTTTGGTTAAAGACAGAAAGAAATCAGATGAAGGCCTGGTGAGAGCTGGAGAGCCAGAGCCTGTAGCTGCTGCCTTCTCCATGGCCTTTCTCCCACCTGCCCGCACCGCCTGGCGGACCAAGAGTGTGCTGGGGAGGAAAGGCCTTAAAGGACAGTCCAGGCGAGAGAGGGGTCCCTGGAGGGGGCTGTTCCTCAGCTGCTGGTGCCTTCTTGCCCGGCAGACCATAACAGAGAGAACCATGATGACATATTTATTTGCCAAATCTTCCCTGCCAGGCAGCTGGTCAAAGCTTTGGCTTTGCTTTCTCAAAGTGTGAGCAAAGTGTCATTGAACGAGTGTCTAGAATAAAAGGAAAAGGCGGGCAGGCAGCCTTTGGGCCAAACATTTCCTCCACAGTGTGACTCTGCTGCACTCGTGAATGATCATATTAACATATATTAAAGGAGTTAATGTGCCATAATGGAAGAGCTTGTCAAACCACAGTATTTTATCTATGAAAATAGCCAGGGTAATAATATCATGTCAGCTAAATTAAAAAGAAGAGAAGAGGCTGAACAGGTTGGTCACTGCCTAAAACCAGTATATCTTTGGCTACACACATATATATTCCAATATGAACTGACTGTGTGTGTATTTTCAATATTAAAAGATAAAATATTGTTCTTTCCCATGTTATAAACTAAGTTTGTGCAATGAAACAGATTTTTACAGCTAAGTTAAAACCTCTTGAGAATAAGAGGTTTATAATGGAAATGCTGACAGACTCTTAACTATAGCACTGGGATCTCTCTTGCTATTATGACCAGATAAACCAACAAGGTAATTCAATGTAGTGTTCCAGCTCTGTGACACTAACACACTCCTCCTGGTCCCAGGTGCTGAGGGAAAGTTAAATATAAAACTTAATGAAACTGCAGTGACTGACTACAGGGCTGGATGGTTGCCCCTGCACCAGGGAAAGGTGAATTTCTCTCGCGGGAAGGTGTCTGAAAGGCAGGTAGTGACCGGCTGACTCAAGTGCAGGTGGTGGCTGGAGCCTTCCGATGTTTTCCTTTGCTAAAGTCAAACGTCTGGCTAAAGTCAAAAAGCTGTAAGAATCAAACCCAATCGCTGCACACATATCAGACCAATAAATTAATTGAAATGCCAACGCACCCACCACCCATCCACATGACAGATGCTGAGGAGGCACAGACCTGCCATATCCCTCCCTGCAAAATTGCCCCAAAACGCTTCAGTTTAGCAACTCAAGTGCTGGAGAATCCAGCTCCACCGAGAAAGCAACAGCTAGAGGGAAGCTCAGGTGTGGATGGATGTTCATTCCTTGCTCTGTGTCCAGAGCCTTTCCCACAGCCTCAGAGGCGGGAGGTAGCGGCAGGGCTGTGCTCAGCTGGCATGGTGGTTTTCTAGCTTGTGACCAAAGAGATGACAAAACTGCCAGCAGCAAAAGTGCAGTTCCTGCCATGCTTTTAACACCCAGCAAACTTTGCTACTCCTTTTTGTGCCATGTATAAAATTACTGAGACTACTAGCAGGGGCACGTGCTCCTTCTACCTACACATCAAATCCTGAGCAAACTTCCTGAGGTTGGTGGGCTGGTAGTACTGCCTACTGTCAAGACCGTCTGACATTTCCAATTACACGACTCTACTTTCAGCTGCTTATAACTGTCATATTTTGACCAGTAACTTGTCATTTTCCATCCTGGGCATCTGCCTCAGGCTGAATTTTTTTGGAAGGCTTCAGCCAAAACAATATAGCTATTCCCAAGGGCAAGGCCAGAGAACAATGCGCTGTTTTGTAATGGTAACAGAGAAAAAGAACTGACATCCTCTTCTTTAAGATGCACCACAGCTCCTCACGGTTTGGATAAGGGAGTAGAAATTTAGTCAACTTGTGACCTTTGTATTAAGGATGTGCCTTTTCATTACTGCCGTGAAAATCTATGCAAGCGTGGCCAAGTGAAAGCATTTGAAAAAAATCCAGTCCAACTTTTCCAGCAAAAACTTTTTTCAGTGGGAATCCTAAAAGCTCTGAGGATCTTGTCCTGCTGGGTTCATCTTGCCCTTCAGCTTGTCCAGAATGGAGTAGCCCCATCCCACCCAACCCCCAGCACGGAGCAGCTAAATCCCTTTGCAGCACTCACCACAGCGCAGGCTCACATGCCACCAGTCGCCACACTACATACGTGTTAATGCCTTGTCAAAGGGTCAGAGCAAGGTACTGCCCATGGTCACAGCTCCTCGTTGCTATGCTATGGGTGCCAAGATCACCTGTTTTCTGGCGTTCAGACCACAAGGGGAACAAATCCAACCATGCTGGCACAGGAGAAAGGAGACTTGGGCCAGGATCCTGGAGGAGCTGCAGCCATAAAGAAAGGCAGGGACATTTCAAAAATTCTGTTGAGCTGAGTGAAGGCAACAGGACTCAGCAGCAGAGCAGGTGTTGGAAGCCTGGTGCTGAGCAGAGAAGGGGGCTGAGTCTCAGGAAGCGAACCCAGACAGGGAGGTTTGGGACTAGCCAGGCAAAGAGACGGAGTGAGAAAATACAGAACTGGAACAAGAACGATATGGAAGGGAACGGGCAGAGTGATTTGCACCCACCGGAGCTGCCAGCTTTCCAGGACTGGGAATGGGATCCAGGATCCTGAGTCTTACCATCAGGAGGCTGCCAGAAAGAGCTGTGAGATCCCGCCGTGCCCCGTCGGAAATGGCAGGTTTTACAGCTCCTAGCTCGGCGTGGCTCTTCCTGGGTTCACAGCCCACCCACAGGAGCTGCAGCTGGAAGTGCTCTGCACTCTGGAAATCAAATGCCAAAATGAACAGCATACATTTAGCAACCCCATGCAAAACGTCTCGGTTAAACGACCTTCCCAGGCTCACAGAGCAGGCTTTTGGCAGAACCCAGATCTGCAGGGCACCATTCAGGCGGCTGAACCAGGACAACATCCCAAGCCCAGCTGCATTCATCACAGCCCTCTCAACCTCCACAGCAAATGAAGCCGGGACCTGCAGGAAACAGCATCCCTTACTAACCTGTCCTCGTAATTCATTGTGAGCACCAGCCTCTCCTGTACCAAGCGTAGCAGAAATAACGTGTGACACTAAAACTGCAGCATGATTTGCATGCACAAGTGGTGCAGGCAGCTTCTGTTCAGGGATTCCCTAAATTCTGAATATAGGAATTTACAGTCCTTCGTTATGTCCTTTGAATACAGAATTCCAAGAGAGAAAATGGAGGATGTCTTCCTTCTCGAAAGTTGTCTTTGAATGGTGCATCCTGCCTTTACAGAAAGCTGATGTTTACTACTGCAATACATTTATTTTGAAATTCCGTTCATCTGCTGTAAGAAATTACTCAGACCATTAATTTTGGAAGCCAATGCTGAGAGATCACGAATGTTAAGAATTCTAATTATGTTGGGTCTGGGAAATTTAATGAATAAAAGAGACTTTTCATAAGCATCTCAAGCCATAATATTTTAATGCTATTGGCATTAATTAAAATATCTGGAATTTTTAAAGGAACCTTCTCCTTCTCCCTTTAAATTTTTTACTTCTACCATTAGAACAGAAGCATTGCTTTGCTAAAGCCACAAAAAATAACGTTCTTTGTGGCTGATCATCTCATTTATAATCATGTCATGGCAGGAACAACCTTTCACTGAAATTTTGTTTATGCTTCAAAAATTTCCCCCTAATAACTTCTTCCCCACCCCCCTTCCCAAACACTAGCAGGCCTGGATTTGTCTTTTGTGCAGGGCTGGGAAGATAAAAGTCCAGATGATTCGGCACCGTACAAGGGACTGAACTCTCAGTGTCTGATTAATGATACTATCCATCTCAGAAGGTAGTGATTCCCTCCTTTAAAGCTTAGGGGGAAAAAACAGGCTAACCTTTGAATTCATACTTTATCACCTTCCACCGACATTTGTGGCTTTCTGCAGGACACCGGGGTGGCAGCTCTCGGGCAGTCCTGGGGGCTCAGCAGCAGCAACAGCAGCACTGCCTTTCTTCCCACACCGACCAACACAGCAAATGCTCTGTGAAAAAAGGGGGCACCTGCTCTGCTGCAGGGTGCTTTGTAGGTAAGGTGGGTTCACACAGATTCAGCACCACATCCTGCATGGCTGCAAAAAGCACTGGCTTTTCTAGGGTGCATCGTTTCACCGTGGGGAGGGCAGATCACGACTGTCTAGGTCTCTGCTGCTTATATGCCGTGACCAGTCACAGCAATGCTGAATGCAAAGGCTAGAGACAGCTTTGGCATGGCTCTGAGGTCCTGTGAAGTGGGTGTATTCCCTGACTTCAGAGTTCAAATGAGCTCAGAAAGATAAAAGACTCTTTTTGTCTCTGATCTTAAGCTCACAAGTTTTTATTTTGATTCTTTTTTTAAGTATCTAAATATACAGTCACTTGCTAGGTATTAATAGTGGGGCCTCACCTTATTTGATGCCGTTCTCACTTCTTAGAGTGTCTAATTAAAGGAGGGACACAGAAACTGCCATGTGCCACTCAGCCACTTGGCTAGATTGAGAAAATGGAGCTAGTGGGCTTTCCAGATGCCGAAAGTGCCATGGGCAGCCTCAGATGGAACCAGCGCTGTACCATTACCTGGTCAAGGCAGGGTCAGGTGTGCTGAAATATCAGGCACAGTGAAGAAGCTATCATGCCTTCAGAGGCACTTAAACAGGTATTTTCTCTAGAGAAGGCCAAAACTGTAGCCACCTGAAAAGCAAAAACAGCATTTTGCAGTAGATCAGGGGAAGCAGAGTTTCCACAAAAATAGCAAATTACAGATAGAGGAGGTTGCTTTTCATTTCTGCCACACTGGGCACAGTCTCCTCTGTCTCAGAGTTGCTTGGCACAAAACAAAGCCACTCCTATTGGGGTGCTGGACACCGGTGCATTGCAGAAGAGGCAGGTCACTCCTTCCTGGCAGTATTTTCTCCTCCACAGCAAATATGCCGATTCAGCAGGCTGCCAAACTTGCTTGTGCTTATTTCTGTGCTGGGCACAGCCAGGTGTCACACAGGTGAGGTTGCGCATAGACATACAGGAGGCCCAGAGGGCTTTTATCTATTTTCTCCATGTGGCTGAGAGAGCGCTCAAAGGCGCCTGCTGATTTTGTGTGTTCGGTGCTGCGGAGAAGAAAATCAATGTGGGAACTACAGATGGCTTCAGTGTTACAGGGTAATCCAGGCTGCTTTCCGATGGAAGCAGAACTGATTTACTCTTAATGGCTTAACTTTACTGACCATTATATTCTGTTTCATTATTCAAAGGCAAACACTGAAGAAGCATTTTGTGAACATGCCCAATTCTTTCAGGTGGAAGGAGGTGAGAACCATTTGTGTATTGTTTCAGACACTTGTTTAAGTGACTTCACATGGTTTCAGGAAGCTTTTCTTCTCTCTGATATTGAGCTGTCTTTAGCAAGTCTCTCTTTTTTTTTTTTTTTTTTTTTTATAATTCCTATGCCTTGGGATCCAGTATCATTTCCTTGTTTATTCTGCACTCCAGGGCCATCAGCCATCCTCAAGTGTTTGTCTCATCGCCTTTGAGACTGCACCCCTACCCAGGAAAACAGCGAGGGACAAACTTTCTGCTCTCTGCAGGTTTTTCTCCCAATAAGCTGGAAAATAATGTTTGTTTGGCTCATATTCTTAGCTAGCTACAGACTCCCCACTGAGACCCCCTGCCCTGTCAATTGCTGACTAATCGTGCCTGCAGCAAAAGTAATCCAAACTAGGGAGTTACTCAGCAGCAGCAGAAGGATCCATTAAAATAGATTATGCTCTCTGCTCCGTTTTGGTACTTACCCTACTGGATCGGCCTGCCTAGGCACTGCCCCAGGGCACATGCACCCAGTGCTCTGCAAAGTCACTCTGGAGTGTCCCCTTGGCCAGTCTGCAAGGCTCACATGTACAGCAAAGGGCCAGGCAAAATTCAGGCCAGCAAGGTCTGTGCACTGAGGGACCCAGCTGTGAGGCGATGCTTACAGGCTGGCTAGTCCAGGAAGCTGCTGTGATATTTTTTTTTGTTAGCTTTCTTACCAAATTCAAGTACAGCAGCTCTGTTTTTGATTTAACTCAGCCCTCCTCTGAGATTTCAAGGGGAGCAAACCCCTACAATATTCAGGCCCTAGAGGGGAAAAAAAAAAAGCGTAGTAGCGACAGCCTGGAGTTAATTCAGCCTCAAAACTTGGTGGCTGCCGGGCATCAAGAAAGACCCCAGCCTGGGGTGAGGAGCAGGATTTCTCCAGGCCACTGGAACAAGCCTTTGGTTCTTACATCCCTTCCCCTTAGAGCAGCTTGGTTACAAGGCTTTCATGTCTGTCCTGGGCACAAGGCCAGTCCCTATCGTTTTTATTGCCCCTTCAAAGACCTCATCACAGGGTCAGTACTTTGCTTCCAACGTTGACTTTCTGGAGGAAGCATGCCTCTGTCTCTGCACCAGCTACGCTAGGTGTGGACTCTGTGGTGAGGTCTGCTGCTCCAGGTGCTCTTGCTCCGACCCTGTGACTGCCATTTCACCCTGGAGGTGCCCATCTCTCCAAGGGAAGTTACCTCTGCTCTTCTGTTCAGTGTCTCAGTGTGCCCAAGCGCGTCTCTGGGAGTCATTTCTTTTGGGCACAGGAAGTCAGTCCGACTGTAAGGATCGTAACCCTCCTTCCAACCTGCTGTACAAAATAGAACATATACAGTCCTTGTTACATCTATGAGCTTAACACAGCCACCTCCAGCTGAGCTATGGCCATTGCTAATAATGCATGAGCTGCTCTGTGGTGTGTCAGAAAGGGACTGTAGCTGACAAAAGCTGGAGAATGAGGGACGCTGATAAAATGGAGTTACCTTGGTTGGACAGTGAATCAGTCACCCCTTCTGCTCTGGAAAGCACCACACACAGTTAATGCCACATGGCTAGACCTTGCGAGGCTTCCTCTGGCCACTTCGTTTAATTGTGTGACATTAAAGTTACCACCTAAGCCAGTAGGACAGGCATATGCAGAATGTGCCTATTTACCTTGCAGGTTTTTAACCCTACTGAATTCAAAGAGGTTATGTAAAGCAGCAAAATCTACACAATTTAAATTGGCCTGACTTCTGAAAGCTGCAGGTTCCAGGACCTGAAAGAAAGCCTGCAGCTAGACTGAGTATCCAAGGGAGGTCCTTTTGGCATACAAAGATCAAGCACTAACTGAAATTCAAACATACCTTTAAGCCTAGTTTTTATCTAATTTCAGTTTCACGCAAAATAATGTTGCCCTAGAAATAAAATTTCCCCATATGTCTGCCGCAGCTCTACAATGGCCATTTAGTGGAGCAGTAAAGCAAAGCGCCAGGTACTCGACAGCTCTTATTGTGACACTCGCAACATGCCTTCTAATTCTAGAGAGGTACTGCCATGTTCTCCAACAGGGTTTCTTTGCTTTCCTGAAGCAGTTACATGACTTAAGAGTTTGGTCATCCTTTCTGCTAATAGGAATTGTATATAGGAACAGGACACAAGCAGAAAGGACTGCACATTAAAATCTAGCTAGCTCAGGACACCAGTAATATGATCTACGCAGCTCTGCAAAATGAATTTTTATGAATTTCCCCGCTTAACATGGTAGCATTAATATTTCATTACTAGATTTCACTATGATTTTGGTCCTGTTACTGTCTCAACCAATTTATTGCTTGAGAAGGTTATTTTTAATCTTCAGCAGTAACTGAGAATATACCCTTAGAAAACCTTTCCCAATGTGGAATTTCTTTGCTGTTTCATTATAATTGAGGTGATGCTGTATCCAACAGCTCTTTACGAGAACAAAATATATACGTCAATTTTAAAAGGAGAGGGAGGGTTATCAGTTTCTAGCTCAAAAGTCTGTGTTCCCCACTTGTCTTAATTTTTAATTATTAAATTTCAGGCATTAAGAACAGGGAGAATGAGTTAAAAAGAAGTGATGTCATACAGAAAGGCTAGGTTTAGCACTGAGCACTCAGACAGCTGGCCTCTGGGGTGCTCCGGCAATTTGCCTTTGAAAAATGAAGGTGTTTATTTGGGCTCTGCTTCAAACAGGGTCAAGGGTATAAAGGCACAGGCAGCTTTAGGCCAGACTTGTTCCTCTCTAGGCTTGTGATTTAGGGCCCTGTGTCTCGGAGCCAGTCCTGGCAGCCAGAGAATGAGAAAGGGCCAAAAACTGCTCAGAGTGGCTGGTCTTAACCCCATCTCCTACCAACCTCACTCAGGCACCAGAACAGGGTTTAGCACACAGGATACAGTTCACTAAGTAAGGCAGCAAAAAAACCCAACAAAACTCTCAAAGTCTCTCAAAATCTGCTTCACAGCTACAAAACATTTCTCAATGTCAAATGTAAGTAAATACTGTTAATTATTCATCCCCTCACCAATGTGAAAAACATCCTCACTCCCCAGTTCCAGTTCCCTCCAGCCAGGTACAGGCAGTGATATTGCAACTCCCCTTAATTTGAGCCTGAAGGATGAAGGACAGGATGTGCCGGCTTGGTCCCTTACTCTAACCTCTGGAGTCTGCTCTCTTTGCTTTGTGGACAACTTCCTTGTCCTAAGTGCAGGGTTATTTTCCCAACTGTTATGGAGATACACAAAATGGGAGAGGGGTGCAGGCAATTCTCTGCTGACCACTGGCATGAAGCATAACTGCTGCCCCTTCACCATCTAGAAAACCCAGGCTATTCTCAATCGTACAGAGAAACACAGGGCTACTGGGGCAGACCCCATGTCAAGCAGATGATTTGCCTGTTTTTCCCCTTGGATATAAAGTAAAAATATTTCTCTTTATATTGGCAGGTCTCCAGAAGGACTCTTCCTTCCTGAGCTGCCCAAAGCCTTACCTGAATTCCCCCTGGAGCAATACTGTTGTGCATCACCCTTCACACATACCAAAACACCCATTCAGGGGCTCCCTGGAGCTACCCTGAAGCTCTCCAAAATGTATCCTCAGCACCTCAATTAAAAGAAAAACATAGTTTTGATATACTACCTGTAGGTGTGCCGCCTGACGTGGCATTAACATTCATAGACACCTGATGCAATCTCAGTGATGCAAACTCAACGTGACTTGTTGCAACAGTGTCACAGTGGTCCCTCTGTACACTACCTTGGCCGCCTCCTCTCCCAACCTGTGTATGAGCCCAAAGGATGGTCCTGTTTCTTCCCCTTTAACTGTTTATCGAGAAAATAGCTGCTCTTCCCCTCTGTCACATCATCACAGCTACAGTCACAACAGCACCCTAACCCAAAGACAGCCCAAAAGGATCACTGTGGTAACATCGCCAAACAAGCCCAAAATTCCAGTGCAGTGTATTTAATAATAGTCATACCTGTCAACAGCACTCCATCAGACCTCAGTGCACTTACGGTACCTGCATTTTGAGGGGTTTTACTCTTCAAGAGCTTCTTCTAAAACCCCTTCTGTGTAATCATGGCTCTTCTAATCTGGGGACTTAAAACCTTAATTCAAAGCAGAACCAAAGGACACAAATTTTTCACTCTGACATTTCATGTTTCTCAAACATTTCCCAGCCTGCTGGTGAGTGGCCTCAAACAAAATAGGTACAAATGAGTGCATCAGTGTTCGTAAAAGTATGTTTTGGGGAGAAACCAGGAGGTGGGCTTATACTTATCCCTTTAACAGACTCCAGAAATGACGCTAATCCAAATCAAATGGTCTGACTTTGACACTTACAGCATCAAACAACTCACAAAAGCCTTCCTAGATACTAAACATTGGGTATATTCTTCACAGGGAATATAAGCAGCAGAGCAGATTTTCCAGTGAAAACGTTTTCTCCTGTTATCTTTCCTGATCTGAGAATTGTAACGAGTGCATGGAAATTACAAGCTGCTATAAAAATTATAGAGACTAAAACTACCATTTTATCCTGCATTAGAGCAATTTTAACATTGTTAGAGGAATACATCTCTGCAATTTTAAAATTATTTGCGTCATGACAGAAAGACTCACAACTGCAATATTTATCTTTCAGATTCATCTTAGGATGTTCCTCAAGACTTGTGAGATGTCACATTATATAGTATTTGGTGGGGACCAGAGAAAGCCACTTTGACAAGTAACGCAAGTAAATTGCAGCCATTGATTATGGAGGATTTAATTTTATCTATTCTGTATTCATGGTACACTAAATAAAAAAGACTTCAGTGGTCACTGTAGGACTGCAACAACTTCTACAGAAATGCAATTTATAGTTGCATATTTTTAACAGCAAGCTTTGGCATACATTTGATTAAATTCTGCTTTCCAGTGCACTTCATAAGGATGCTAATTCTCTAGAGATTTCTATAGACATGCCAGGTAAAGAGGAGTCTATCGAGTCGTAGCTGTGGTTGTTAGTACAAGAAGCTGTCTCCTTTGAAGAGAAATAAAATTCATAAGCATGCATGCATATATTTTAATATTGCCAAGATACATATTGGCAGAGCAATAAATAGTAAGAAGATTTATTACCCACTCTATTTCCCAATGTATACAAATGCAAGTAATACTTGTGAAGCATAACATCTTTCAGGAATGTGTTTGAACTGCATGGCTTGAGCAAACCTTATTTATTTTGGGTTCTCAGAGAATTTGAGGTTGATGCACTCTCTAAATTTCAACAAGTTGTCCCATTGCTTTCCCTGCCTGCCTGCCTGCCTGATGGGGAAGGCAAAGGACTTCCTCTAAGGGACCCAAAGTCATCTC
The DNA here is from genome assembly GCF_023638135.1 of Falco biarmicus. Lineage (NCBI taxonomy): Eukaryota > Metazoa > Chordata > Aves > Falconiformes > Falconidae > Falco > Falco biarmicus. Next base: position 10,496,459 of record NC_079298.1, on the reverse strand, counting down.
CTGACTGGAGGCCACCCACTTCTTTAAATAAACAGGTTAAAAAAACAAAATAACTTTTTCTTACCTGCTCCTTTTTGGTATCTTTCTGCTTCAGCTCTCAGATTATCATCACTTTTATAAGGACTATCTCACTACCAATCATCTTCTTACAGCAGCTGGGAAAATAAGTTTCATCCTTCCTGGTAGGAATTTTGGGGGTGTTCAGCCAGGACAGATCCTTGCTATACAAATCTGTAGCCACAACCTTACTTCAGGTAAAAGAACCCTCATTAAATTGTACAAGGCATAGTCTAGTTTTGCTAAGTGTTTTATCCTTGGCTGCAGAGCTGGGAGAAGGACAAAACCTGTCACCACATAACCTGTTAGGAGAAACTCCTTGGAGCTGATAAAATCCAGCTTTAATATTGTCAAAGGTGGAGCACTTGGTGACTGAGGGTATCTCCACACTGTGACTGAACGCACAAATCAGGTCATGCAGGCAGTGCTGTGCTACCTTGCTTTTATGCTGAACACAATGGCAAGTTTGCCTTGTTCCAATCCTCCTTGTTCTAGCCCAGATACTGAAAAGTATGAGTACAATCCTGACATGTTCATCTCCGTGACAAAACCCCATTCATATCAATTGGACCAGGATTTCTTCCATGCAGCTATAGGTGTATCTGCCGTCTCTGTAAAAACTTTGCCGACTGTTTTTCTCCAGACTGAATCTGGTTTCTGGGATGTACAGAGTTTATCGCTTTATTGGAGTTTTAAGTCAATTTTTTGTGAGAAAGTGTTAACAAAAATATCTAGTCATATAACTCTTTTAATCTGCAGATTTCAAATTAACTAAGGAGTTCGGTAAGTTTGTACCCACCTTTCTGATGGGGACCCAGAGGCACGCAGGCAAGGGATTTGCTATTCAAGACAGCAGAAGGGGACAGTGGTAAGACTAGGGGTAGAGCACAGAGTTTTGAAGCTGTACCCCAAAACCTCGGTCATCAGGTCACAGTATTCTTCAGGTGAGTATATTTTTCTTGCTGTCATAATCATTAGTCCTAGAATGAAACTAGAATCAGTCTCCCCTAAAGAATAGAAATGGACATAATAAACCTTAGCATTTATCATTTCAGTTGTCACTACCTGAGCCAGTGGGTTTTTTTTAATACTGACCAATGATCAATTTCTAATTCTTACACTGGAATTAAAACCAAAACAAGATACATTTAAAAAAAAAACAATAAACTTAAAGCAAATGAAAAGAACAGATTAAATATAGCTTGTGCCTATGCTGATTTTCAGAAATAGGTTAATAAACACTGCTTAGATGAAAGGAGCCTCAAGCGTTAAAGAAAGAAATCAGAAGGTCTCACTTAAGTGATTTTTTGGCAGGAATCAAATTAACGAATATAATATGGATTGCTGACAAGGTGCTTGATCATTCTCCGCAGTAATGATTTTTTTATGTATATATTATATTTATTTTTTTATATATATATATGCATGAGTTTGTGTGTGAGTTGATTCCATTAACACTTCATTTGATATTGATAAATGGCATTTTTATTTAAAAGGAAAACATTAAGAAGTCCTGATTTGCAAGAGCAAGTTGGACTATATGACATTATTATGTCCTACTGCATTTTCTTCTCCTTTAAAAAACACAAGCCTTCAATTAAGGACTTTGCTAGTACAAAAGAATGCAAACATTTTATTTAGTCCATAGACAATTTTCCTCTAATTCAATCTGCAAACAACACAAAGTATTTTTTTGTAAGAGCGTGGAGGATAAAATAAAAAGGGAGACATAAAAGAGAGTTAATGAGATCATGGAACTCTTTCTTAAGCAGTACAACATCTTAATTTCTGGTAAATTCAAGCAACCTCCATCTGGGGGCTGATTCTGTCAGTCTGTATCTATGTCTGTCTGCCTTTATCCATCTCTCTAGGCATTCACTGCTGTGGCTTCAGAGCACCACGGAAGGAAACGGGAGCTCTGCATGAAGCGTAGCTGCAGAATCCAGCCCCTATTTGACAATGATTGGGTCTGACATTGACAAGCACTTACACCCCATTCTCTGGCTCTTTTTGTTTGGCCTTAGATACACGTGTCGTCTGGCAAAAGTTAAAAATAAAACATTTAGGGCTATGCTGTGGTCAGTTTTTACGTGCCTCCGCAGTGTGAGGGGGAGGAAGGGGAGGGTGGAGGCAGCCGTGTCTTAGCGTTCTGCACCACTCGCATCAAGGTCAGCCAGAACTGCTGTGAGAGCAAAGTCAGTGCCACCCAGAGCACGTGGCTTGCTGTAAAAGATGTTTTCCTCTTAGAAGTAATCACCTGGAAGTCCAGAGGGTCTAAAAGATGCTCAGGCATTGCTCCCACTGATTCAGGCAGCAGATTTAGCTGGCCACACCCTGATGCAACCAGCTCCTGAGCCTCAGGGCTCTTTGAAAATTTTCCATCAAAACTTTCATGGGAAGTATCTGATTTCCTTGAAAATGTCAGCATGTTTTTATTTCATTTTGCTAGACAAATTAAATATGGAAAATGGAAACGATATTAACAGAAATCCAGAAACCCTAATGGCTGGGGGAGGGGACAGCATTCATTTTGTCAATATGGAAGGCACTATTTTCAGCTGAACGTTTTGGAATGAAATGATGATGGTCTGACTAGGCAAAAGAGTAACTGGAGAAACCCACCTCTTATTTATGAGCAGCTCCATTTTAGATCTTTATACAGCAAAGTTGACTGCTTCCCCCCTCCCCATTTCTCAATACCAAAGGGGTGGGTATAGGCAAAACATTTCTCCCTCCCTCGATTTCCTAAAGCTGGAGAATCTCCTTGCTACCCCATCTGTCAAAGCTGCAGAAGTGTCATAACCCTGCTCTGGATCAGTGGTGCTGGGGGCTCACCTGAGGGGACTTCAGGGTTAAAGGCTGAAATGGATTTATATGAATGTGGGACCAGAATGAATGAGAGAAGGATGATGGTTGTGGAGTCCAGTCTGCTGCTACAGCATGCAGACATACTGCTGAATCCCTCAGACCTGGACCCGTCTCCACTACAGAATTAGTTACAGGGGTTCTCCCCAGTGCTGCTGTGGAAGGCTTTTCCAGGAACTCCTGTCTTTCATTAGAACCCCTCTTCTAAAATACCGGGTAACTTATTGATGGCTAGTTTACAGTTATTTTTTTATATAACAATATTTTCAAAGCTTAAAAAAATCCTCTTCACTCCTACCATGTTTATGGATGATTCTTTGCAGCCTTTAGTATGCTAAAGCACAATTCGTATCCCCCACCAAACCATTCACCTTTCTCTGATCCAACTCTAGGTTGAATTTCTTTCTTTCAGACACAGGTGGTTACAACTGGTCACCACATTCCTAAAAAAGCCTTACTAAAGCCTTCTAAAGGGCATTAATTTTTTTCCTGTCGTCTCGACTGGAAATGCTTCTTTTGATATAGTGCCAAATATATGCCCAATTCTTCTGTATCAGTCCAACTGACAAGCCTTACCTTATATTAGAAGTTGTCATTAGTTCCCAGCTACCTGACCTTGCTACTTGAACTGTTGAATGTAATCCCATTTATATCTCCCCAGTCCCTGAGGATATTATGTTTTTCTGTATGCTGTGAGCCTCCTTGCTATTGACAATCCCTCCCACCTTCAGACTTCAGCACATTGCTCTAGCAGGTTCTTATTCTTTTTGTCCCTGGTTGATTAATGAAAATATTAAGTGCTATTGGTCCCCAGACTGTGCCTTCAGGAACTCCAGCTCTAGCTCCCTCTAACCTGGTATTTTCTCTTTCAGCATCATCTGTTATTATCTCCTTTAGCCAGTTTCTACTTATTTTACAATTCTGGCTCTAATCTTCATCTTTTCCAGTCAAGCAATTCTCCATGTAGCTCTGTGTCAGATGCTTTTCTCCTAGTGTATATACATCATAGCTACTGCCATTTTCTTTGTCTAAAAAGATCAGGATAATCTAAAGAAAGATTATCAAGTTAATCTAGTAAATCTGCCTTCAGTAAACCTATTCTGTGTGTTATCCTACTTCTTCCATTTGCTATGCTCTCTGTTACTTTTCTTTCCAAAAGCACTCTAATGCCTTGCATACTACTGATGTCATGCTAATATGCCTACATTTATCTAGATCACCGTTTTTTTCCTATCTTTAAATATAGGAATCATGTCTGAAATTTCTCATACCACTCCTACTTTAACATAGTCCTAAATATCCTTCAAGTTGAAATGCAGTTTCAAATGCCAATTCCTTCAGACTACCATGACGCAGATCCCCTGAAACAGCACTCCTTAAATTTTACTTCTACCTCAAAAAGCATCTTTTCAAACCTCCCAAATGCACTCCCATAAAGCCAGTTTTCTCCCATCCAAGTTCAGAACCATTGTCCAATTGAACACTGAAGGCACAAAATCATCTCATTTTTGGAAATCTTCTATAATATAATCTATATATAATCAAATATAAGGTTGATTTTGAAAATCAACCTTAAACCCATCCTCCCTTAAGCCAACCTCACTGTTATTTTCCTCGCTGTCATCCAATTTTGATGGATAAAAACCTCTACTGTTTGTTTTAACTGCTTTTGCAAGTTCTAAGCCACCTTCAGTTCTCATTTTACCTCCATGCTCCAAATCTTAGGCTTCCTGTTGATCACTCTGTTTCCATTCCTGGAAGACTTCACCATCCTGAAACTTCAGAATTCCCTCTCAGTAAAAATACCTGCAATGAGACATCATTGGGAACATTTATTCTAAAGCATTACCAAAATTTGTTATTATCCTTTATACAGTATAAGACAATTTCTTTGTATTTATTGACTTCAATAGTGTCATATTTGAAAAGCATTGCTTCACAGATTCAGCATAGCAGATTTACTGAAGCCTAACATGCATGTCTGATTGGAAAGCGAACTTCTAACCCTGTAAGAAGATAGTATCACGGGTTCTGCATGGCCCACCCGTTATGCATACTGATCGGGCTAAAATGTAACCATGTGAAGCCTAGCTGCAGCTGGAAATGTCCCTCAGTCAAAACAACACTCCTGGATCTGGATTTAATCTTTCTCTGACTCTGTATCAAGTTTGCAAGTCAAAAGAGGGTTTTTCTAATCATCACCTTTGAAAGCTCACTTTCAGATCCACAGTCAAACTCTGCCTTTATTTCCTCCTCCCTAATCACCAGCACCAGACTGCATAATTAGCAAGTGAATGACAATTCAGGACCCACTGCAAAGCCGGAAGTGTGAGTTTATTTGATGATCAGGCCTTTTAATTGAAACTGCAGAAGGGATACAGTAACCCATCCACTTCTCCACAGCAATTTCGACTTTGTAGCGCTCTGAGCTTAAAAGTATATTGTGGGGTCAAATGGAGGTTTAGTCGACAGAGGGAAAAACAACTGCAGAATATGCACTTGTCCAAGTTAAACCACAGGGCTCCACATTTGCATAGCCCTTTCTCTGAATATGGCCATCCCTAGCAAGGTGCAAAGTTCTGAGCTTTACAGGTTTTTGGAGCAGAAATGCCTATGTAAGGTACAAAACTCACCCTGTTGTTCTCGCTGCACAGTTTAACCCCCAAAGCAACCCTGTGAATTCCCATCTTATTTATATCAAAACCAAAGCTAGACAAAAAAATTTCAAGTGGTCTTAACTATAGTAGAGATCTTGTTTCATAGAAAAACAGATGTATTTTCAATATAGCTGTTTGTAATATCAATCCAGGCTATTCCTAATATTCGGTACATTAGATATGCTCTGGGATGATGTATCATTTGCCACTCGTTCTTCTGGACTATATATGCAAAAAACCCACCTTATTGCATTTCTGCTGGAAGGTAAAGCAACTGTCTTAAGCCTATGCTTAAATGCAAATCTACCACTGAACTCTTATCATATGTTAAGCACACAATTAAATGCTGTGACAAAGCAGGGTCTAAACATCCAAAACGCTATGTAAAAGGTAAAATCATGCCTACACAGCAAAACTGGCATGGCTGTTGTGGTCAGTGGAGTTACAGACTATGCTGAACAGCTGTGAAGATTATCTCCCCCAGTAGATACTATGTGAGTACTGGTGTCAGAATAAAAATCACGTTTGGGTATAATTAAATTATTTCGATGTAGCATTTTCATATTTATATTCATATAGTATACTGGAATACCTGCGCAATTCGATTTGTTACATATATAGGAGACCTGATTGTAACAGTTAGTACCTTATGGAAGATAAGTGTCATACCCTGGTTTCATATATAGAAATTGAAACATACAAGATCAATGATTTATCTAATGGCAGGATCAAGATAGAGCTGCCAAGTCAAAACTGAATTCTCATTTTAAAATTAAACAAAATCCTACCCTGCTTGGTAATTCATAGTAGAGTTTCTCTGTGTAATAGGAATTAACTTATTAAACATGGCTCCAATCTTAATTTCAAGTATCTGTCTATTAGTACACAGCTATACCCCATGGTTGGTACCACTGTATCATGGTTTAACCCCAGCTGGCAACTAAGCACCACGCAGCTGCTTGCTCACTCCCACCCACAGCAGGATGGGGAGAATTGGGCAAAGGTAAAACTTGTGGGTTGAGATAAGAACAATTTAATAACTGAAATAAAATAAAATAACAACAACAATTGTAATGAAAAGGAGGGAGAAGGGGGAGAGGAATAAAATCTAAAGGGAAGGGAGGAAAAAGGAATCAATTGCCCAACCAGTCCCCAAGCAGCAAGCAGCCCACCCTGGCCAGCTCCCCCCAGTTTATATACTCAGCATGACATTCTCTGGTACGGGATATCCCTTTGGCTAACTGGGGTCAGATGTCCTGGCTGTGTCCCCTCCCAATTTCTTGTGCCCCTCCAACCTTCCCACTGGCAGGGTCTGAGAAACTGAGAAATCCTTGGCTTAGTATAAACGTCACCCAGAACAACTAAAAACATCAGTGTGATCAACATTATTCTTATAGTAAATCCAAAACACAGCATTGTACCAGCTACTGAAAAGAAAATTAACTCTATCCTAGCCAAAACCAGGACACACTGAAAAGGCTATTCTTGTTTTAACATCTAGAAAAGGTTATTAATGTCCTATACCTCTGGTCCTGTGATATTGATTTGCTGCCCCAGTTAACAGGAATATTTTACTAAGGTAGGTGGCTTATTTCTATACCTTTTTTTATTGAATTGTTCTCTAGGTGAAGAAATATGGCTCTTCTAAACTGAGAATTATCTTATCTTGTTTCCATTAACAAGACAGCAAAAAATAAACAGTAGCTCATGTTTCGACATTTCAGGTAAACCTTTCCATTTTGTTCATTGGCACAGAAGAAAGAATCTTTATCCAGATAACCGCAAATCAGCATATAATAAATGGATAATATTTTTTAAATACAAAATAATGCTTGGATAACATGACTTTTAGCAGTAACTTCTATCCGAATTTTGCTTTGATTCTTCTGTTTCATTTAGAATTCCCAGCCCTTCATTATTAAATTATAGCCTACAAACTATTAAAAATTACCAATTAGAACTGACAGATACTTTTTCAGAGTGGAGATTTAAGTGTTGATTTATTACAAAAAATATTCACATCCCTACCCTTCACACACAGTCAGCATCTGCCCGGCTTACTCAGAGTAGCTGCTGAATTCACCAGCCCATGCTCCCCCATGACTGTGGATACTGTGAGGTGTCAGTGTAATGCACTTGTCAAAAAGACAAATGCAACTTCAGGATGTCTCCAGGAAGGTATTTCCAAATGCAAAAAACTTACTCCACTCCACAAGGAACTTGTTCCACTTCCTCTGGAACAGTCTGAATAATTCTGCTCTTCAGTTTCAAGAATGAAAAACTCAAAGAGGTGCTAAGAATGACAACTGAGACAGGAGGGATGAGGGGTGAAAGCAAGATGAAGGGGGAAAATTACTGCAGTAATGAACATTTTAATACGGGAAACAGCTTAAAGAGAGAAAAAAAAATCTCTGCTATAGGTGATTGCTGACACTAAAGCAAAAAGTATAAATAGGATAAATTTGGGCTAGAAATTAGGTTTCTAATCATAATAGCAAAGGTGTTCTAGAACAGGCTTCCAGTAAGAGTAGTGCAGAAAACAAATCCAATTGCCTGTAAGATGGAGCTTAATAAAAATGTAGCAGATTATATGACTTAAGCACCAGTAACAACAGGGCATTGGACTTCCTGCTTGTTTCCATTGTGAATTAACAATGCAACAATCAGACTATTACTTGAACTATATTATCAGCAACTATGTGTAATTTTACGTGGTTTGTTTATTGCTAGAACTGAGGTACTCTTCCAAACTCCCCAAAGTAAATGCAGTGAGTACAAAAGCAGCTAACAAGCTGATGAGTTTTAAAATGTGGTTGAAGTGGAATCTGTTAAAGAGGAGTGAGGTAGGAGGTGACTGAACCACAGCTCAGTTCAGGTCCAAGCTTGTCTGGGAAAGCAAAGGATGTCAACCACAGCAATGCAAAATTCCAAGATGGCTCCTAGTTTAAAGAGAGCAAAGAAAGCTACCATCACATGTAATCAAGAAGGAAGACAGAGAGCCTTCCAGAGTAACTATCACAGAACTGGGCCAAGAAAGAGGGAGGTCCTGGTCACAAAACACCTGTTTGCAGGTGGAGCCTGCTAGTAAAGTCAGGTACCCGACAGGGAGAAAGTGCAATAAAGGAATTGTGAAATAAGGTTTGCTTCTACAAATGAGCATCGTTCGCAGTCTGAGGGAGGATGGAAGTAAGAGGTTTAACATCTAGATCATTACTTGTAGCTCTTTGTGGTTGCTATGTGTCTTTGATATCAGTACTGTCACCTAAACACATGTGGCTTTGTAGAATAAGCATGTGGAAACTGAAAATGAATTGGCATCTGTGTTTATCTTCTAAATTTACAGCTGAGTATTTTGAAATCCTGAGACTGACCCATAAAAACTCTTTTAGTTCTAGCTCTATTTCTATGAAGAGATTCTTTTAAAATGTTCTCAAATCTAGTAGCAAGTAATTAAAGATATTTCAATACAATCTAACAGCTGGTTGCATTCATCTATATTCCCACCCACAGCCTACTTATTGTATTAAATAAGAATTTATAAGTACTTTTAAAAATAAAACTTGTAAGCACAAGGTGACCCAACTCAATATTCTTTTCAGTGTGACACAGAAGGCTAAAACTACCTAAATACTATGTTCAAAACGGAGATGGAAAAGGCACTGGTTCCCCCATTGTGTAGGTATTGAAAATGAGAAAGTTTGTCACTGAGGTCATATTGTTTTTCAGCCACAGTAACTGTGATAGCAGGATAATTAGAGGGGTTGTATTGGTGCAACAACCTCATGGTAGTGATCAGCATTGGTTGCCGCTGTTGTTCACACCGTAAACTCAGAAGTGCATTAGAAAGCAGATGCTTCTGGCTCCTTATTCCTTATGCTTATGATCAAGCTTCATCTCCATCCTGATATCAAAGTAAGTGAGTCAGTTTTCAAGTCTTTCACATATCCATAGCATTTTGTTTTCCCCAGAAAATTAATTCTGTTGCCAGCCACTGCATTCAGTGTAAATGGAAAAGCCATTTTCTAGAGGAAGGTCACTCCTGCAGACATTTCGATGACGGAGATAAAAGCGTCCCCTTGTTTCAGAGTGGTATTACAGTCCACCATGATGCCCAACAACTACAGTCAGAGCAACCTTCTAGGTCAGCCAAGTCTTGGCAAAATTGTCAGCTATAATCTTGTTCTTAATGAATTATTTGGAGAAAAGCAATTAGGACAAAAGAAAATCCATATATAAAACCTTCCTCTTATGCTAGGCATGAAATTTGTAACTAAAAGTGACAATTCTCATACTCCACAAATTGTGCACAGAAGTAATAAATCCAGTATTAAATAATAAGTTCACTGTGCCTTTGGCTATACAACGATTTTGGCTGGCTTTCTTTTCTATATTATAACCCGTCACTGATACATATTCTTCATATCCATAATGATAGCAGGGAGTTAAATTTAGGAAATATAAGGAGTAGTTCTTCATTATACGTTTTTGACCAGAAGAACACCGTAAGGGAACATATCTTGTATTTCATTGTGACAATGTTTTCCTATCATTTCACTGAAATTATCATTCATGTACAGTATTTATTTTTAATTTAAAATTAAAACACTGAATAATTAAGTACCATAGAGAATACTAATGTGTGGAACAAAGTGGGACAAATAGACTCTGTCTACAAGATTTCTATGATCCTCTCTCCATTAACATAAGCATGAGTTCTGCTGGGTATTTACATATTAGATTTGGCAAGCAATAATACAATGAGAAGTAATTTCTGCATTAATATTTTTTCTTTCAAATAAGACAAGCTCTTGAACTTGTCAAACATAAATGCAAAATTATGAAAAAAAATCTTAACCAAAAACTCTTGTTATTAAAATGCATGGCAACTAATTATTGATCTGATGCTATTCTGCATAAAGAAGACATGCTTGACTGAACAGAAATATTTTAAAATCATTAATATACATGTGTTTATTTTACTGAGTCTAAATTGGAAGTGGTAGATTATTCTTATTGTCTAACAAATTAGGAAGTGTGACAATACTGCTGTACAGTGCTGATGTATGGTATCTTTCTCCTTATACTTACTAATTTCTGTCAAATTAAAACTAAAAACTACTGGAAACCTTGAACAGCCTTAATATGAAAATCAAATGCGAATTGGTATTAGAAAAGCCATAGTACCTTAGATTGCTCCAGGCAAACACACAGAGATACAATACTAAACACTGTCTTTGTATAAGAAAGGAAAGGAAAAAATCTCTTATGGGACATGCTGCCAGTTGAAGCTGAAGCCCTGTCAAAACTGCAGTTCTTCTGTGGGAACATTGTGAAATCGAAAAATCTTTGTGCAGCTGGGGTTTCTCTTCCCTTCAGTTTTCCACTTAAAACAAAAAACTAAGTGAAATTCAGTTCACTGCAGATTTGCCAATGCATCATTTCACTCTAAGGACAGATTAATAATTTCTGAACTTATTTCAACTGAATTTCATGGCCAAGATATCCTGTAATTTTACACCTCCCCACAATGACCTTTATACTGTACTTATTTTACAAAATATCACTGGTAACATTTTTTCCATTCCAACAAGCTTCAGGATACATATATCTTGATATTACTTTGGAATTACTATGGTGTGGAGTGCTCCGTAAATAATCAATGACATGTAGCTCATTCACTGTAAAATTCTGAAGAGCATAGTACTGAAGACTGTTCATCTTTAATGCATTTTGTACAAGTCAAAGTTAACCTTTATGGAAGGTACAAGCTCATTTTGATAAATCCCTAAATCAGCCATACTAATCTAACTCTGGATAATCACAAATACATATTGTAACAATAGCAACATAGCTGCTGCATAATGCAACTCTCCCCCAGAAAGTGCTGTGACAAAACAACGCAACTCTATAGCCTGAACAACCCAAAGTTCTTTGATAATTTCTCTAAAAGCAGGCTCTGACACTCATAGCATCCTTTGCACGTTTCCTTTCAGTTATTCATGGAGGTGAAGTAGTAAATGCTGCTCTCACAGCTGAAAGTTTTTCTAAGTTTATATCCCAGTGCTAGAACACACAATGCACCCAAATGGTATGTGATGCAACCAGAGGCATCAAGTAGTTAAATGCCCCAGTCTTCTCTCCCAGAGAATATTAACACATGGATACATTGCCTGCATATAGATATGTTATCTGAAAGTGCATTATTACATTACCAAAAAAAAAAAAATAAAAGATTTCAATATTTTGACTCCTGGATGCCACTGATTTCAGGAAGAACTGGTTCATAGCATTGCTGGAGACAAATAGGAAAGTTAGGACCGTTAGTTCTTCTACAAAGTAGGTAAAATATATTCTTAGTTACGCTGGTAATCCAGAGGCCAGCTAGGCGAAAACCTCTACTGTCTCCATGACCACTTGACTTCCAAACCTTCCCTTTGCCAGCATACAACACTGCTCTGGAGAGCAGGAGCAACGAGTACCCTACAGAAAACATACCATTTATGTGAGTCATTAATTCTCATTTTAACAGCTCTTTTGGCAAGGTGTTTATAGGTCTAGACCTGGCTTCTCTTTGCAGATCAGGCCTTCACCACACACTGTAACCTATTCTCTGGTCCTTTGTGCTCTCTCAGTGTTGGATATGTGATGTGCTACTGTGATCCACTGCTCCTCACCAAGTTTACTAGTACCACAGGTCCTCCTAGCAGGGGCAAATCGCTCTTGAATTGCACTTGCTCTTCTTCTGCTGAGGTGTTTTATTGCTTTTGTAGATATTGATCTGCTTTTGGAGTTGTTGGAACCAAACATCTCGTTTCATGAAAGTGTCCAGGAGAGGAATTTCCGCAGGAATGAAAAACTCCAAAACTCTTCTCTGAAAAACTTCCCCTAAGCCACGCTTTTCAGAAGCAAAGGAATGATACATATGGAACACACTACCAATAAAGACTGGAACAAGCAATAGTTCCTTACTATAAAACCCTATGAAAAGGGATATTCAGAGGTCTAAGCCAATATCTTTACAGCCTGGAGCCTCTAGGCTGTCTCTGGGACCGGTATCTCCCATCTGCTCTCTGATAGTAAAGCTCTACTAGAGTACAGGTGAGACAGGCAATACAGTGATATTGTTGTTTTAGTGAAGCCACATTGCCATGTCAAACAAACTCACATTTCCCTGAAAACTGCTCACTAGATCTGAGCACAATTCTCTAAATTTCATTTTAACAAGAGACTCAATACAGCAGGAAACACCAACCACCTTGAAAGGAATTGCTTCATTTCATTTACCCAAGACTGTATTAAGATCTTCCCCCTGTTTACTCAGCAGAATACGCTTTTGCCAAGTACAGTTAATTCAAACTGCATCAAAACTCCTTGCAAATAAGAATAATACAAAACATTCAATAAAAGAAAGCCGATGCAAACACATCACCCCAGCCCTCAGCATTTGGGTAAACAAGCATCCAACTTCGTTTCCCTTCTCCCCTGGACAGTTACAATTTCACCTTTATTCCCTGCCACTGCTAGATGAGAAAAGCAAGTATTTTATTTGTGTTGTGGTAGTACCTAAGAGCTCATCTCATAAATGGACCCCCCATGTTATGTGTTATATAAACCTTGCAGTAACACAACACTATTGCTACCAACGAACACAGTTAAAATTTTAACAATTGGTCTCACATTGATCTATTCCTTCATCTCAACCTTTCCCATCACTGAAGATTGACTAGGATATAAACATGCAAAAGCAGAAATAAAGATTTTTAATAGGTCAGATGTCTATGAATTAAGAGTAGCTTGAAGGAAGTCAATAGAGCTGTACTGATATACAACAGCTAGATATGCATCTCCCATGGCATACTGGTCCCATATGTATATTTGGGGAGAAAAATCACTACCAAAAAGATTCAACAGTACTTTTATAATGTTTTACATGAATCTCCAAGAGCAGCAGCTCAATAAATATTTTGAACCTTTACTGTAAGAACATAATGAATTGTGAAAATTGTGGTCTTCTTTTGATGTAGTAAGCTGAGAGCTCTTAGTGAATCCAATTTATAATGAATTCTTTCAGATACTGATGAAAATGGTTCACTTACTAAGGAACTTAGCTTGATTTTGAAATTAATGTAGTAATTTAAAACTACTTTGGTAAAAAATGTTTAATGACAGCTGAAACCTGAAAAGGATAAAAGATGGAGGCTCAATGAATAAAGCATTTGCTGCTCCTGCTCTCCAGGTTTAGCTGATGGCTAACACGAGTGCTGTTTTCCAGGACTTTTAGTTATTATCACATAACAAATTGTTCTATTTCTTCATACGGTGGACAAACACTACATGAAAACTCCCAAATAAACTCTGGCTGCATTGAAACTGGTGGCAGAGCTCCATTATTTCCTATGGTCTCAGCTTGCTTCTAACCTTCATCATCTAACTTTAATGACAAAAACTGAGCAACAGAAATTGCAGTAAACTGTGGACCACCAGTTCTCTGTCATTTTATATCCTGGAGTCACACAAAGCTACAGTATTCACACTTGATGTCTAAAATTATCATTGTTAAGGACACATTCCTGATACAATGTAAGAGATGAGGACAAGCAACAGGATTGTTTTCAGAGGCTTGGAATTGGTCATCAGTGAAAAACTGTTCACATGACCAAAAACAGTCTAATCTTATTTTCTCAACGCATTAGGATATGATTCATTATCTAATCTTATTTACATCATGGGCATCCAAGTCATTCTCTTACTCTTTTTTTTTTAATCTTTAAATCCCAGCTAAATGGATTACGCCAGTACAATTTGTGTTCGGAAATCCTACCTCTGATTGCCTTCTGGGCAAAAGTAAATACCATCATATGTATGCATTCTAAATACTGGAGTCAAATCCTCATCTGGGGTAAATGAGCATGGCTTGGTCAGATGTATAGTGAGTTGCATCCATTTTTTGAGTTTACACCTATTGAAATATTGGCTAATACTGTAGGCAGAGAGAATTTCAGGACTCCTCAGGTATTTTCTGCTACTTGAATGTGGTTGAGCATGATATTTCATCAATTGGTCCATAACTATTAAACATCTATAACTATTAAATTTGCATTAAAAATAGCTCTCCATGACATCATTCTGGCACCCAGGTAGAAATAAAAGCAGTATGTGCAGTCTGAAGAGCATACAGGAGTAGAGAAAGACCTTAGATAGACAATACAAAACTTTAAAAAAGTAGGAGAGAGGTATATGTAAAGTGACCAAATTATCCAAACATGCTGAACCATTTCAAGGCAAAAGGCATATTTTTTCATTAAAATCTTAGTAGTAGTATTGTCCTCGGAGCACACAGAATACAGTATCTAGTTGCAATAGAAATCTTCTGGGAATTTCGGCCCACGTTTTTAGCTCTCGTAAATCCTCTTAGTACCATTCTGGCTGCACTTATCTCTAAGGATTCCTGGGAAATCTGGATGTCACATTTTTCTTACCAGTAAGTGCAGAAGGCAAACTAGTGTGTGGCTGCTCCAGAAACCGTCTCTGTCCTTCCCTCCAGCGTATTTAAAACCAGTCAGGGTTAATGAACAAATCTCAGGATATGGTCATTAGAACTTATGCCTAGCTCTTACATAAAAGCATTGCCTTGCTTCCGGTAAAACAGGATTAAGATGGGCTTGTCATTTGAGATCTTTATTTTGTTATATGGTCTCTCTGACTGTGGTATCCAGTGTATTCAGCATTTACAGAGAACTTTTCATCAGTGAGAAACTGAGGCAAAGATAAATTACATGACTTGCCCTGAAACTGAACTCAAATTTCCTAAATTCCAACCTGACAACCTAACTACTGGAATAATCTGTCACTAAAATAATAAGAAATTTACAAGAAAATTGTATTTGTTTCTGTTGCTTTACTCTGTTATTAAAAATGTACAAGACTGATCCAAAGTGTCTTGATTTATGATAAGGTTCATAATTCTACATCTGTCTAAATATAAGGTTGCATGAAATCCTAGGAAGATTATATGACAAAATATTTGAGGAAAAAAAACAAATCTTGGTTTTCTTGATACATATTTTCTTGAACAGAATTTGCTTTCAAACTACTCGTGGATTGATGGGTTGGGCTGGGGGACGGTGGTGTTTGTTTGTCATAGAAGTATTTTCTTTTGGATTTTTTAGGAAAAAAATGAGTTTGCACATCTGAGAAAATCAGACCAGCAATTTAATCAGGATTTTTAACATTCACTATATTCCTGCTGTGCTATCCTCAGACTACCCCTTTTAAGATTTTTCTCTACATTTATTAAATAATACAAATGACACTAAAATAGGGCTGGTCATTGAAATTCTGAAGGATATAGCTGTTTATAGAATAGTTTTGATAGCACTAATAGAAATGTGAACGGCATAAAGAAAATATGAACTGTAAAGCAGAAGAAAAAAGACAAATTCCAATGAAATCATCCAGGTTTTCAAGAAAAAATTCACTGATTAGTGCCAGTACCCTCACTTCATATTGCAACATCCTCCTCTTCTTTCCTCTTCACAGAAAACTAGTCTATACAGAGTAAATAACGCTGAAATTAACAAAGAGATGTACTAAAACTAAAAAGAGATGAGCTGGTAACAAAGTAGTTAACATGAGAGAGGAAAAAGCCCTGGGTATATTTGACCGATCCAACTCATGCACTCTCAGTTCAACAGGCAGTGAAGAAGTTTAGTAAGATGCTAGTATACATTAAGAAAAAGGTATTTCTGTAACAAAACAAAATTAAATTTTTACTTTATAAGACTCTGTGGTGCTTGACAAAATTTGGAATATAATGTCCATTTTCAATCGTGAGAGTGGAAGACAGATGTAAATAAAATCGAGAAAGTACAGCACAGGGCAACCAAAATGATTAATGTTCTGGCGAAGGCAAACACAGTAGCTGAGAGAATGATGAAATGGGAATTATTTAGCCTCAAGGAAAGGTGATTAGGAGGTGAAGTGACTGAAATATTTAAAACACCTATGGGTTATTATAAAATTAAGCTTGAAGATCAGTTTGAAGTTTCTTGACAGACCAGAAGTAAGGGGTGCAGGATTAAATACACTATTCTCACAGGTCACTGTAATACAGAAGTTAGCTGCAAGAGATGCCTGGATTTGGAAACTGCAGTGCAGTCCTTGTGCTACAACAGATAGCTACAGTCTTTATCTCTGGACTATGTACTATGTACAGTCACTGACAACTGGTGAGAGCTGAAGGTTCAATCATCTACAGCATCAGTGGGTAGAGACTGCTCAATCCAGATCATATCCACTTGGAAATGGGGCTGTCTGTCTCTTTTCATACCTACATAGCAGCTAAACGAGTGGTTCCCAAATGGACCGGCTAGCTCCCTGCCAACAGGACTGATTCATGAGGTAACATGTTCAGCATCATCTTTGGATGTCATGCTCTGAACTTGAGGGTGGGATTAATCCCCCCTAGGTTTAGCCACCTAAGAGAAGGCAAGGCACTAACTTTCAGCTAGTCACTTCAGCTCCCACTGCTGTCACTGGAGAGAGGAAGAGATGCTGCCAATGCAGCGTGTTCATGCCCACTCTAAGGCATGTGCCTAAAACAGGTAAAACTCATTGCTCCCTGGAGGTGCCTTTCTCTTCCCATTGTCTCTACTGGCAGCCTCACATCTAACTAGGCTTGAATCCCAGTGCTAGGTACCTTTTTGACAACCATTACCATGATGCCTCTGAGTTACAAAATGAGTGCTGGAGTCCACGAGCATACAGAAAAAACAGAAACTACAGAGAAACGAAGGCCAGATTTTAGACCAGGTAGATGGCATTGAAGACAAGATTTAAGTCCCCAGGGTAAAGTGAGGGAGATGATGAAGAAAGGCAAAGAGTTCAGGCTCACTTATAGTCATTCAGGAACCTGGGAGTTAAGCAAAAAATTTTGATGAACAAACAGTTCAGTTTGTCACTGATGGATGAAGGCTCTGCATCTGCACCGAGACAGTCCTGACATGGTACTTCAACAATACACACCAAGAAAAATAAACTGTACCTGAACAAAGAAAGGAAGAGGCTACAGTGGCTATTAACAGTGAAATATGATGGTTTTAATTAGCAAATGCTAATTGTAGGACTGGATATACAACGGAATGGAAACATCAAATCTCAGGTGAAAGTAAGTGATAGCAAAATACTATTAATCTGAAAAGGTATAATGAGGAAAACAAAGTAAGAGAAAATGGAAAGGCTGATTGTTCCTTCCAGCAAGAAAAAGTTATTATCAATAAAAAAATTAAGTGGAGCCTATTTTTTCTGTACTGAAACAAATTTTATACAGTATGTATACTGCTTGATATAATTTTTTTGCATTAAAAAGCCTAAAAATGAACAGTATTAATTTTCCAAAATAATATAGACTTGAGTAAATCATGGAAATTCAGTAAAGTAGCAAAAAACTTTAAAAATGGATTTCACAACAGTGACATAAGCAGGATGGAGAAGGGGAACACAGGTGGAAAGAACTAGAGATGTGTAACTAGATGTCTAGTACTGAAGACAAATACGTAAATAGATCTGCAGGTAACAAAAAAAGTATCAAACAGGATGATCAAGTTTTACACCTTCAAAACTACTTTGGCATTAAGTGGAAAAAATTAATAGTACAAACATATTTTCTGCTGAACTCATTCTTTCAGAACCTATTGGGTTTATATATCATCTGCATGAGATGCAAGAAGATCATAATTCTCCGGGACTTTGTTTCAAAAAATTAACTAGGCTGATCAATAAAATACAAATTAGCGCACAATTAGAATTCAGTGATCATGCCATTAGATCTGAAATATTTGTAAGGAAAAGGTAGTACCATCATGTAGCACTCTTATTACAGACAGACTTAAAGAATACAGAACAAATTTTAAAAAGTCTTGAATAAAGTATTTGACAGAGCTTATGGTGTTCTGGTAAATATTTAAGAACAGATAAAGATGATAAAATCAAAATTAATTCCATCAGAGCCTGCCAGATTGCAGCTGAAGAGTTTGGAAGCTGAATACATTTTTGCTGAAGGAAAAAAATCACAGATAAACAGGAGTAGCCACAAATACTGGAAAAAACATTAACATTAGTGTCTGCGCCATACCCAATCTATTGATTCTTTTTAAGGGTAACATAAAATAGTTTGATTTTACTGGATGGAAACATAAATTGAATGTGAAGAGAAATTGCAGATATTGGGACTGTTTACATTAAAAAAGATGAAGAGCAGTTATGATAAAAGTCAAAAAAGCAGCTTAACAACCCTACTCAGTTCTTTTCGAATATGTTTGTCCTTCCATAAGTACAAAGAAACTGAATGGCAGCAAAATGAAAAACATTAAGTTGATAATTTTGCTTTCTCGGGTACTGCTACCTAACCAAGACTCTGAAGATAAACCGCAGTAAATAGACAGTATGTACAAGGTGACAGCAGTAGATTTTTTCATTATTTTTTTTTTTTAACAGTTTTGAAGCACCTTGCTTCAGAGCCTGCACCAACCTTCACCTAGCAGGACTGGTAGGAAGGGATGACTAGCCACAGTTATCCCACAGCTCCAGGACAATTGCGCATTTACCTGCAGGAACCGGCACAGGTTGTTAGAGGCAGGACTGGACAATCTAAATCCATGTATGAGCCAAACTGGACAGTTCCTGTTTTTCTCCTTTGTGTGCGTTTTTAGAAGAGAATAAAGGACAGTTTAAAGAGGAACACAGGAATCCATCCACGCTGTAAGTACTAAAATTGCACATGTGTGCTTTTACAATGTATATATATTTAAGAAACACTTGGCGTTTGTTGTGGAAATATAATTATTATGAACTTAAATACCTCTAGATAGAAGGACATGACTCCTGTCCTTACTTTCACCTTCCTATCAGATAAGAAGGATGATTATCTGTCTCCTATTAATAGCTCCAGAAATAATGGCAGCATGTTTCTGCTCACACTCTGACAGGACACACTTGACTGCTTGAAAAAATAGTGGTTGCCAAATGTGCTCTGAGTAAAGCTAGGGCTGGTCTTCAAAAACTGGTAGCCCAAGCGCAAGATCTAAAACAAGCCCTTGGAAATATGTAAGGAGAGGCTGAAAATTATTTTATATACTTTATTAAAAATGTAGTCCCGAGTGTGTTAGATATCTGCAAACAGCAGAAGCTAATGATGGAACTCTTTAAACACAAAAAGACTCAATGTTGGGTGGCCCCTGGGAGAGCCTCTCTCTCTCATCTTTCACAGGACCAAACCTGAAGAAAGTGTTGGTTTAGTACGAGCTTTCTATTCCCCAGCCCAGTTGCTCCATGCCTTCTGGAGAAGCATGCAATGGGAGGGTCAAGAAACCGAGACATCACATGAAATGCTGTTGTGGCTTACAAGGTTGTGCATGCTCATTTCTGAAAGACAGTGATGCAGGGAGGGGTGAAAGGCCTTTGGGTCCCTGGTTGAGTATGCTTTATGTTGTGTGTTAGGCTACAGGCACAAGCTCACCCTTAGTCATTCGTATCTGTGACATCACCTTGCCTCTGATGTGATACCAGTTACTGGACTTAGAGGTTCTGTGTCGGGTCTGAGAGAACATGCTGTGGCTGGTTAAAGTATAAAATGGGATATAAGGTTTTGGGATTCTCCTCCCTCCTATGCCATTAACCTACAGCATGATGGGAAGCATGCCAGCTAAACCCTCTGTGCCTCAGTTTCCCACTTACAAAAAAGAATAGTAAAGCATTCCTATCATGTAGGACAACCCTCATCGTTACAGCCTAGGGAGTGCTTTGACATCTCAAGTAGGTAAACACAGCTGAACTGTACAGTATTATCAATCTTACACGCAGCAAGGAAGAATTTTGGCTGTTACAAGGCCCTAACCTTTTCCTCCTGCCTTCCCTTCCACTCAGAATGCCCCAAACACATGCCGAGGAAATAACACTGATGGCAGCTGAGGAAGGGCCAGTGGGTACTGAAGTGTGGCTTTGTCAGTTTAATAAACTGCCGCTCTTGCAAAAATGGCTGCAGTCTCTAAACTTAACCCCTGAGAACTTCAATTATTTTATCTACCAATCTTTTGGATTACTGACACCCTCCAAGGGAAAAGCTGTTGTCTTAGATTAGCCAAAGCAGCTACAATGCTGTCTTCCTTAGAGACGGAGGATGACTTAGCTGTCTTATCCTTGGAAAATCTATATAATCCAAAGATTAATCCAGAAGACCCTGATCTCTTTGCAGCAAAAAGTCATTGCTAACAAACTGCTTTCTCTCTTGCAAAGCTAGCTGTTCACTTTCTCTTTCAGCCTAAAGTAAAAAGAGCTGTAATTGCCCTAATAAAAGCATTGTAAGTCATGGATAGCAACTGTCATAATACAATTTCTTTCCTAGATAAAATTTATCCAGAGAGTGAAATGGTTCCTACACTCCTTACTTTGAAAAGTGAGTTAATTGCTATCAGTTAAATAAAAGCACCAAGGAAACTAGAGGAACAGCTTTCTCTTGGATCTCCTACAGGTATCTTAGGCTACAAAATGCTTGGTACTGTATGTGTGTTGACTTTAAAATCATTGTGGGATACAAAATAATGCACATCGCCTCTCTGAGCTGCTTCATTAGCCTGATTTACCTCCAAGGTTCCGGTTGCAGGCAAGTCTGCTAGCCTTGCATACAAAAGGATCAGCGACAGTACTCTGCAGCTTAAGCTGAGTCTTTTGTCCTCCCAGTAAAAGGAAATAAAGAGTACAAAACAAAAACAAACCTTCCCTGCAAAAGTAGCCTGTCAAATTAGCAGGGCACTTCAAATACAAAGATCTTCAAATTCTCACTTTTGCTCTATTTTAGAGACAGAGAAGAAAAACCTTGTTTAGCAACAAAACACAGTCCTTGACATACCACTTTTAAAGTAACTAATCGATCAATCTCTCTCCCTCTGTCCATCTTTTAAGAGAAAAGAGAGAATGCCATTTGAAAAGAAACATCCAAGAAAGCTCACCTGTGTGACAAAGCAGAAGCCAGACCTAAAGCAAACGCTAAGAGCTGAAAATGTGCCTGCTCTTCCGAACAAGGCAGCAAGGGAGGCAGTCCTGGAGCAGGGTGTGAGAGCTTTACAGGTTGCTCATAGGTCCACTGTAAATGAAGTCATGTAAGTTATCTCACCTGTCTTTACTAGTGATTGTGGGACATTTTAGAGTGTGACCTTTTGAAACATACATAAAATACTGCAGATCATCTCTTCTCTGAGGGCATCTGTAGCATGAAACTGAAGGTGGCCTCACAGTTGGCAGAAACTGTGTAGGGCTTTCTGTTTACATTTATTTGTATACAGACACTGGTTTGTTTGCTGCTTTTTCTAAATTACTGCCCTCTGCATTTTCTTCATTTTACATGCACCGCAGTTAAATCACTTTTTCTGATAAATACAGAAACTTGATTACTTGAAAAAATCCTTCCATGTCAATTCTGCAGTTCGTATTCATGCTGAGATTGTATCTAATTTTTAAAATCTTCACACTTGTGCCCTGCCATCATGTGTAATCTTTTATGCATGGCTACCTCCACTGCTGCTGAAGCAGTTGCTATGCGACAGATGAACCTGCTCCGTGGGGCCCTGACATTAGTAAAAGCAAATTGACCACAGGAGCACTAATCTAGCATGAAAAGCAGTTGGTGCCGTGCATTTCCTAGAGAAGGATTACCTAATCAACAAGCAAAACCTCTTTTTAAACGTGAGCTGAATTACCTGGGTCTGGATTTCCCTGTTTCACACCTTTTTGCTACACCAAATTATCCTGAAGAGTGAAGTCTGTGAAGGTGCATTACTCAAGAGGAACAGGGACTCACCTCAGACCAGATTCTTCAGCCCTCACCCTGGCTTGCTTGTAAATTTGTCATCTGGGCTGACTGTTGCTGTAACTTGTTTCTCCAAGGTTACCAAAATCTGGTAATAAAGACAAAGACAAAAGATGGTCAGACAACAGTGACTGTCACCCTTTTATCACCTCACTGATAAAAAATATGAACTTTAAGTGTCAAAAAAGGATTAAATGCGAAAGTGGTCAACTAATCCACATGGAAACTGGGGTATAATGCCTTCCACTCAAAAAGCACCACAGCATACATTTCTTGGAGAAAGAAAACTCTCAGGGGAGTTACACTTTGCCAGCCAGATCACTACTAACATCATTATTAGTGATTTAACCCTGCAAGTACTGGGCAATTTGCTTTGAATCCATCACCAGACATATGATTATATTATAGAATATGAGTCCTGACTCACATAAAGGTTCAGCTGACCTCTATCTTGGATGTTTCTCAGGAGGATAAGGCTGATAATCTACTGTTTTCTCCTAGAGGTAGAAAGGCTTTTCAACCCTTATCTTGTCATAGATGAATACAGTTGCTAGATAAAAGGGGGACATTCACTATTGCGCGACCATCTTTTGTCTTTATTTGTCTCCATTACCATTTTTTGGTAACCTTGGAGAAACAAAAAGAACATTTTTGAAGCGGCAAGGATTTTATAATGTGAAACATTTTCAAGAGAATTGCAGGTGCTACAGTGTTGGAGGATTCAAATTTGCCCCATCAAGGGTGTCTGCAACTTCACTATATCCCAGTGAGACTGGATTTATTGCATAAAAGACAGCCTTCCCCTTCCCTCCTGTTCTGTATTGTGAAAAAAATCTAACAGTCCAGTGTGCAATGTCAGAATACTTTGCACCCAGATAATACACAAATGGCATCTCAGGTCTAATACCTCGGAGTACTACATCCAAGGTTAAAGCCATATCTTGGTAGCACTTTGACTACAGCCCAGTTTGTGCAAAGGGCTCAACATGCTTAGCTCTCAATGTAGATAAGGTAGCTCAAATTTCTCAGGAGATATTTGGAAAAGAACAGGATAATAATTTGATGACATCTTCATGGGGAAAATACTGAAAACTGATGCATCATAAAGCTTATAAAAGTATCTCAGATAGGAAAACAGAAGTTACTTCTTATAAAATCTTAATCTCTTCCTTAACTCCTCGTTTGTCTCAGCTTCTGAACAATAGCAACCACAACGGAACTTGCTGTCCTTATAATAATCATTTCATTTAGCTCATCAAATGAGTATTATTTCTGGTGCTGCTGCTGTTTATGACTAAACTCTTGTTAAGGCACACAGTACAAGGGTTACTGACTATTCACTGAGCGACGCGAAGGGACTTGGTGGTACAACTTCCATTAACCTTAATAGGATCCACGCAGCTAAATCCCCACCCTGAATATTTAACCTCCACTGTCTCTGTCTCTTCTAGTCTGTATAAATTGCCTTAAAGAGTGAAATAAACAAATGTATATATACCGCCTTTGGTGTAGTGCTTAAGCATACACAGCATATATTCAGCATACCTTCATGCTGATCTCAGATGGGTCCTGGCCCCCAGCCTGATCATTGCCCCATGTGCATCAGCACAACAGTGACTCACCTTGTAAGCCTTGCCCTACACATGCATACAAAGTCCTTCATATCAGCCAAGCTTCAGTTCTTTGCAATGTTATACCAACAGCATTTTGTGCAGGATTATCTACTGCCACAGATAAGGAGCTACCATGTTCCATACTTGTAGAACTTTTATTCAGACCCATTGCAAATAAATCAAGATCAGATGTAGGACCAGTGAGAACCTGAGAGGTAGGAGTTCAGTTCATACTCATACAAGAGAGATTTAGTTTGTACTGAACCACTGCTCTAGCGCAGATCTCAGGGCATCAGCAGAGATCAGCCAGCGGCAACATTATGCACTGGGTAATGATTATGCATTCAACGAATCTTTTAGAATTTTAGAATTTTTACCCTCTCAAGTGCCAGTTTGTGTAAGTCAGCCACTGGCTTCCATTGGCCTCCCATAACTGGAACAGGAGAAACTTGGACTCTCTTCCAGCTTTGTCTCCTGCCTGCTCTGCAACTACATCTGTCTTTTCACTCTTCAATGTCTGCTGGTTAAAATGTTTCTTTAATCAATGAGATACCTTCTTTCCAGGCTGCACTGAGATATAAAAGATGTTAAGAAGGTGTTACTTGGGTTTAGCTGAAAAAAACAAATGGATACATTAGACCCCACTATCCATCCCAGGAGACCCTGTGAGTTCCTTGGCCCCAGTGAATTTACTGAACATTCTGGAACTCAGGGGGGATGTGGATTTAGCCAGGATACGTGACATCTTTTGCACAACTCTTGCCTCAAGTAGACTATTTTATCCAGCAAAGGTACAAATGCAAGGTACAGAACTGGAGGGTCAGTGAATCCATGCAGCTTCAGTAGTTGGCCCCTACATCCTTTAACTTGCTAATGAAGGCAGCAAACATCTGCTAAGAAGCAGATTCAATACTCTTCATGTAAGGCCACTGCAAAACTGCTCCTTCGCCAGTTAGAGCTCCTACTGTTTTCATGACCAATTTAAGGACACTTATTCTTGTCCCAGATTTAACTAGTTCTTCTCTCTCTCTCCGTTCTTCACTCACCCTTCCCATTGCACGTGTGCATGTAATTCAGCCTTTTATCTTTATAAAAAGAGAAATTATATCCATTCAGTCTTGACCTGAGTAGGTTTAGCAAGCTTTTAGGATGTGCTACAACCCAAGGAGAAAAGCTGTGCAAGCTGGAATCCGCAGGAGCCAGTTCTAAAAAGCTGTGAAGGGTACTTCAGCACAGCATTCCACCTGAGCAAAGAAGTACTGCTGCATTGCAGGGTACCTCAGCTGATGTTCAGGGCTACACTGATGCTGCTATTTCCACATCTGAGTGCCCCATCTGGATGTAGTAGCTTGGGCAGGTGCTAGCTCAAGGCTTTCTTTGCTGTACTTCAATACACAGAATAGATATGCCCCCACTTGTCAGGCAAGCTCTCCAGTTCCCCTTTGTCACCCCTCTGTCCTTTCCAGCACCTGTTTCAGCTTGACTTTGTTTTCCTTGAAGGTAAGTGATGAGAATTATATAGATGAGGTTGTTCAAAACTCATCAGTGTTTTGTACAAAGGTCTCAATACTTCCCTCTTTCTCCTGGAAATACCTGTCTTAATGGATCCTGTGATCGCATATGGGGCTTCTGCCCATCCATGTTAATTTATTCTCACCTATTGGTCATCAGAGCTTTTTTTCTGCCTTAACAGCCACTTCTTTTTTTGGAGCACTGACACAAATTATCATTAAGCAGGGCAATGTTCAAACCCTCAAGGGCTACAATTAGGTTTCGGGGTTCCGTGTGGGAGGACTGCACAAGAATACTATAATCCTTTCTTTATTCTTTAATGATCATTACATTCTCAATGTATTAATAAAACTCATTTGCTATCCTTCTGGATATGCAAGACAAGTAATTAAAACAGAAATTAAGAAGCTCTTGTTGTATGTAATAACAACAAGGGTCCAAATTCAGCTTTCAGCAAAGCTCCAACAGCTTGATTCTGTGCCCAAAAAAAGTCAATGGAAAATATCATAGACTTATAGAATCACATAAGTCATAGAATGGTTTGGGTTGGAAAGGACCTTAAAGATCACCTAGTTGCAGCCCCCCTGCCACGGGCAGGGACACCTTCCACCAGACCAGGTTGCTCCAAGCCCCATCCAACCTGGCCTTGAACACTGCCAGGGATGGGGCATCCACAGCTGCTCTGGGCAGCCTGTGCCAGTGGCTCACCATCTCCACAATAAAGAATTTCGTCCTAGTATCTCATCAAATCGAACTTCTTTCAGTTTGAAGCCGTTCCCCCTTGTCCTATGGCTACATGCCCTTGTAAAATGTCCCTCTCCAGGTTTCTTGTAGCCCCCTTTAGGTGCTGGGTGGCTGCTATAAGGTGTCTCTGGAGCCTTCTCTTCTCCAGGCTGAACAACCCCAACTCTCTCAGCCTGGCTGCACAGGAGAGCTGCTCCAGCCCTCTGATCATCTTCGTGGCCCTTCTCTGGACTCGCTCCAACAGGTCCATGTCCCTCTTATGTTGGGGGCCCCAGAACCAAACACAGCACTTCAAATGGGGTCTCATGTCAGTGGAGTAGAGGGGAGGTACTACCACACTTGTCGTGATACAGCCCAGGATACAGTTGCCTTGCTGTGATCCAAGTGCACATTGTTGGGTCATGTTGAGCTTCTTATCCACCAGCACCCCCAAGTCCTTCTCCTCCGGGGTCCTCTCAATCCTTTCTCCACCCAGCCTGTGTTTGTACTTGGGATTGCCCCAATCCATGTGCAGGACCTTGTACTTGGCCTTGTTGAACTTCATGAGGTTCGCAAGGGCCCACCTCTCAAGCCTGTCAAGATCCCCCTGGATGGCATCCCTTCCCTCCAGCATGTCAACCACACTATACAGCCTGATGTGAATTATTTCACCTGGACTCTGAATGCTTGTGTGAGTTACCTGGTTCTTGCTCTGGTTCTCACTTTGAGATGGGAATGGAAATTTTGA
The DNA here is from genome assembly GCF_023638135.1 of Falco biarmicus. NCBI lineage: Eukaryota > Metazoa > Chordata > Aves > Falconiformes > Falconidae > Falco > Falco biarmicus. The sequence goes on along the minus strand of NC_079298.1, from coordinate 10,469,423 downwards.
GAAGGCATCCCAAGGTGTATGCAATTTCCTTTTTTTTTTTTAATAATTAAAACAATTACCATATATACTACATGCATTTTATGGTAAAGTATTTCCTATTTCAGCATTTATGACCTTCTCTTTTATACTTTGGCATCTCTTAAGAGTTACGTTTCTACCCCTTACTAGATGACCCACCAAGGACGGGGAGCAAGGCTGGGAACACAAATGTATGAACTTCAAACTCAAGAGCTGGGAGGAGAGAAGGATAAAAAAAAATCTGAAGCCCAAACTTCTATGTTTCATTTGATGAAAACTAATTATAAAATCAGAATGCATTACCATAATTGTTTATATCTGTGTTTTAAGGAATTTGCTGTCTTCTGAATCTAATAAATGAAGGAACTGAAGCTTGACTGCTACAACAGTTTTTAATCTGTTTGGAAATTAGTCCGAACAATGAAGAAATGCTTTCCAGTACTACAAGAAAATGTTACAGTAAGGAAAAAAAAAAAACCGGTATGGAAGAAGCCTTCTTAAAAAAAAACCAAAGAAACAAACAAAATTGCTTAATTATTAATTGGGGATAATTAGGGGCAGAATATGCCTGTGTCTCCTGGAGTGCAGGATGGGAAACAAGGACGTATGAAGCATTGCCCTTGGCTCTCTGACATGACACATTCCCAGTAGATACCATACATTGCTCCCCAAGGAAGCTGGGAGCAGGGGCCCTTGTGCACTGGCTGAGAGAGGTTGGCAGGTTACAGACACAGTATCACGATCCCACTCCTCACAAGTACTTCAGCTCCACGTTCTCCCTGAGGTTCAGCAGCAAATGAATAAGGTACACTCTCGGTGAGCTAAATGTGAAATACCTGTCAAGTATCACCATCTCTGTGGTTTTATCCCTCTCAGCAAGGTAGTCTTCAAGCATCTGCTCATACCTCTGCAGCTGAGGCAGATTAATTTAAAGGATAAAACACCAGATAAGGAATAATTGCTTAGGAGCAGCCAAACCAGACAGAGGTTTAGTACAACTATGTTTAGTATTAGCACAGATCCTTCATCCTGTTCTTGGCCATAAAAGAGAAATTAGTCTTGTTCCCATATATCTCACTTCTACAGCTGTTCACCTCACCACATTGTGCATATAGTTGTTAGAGACGCCTAAGATTAAACAAGTTTTTGGTAAAGATTGCAAGATAGGCAGTTTTCTGTCAGATGAGGACAACTGTGTAGGAGGTTAATTTCAGGCACACCTAATGAGAGCAGTAACAGCACAAAGGCCAACAAAGACCCTAAAAGCAACAGCACTTTTGAAATTCATCTCAACCCAATTTTTCACAGACATGGTCAGGAGGCCTTCATTTGCTTCCTGGAGAGAACATGTTTCTATCACCTGAGCTCAGCTAATTTCTGTAGTTCAGGTTCAGTAGTCTCCAAGATCTGAATGAGCAAAAAGAGTGAATAAATGGTGCTTTTATCCTACTCATGACTTTCCAGGTGCACATACAAATGCAGCAGTGAGGAGGAGCAGGCCAGTTGGTAATGTTGTTACCTGTATTACACCTGTACTGTGCATCAAAACACAACCTTGGGTCCAATCTTTCAAAACACCAAAGCATGCACGGCTTTCAGCATGAGTAAGCCTGCTAATTTCATGGTACATCTCATCTGCCTAAAGCTGAGTGTCACTGATCCCATGCATGGATACTATGGCTCTTAGTCCAATATTTAGCACCCACTTAATTTTGCACGGAATAGTAAACTCAGTAACACTGCACTGTAATATCACAGGGACTTAGAAGTGCTGCAGAAACACTCTGAACAGAAGCTGTATCTCTGACTCAGAAACAAATCCTCTGACATTTTGTCTGTAGAAGCCAGCTAAAAATATCCTTTTAATCGTGATTTGGCCAAAATAATCTTTTCCAAGGGTAAAGCAGTGAGTGTCCAAACCTTGCTGTAGAATGAATATGCAAAAAAGTCCAATCATTCAGCCCAGCTGAGGAAGCAGTGCTTGCTAAAAGCAGAGGTCAGTTATTTATCCACAAGGCAAGATACAGGGGTGTCAATTTCTCACACTTCTCAGACAGTATAAAGTTCTCTCCCGCTTTTCTTTCTGAGGATGAAAGTAGCATTTGTGGCTTGCTGCAAAAAAAATGAAACTTGCTAGAGGACATTCTGTTTCTCATACAGCTTGCATGCATCTCCTACATGTTCCTGAAATTTCCCTGGCAATAGGTGTTTGTTGTACTGATGCATGGAATCTCAAATATTTTTATGATAGCATCTCCTCTGAAGTCTCATTACTCTCAAAAACAAAGTTGTGTTAGAAACGTTTGCTTTCTTTCCTTTTTGTTTCAATATTTGAAAAGGCAACTGCTAGAGATTGATTTTGGTTTTTAAAAATACTTCACTCCTAAATAATACAGCATCATGTGCCTCTCAGATGGAGATCATGCTTTGGCTGTATGTTTAACTGAGCTGCTTTCCTTGGGAAAATGTCATAGCTGGGATGTGACCTGCTTCTAAACTTTGATTTCATTTCTGAAAGACAGAAGTCCGCCATAACTTGTTAGCCCTTTAAGTAGGAATTACATGTTACTGTCTCAGGCCAAGCATGATTTTAGCCCTCAATAATAATAATGAGTTGTGAAAGGACTTCATAACTGGATGTGTGAGGTAAGGAATATTTGAAGAGCAAAGGTTGACAATGTTCTTGGGGATAATGGCAGTATTTCAGGGGAATCTTTCTAAGCAGCATGTATGAAAGGAATATGTCCTCTACAGACCTCACTGCCAGCTTTCTTGCTGCCAGCACACAGTTTAGTTTCCCAGCCATTATCCAAACAAGCATTTATTCTTCAAACCTTTTGGTACCATGGACTTTTTGAAAACACAGACTCCCAGGAGGAGTTTAGCACATCAAATAAAGTAATTAAATATAATAAAATAAACTGTGAGGATAACAAAGCCAGAGATTGATTTGTAACAATGCAAACCTTGCTATTTATGAAGTGCTACATATTTTGTTGTACATTATTCCTGCTAGGACAAGTACATTATAAGTAATCACGATGCTGCTGCCTCAGAGAACGTGATTTAAGCTGCTTCCTGCTCAATATAGTGAATATCCAAAACATAGTGGAAAAAATTTCTATCAGAAATTTCTCAACTTTCCTAAATCTCTTCCAGGTGCTCTGCATAGCTGCTCACACAGTTTATTCTGCCTGCATTAATGAACTGTTTGTTGTTGCTACAACAGGAAGCACTTGTGTGAGGATGCAAACACCCTGGCAATACCTTGTGCATGGGAAGAAGTACTTTTTTGACCTCTTTCAATGCTCTCAATTTTTGTATTCTTCTCATCAAAAGATATGTATGCTGAAATCATCATGCCCAAACTCAACATTTTTGCATTTGAATCATATTTATACATCAGCTTTCTTTCCTCCCCCCATATTCTTTTGTACCTCTTCCTGTGCCTGTAAATGCCCAGAAAAAGCTGTAGATTATATCCTTTTGGGTCCCAATTAAGATTCTGAACTGCTGTTCTCTGTATGATAACAACCTGAAGTGCTGACAACACGCTACCTGTCAACAGGCAAATGAAGGCCAACCATCTGTTCTACTATAAATTGTCTCCATTACTCTCAACTTGAAAATCTGCTTTAAAGACTCCCCAATTATCTAGTAACCTGAGCCAAATGATGCAATGTTATTTTAACTAAAATCGTCATTGTGTACAAGAAAAATAAACATAAAAAGCTCTGAACAAAGAAACATTTTTGAAAAGCTGTTTTATATCTGATTTTGTGTGTATGGCTCTGATGTGTGTGCTGGAGCAGCTCAGAATCGCAGAAGCAAAGAGTATCAGATTACTGCTGGTTGAAAACCTGAATTTCAATTGACAGAGAGCCGGCTATATGCTCCTGCTCAGGAGCCTTTTGTCTCAAAACACTGTAATTACAAACCTGCAAATAACTAGAGCTCCCCTGGCTGCACAGTAGCCAGTATAGCCAGGCACCTGACTGCCCCAAAGGTGCTGCCAGCCCCTGGGGGCTGCAGGTTCTGTGGTGTAGCTCCATGCAGAAGTGCACCTGCATAGCACAGGCTCATGAGTAATGTCAGTAGCATGTCAGTGCAAGAAGTTCAGAGGTGAGATACCAGCGGAAAAGTCCTGAAACAGGTTTGATTTTGGCATGCATTTAGTTTAGTTGAGCTTGCATCTATTTCCAGGATTTTTGCATCCAGAACTAGCGATCAGCAAAAACAGGCACTAAAGGAAGGGTTCAGCTGTTGCCCAAGTCTCTGGTTTCCCATTCCTTATTCCTTAATCTTCAAGCCCTTGTATTACTTGCTGGGTTTTCTCTTTTGTGCATTCCCTGCTTTCCATCTCACTATACAATAGGCTTGTAACGACTTTACAAGTAATGGAATTACAACCTTCTCATTTCCTCCTACACACCGAGGAAAACTTGACCTGGCTTGCCTAGTATGCCAGAGACAGTAAGCGAGCATAGCTTCTACCTGTGCATCACAAACTGCACAGAGCTGCAACCGGTGATGTCCAGGGACCAGTCTGCCTGTGGTACGCTACCTCAGATCCTTTCAGAAGAGCAATGGTACCAAAACCCAATTTTATTACCTTATTAAAGTCTGCTGGGGAAGGCAAAAAAAAAAACCACAGTGAGTTTCAGCCAGTTTTCCATACATCACCGACAACTGTACAGAGTGTGTAAAATAGGACGCAGAATCAGAATTTATATGGATATAAATGAACACATACACAGTGGGGCTGATAATCTAGCTCAGACTTTCCCTGTTCAGTAACCCAAACTTGTATCAGCAGCTGGTTCAAGCCAGCAGGCCAGTCTTAAAAGCTACTCCGAGAAGGATTAATCTACTGAACATATCCCCAGACCGCTACATGCAATAGTGCTCAGGATTGTGAACACAGGACTCATTACACCTGTATTGTAGTCATAGAGATGGAAAACTAAGTAGTGTAAGTCTCTACCTACAGTGGAAATATATTTAAAATTTATCTATACCTTTTAATGCCAAAAGAGTACAGATAGCAAAGGTATCATTGACTGAAGGGAAAGTAGTAATGTATACAGGCTTAGCTTTGCAGATGCAAGAATTAGGATACGATATTCTACTGGAAAACATGCATGCGCCTTCAGAATGATCTTCAGGTGCAGGTGGTAAATCAAAGCTTCAAAGATAGCAAAGAAGAAAATCTAAAATAGGGAGACATAAGCATGTAAATGTTTTTGTTACTGTGATGACTTTTACAAAGCCATTCACCTGCATAATGCCTTATTGATAAGACAATAGTTGCAATTTGCCATACTTAAATGACACAGAAACACTCTGAAAACCTCTGTAAAACACTTAGCACCTAAACAACAGTACCTGATCCTAGGCTAGGGGCCCAGCAAAATTAAGCAACTGTTTTGAATACAGCTTTGTGTACAGGAATAACAGTTTGTGCTCTGTGGTACTTGCTACTGAAGTTAAACACAAGGGAGTCAGTGAGGAAGAATAAGATGACACAGTTGTGCTCATTATGAAATTTTTGTATTTCCTCTTTCATACAAAAGGAAGGCAGGAATTTATGGATGGTACTAGATATTTCCAAGAAACTTAAATGAAGCAAAGGTAAAAGTTGGTTTAATGAATCAGAATTGTATCAGTGTGACCACTGTAACATATGTAAATGAGGAAGATCATTGCCCTTCAACACAAGTAAGTTGCCGCCTTCAACAGCGGTAGAAATTTGCACTTGGCATGACACTTGAGACACTGTTTTCAGTTTATGGACTTTAAATTGTTCCTCCTACGAATTTCTGTGTAAAGGAAAGCCTTCCTCCTACTATGATTACTAAATTACTGTTGGTGTTGCTGGCTGGCTAGCCCGATGGGAGTGTTTGTTTCTGGTTAGGTTTGTCATTCTCCTTTCTGAAACCTGTAGCCAATATTTTCATCCAGTACAATTCTGCTTGCCTTTGCACTAGCAGCACCATGCAACTGTCTGCATTTGCCACTGACATTTGCAACTTCCTACTGGTGTAAATAGCCATAGAAAATGATACACACACACACACACCCCTCTCCTTAGACAAGTATTTCAAAATAATAAAACACAGAACTGTCTCCAATTCTGCCAGCTTCTTATATAATCTGAAAAAATGCAGATTGCTTAAATGTAATTGTCCATTCTGGCAGCTACATCCAGTATGTATTCAATAAGCTTCATATTACCCAATGCAACGTAGAATCTAACTGCACATACTTCTGCTTCTGACCACCTCCCTGTAGTCAGGAAATCCTAAGTTGGATGGTCAAACTTGATAATAGTTCATTAAGTAGGTGACTCATTGAAGAGCTGGGCTACCTCCAAATAAACTCTGTTATTAACTTGAACCAAAATGAAACAATATCATGTTGCATTAAATTTTGATTAAGTCTGGAACAAGTCTGGAGAAAATATAGGAAATATATTTTGTTACACCTGTACTACATCTTCTAAGTCATGGCATATGAAGAGCATCATTCCTCATTGTTTCAAACCAAAGTAAGGCTAAATCATGCACCAAATCTAACCCAGGTTAGATCTCACATCCAGACACCCAGAACTCTATGCTATTTCACATCGACATTGAATACTGCCATCTCTAGTCACCAACTATCTGGAGATCTGGGGCAGGGGGAGGATCTCCAAGAATATGAGTCTAAACAAATAAAGCCAAGAACTCGTTTGCATGACATAATTGCTTACTCTGTGAACTACAACTACCTCATTTCTTGTTGCTCCAGACAGGAACAGTTCATAAAGAACGTGGGTATCACTTCCGAAACAAACACATCACAACAACATTCCAGCAAAAAGTGAAATACATCATATATAAATACCTATTAATTGATGTAACATACAATAAGGGGAGAAGGAAATGTATATTCAACTACGTGACAGGTATTTCAAAGCACCACATAATTAGCTTTGTTTGGTTATTTTAAATTTGTTTTTATTGGCAAGATGCAGTATGAAAAAAATCTACTAATTAGATAGGAAGTTCCCCTGAAGACATCTATCAACTGTTTCTATTAATACAAGCAACTGTGAGTAAGTAGGTAGGAAGGAAAAACACTCAGAAATAACTTTTAGTTGATTGAGATCTAGATGCAAAAAACTTTTCCCCATCAACGAGATCTAGATGCAAAAAACTTTTCCCCCATCAACAAATGTTCAGTCATATTTCCCAGAAAATTGGCTAAAAAGTTTTTTTAGAGTGAAAGAGAATCCTAAAGCTGAGGATCATATCAGACTTTTAATTTCCATCTACCTTATTTCTTGTAACTTCAACACAATAACACTAAGTATATTATTATCTCTATGGATTGCTGAACCCATGGAGAAATCCACTGTCGCTACTAGTAAGAGGTGTGTATACATGGTTATAGGCATTACAAGTGTGTAGGATGGTAGAGCTTTTTTAACACTTGCACTCCTTGACTGACCTTAGTTACAGAGTAATAGCACAGAGTATGGAAATGTCACCAGCTACTGAGTCTGACTTCTCCCAGACAGAAAACTAGGATATTTGTTTTCTTCTCTCAACCAACAAAATTTAAAAGACCTTTTCAGATACTCAGGCTGGCCAGCTAGCAATTTGTCATGTTGCCATCCAGGTTTCTATTCTGCAGGCCAGGCTGTCAGCCAATTGAGGTTAAATGGCATAGGAATGCATTAAGAGCCTCTAAGGAAAGATTTAGATTCGATGGGGTTTAGTAATACATAGCCATAACTTGATAACGAAGGCAGTGTCCTCTGGTTCTAATGATGCTGTAGGGTAGCAGGGAAGGAAGCAGGGCAACAGCATATGACTTAATAGACATTTGCTCAATATTCAGTCTTTGCTCTGTTCTGCCTACGCAGCCCCGAAAGGGCAGAAAAGAGCTGCATCCCCTTCACTGCATAGGCTTGAGCTGGAGCAATCCTCAGTGGCCCTTTAAATGGAGTCTATGTAGACATGTGGCATTGCATTAGCATCATAATTAGAGTGCACACTGTAATATCACTAATAAACTTATCTGGGATGTTTACCTGTATGTGCTAGATGCAGAAATCTGGCTGGGCTTGGAGGGAGCAGACAACATGGGCAATCACCTGGCAAGAGAAGAAGTAACACGGAGAAACACCTAAACAGCAGAGGTGGTCTTGGATCCCAAGAGTCCATATAGCCTTGTGGCTTGCCTCTGGGTGAGCAGGCAGCCTAACATGGAGTCCAGACAAATATGAAAGTCTGAGGGAGTGTCTCCTTTGAACATGGTGTGGGGACTCCTGCAAGGCAGGCAGAGTGCCAGCTGCCATGGGAAGGGAAGGATGCAGAGCCAGTTACAGGAGATTGGCAAGGCAAGGTCTACTGAAGAAGAATCAGACGCTGTTCTCCCTACAGACCTAGTACTGAGAGGGGTAGGTGAATGTCCAAGATTGAAAAGAAACGCTACTTTAATTCCTGATGTACACATACATAATGCAGACAAAAGTAAAGGAACAGCTGAACAGTGAATTTGTTAAACAGATATAGCACACAGTGCTCTGTGTAGCATTTCTCCACATCTATAAAATCACTAGATCTCATGCTTATTTTGCTTCCTTTCTCTATATCTAAATTCATATTCTTTACCACCTGCGTGCTCAGAATGGAATAAATAATGATCACCACTGTGATAGAGAACTACTGCTAAAATCCCAGTAAGTCATCAAATGGTTGTTACGTACAAAGATAATGCAGTCAATAGTGGGGTTTTTTCAGCAGGGTTAGACAGCAACACTATATGTGCATGTTTTATTAGTTACAAAAATGGGTATTTCAGTATAAGCACCACATGTAGATCAAACTGACAGACTCCTTTGGGATTAAGCCCCATCACCTTCTGAATGCAAGACAAGCATAAAACCACTGCAGCAACGGGAAAAAAAAATCAGCTTGAAAATAATTAAACAGCAAGGCAGCCACCCATAATGATATTCAGCAGAACACATTAGGGACAGTTTGCTGGGAATGCACAAGAGCACTCCAGTTGTTTAATTAACATTGAAACGGCGGTTCCACAAGAACTAAAAATCCTGTTAATTTATGTGTCTCTTAATGATGCTCATTTAAATACTGTCAACTTTTCTCCAGTTTAATATTCATGATTTCTAGTCATTAAAACACCAGGCTCAGCTTGTGGATTCACCGAGAAACACAAATTGTTTGATGATGATGTCAGTTCTTAAAAAGTTTTTTACCCCTTATAGTGTAAATCTCTCAGTGCTCATCACTGGGGTCATTGTAATCTGGTCTATAAATAACATTTTTATCATTCATATAATACAATAAACTACAATGTTCTCTCTCACCTTCAAAGATGAGCCCTGCTTGCATAGTCAGGAGTTATTTATGTAAAGGTAGTTATCTTTTTATGACAGAGCATCTCAGCTGGTTAATATAATGGCTTTATATATGGGGATACTGGGCTCAAGTCCCACTTTAGATTACAAAAACTATTTTCATCCAGGGCAGGAAACATTACATTAAAAATAATTTTAGTGCTGAAATGACACTTGCAGCTGGATACTAAAAAGACACTGCCAATGTAGGCAGAAGTCAAATCTTGACCTCCCCAGGATTTGGATACGTATGGTCTGAATGAACACTTGCTTCCATGAAACTTTTGTTTGCCCTGTCCTTTCCCTGTTCAGATAGTCTCTGATGCTGTCTATTTGTCAGAAACTATGTTGTAGCCTCCTGTGACTGGGACTTGTTCAGAAAAATATTATATATTAATCTTATACTGTCAGATTAAAACCCTAAACTTTTAAATAGATTAAAAAATACAGCTTAATTATACAGTTAAACTTTCACCTTTATCAGGAGAATTTGGTTTTCAAGGAAGAGCTGAACATTTTCAGCAAAGGCAGGGAGCAGGACATTTGGGACAGGACAAATATGGACAACTAAAGATTGTCATTTAAATGATCTTCCTTTACAAGTGCATTTCTTCCTGCTATTTTTCTTCTAAGTACCAGACCATAGCATCTTCTTGATTGCTTCTTTTGTTGATGCCTTTTTTCCCAGGCAAGATATATTATTAACTCTTCTTTTTAATATCTAAACAATGGGAAGTCTCTCTTATTAGATATTTTACTATTTTTTCTAAGTGGATTGTAAAAAAATATTAATAAAGGGCACAGGTTCAGGCTTAAAAGAGGTTATATACAAAGGACAATGGAAATCTTGTTAGCACTCTAGTTCCCACTGCATACCTTTAAGACTTAGCTGAGTTCCCTGTCTTAGGGGTTTTTTTATTATTCCTGTCAGATTTCCAGTACACATTGAAATGCAACAGTGCCATATAATTTTTCTGAAAGACAGTTTGTTTGGCATTTTAGACAGACATCCAACACAACAAAATGTACTTTATTATACAGAGAGAAAAATAGTCTGTGAACCAGGCAACACAGAACTTACACTACCCGATTAGTAGCAAAGCCAATATTTATCACCTACTTCTGCTCATTTCATTCTTTACATTTTATTCTTTCCCTGTTGTTTCATATTTACAATATGCACTTCATAACTAAATAGCTTAATGTGGTTTACCTCTGAAAAAAACAGTTATAACTAGACAGTCTAGACATAATCTTAATTACCAAAATGCTATCCCATATCTGAAATGCTTTTATGCAGTTACTGTTGTTATTTTCTTCCAGAAGTGTTTCAATTAAGAAAGTAATCTGTATTAACTTATTGTGTATGCATCTTAATGTAATATACCTTATTTTCAGCATCATTCATCCCTGCAGAGATCTTTCTATTTATTTTAGTAGTCTAAATGTTCTTTTTTCAGCCAAAGATTTTTTTTCATTATACCTCACAAAGGCCTAATTATTAAAGGCACTTTCTTGGGACTGTAATTTTGGAATATAGCCTGATACATAGTTCTATCATGAAATATATGCCCATCTCTATTCTGCTTTAATCTGTAACAGATTCTCTCCAGTAAAAATGCATTATAGCTCCAGACTGATCTATAAGTGAGCTATGTAATTCCAATATACCTATTGTTTTTCATGCTGATCATAGGGAGAAAAGATTACTTATTAACATCTCCATTTTCTTGGGGGAAAAAAATTTGAATCACTGAAAAAGGATGCAGGTCTTAAGGCAAAATATATTAATTCTATCTATGGTAACATCCATTTACATCACTACAGATAAATTTGATAACATACACCTAATATGGTAACTTATACAGCTCTTCTGTTTTGGTATTTATACCTACATATCCAACCCTTTTGACATTGCTTTCAGTAGGCAGTTATCTTCTTTTGAAACTTAGTCATTGTCTGTAAACTGGTTCCCAAATGAAAGCTTCCATTACATTAAATTGGTATTTTGCATAGCCAGCATGAAGTAATCAGCATATAATGTCTATTCCCAATACATTTATTTACTAAACTTCTTCAGTGTCCCTAATCTTTGGCACTAATGGTTCAATAATTAAACAAATTATAATGAACAGTCTTGTCTTGTTCCTTGTTTTTGAAGCACTTGAACCCAATGCATGAGGAAAGTCGTTTCACATGCTAATTCAATTCAGAAAGCATTTTTCATATTTCTCCAAAATCCCAATTAAACACAGGGATTCTACCAAGAAAAACACTTTCTCTGTACCTATACACTGAGAATAAGCCTCTTTTTTAGACTCTATGAAGTGCTAAATGTCACAGAGGAATTTCTTGTACTCACCTAAGGGGCTTCTTTTTCTAAAACACAGTTTGGTTTGCATCAGCATAAGCTTTCTTGCCTCTTAACTCCACCAGGACTTAGCAGAAAATACTGCTTTCTGTTGACTCAGGGGGGAGGTTGATTTGGTTCATCTTTATTTGGACAAAGTTTCAAAACTATTTGTAACTGTGGAAAGTTGTCTGCTAGGTATTCAGTTTCCAACCAGAGAAGAACCCTCCTGAAGAAGGAAGATACTTGGGTCCCAAACATTTCAGAGAGTCATCCAGAGGGCGCATGACTCTTCCCTGTGTTTAATGATAAAATCATCATTTCTATGCCTATGCCACCAGTCTATGTACTCCCATTACACAGCCAGATATTTTGGAACACTGCAATATATCAGCAAACCTTCCATGTTTTGCATATTTATTAACATGCATTTTTGCAGAGATGTAACACTTGCATTTTATGAATCCCTTTATTTTGCTTGACTTTGCTCCTGAGCACTCCTTCTTGTCCTTACAGCTATCTCAGATAATCTATTAAAATTAAGTCTGACTGCTGATATGTCTAACTTCTTTCCCATTGCGAATGGAAAAAAAAAATGCCAATGACCACTTGTTTGCAAATAGAAGATCTTTCTGGATTTTGGCTCTTGTTTTTGTCAGCAGTAGCTCTATCTGAGAATGGACATTGCACTTTTTTCCTTTCATGAAGGTCTATGTCATTATTGCTCCTGCGAAGTGCAAACTTGTTGCTGTAAGTCTACATGTTTGTGTCTATGTCAAGTTTTTCCTAAATTCACTGTGCAAACTAATATATATCCCTTTATAACTGCTTTAAAGGCCTCCCTCCTAGGATTCTGAAGATAAAGTCTGTAAGGGGTTGCCCAGCATATGATTATTGTGTGATTTTCTGTTCTATTCATGCTTTCCTTCAGTGCTACTTAATCTCCACCTTCTGACATGGACTTTATTTTTATGAATACCAGTGCTGAGTAAGAGATACTGTTGTTGTAATTCTCAAATTGAGAATTTCACGTAATGGACTTATTGATATCAAAATTAAATCACCTGGATTATGTGTTTTGAGAGATTCAGAGAAATAAAGTATATTTGCTTAAAACATAGAAATCTTCCAATATCCATCAACTTTGCATTTTATAAACTGATTCCAACATTTAAGCTTTTTCAGTGAAGCTGCTGGGATACTTGTTCATGTATCCTGCGTTGGGCTGATGAGACAACTATTACCTGTGAATCCAAGGGCTGTTACAAGCACTAATCAAACACTAAAAGTGGCAAGATCCTCATCATTTCAGTAAAAACTTTATATGGGTAAACATCAGTGGCAAAGTCATCTTCCTTCTAGATCTGGTTTGTGTAGGCATTAATAAACACATAGTTTTTAGTAGAGGCAAAACACTCCTCCTGCAGAGAGCTCCCAATGGCCATTTGGTGTCATTAATTGTTTCCCTTCACGTGAGTTTCCTGACAAATCACTAGCCACATTTCCCTTTTTTATTGTTTTTTGGTTTGTGGTTTGGTCTGGTTTGGTTTTAGTTTTTTTTAATAAAGGGCATCTTTTAGTAGCCTGCTTTTGCTCCATATTTAAAATCTGCTGTGCCAATTTCTTTTTTCATTCTCTCCACACTTAAAATTAATATTAAGCTTTATCTCTATTTAGTAGTATCTCCTCTTATCCTTGTGGGGTTTTTTGTATCTCCATACCTGCTAATCAGACTTCTGATTATATTCAACATCATACCAAATTATAGCATAACTTTAAACTATACATTGGAACTATGCTACATTTTTGCTTTGTACTGTATTTTCTAGTATCCATATTAGTAATTGCGCACTTCTTTTACATTAACTCTTGTAGTTGTTACTTGTTATTTGTTGGAAATTTGCTTCTTAAACTGTATCTTTATAATTTTAGCACAAAACTCATTATATACATTTTTTGCCATCAAGGCAGTATTTTTTCACAGTACAAGCACAGTGTTTTATTACATTCAAAAGGCATCCCAATTCCCTTTCTCTTATAGTTAATGAGCCCTCAGGTGAAATACACTTAACTTGAGTCTAATCAGTGCCTATTTGTTCTTGCTTCCAGCAATGAGGTCAGGAACTTCTGGACTTCCCCTGGCACTCAGAAAGCATAGGTTTGACTTACCTGATACATATTTAGGGTTGTTGAGAACTCTGGAGCATAGTCCTCCTATGGAGATGTTTGCAGATTTGTGTTAATAAAGTCCCTTTGGTTATGCTCCACTGTTGTCTCTTTAGATGCCCAGAAAACTAATCACTATAATAACTCTACTATGCCTAGATGACTTCATTTATTGCATCCTGAAACCCTGATCCTTTTTGAATTTTATTTGGCTATATCAATGCAAAGCTTTAGGCATACGTGTGTCAAGTGGCAAACCAGCTGTATGCCTGTGGCCACTCTATCAAACACTAACATTGTCCTTACACCCCTGTTTTTCCATTCTAAGCATTAGGTCATAGACTTCCTCTTGCTTGTTCTCTCTCTGCCCCCATGACTTGCATAACTGGTTTTACATTGGCCCACTTTCAATTGGAGATCTAGAAGGTATCCCTTGGTACCACTGTCAGGTGGAACTCACAGAGTTCACTGACTGCAGACCTCAAAAAACTCCTTAAATACGAAAGTGCCAGGGTTTGGGATGTTTCCGCTGGTGCTGCATATTGCCTAGTTTAAGTTACCTCCCATTACTATGTCTGTTGTTTTAACTCTCTTTAGCCCATGTACAGAAAACTTAAGCATCTCCCTTTTGAACTCTATTCCCAGAGCTAAGAATCTGATTTTAATTGGTGCAACACTGAGCACCAAGAACCCTAGTCTCTTTTGGGACCTATCTCATAAGTCTGGCACATTATTGTCCTCAACTCCTAAATCTGTTTCCCGACACCCTAAGACCCATTTATTTCCTACCCCAGACATACAGCTAGTCCCAAAGCATACCTCTGCCTAATTCACCTGGGGACACCTAGGCCTGTGGAAGGAGTTGTCACAGTACTGTGATAAATTTAAGTTTCTTTCACAAAATATCCAGAAAGAGTAGTCCTCTTTTCTTTAAAACAGTAATTAAATAACCATATCTCCTTCCTTTTAACAGCCTGTCAAGGGGACATTTAAACAGGGCAAGGAAAAATCTCAATCCATCACAGCATAAGATAATGACATACTGTTTGGCCTAGGGAGAGAATGGTCCTACAGTATAGTGATTAAAGTATCCATTCAGAAAAATTATTTCAGTTACTGCATGAGTAAACATTTAAGTCACAATTCAGCAAAATGCTAAAGCATGTTTGAATCACACAGACTTTAAAATCAAAAAGTGTGGTGCACATTCGTGTCTGCAGTTGGACATTTTGTAATTCTTGGCATGTTCATTTTAGTTTGTTTTAGTGGGTCAGAAACATCAGAAAAGACGAAGTAAACCTAAAAAGATATGGTACAGAATAGATTGGCAGTTGATTGGGGTTTTTTATCTAAGTAAAAATCAAACTAAGATTCTAGAATCATAGGCATGAAGCTAAGGAGAGCACAGGCTTTCATCTTCTGGACCAGTAATCAACTTCACTAGGGTTTACTTGCAAGAATGAACGATTATTTGATCAGCAAGGACTTAACGCACTTCACGTATTGATTCATACTGGACTTTTGTGTCCATCCTATTACAATTCTAAGCATGTTTTGACTAAAAACAAGTTTAGAATTAATTCATAACTATTTGTATAAAATGTCATACAAGAAGTCTCAGTACAGTCTCCTCCACTCTGTGTGACGAACTGGACTCTCACATTTGCAGGAGTTATGCTGCTCCTGCTGACAGCCAGTCAATGCCAAGAAACTGCCTGTCAAGAAAATTTCTGTGCAGATACAGTGAAGATTCAGAGATCAGATTTTATAAGGTTTTTGCCATCTCCCTCTTGCCCTTCATGAAGCAGCAATGTTCTTTTAGAAAGATTTGAGTGAGAGGTACTGCCTTGCAGCAGAACACCTGGATAGTCGTAATCTAAAATATTCCCCTGATATCAAGGCATGGCCAGACACAGGAGGAATGTCAGAGTGTTTAAATAACCATTCCAGACAAGAATCTGCAAATTACCTGAAAATGGTAATATTTCCTACAGGAAGATCAACAGCATAGCAATTTACAAACACATTTCATTGCAGTTACTTATTTAGAAAAATTAAAGTAAAATGTTTACCCTTCTAATTGACCATAGGGAACAAAATGTTTTGTGAATGTAAATTACAACTGTGATTAAAATATAAGCTTCACTTTCTTAATATTCATAGTGATGTCTGCTACAAGCAGCATTAACATAAATTCATATATTTCCTTATCTCTCCAAAACCACATTTTTATTAAAACAAGAAGTTTATTATTTATTATTATCTTGGTGGGAGTTAGGGTTTATGCTTCCATAAAAAAATCTAAAATGTCACATTTTCTTAATCCCATATTTGCCAGGTTGCCTTGTGGTTCGTTTATTTGTTAAATGTATTAACCTACTCCAGCCATTACGCACTTTATATACTGTGGACTAATTGGTATTCATGTGTAGGGAGTATTTCTCATAGCAGTGAAGTGATACAGTGAAGTTTATAACCAAATGATAGTTTAGTGCACTTGTTTTTTGAGTTCAAATACTAAAAAAGGCCAGGTTAAAAAATGTTGTAAGAAATATTAAGGGAATATTTATAAAGCATTTTTTTCTGTTCTCTGAAAAGACAAGGAAAAGAACATGAGAGTAAAGCACTGCTGATCAAACCAGTCATTCAAGACCTACATAATCCTGTCTCTAGCCATGTGTATGCAAACAGCTTAACCCTTCCTTGAACTCCATGTAACTCCTTAAAACAGCTTAAAACAACTTCTATTCACAAGTAACACTGCCTAGCTCACTTAAGACGACTCCAGCTTGTACCCCTTGCCCCTGTAAGGCTGCTCAAGGACAGTCCTGATTCTGAATAGACAGGAAACCAAAAACAGCCAAGACTCAAGTTCTCCACAAGAGCAATCTCTTATTACAGTGGTTTTATATGAAAGTGTTTTCAAGCAGCAGTTCTTAGTAGTCCTTGCCCAAGCCTGTGACTTTGACCAGCACAGGCAGTGAGTTAAATACTTGAATACACTAGGAGATCCAATTTACTTTCTTTTATGAATATACTTCTTGTCTGGGCCCTGGCAACATCAGCAGGCAGCAGAAGCTGTCAGTGGCAAACAGTCTCACTTCAAAAGAACAATACCTGCACTCAAGCCCCTGAAGTCACTTCATTTTGATCCTACCTTGTGCCCTGGCAAGTTGCTCATAAGAGTGTCCAGCCTCAACTCTTCTGCTGCCAAAGGAGTTTCCTTGCCCAGAGAACAAAACCTTACCACTCCCTTCAAACATGTTAGATATGACATTGTGTGGTGGCTTGTGGCAACCGCCCTCCCTCCTGCCAGCCTGACCATCTGAGTAAAAGGTAAATGTGTTTGAAATGCCAAGATGAAGTCCACTGACTTCTTGAACCACTTCTCAGTAGAAAGGAGAGGGTTTCCATCAAGGGGCAGATCACCCTTCTTTCTGGTGTCAAGTGATGAGATTCCTGAGTGTATCCACACTGACATTTCTGTTACTCATAGAAAGCAGAAACACAGAATAGAGTCATAAATTGCCTGTTGGCTGAGTTCAGTTTTGCTCCTTGTCAGCTGCGTGGCTTTAGCTGGTAGAAATTGCTACCAAAGGCTTTTGAACAAATATCAAACATCAACAAGTTTCCTGGTGTATAAATAAACTTTGTGATTATAAGGAAAATCTTACACATTCACTTCTGCTTTAAAGATAGCTTCACTAAAATTTGAGAATGAAAAGTTGTCTTCTGGCTTTTGTCAACACGATAGAGCTTGTAGTGATACCCACTATACTGTGTACACTGTCCTCTACAAGGAACAGATGAATAACGGTGTTTAAATTATCATCACACAGAAAAGCCTTAATTACTAACTAACATTACATTGTATTTTTGCCATACAAGCACAGAACAAAGAACATCTCGGACTTTATTATAGTCTCTCTGTTCTACAAATGCTGAACCTGCCACAGAAAAGCAGAAAGAAGCATTTCAAGTTAAAAGTGATATATTTATTTTTACATTAAATCAGTTATGCATAAAATGATGATATTAAAAATAAAATAAAAACACATTAGCTGTCTTCTTTTTGTTTTTCCTTTGGCTTGAAAGTGGAGCTGATTAGACAGGTTCCCCTTTGTTTGTGCAGAGGTTCCAGTCAATACCATTTTCAGGTTTTCACAAACCAAAATGATGTCTGACATGTCCTTTTCTATAAGAGAATCCTTCCACATCTCAGTGATTCCACAGAGATTTAAACAAAAGCCAACAATCACAGTAATGTTACTTTCATTTTAAGTCTGTAAGTACTTTATTAAAACTGATGTCGCATCTAGAGTTTAAGCAAAGGTGAATGCTTTTGAAATCTGAGGGTTTACCTGATTTCTAGGCCATGTTCTGAGCCTAGAAAGGAGAATATATGTCACCCTTTTCGTAGACTCGCAAGAAAAATCTCACAAAAATGGTATCACTCTGTGCTACAGACTTAATTACTCCTCATCACCACTAATAGAAGTAGGGATGTTTCTCCATGTGACAGGCCTTGCAGTACAGAAGAAATAACTTTAAGAGGACTGGAACAAGCCATAGGTAGATTTTAGAGGTACTACGCATGAAGAAAAACATTGGTTTTGACCAAGATGAGGTGTTTCATTTAAAACCAACATAGTCATCTGATTCACAACTGACTAGAAGTTTTGCAGCTGAAATCCATCAACTGAAAGAATTATAACTCAGAGCCTCAAAACTGTTGAGCCACCTAACTCCCACAGAAATCAAGGCATCTAAATACCTACAAGGGTGATGGCCTTGTCACCTTTTAGTAAGGGAAAGGCTCATAAGGCTGCTACGGGTTAAGAACAACCAGAAGTTGCAGAAACCAGAGTCAGCTAATTAACTGTTGTTTTCTGCAGATATATTAGTATTCCTCACACCTTTGCTCCCTGATCTGCTCCAGTTGGTAGTTTCAATCATCAGGGCACTCACACTAAGGCTACATTAGCAAAAGGCAGCTTGCAGGTGGGTCTAGGATTCTGGACTCATTCAGGAGCATTAACAAGCCCTGTGTGTCTTATTTACATGTATCAGTAGTGCAGGAGCTCAACTTCTTCCAAGCATATAATCTTTGCAGTCAAAATTGCAGAAAGGTCTGCAATAGAACTCCATGATTTTCCAGATGAGCCAGTGCAAGGATCAAGGCCACTTGCCTCTCACCAGAGGTTGTGCCTGTGCTTTGCACACCTGAGGTTTGCCTTGTACGACTTTAGAAAGTCATCCATTCCTTCATTTAGGGAGGACCTAATTTATCTTTGTTCTTCTCCTGCACCTCGAGTTAAAAGACAGACACATTCATAATGCATGGCTTTGTGATGTGTGCTCCATGACAGCTACAATCTGTGAAGCAGGCACCAAAACTCCTTGAGAAAAGCACTTGCTGAGAGTTAAGTCCATAGCCAGTTGGACCTAACATCCCTCTCCTTCACTCTATACATTGCAGCGGTGAGGGTACTCTTTTCTACCCTCTATCCCATAGGTTTCACTGCTGACAAACTCTTCAGCATCTGCATATTGACAAATGGTATACAAACATACATCTGTCCCCAGTTTATCACTTCTTACCCTCTGAAATTTCATTTTTGTTTTAAATGTATGTTTAAACAAAGGAGATGTGGAAAACTTCCCATCATCTTCAGAGTCAGTGAAAAATTTAACTGGCAACTACATTATAAATGCATTTAATCCATTAGTCTATCTCATGTAACTGAGATTAATAAATGCAAGCCTTAGATTTGTTCCTTTAGTATCTAGCAGTACATGTTTTCTGACGAGTCATCTTGCTTTTCTGATTGCTCTCATTACAGGCTCAGGAAAGAGCACAAGTCACTTTTTCAAACATATCCACTTCCTGACACTCATTTCAGAAGAGCCAGAACAGCAATCCTCTTGTTCTAGCAAGTGGTGGCTCTCCTGAAACGAAGACCACCAGCTGGCTCAGGAATGTGTATTATAAACCCCCTCTCTCTTGCCTCAAAGGTGCTGTAGGATGGAAACGTAACTGTCCGCTCACCTGGTACGGGTGCTCTAATGTGACCATTTTAGGTGGTCTATGTTCCTCACTGGTTCTGTGTCCCTTTTTGGTCTGCTTAGAGGTTACAGCTGTGATTAAAACCTTGAACAGGATATGGCTGAAGTCAACAAATTTTACAGTAATACAGTAATGGTCCATATAATGAGGCTCAGGCTGGAAAATTTCCACTGAAGACCTGTGCCTGAGGAATTCTGTAACTCTGGTTTAAAAAAATGGGGGTGGGGGGGGGTGGGGGGGGTGGGTGTGTGTGTGTGAGGGGGTGTTATGCTTAAGTTTTTCTTCATGTAAAATAATTCTTTTAACTTACACATTTCCTTACTGGCAATGGCTATGGAATTTATCACTAATGTCATTCATGGAGGCAAAGGCTGTAAACAACCCACCTAAGAACATGACTTTAAAAAAGAAAATGTGAAGCCCTTTTGGGTAGAAGAGATGTCCTTCTGGATTATGTACACAACACTCCAGTGTTATAGGGGATGTATTTGAAATGCATTTCTCTCAGATCTTTCTCCTTCTCTTTGCCAAGGCTTTCAGAGAGGGTTTTATTTTTTCCTCTATGATACCCTTAGGAAATACCTCTCATGTTGGGTCAGCATCTTGAGCTGTCTACAGCATTTTCAAGACCAGCTTCCAAGGTTTCGCCCTCTGAGAAAACAGTAGAAAGGATGGCATGATGTGAACATACATTAGGTGGCCACAGCCTCCCTGCTCTTAGTGCATAGTGTGGCTCCACACTGCCTGGCCAGCTCCAGTGGAGCTGCCCTTCATGAGCAACACAAAAATTCACTGCAGTACAAGTGATGCATCACAGTCTGGCTCCCCTGACCAAATCAATACAATTACTATATTAATTAAAAATTGCTGCCCAAACACAGTGCCTCATAGCTATAGTTCCTTTCACATTTCCCCCAAATGTTTCTTTATTGCTGGCCTATACCAATTTAAGCTCTGGGTTGCTATTATACAGCACAAACTGGGAAGAGGTTTCAGCCAGTGTCCCCTCTAATCCTCTGAGGTTGGTCTGAACAGTCCATGTTATGCCCAGATGTTGGTGTATGAATACTTCCTGTGGAGGTGTAAGAGAGGTTCTAGAAGTTCTAGTAGAAAGGTTATATCCCTTGACCAGGGATATAGGCTGAGCTAACAATGTTGCCCTCAGTCTCTACGAAACACAGGTGAGATCTTTCTCACTTTCTGTCACTAACTTTTCATTAGTGTTTCCATTAGCAAGATCTCCTGAGGATTGTTTGTAATGACTCCCCTCAACAAATGAGTCCGTGACTTGGTAGTCACCCCTGAGTGATCTGTGAAAGAAATGAAAAACCAAACCAAACAAACGCTTTCCATGATGTACCTCACCCACTAAGCAACCCTGCACAGGGATGGACAATTTCCTTCCTGATGTCCACAAATGATCAGTTTATGCCTTGAAGCACTGGGCTGGATTCGATTACACTAATCATTATTTCAGTTCATGTAACTCCAGACTACTAGTGATACCCAATGACTTTGGCACACTGGGAATTCAATCAAACGTTTATACTAAGGGGGACTATTTACTTCAGCCCCTAGAGGTACCACTTTAAGAAATTTCCCTGAATATCACTGAAATTAATATTAAGACTTTATACCCTCATGTATTTTTGAGGATTTATATATGTTGAGATATCATTTTTCCTACCACTTATCCTCTTACATACTCCCACAATATCTCATCTGTGGCATTTTCCCAGATGGGGCCCACAGCAACGTTCTTGTAGCTTTTGGCTCACTTAACATTCTCGCTTAACAAAATCCTTGATTTGACGAGGTCTTCTCTGCTACAACAGCTCTATGGAGCGCCAAACATGGCCTTTTGCTGACACACATCCCTGTTTGCTGCATTACATCCTCTGTGCACAGCACACCCCAAATGCAGCCATGGGTCTAATTCTTCGCTGTCCCACGGTCTCCTGAGCAAAAGGAAGAGGCGGGTGTACCCACGCAAGCCACTGTCAGAGAAACAGCAGAAATTTGGCATTCTGCATCTGTGTAGGCAACAAGACAAAGTGAAAGGCAGCGGATAACTGAGCTCTTTATTGCTTCCCTAACATAATTTTCCCATTTTCAAAGGCGTTCCAAATGGAACGACAGGGCTGACAGCCTGTGCACTGGCTTCGATGGGCTCTGCCTTAGATTTCTATTTCTGGGTGTGAAGACCTAATTTTCAGAGGCAGATAATTTTTGAAACTGAGCCTATATCCCTTTCACTGCTCTTGATTTACATGCAATTTTTCAAACAATTAAAACATGCATATTGTCATCACAAGGCCAAAACATCTCTTCATCTCCTCCTCATATTCTTTTTTCGCACCACACAGGTTTTCAACAAGTGAATTTGGCACTGAACAAAGCTTTCTTGCCACTTATGACTGAATGGGGCTTCCTTCAGTCACCCTGCAAATGTTCACATGTGACTTTTCATCTGATTTCATCTTTGTGTACTCAAGTACAGCCTTGCATTTTCTCCTTCAGTTTCTTCCTCCCATCATTACCAACTTTTCTTCCTTAACAGCTCCTTAATTTGTACAGGCTCTTCTATCTAAGCCATATTCTTATTTACTTCGAATTGAGCGCTAGTCATGCAGTCTGTGACATACAGATCTTTTTATAGGTATCTCGCAAGCTCTCAATATTTCTTACATTGCTCAAGTCAGCAAACAGGGCAAAACACCTGCCAATTATTTCCTTGAACTAAGCCAGCTTTCCTAAGTCAATCAGTGTGTTGCCATCCAGATATGTAATCATCCTCTCCTTATCTCAACCTGCCAATTCATGCTGCACTTCTGGCAGACCAAATTGATATTTAGATACTATTGAGCATCTCTTTACACAATTGTTTGCACACAGGTGTGCCATGAGGTTCTCTTCACTTGTTACAAACATGTCAGGAACCTCAGCCATGTCTTATCCAGAACTTTTGCACAGCAGAGATAACAAATCAATTGCCACTCTCCCAGGAGGAACTACAAAAAAATGACCACAATGGGCAAATTTGTATTCTATACTGTCACAGACCCCATAAACTCTGTAGCATAAGAGTATTTTAAATAGTGTTTTTTCAGAAAAATAAAAAAGCAGGAAGAAAGACTGGGCAGCAGGAGAATGAGCTAAAATTTTAGAGAATCACAAATAATTTTCTGCATATTAGACAATGTTCCTCTTACACTGTATCCTACTGATTTTTCTAGGGAATGTCAACATATAAGTGATTACCATGTGTTCCCTGAAAATTGATACTATACTTAGGAACATAAGAATTTAAAAAAAAAAAAAATCTGCTAATTAATGAAGAGTTTCCACTGCCAATTACTACAGCTGAGTTCTTTACCTACAAAAATCTTCTAGGATTCTTTATTAAACATAAATACATACATATAAAAAACAATAATAATCCTAAATAATATTAGAATTTTGCAATGTAAGTAAACTAGGAGTTCTCAGATGTGCAAAGTAGCTGTTTGGTCCCAGACGTTATCTCAAAGGAAACAACATTTAATACAATTTATTCAAGACAAAGCTGGCTTCTCCATCCTGAAAATTTTCTTGCAAGCCTATCTTCCATCTGTGCCTTGGCTTTGTCCTACAAATCATAGGCAGTACAAGGCACTGAACTTCAAAACTGCAGTGTTTTCTTATTTAGATGCTACATGTCTAGTAGAGCAGCCCTTCCCTGTCCTTCAGTGATGCTATGTGCAGTGTCAGTACAGAAATGGATCACAGAGTATACTAGCTAGACAATGCACCCACTTTACTGACAGGTATTTAGAGTGTTTACAGAATACTACACTAAACATCTAGTTCAGACTGTCTTCCTTATGAGGTGAACACACTGCCTGGGAGAGTTACAGCCAAGGCCCCCAAACCAGGGTCATAGCTGCAAGTGATTATCCTGCATGGATGATGTCCCAGCAGATGTACGGTATAGCCTGTACAGCTCACATATTATCAAAATTCAACCTCTTCCCATCTTTTTATTTCATTAAAAATTACTGCAAAAACACTTGTCCAGACACCGTTTTCCAAATGTGGCTATTCTTAGTTCCTGGCAAAGGCATATAACCTTTACATGTCTCTGGTTAGGGTGGGATGTGCTTACCCACTGAAAGATGTCTTGAATCCTTCTGCATTTCCACTGTGAAGTGAGCTATTCCAGAGGAGGTTGCCATACGCTCTTCTGGAGATGCTTATGTTTCAGTCGTGACTGATGTAGAAAGGTCAGATCCCGAGGGTATGTAACCAGACCACATGCAAACAAGCTCTGTGACCTCAATAGGTATTTGCATAAAGAAAAATTCTCCCATGGACAAGCAAAGCCATTTGAAATATTGCGCCACGATACTTGTGTTCACCTTCTACATAACTACAGAGCACCATTATTCTGACAGGAGTACAGTTCTACAAAAATCAAACATGCTGGCTCTATGCCACAACATTCTGTTTCAAAGATCTCTGCGAAAAAGTAAGCTTATGCCTTTGGTTACCGCATGGCCACATCTGAGATAATGCAGCTGCTTCTCCAGTACTTACAGCAGGATATTCTGTATAGTAATTCTAACGACAGTTGTTAACCTTTAGGAATGCCCAGTAACACCGTATCATGTAGCACACTGTACTACGTACTACTAAGAAAACATCAAGAGTCTCACGCACTGATTACTGCCTAACATGTCTTTGTCAAACACTTAATGAAGCACATATTGGGTCTGCTGATCTGACTGTCAATTTATTCTAAATGAATCCACATGCCAAAGGATTTAGGTGCCAAAAGCTGGAAGAGCTTTCAAACTGATTTTTTTTTAGCCCTGACCATGATAGCTGCACAACAATATGCCATCTGAACTAATAGTTGCTTGAAAACTCAAAATACCAGGTAGTTCAAGTTCATAAATTTCTGTGACTTCCCCTGAAATCATTCTTTGGCTCAACCACAACATGCAGAAATTACAAGCCTACTGATCTCTTTTTATATTACAGAGCAGAGGTATTAATTTTGTGTTGTAAGCATAACCTGTGACCAGTGTGGGAAAATGGTAATTATATTATTTGTTTGGGTTTGTTTTGCTTCTGTCCCTGTTTTGCACAGCCCACATGCAGCTGAACTAGCAAAGCTTAAGAGAGAGTCAGGGCCCCAAATGAACATCACAGACCAAAAACGGTTGTGTTTCTTTGGCAGCAGATCTATTTCAGGACCTTCCCAGTCCACTCCTGATCTTATACTCTTCTAGCTACTCAGTTATGTGGCACATCAGACCTGCCTCCCTGACCTCACTCTAACTGAAGGACAGTCATGGGGGAGAGGGCACCGAAGGGCATGAACGAACAAAGGCTGCCAGGAACGTGGGAGGCCAGGCTTTCTTAAAACAGAAATTAAAATATAAACTAATTATCAAGTGTGAAATTGATAAATGATTAAACAGACATCATTTAACAGTCCCAGTGTTGAGCACAGATGTTGTGTATGCATGTATGAAGCGCTGCTGCTGGGCTTTCTACTGCTGCTCCTGGCTTCTCAGATAATTTCTGCTGTAAGCAAGGGCAAGGCATTTATCCCAGCCACAGGCTTTTCTTTTCTCATCGATTAAAGGAAACAAGATCAGCCACCCCAATCTGGCCTTTAAAGCAGAACTGCCCATCACTCAGAGCCTCCAGAATCATAGGACAAAGGTTCTTTAAAGTCTTCTCTGATGCAATCAGGAAGAAATTTGTATACCAGTATGAAGATATGGGGTGAAACTGGGATCTCCAAGCACCTTAACTGATCATGGCAACTCCACTCTTAAGAATGCTGTCAGAGGGCCTGGACCAACCAGATATTATGCAGTTGTGGATGGAAGATCTCCCTCTGCACTACGTCAGCAGCTGCCAAACAGAGTGGACTGCAAGGTGTTTTCACAGACCAAACACTGGAAAAGCTAACATTGCATGGATCGAGCCAGCATGATAAAGGAATCCTTCTAAAAATGTAGTAAATACCTGCTCAAATGACAGTGAAACCCCAGCTGCATGTTTAACAAAAGCCCATAGTCATTCTAAATCTTCGTTGAAGTCCTTCAGGGAAAGAATGGCCCCTCTGTAGTACTTAGGACCAGTCATCAGAATGACCCTGACAACTCAGACTCATAAAGGCATGGATGCAATAAACACAAAATAAAAAGGTTGCAAACTCAGATTTAAAAAAAAAAAAAAAATCAAAACAGAGCCTCAGTTATAAGACAAACCTTCCAAAGTAACACTAAAAGACTCATTTAAACTGACTGAAATCAGGAAAACTCCAAAGTTGGGTGGAAACATTATCTTTCACTTATTCTTTTGTACCTCTGCATCACAGATAATAGAGCCTTCTCTAAGACAAGACTTTGAACAGTGGGTGACCTTATGTACCAAGTGTGCTGCAATAACTAAGTGCAGCAGGGGTGAATTGAAGATGACATTTCATCCTTTAACTGAATTTCCCACATTTCTTCAATTTACGCCAGACCCTTATGTTATTTCAACTTCTCTTTTCTATGACAGCATACAAAGCTAGAGGTTCAGAAACTGTTATTAATACACACACACATAAACATACACACATCAATCAATTATTGTATTACAAAATTATCTGCACAATCACTTATTAAATATTTGTATTCAGAAGGACTTGGAAGAACTTCTCTTTTCCATGCAGGACCCCTTTGCAGCCCTCGACCAAGGAATCCTGGCAGCAAACAAGCAGCCCAAACACCTGGACTGGACCAACATTGCTCCATTAAGAAGAGTCAATAATTTTGTAAATTCAGCAAGTGATTGCAAGTCACTTCACTTATAAATAGCTTTTGGGGGGAATTTTTTTTTTTTTTTCATTTTTAATGCAGTTTTCCAAATAGTTCTGTTCAACAAATATACAGAAAATATTGGCTGAATTGTATACAAACCCTGGTGTAGTTATGAGACTGACTTTCTCTAAGCACGAATAATAACAAAAGGAAAAATAGAAATACTTACTTTACAGATAACTGCTGCAGGAAAAAACCTAATTTTTACAGAAATGGTTCGGCACTGTTAGCATGTTTGCACTGTATACACCTTGGCTGCACATCAGTTGTTATTGGGTAGCAGAAGCTGCATCCATCTGTAACTTTCATTAAAATAGAATGCCACTGCATAATTATATTTGGATTTTTAATTTTTTTTCCACGGGATACCAGTAAATCTTTCTTTCTCTGCTGCAATACACACAATATGTGAAATCTACATTTACAGCTAAAAAATGGGTGCACAGCATCAAAGAATAGCATGGAAATTAAGCACGATAAAAACAGAACGGGAAGAAACCGAAACATCAAATGGCTCTTACTTGATATGTCTGCCACTCATAGCATCTCCAAATTTAAAAAAAAAAAAAAAAAAGACTAAAGACTAAAGAGCCATGTCTGTTTCAGAAAAATATACATATCAGATATTTTCATATTAGAACTATGTACATATCTATTTCCAAAGCAAACATGGATAATTCTGTCTTCCCCTTGTCACACAGAACACAGACTTCTCTAGAATGGCTGTAAGTGAACAATTCAGAATAAGCTCTCTACTTCAGGTAGTGCCTAGTTACTAAAAGAATTGCCTTGATGTCTTAGCCTTGATGACCGAGGAGTAGCAGGCAGACAATACTTCACATTTTGAGCTTCAGTCACTCTTGGAGCTGGCTCAGTTTCAAGGAATAATTCTGATTCTCAGCAAGTTTAACGCATTTGCATGCAAGAAATAATTTACTCTGTTGCACCCCCTAGTGGGATTACTTTATAGTAATCAGATTCTCCCGATTTTGTTATTTTTCTACTCATAGTACACGTTAACTAAGAAAAGTTACAAAAGGATGTACTTAGGTTCCCAAATTAATTTGCTTCAGGGTTAACTGACATTTCCTTTTTTTGCTGGTGGTTTTCAATGAGGTATAGTAAGGCACTAAGCACTCAGTGCTACGTACATGTCTGAAACAATCATGCATTTCAGTTTCTGGTTTTCAAGCTAGGTTCCACTTTCAGTTTAAACCCAGAGTAGAAAGATTTTCCATTCCAAGAAAAAATTACTCATTCTTTTTTTAAGGTCAAGCCATATGTGTAATAAGGAGAGATCCAAAGAGAGGGGGAGAAAATGTGGGTTTTGTGCATTATTAATGCTAGCTATCTTAAATGTGTTCAGTAAGTTTTTGCAAATTGGCAAATGGCAAAAAGTCACTGTATTATTAACATCATTATTTGACTTCGTGTCCATGCTGTTCCTACCTCAAAAAATTTGCCCTGGAAAAAATCAGACCCATAATAAATGAAGCAAAAGGTAAAGGAACAGAATTACCAGGACTCAAATCCTGGAAAGATTTAATTTACCTAACTTCGGCTCTTGGGCTGATCGTGTTCTCACTGCAAAGAGTTATTTGTCAGTCACATTAGCAGGAGCCAGGCACGACTCACAGATTCAGTGTGACCACTGCTAACACTTCACACAAACCATGTACATAAAGCATTTGGAAAAACAGGTCCAAGTGTTGTGTTCAGATCAGCTACACCTTGATAGGATATAGGTAACAACAGCTGAGAGCTTCATTCTTGCTCCAGCTTCCTCACAGCAGACACAGGAGTAGAGAGGCATAAACACATCCTCAAACCCCCGGATCTGGCCACTCTCGAGCACCGAAGAAGCAGAACACAGGCAACCTTCCCTTCACAGAAGATACCTGCCCTGCCCAGACAGTATGTTAAGGGCAGACTAGAGAGCTGGTGTAGGTGAGTGACTACAGGTACCACAGGCCTGCTGGAAAGGCATTCCCCCATTCCCACAGGCTGGAAGTTCTGCTCAGTCTTGCTAAAGTGCTCACCCTCTAAGGTTTTTAAATACACATAACAAAGATGTGCAGATGATCCCAAATTGCTTTCCTCACTGCATTATGATTTAAAATATCAAGGCACTTCCAGCAAGTCCTGACATCAGATGGCAAGAAGGAGCAAACAAAGAGGTCTAGCTTATCTTTTGTGCTTAGACGTAGTTTATAACAGAGTATAAAGGAAATCAATATTGTCATCATAAATCTTGCTTATTCTCCTTATAGGGGTGATGGCTGACTTCCATGTGAAAATGCCAAAATAAAAGCACTTTGCTCTCCATGAGACTTTGGTTCAATCAGGCATAATACAGCACAAACAACCGTAATGTAAATAAATGCACTGAGAATGCGAACGTCCACAAGAGACAGGACTGTTAGAATCCTCTTACTTCCACCGGGAATATGTTACTACTGCCTAAGCAGACACAGGAGCACCTTCTGGTTGTGGCTCACCAGAATGAGCACAGGCTTTGTAATCTGATGAGCAGTGATTTTCTCTCATTCATTAACACTCAAAATGGTTTCTTTCTACTTCCTTGTGTCCCCTTAAATGGGTGACCAAAACATAAACAAGAAAGACCATCCATATTAGTCAGAGAAAGCCGACTCTGGCTCGCTGCCTGTGCAACTATGATAATAAGCCATTCTTAAAGCATTATCAAGGTAAGCCGCCTTGGAATCCATGCGCGCTTTGGAAGACATGAATCTGTTCTGGCGAACCCTCGTGACACAGCTATTGCTCTTCTGCTTCCCTGGGGCTGACACAGATCACATCAAATCCATTATGACCAAAGAGAACACAAATAACTTTTGTATTTTTAACTATAAATGTGTTAATGAAACTACATTAATGCGCTTCAGATTAAAAAAGAAACATCGCTAACAAATAAGGCAAGAAGGTCATTACCATTCCACATTAATGAATTACCAATAAATTATTTTGAGAAAATTGCTTCATTGTGAAACCAGGACACTGGAAAGAACAATATTATGTATATAAAATTAAATTCTAGCAAATCTATCTGACAGACAATAAACCCAGAAAGTATATATTTCCTATAATGGGCATTTACAATTCATAATAATTTTATCTGGGTATATATCTGAAACAAGAAAAAAACGCAAGTGAAGATTTCGTAGGGAATGTTGATAACAAAGGTAACAGGATGAAAAGAATAAAAATAAAATTGCTTCCAGTAACCTGGTAGCAAAAACTAAAACACAGTGTCATCAATATCCATGGCATCTTTGAACAGAGTCATCACAATGCTAAAAAAATAATATTTCATTTCCTCTGTTAAGGTAAGCCCTATGATCTGGCACCTCAGTCTCCCATTATAATGTCAATAGGTGAAATTCACAGGACAAGAACTGTGTGTTACTTATGCCCTACTTAAGCCTACATTTACTTGGGGTGTGTACTATAATCTGTTACACATAAATATTTCTTTAGAACATCGGTATTTTGTTAAACGTGACTTTGATCCAAATCTTAAGAGGCATTTTATGATTTCAGTGATGGGCACGTAAAAGTGAAACCTCACAATACCATAAATTTGAATTTAATTTTCCATACAGAGGAATTCCTTTTAATTTTCATGTTCCTTATTTCCTTAGACTCATGCTGACATTAACACCTGTATAAACTGAGTGTAAAACACGATCAAATCACAATTCCCCAATCACATCAGCAGTGGTATTTTGCACCCACTTGGCACAGATGCAATTTATTATATGAGATTAAACACACTGGTGAGTCAGGCCGCCTGTATTTAAAAAAATAGCACACACTTTCACTTACAGATACCATCACTAGATCTAGGCACGGATGGAATTAACATTTTGAGCTCATCTTAAATTCTCATGGATTCCTGTAACTATTACCAAGTAATCATGTGGCTGGAAGGCACTGTTTAGGAGCAAAGCAAGAATAACGAAGTTGTTATAAATCAGGCTAGAAATGCACAGGCATGGCTATGTCACAAAGATGTCACAGTGCATAGCTGTTATAGATCTCATTTTGAAAACACTAAATACATGCACAATGTAATGGGGAAATATTCAAAAAGTCATGATGGTGTAACAACATAACTCTGTAAGGAAATACTGTAACCCCAAGTTTTAATATCTCTTAAAGACTGCTGATTCAAAGGCAAAAACAAGCTGATTTTCCAGCTCGGAAAATGACACTTCATAAAAAGGTTCCCTATGTAACATAAATGTTATCTGCAATGTGGAAACTGTATAGTGGAAAAATAAATTATTAGCAAATTAATTGGACGTAAATAGAATACTTGCGTGTTTGGTTTTAGCTGTCAGCAACTCAGCACTCAGAGCTGATCATGGATGTTGTTTTATTCAATCAAATAAGACCCTTTATATTATATAGTGTTCTATATTCTGTAACTAGAACTATTATAATTTGAGCTGAAGCAGTTATCTTTACTACCTTGTGAATACAATCTGAAAGAGTTACAGAAAATGCTGATATACTTAGGATGACCTTCTTTGGTTCAGTGGTGTTACAGGCATACATTTTTTTTCTTTTTTTTGTTACTAGGAAGGAGAAAATTACATTGGGCTAAAATGAATACTAATGAAACTCCTTAGTTAGCTTTCTTTGTGATAAGAATAAAAAATTGGAGCTATGTTCCTCTAGAATCTCAAGCAATTTTTGTCCTTTATTCTGATAGAAAGATTACTGACAGTAGAGAAGGAGAGCAAAGTAATTTCATAAAATATCTGCATTTTTAAGAACGCTTTTGTTGCAAAAATGTTGGTGTGCAATTTCTTCAATCTACTTTTAAGGCTGTAAAGAAAAAGTACCTATTTGTTCTGCACTGCAACAATGCCAGCTGCATTCAATCAACTAAAAAGCTGCAAGCCATAAACCTTCCTCCACAGCTATAGAAGAAAAAAAGGCAGGGCCATAAAAATTCATCAGGATAATGTAGAGATGAGGCGTGTTTGAATCACCATCCCTGCAATCAACCAATCACTCATCCTGTGGCATTTACAGCACATCTCATTCCCCTGTTCCTTAAGGACAATTGATTTTCCTGATTCCATTAGCATAACGGCAAGGAAAATGACTGCAGTGCAATATTTCTGGAAACTTCCAACAAGTATGCTGTGTGCTGGAGTGTGACCATAATAATAAGCTACCTAGCTAGCAACTGCGTGTGCTTCTGCTGCTGCTGCTATGGTATCGCATCCGAGGGAAAAGGACACAGACTAAGCAATTTTGGGTTCACACACAAGAAAAAAAAAATGTTTTCACAGAATATAAACCAAAAACTCACTTAAGCAAATAAACATAATTTCAAGGCGGACTGATCAGTAGGCAACATCTAGCAGGCCTTGAGCATTATTGTGTTATGGTTAATAATTCCATTTTCTGAAACATTAGTAATACTTCTGCATTCCTCGATGGCTTTTATACTCCTATTTTTGCTTAGGTTTAAAACAGAAGAAAATGAAACTTTAATACCACAGTTTTGTTAGAAATATACAAGAAGAATGCATCAGTGGATTCCCCAAAGAATTTACAACCATTCACAGCATTACACAGTCATCAGCACTAAGCAGGCGTCTCCACATTTTTCAGTTTTCCGTTTAAGTTCAATGATAACATCCACACTAGCTTAAATTATTCAAGATGATGAAACTTTATTGGTGAACATGCACTGCCTAAATTTAAAACTGTACATTATTATCTTCCCTTGTAAATGTATTTTAAGGATATGTTAAGCTTTTTGAAGTGTAATTCAGAGACTACTGTATCTCAAACAACATAAAATACTTTTCATCTTATGAAGGATCCTTTAGACTTCTAAGGTCCTATCTGTTGTACATTTTTAAGTCCCTTTATAGTTTCAAACCCAGTGGGTTACGCATCTTAAATTCAATCCCTAAATTGAATTCAAAGTTGATAGGAGCCTGCCTGCAGAACTAAGAAAAGTCTTTCTATTATAAGTACCAAAAGTCAATATTTTTAACCCCCCATTGACATGCTTTTTTTCTTATATTTTATCCCTAGAAATATTCCAGTATTACTCAGAAGAAGGAAAAGAAAGATAAACTTAATTTCAATTGCATCCTATGACATGACTATCAGCATGGCCCAGATTCTTACAAGAATTTTTACTATTATTATTTTACATCCTATAACCTCTATTCATAAATATGGATCCTTTCTTCCTAAGCACGGTAGAAACAGAATCACTACAGAGAACTTAAAACTGTCATACAAGAAAAGATTGTAATAAATATAAACAGAAGAAGATGGAGAAGTGTTGGCTCACAAGACTAAAAGTGTCCCAGTACAGCAGCAGCCACACTGGTGGGAATGACTTCTGCTATTTTAAAGTGATAGGTAGATGTAAAGGGACAGTGTGGAGTAGGTGGCAAGACTCAGTGGAAACGGCAGCTGAATTTTTACTTGTGAAAGGTAACATTGAAGGATAACTTTAGTCACACGATCACCTAAACAGCACTATGACTACTTACAGGCACAAAACTACTTTGGGTATTACAGTGGAGCACACCACAGCCTGCAAAGCTGACTGGATTCAGCAGAACAGAGTGCACAGAGGCCTCATCCTGACACCCAGCAATGTGTCAGGACTGGGAACAGGCAAAGGAAATGCAGCCAGTAAAGCAGTTACACAGCACACTGCAACATCTCACTGTGAAAGCCAAGTGGTTCACTGGGATCAGACAACAAGCACCTGATAGCCCCACCTCATGCCTCGGTAGGACTGAACTCAGAGCAATGACAAACACTCAATAGATTCCCCTGTAAATCAACATCAATATAAAGTAACAAACAGAAATGTCAGCTTCTGCACAAAAGCACCCCATTATCCAAGTGCCAGGCAGGGTGTCCTATTCAAGTGCCCTAGGGGCCGTGTCATGGACCCTCAGAGAATGAGTCTGGGACAAAAAGGAAAGGGGCCTGGCATACCCCATGTCTCAGGACTGGACCCTTGTCCCACAATACTGATGATAGCTGCTTCTGAACAGAGTGAAATCATGTGCTCTGCTTCAATCCCTGTCCAAAACTTGAGGAAAACCAATGTGGGCTAACAAATCTGCCCCTGAAGCTCAGCATGCTGCACACGGTGTTTCCTACTTGACTGACTTCCACCCTCTGATTAGTTCAGGCAAAGTAAGCATTATTTTGGATATGCGTAAAACAATTAGCGTTCAAGAAAGACTTTTGTCATCAATTCTGTCTATATTACAAAGTTAGAAATACCCTTGATACACTGTCCATGTCACTATGCTAAATAATAGCAACTATTCTTGATTAAAAATGATCAGTGGGTGTAGCTTTCCATCTTCACAGCAGTCCACAAAGAACCATAGTATGAGGATCACAATGAGAGAAACGAGTAAGTTAAATCTCTCTGAGTGCCTGGCTTCCTACAGACCCTGATATACGCATCATAAAAAGTCGGTGTCTCTAAAAACCAAGGGTTTTTTTTCATTGCTTGCAATGTGTTATTTTGCCCACCCAGATTAGCCCATCTTGGCCCTGGGTGTAGGGGTTTCATTTCTCTTGTTTACATCCAGCCTAATGTTTTACATATTGCTTTAAATCTGTCAGGAACCAAAGCATTTTGCAAGCTGAACGCAAACGTCAAATAACCTTTTCAACAGAAGTAAAATGGTCTGAGAGACAGGTCATGGGCTCCTATTCCCAGCAGCTCTGAGCTCATCACCCCTAGCTGACAGTTACTTAATGTACAGATTTAGGCAAATGACCTAGCTTCTCTCTGCCTCAATTTGCTCGTGTATATAATGAGAATAATGATATACCCTTGCTTTTCAGAAGCTTTATCAATGATTAGTTGGTATTTGGGCAGCAGTGTGACACCATGGTCCGTCTCTTTAAGAGATCATCTGGGGCAGCAGGAGAGGGTCCATCCACTCAGTTTCTTTGACATGCACTTCTGAAAAACAAGGTATTAAATAACTGCTGAGCACCACTGAAACAGCCATTCCAGAGTCTGTTTAACAGAGAACAGTAAAATACCTGCTTAATAGAAAAAGAAAATGAATAAAATGGGATCTGAATCTGTCACCCACTGCCAACTTACCCCACAAAAACAGCCCAAGCTCACTGGCATCAGTAGCATGCAATGCTCCCAGTGACCATCAGTACAGGCCTTCCCTGGCCATGCTCTGCAATTACAGTGACAGCAGGGGCAACCCCATAGCCAGGATAATGAGGAGTCATTCACTACAAGAGCATGATCAGGGGGCATGGAATTAGCACAGCACCTTTACATGTACTCCTCCCCTAAAGCAGATTCAGCCTGCTAAAAGGGATGAGGAAGTTCTTGTTCTCTAGCTGCAAAGGGCTGTTGGCAGCCTGCATAATTTAGGGCTGCCTGGACAGATGTTACACAGGAGACACCACCATACTATCCCTAGAGTGGGGCAGAGCACCACAAAAGCAGCTTAAAGCCATCCTTTCGACATCCTCTTGATTTATGATGTGCACTTGTTGATTAGCACCCAGGATCAGGGCCACAAGCACAAGGCAGACTCACTGATTTAAAATTTAGACATCCCAAACACAAATTGTATTAAAAATAGAAGCAGGCCAACATAAAAAGGAAAGAGTATTTTGTGGGGTTTTATAGTTGGTCAGGAACTCAGCTTTATAGCTCCTCTGCAAAACAGCACTATCAGCAAAGGCACCCTACAGTGTGAGGGCATCAGCTCTAAACTAACTCAGAGGGAAATGCAAATCTATTAAGTCAACAACAGTTGTCTCTGACCTATTTAGTCCTTATCTGCCCACAAGCTTATTCTGATTTACTTAAAGCAGTTTATCTAGGATGAGCTAAGCCCCTGTTACTAATTGGCAAGCACCTTGTTTCACTTAGGCCTAAATGTCTTAAACTGAGCTAAAAAAATCTAGTTTAGAAAGATCTACGTGTCTACACTGCTATTCACATTGCTTTAAGTAAGGTCTTTTAAAATTGAATCTTAAAGTAATCTACATTAATTGAATCCTTTTAATTAAGGTGCATGCTTGAGCCAAAGATATTGTCTATTTGCATGCTGACCAAAGACCTGGTTAACTGGCATGATCCAAAGACAATCCATTGAGCAAAGGACACCTCACATCCCAAATGTTTCTTTTCTGTTTTGCTTCCAGGCACCAGAACCATAAAGCCTTCAGGTCCACTGAAGTGTGCTGAACCTTGATCCTAGAAGTGCT
Organism: Falco biarmicus; assembly: GCF_023638135.1. Classification (NCBI taxonomy): domain Eukaryota; kingdom Metazoa; phylum Chordata; class Aves; order Falconiformes; family Falconidae; genus Falco; species Falco biarmicus. The sequence goes on along the minus strand of NC_079298.1, from coordinate 10,433,268 downwards.
GTCACACAGAGTGAAAATGAGGTACATGAGAGCATGAATAATATATATCACATTGCACTACATAGCTCCGTGGCATGCAAATGTCAAGAACTGGATCGTCAGCAGAATATTCAGTCCAGTTCACAGGCTGAATACAGCATTAGGTGCTGTTGTGTGTTTTTTTTAATTCAGTATCAAAAATGTCCCTCAGGCAAGCTAAGAGTTAAGGTCAAAATAGTAGGAAATACCCACTACCTTCAGGAGCCAAACTAGGGTCAGTGCTAGCTGGGTCAAGGAATCCTGGCTCCAGTATAAAGCCATCTGTCTCACCAAGACTGATGTTGAGCAGACAAGTAGATTTGCTTCTTCCTTTCTGACTCCTCACTCATGTTCCCCAAAGCTGCTGCTAACAGCTCCACAAACTTCCGCATTGGCTTTTCTGCTACATACCAGCCACTCCTAGACGCATTCAAATCCCTCAGCAACTGCACTCCTGCCCACATAAGGGTTCAGGGTAGGGAAATAAAAGAGCAGAGCAGACATTTTCAGGAAAAAAACAGAGAAGGGGCAGAGAGGTTCCACATTTTACTGTTGCTTTTTCTCTGATCTGATTTCTTCTGACTCCCAGCACATCTTGTTCCTCATCCCTGTAACCATTACTTACTCCTTGCTCACACTGACTACTCCAAGCTCGTAAGGAAAGCTGACTTTAGAGGCAAACAATATTAATCCCCATACCATGAGGTCCCAAATCATATAGCTACAGAAGCCACAACATGATAGAGGAAGGAAAAAGGACCCACATCTTAGCCCTTGACCCCTTGAAGTTTAATGCTGCATCTGGTTGCAGGAAAAGGCATTTTTTCTTTCTGTCACCTCTCAGTCACTCTGTGAACAGCTACTCTTGTTTCTTCTTTCATTGGGCAATCTCCTAAAAAACGGGTTCATATGCACACTGTTGATGTGTAGCACTAGCATCTATCACCTCCTTTCATCTGCAGAACCAGATTCCATATTCAGGGACAAATTCTGCCTGCTCCTCTGTGAGCATCAAGGGAATCCAGAAAAAAAGCCAGCCAGTGAGGGTCCTTTGTACAGATGGGACATGATTTGTAAAGGAGCAGGGCAAACTCACTGGTCTGCAGCCCTCCATCACATGCCATATAAGACAGCAGGGCTTGTAAGGTCAGTGTAGAAAGAGAGGACCAGGAGAGACACACTGTTGAGATGACCAGGAGTCCATCACCTTCTGCCTTGACTTAGGCAAAACTTTTCCATTTAGAAGAAGGTGTCTATCCCTGAGGAATAGACACATTCTTCAAGAAAAGGCCTCCTGTTTTCCATTTGTAATGTGCATTTTAACAGCTTTAAATTGCTCTACACATTAGTCAGGTGCATAATTAATAAATAATAATAATAACTTGATGCTGGTTCCATCTGGCATCCACAGGAGAGCTTAGCCCTCAGTGTGGTTTGGTAATGCTCTCAGCACTTACCAGTCAGACACCATCAGGCCACTCTAGGGCTGGTGGTAAGAGACAGTTGGGGCAGCACAGGGGAGGGGTGTGTTGTTCAGAAGGCTGCTAGATTTATTTAGTATCATATAAAAGCCCTTAGAAAAAAAAAATTCTTCCTTTCTTTTAACTGCTTGCCAAGAAATTACTTGGGGGAATGTGGAAAATGCTCTTTAAAAGGCTATTAAATGTTATTGTTAAAAGAAAAAGGTGCCCATAATGTAATGCCTTCCCCAGAGCAGTTCTTTCTTCTGCCCAGAACAGTATCTCAGCTTTCTGTTTGTTTTGCACTACCAAACTGATGTTGACACTGTGGCTCCTGATGAATTGGTGCTTGATGTCACTGCCAATGCTAACAGTTCTCCAAAAGGAGACAATTTGGTTTTATAATTGCAGCAGCAGCTACATCAGGCACTCATCAAAAAAAAAAATTTAAAAATTACCCTTTTCATTATCTCAAAGGAAGACAACTCCATTTTTCCTTCAAGTATTTGGGTGAGAAACTTGGTTAAATAACCCCAAACTCATGTTCATTTATCACTGCATGTACAAGGAGAGTGATCACATTACCTCTAGGCAAAGGCTCACCCTGTGAAGATGCAAGTTTGCAAGAATGGTTCTTTATACTGTTCAGGGCTGCCCAAGGTCATGAGCATTACAGGCTACTACAGACCAAAGCTTTAAAGTAAGCCTCCAGTATTACTTTTAACCATTGCTTCCTTCCATCATCATGTCTGGTGAAACCTGAGTTTGATCTGAGTCTTGTATTCCTGGCCAAATCTGTTGAGTAAGCTATATACCAAGAAGATTATTCAACCTACTATAAGCACTGCTAAGCTAACTAGTAAGAAAGCAAGCCTGGAATCTGTGACATTTCAAAGTTTTGGGCACCTGCTATGTATGTGCATAAGCATGCAAATAGTACATATATACCTACACAAAGGCTAGAAAACTTTTTTTCTTCCTAGTCCAAGAACTCAGTGCCCATCCTACAGCAGTTGGTGACCTGGCACCAGCACTAATGCTTGACTCAGACTGGATCTGAATTTATTATACTGGTTTTAAGCAGATCAGAAACTATAATAAAAAAAAAAAACAGAAGGCCCTAATTTCAAGTCCTTGGCACTGATTTGACAACAGGCAGATCTTTTTCAGCACTGGTGTTGCTGTCTTACTGACAGAAAAGTGAGAAGGAACTGATTTTTCAATTATTTGGTTTCAAAAGCCTAGTAATATTTAAGTCGGCACTTGCTGTACATACAGCCCCCAGGTGACACCACAGCTTTGAGGTTCAATGTTGAACGTGAAGTTATTACAGTGGGTGGGGAAGAGGGAAGCAGTCATTTTAAAAATCAGACTGACAGCTAGCTCTCTGAATGGCAGTTACCAGCAGCTGTCCTGGCTTTGAACTGTAACAGTTTTATTTTAAAAAGTTAGATCAGGACTATAAACTCCCCATCCCACTTTAAGCTTTTTCAATAAAAATTCAAAGTGAAGAGTTGTCATAGCCCTGAGTAAAAGCAATCAAAAGAGCTACAGTTGGCTACAAGTCTGCAGAAAGGAAATTTTCTTGTTAAACTTCCAGCAGCAGTGGGAAGAAAATTAGAAAAAGGGAAGACAAAAAAAAAAAAACAACAGAAAACCTGGAGTGGGCAAAGGGTCAAGAAGAAAAAGAGAGGGACTAGTTCAGTTGTTGTTAGAGGACATAGTTACCAGCACGTTGAGTGCCACTTGTGTATACAGTAATACCACTAACATCAGTATGCTCAAGTGAGCAAATTCTGGCAGCCTTTGTACCATCCAAGGGTGTAAACAGACTGTCCCAATTCCAGTGCCATGAGAAAAACACAGAGATACCCTCTATCAACATCACCACTGGGATGCCAGCTAAAGGAAGAAATTCCAGCCTGATCTCAGAAATCAGTCTTGCTTTTTCCTTTCCCACCCCTCACAGTGGCTCGTACAACACAGAGCAGTGTGAGTGATCTGTGCTGTGCACTGCAGATGCCTGTAGGACTGGATGGAATCACCTGTTCTGGGCGTGGTAACGTGGGGTGTGGAGTTTGAATCGGTATAATATCTTCACTGTGAAATACTGTATGTTAAAAAAAAAAAAGAGAAATAATGAAACCCTAGGGTTCTCTCTTTAACAACTCTTATTTTTTATTTGAAAAACTTAATCGGGAATTTTTATTACTCCCCAATAGTGTTTTAAAATAAAAACCAATCCCTTCCAAGTTGCCTTGGGCATACACTGCTGAAACTTGCAGATGGAAGGCATTCTTGCAGACAGTGCTTCCTAATCCTGCCAGGAGTTGGAGTGGGGGCAAGGAAACCTCCAGGGTAAAATAACGGGAGCAGAGGTCCTGTAGGACAAGAAGATGATGAATTCCAAGGGAACAAGAAGGGCAAAACATCAGAGGAAGAGATTCTGGGTTAAGGAAGCAGAACAGCAGTGGAGGGGAAAGTCTTATGGGAAAACAGAATAGCAAGAGAGGTGAGGCATAGCAGAGGAAAACGCAGAGGGGCAGAGCCATAGGGCCAAATCTGTAGATAGCTCTTGAAATGCTAGAACCAAAATTGCCGTAAAAGAGGAATAATATAAATGCAGTGAATCTGAGGGAAGGTTATAGCTGATAAATTACAATATGAAGTTTACGATCAGAAAAGAATTCTAAGACAGGCTTTTCCATATGTCAGAGCCTCAGTACCATCACAAACTACTTGAGATTCACTCTTGGTGTTGAGAGTCACAGTCTACTGTGTCTAGGTATCCTCCAGTGTCTATATATCATATTCACCAGGTTCTTGCACTATGCACACCACTGGTACCTGGGCCACCACACGTCAGAACTAAATTGAGCAGGATCAGAGAAGCCAAAGTTCACATTTCACTCCCTATTTTCATCTACTCAATTTTCACAAACTTTCCTCTTTTGAGCTGTTTTTTTCTAAAGTTTGTCTCTACATAAAGGTCACTGGTTTTGGAAGCTTCAGCAGAAATAACTCAAATTCTTCTAGGAAAAGGCAAAGAGAAATGTATATATGTATCTATAGGAAGAAAAAAAAAATCCTGCCTTTAGGGTTTTTTAAACAGATGTGGAAGCAAACGAATAACCAAAGAAAGATTAATTCTGAACTGAAAATTAACTTTGCTAGAGAAAAGCGTCTTTAACTATTCAGGCCAACACTGGCTTTGATTTGACCAAATTAAACTATTACAAAGCATGTTTAGTCTGACTCTACTAACCCTTTAAAACTAGGTGTTAAGGCAGAATCCATTTTAACACAACTAGCTAACTTAGGATAGCAGCCAAAGAGTGACATATGTCATCATCCTGAAACAGCCCTAAATTAGCTGACATGAATATTGCTGACAGTGAAGCCTCAGCAGCACAGGGTACAGTGCAGGCCTGACAATCCACTTGATTCCTTGGATGGGTTTCACAAGTCATGCCAAGGTCTGCACTGCCACTGGTAATGTTGTTGTAGGCCTAAACTAATTAACTCCTAGCTGAAGATCTGTAGTGACAGTACAGACATGGAGTTTGTGATTGAGCAAAAAGAACACCAGCTGCACTGGCAGGTTCACTACAGGGCAGAGTTAAGGTTACCCATGTAGCCCAGCTCTTGAGCTTTGAGACTCTTGGTTCTGTCTCTGACTTGACTTTGAATTCAAGTTAAAGATTACATGTGCAGTGATCTTTTGACTTTGTAGTTTTGTACAGTGTTAAACAATGAGCTCAAAAGCTAAATTCTCCATCTGTACCATATGTATGAATATATAAATGGTTACCTATCTAGGTACAGACCTAGATACGAGGCTAAGGAAGACACCAGCACATTATAGCAGAATATAGATAATTGCTGTTCATTTACTGATCCTTACCCCCAACAGAACTGTGTAAGTTAATGAGCTCTAAAATATGAGTTTCAAAAAAACTTTCATTTCAATAATACTATACACCCTCAGGCTCCTATTAAACTTTTTTGCAACAATAACACCATTTAAACTAACATTCATATGTGAATTACAGTGATACTGCACCACAGGAAAATGCAGAGAAAATTAAATAGAAAAGAAAGCACAGGTTTTGGTCCACTAGTTATCTTACCCCCATTCAAATTAATAGGCAGCAGTTCCTGGGGATAGATGAATGGCCTCCAATAAACACAGAACCTACCTGGCCTTCTACCGTATACCTGAAAGGAACAGCTGGAAAACAGAAATATCACAGGATTTATTTCTCAAAATTTCTGCCCTGCTCAAAATGTAGCAAGCATTAGCCTTCTTGAGTGACCTTCTATCAGATCATTAATCTCATCACACTCCTAAAGAGATACACACTCGCACACACTTACTCACTGCTCATCATCAGAATTTGCACCAGAGATCCCAAGGCTGGCCTTGACCCAAGCAGTAGAGGCTCATTCACTAAACTGTGCAGTTTCCAGCTTCACCCTCACTTGCACTGAAGCCAGCCCCAGTTTTGCTACAAACACTGTGCAGATATCTCCCTCAGGAAAACCCACACAGAAAAATCTGATTTACAAATTTATGCCCAATGCAGATAGGTGAAACTTGCCCTCCCAGCTCAAACAGAGTGCTTTTTTAAACTTCTCTAGCAACTTGAACAGGTTAGCTAATGCTTAACAAAAGTCAAAAAGGTTACTGGAAATCAGTCAGAAGAAACAGGTGGCAGGCACTTCTGCAATTCTGGTAAGGCAGATACTGACATGCTAACACCTTTCAAAATGTGGCTGTAGAGCACCTCAGAAAACCTACCTTTCATGTTTTCTACATCATTAATGCATCCATTGGTTTGGCTACTTATCCAGAAAAGCTACAATCAAACAATATTAGTTTCATGAGCAAAGGCAGCTAAAACCCACAACACTGGATCCTTATGTACCCCAACTTCACAAAGTTTGAATCCTGATCCCAGTCCCAATGCCATCTGAATTCACCTCTACACATCCACATCTGTTCTGGAGCTTTTGGTGAAACCTCATACCACATAAAACTGTAAGCAGAATCCAAGATTTCCAAAGGCAATGAGAGTAAGCCAAGACTGCATAAGGAACGGAGATCTGGCCACTAATTAGTGCCTTGAATTTTAAACCTTCAGATTTCAGGTCTGTTTTTTCAGGTTTTGTCTCTGACCCTGTGAGGAGTTCTGTGTGGTGACAGGAATTTTAGCTGTCTGGTGCTCATCACAGGACCTGGGTATTTCCTTCCCACTTTAATAATTTGGCCCTGGATCTCTCTGATTCATAGAATGAAGTAAATGAGACTGAAGTGAGTTTTTAAAAAGCTCTGTTATTTCTGTCTAAGCTAATTGTGTAATCCAGTTCTGCGCAATAACAATCACATACGTTTTCTGTACTAGGTTCAGTCTTATACACAAAACCTTTTCGACACAGTTCTTTTAATATCCCTGTGCCTACACAATTCCAGTGCAATCCAACAGAGTGGGCTGGCCAACTCACAACTGGTGGCTGTTGATTTTTTGTTTGTTTATTTGCAGATCATCAAGAGCATGTGAAGAGTGGGTATGTGTGAAAAGAACTGCAGACTGAGCAGCTTAAAATTGGATTGCTTGAGCAAAAAAACACTCTTTTCCTATTCAGAATTATTCAGGACTAAATCCTGACCTCAAGGTAAAGCAGAGAAAACTGAACTGAAGAGGAGGGGATCTTCAGCTGGTTGTAGGAGCAGGTTCTCCTTTCCCAAGCCAAAGGGCACCAGAAGCATCATTCTGCACTGCAGCCCTATAGCTGTTCGGGTATCCCTTGTATCTGCAATATCTGTAATCAGTCTGATACCCACCCACTAAATTCCTTGACCACCCTCTATTTCACCAAGCGTAGTAACGACTGTGCTGAAGTACAGCTCTGCAGGAAACACTGCAAGCCATCTATCAGGGAAACACCTCTAAAGTTGACAGCCCCATGCAGCTGATCTGGTCTAGTTCTGCTGGCTTCTGCAAACCTGGGGATTTGAAAGCTTCTCATCTAATGTTTACCTGGAATAACGGGTGGTCAGAGAAGCACTGTGGCTTGGAAAGAAAAACTGTAAAGATTTTAAATGCTCTTTCTTCCCAGCAAAGACCTCCATTAGCTTTGCAACAAATGATAATTATGGTATCTCAGAAAACAATTACAAGCAAAGAATCTCAAAATTTAAACAAGAGGGCATTTTTGGCTTAGAAGTCCTGACCAGCCTCATTGGGCTTCACTCCACTGACAGGTGAAACACAGCACTGAGAGCCCACTGGGCACAAGGTAGAAAATCTGAACATCTCCTATCCACACTGTAGGCAGCAGAGCAAGCCAGAAGAAGCTAGTGTGGAGGAAGAGCTGGAGAGTGTGTGCCAGAAGATTGGCAGGTTCAGTCCAGCCCTGAAGCTCAGCTGTCTCAGGCCAGTCACTCTGGTGACATGGTGAAGAACTTAGTCCAACAGTAGCACAGCAAACAAGTTCAAGCTGTTCCCCACCTCTCCTCCAACGGGTCCTGGAGCTGGAACTAAGGCAGCCTCTTTAGTGCAAGTGCAAAGATTTACCATGGGTGAGGACAGTGGGTGAGGCTTGAAAGTGGGCATCAACTACAATTCACTGAGTGCCTGAGGGACTCTTGTCTCAGTGAAAGCACATTAATACAATTCTAAAGTGCAGGACTGCTCTAACAGTGCTCTTTAATCAGGTTGAGATGACCTATCAGAAAATGTGAGATGACTGTGGATAAATGGTCCATATGCTGAATACCAAGGCATTTAATGAAAAATTTCCCGTAATAGAAAAATTTGCCATGCTTAATACTTTTCATTGACTACCTTTTTACAATTGTACCCATTTAATAGCAATTGTCATCAAGTTATTTTCTACATAACGTCAACTGAAAATCATTTATTTCCTCCTCCAAACAGCAATTAATGCCAATTATTTTACACAGCACCGTGGACTGCTAGAGATCTTTCAATTTTCCACTCAGCTTCTTTGTATAATTTTTTTTTGTTTAGTTTCATAATTTTCAACTATTTGAAACAAGAGGCTGAAGTGGTGATTTCATCTTTTTTGGCAAAAGATAGTTGAAAAGGCCGAACTATTAAAGCAGCAGGAACTACATAAAAGAATAAGAAGGATACATAATTTTCTTTCTGACTTGGATTTTAACTCAGGGAACATCAATATTCCTAGGAGAAAATCCAGGACATGCCTGTATTGTACTGAAATGGACATACAGTTTTTTATGCTACAAATACAAGCTTCTTACATTGTACTTTTCCTGTGACGAGGTGGCAAATTTGAGACCCCAGGACTGCTTTCTCTCTTGATGGTAGTAAATGCTACACCTTGAAGACTGCTTGATTGTGGGATCAAGGTCACAGCTCTGATGTGCAGTGATGACTTGATCTAAAGACTGATGTCAGAAAGAGTTAATTCTTTGCTTTGACTTAGTTCTGGTCTAAATTGCCCAAGACTGAAGGACCAGCACCATCTGAAAATGTTCTGAATGTTTACTTTTTTCAATAAAATGGATTTCATTGTTATGGTTAATGGAAAGGAACTTCTGGGGTTTTGAACATTAACACATGCTAAGTTTTCATTTTGCAAATGAAAACGAAGACATCTTTTTTTTTATCAACCTTTTAGAGAAAAAGATGTATTTTCCAGATTTGCTGCAGATGGATTTTGTGAATTGCTTTTCACAATGTTTAGCAGTTGCTGACACTTTACGATCCTAAGATCTATCTACCCTGATCTACTGTTGTGTCCTCTAAGTTTGCCAGACTTACACAAGGACCAGAAGAAAATACTGCATACAATGTCTTATGTAGCAGGGCCTTTGAACTACACACTTTCTCCCTACACCTCATATTGCCTGCAGAATTTCACAGTCACTAAAATAATAGAAAATCTTGCTTCAGAAAGTTTTTTTTAATCAAATAAAATGATAGACCCATTTTTTATTCTTGTGGCTAAAGTCCAAAAACACACATTCTGTCAATGGTGTTGAATTTAGCATTTTTGTGATAAAGCTCTTTGAGCTTCTTTTCAAATAAACATGTACAGCTTTAAATGAATAAATCATGCAAATACATGTTAATGTATACATAAATTAACACAACATAATAAGGAAAACGAAGAAACAAGATTACAAATTTTCTGCACCTCCAAAATATGAGAGCGATATTTGCTTTAGAAAGAACAAACTCATTTAGAAGAAAAGCTTATATAGATCCAAACAAACCCAAATCACCAATGAAAGCTAATTTTATGTTCAGCAAAGAAGGAAGATGTGCTTCCCACTACAATAGACTAAATCCAATTAAATTAGGCAAACGTAAAAACACAGAAACAAAATTTAATTTAGAAAATAAAACCTCAGAGTTGAATTCTGTTGTCCATTCCATGTTCATAACCCTCATGAAATGAGTTAGAGATTCTGGGGAACAGTATTGTGCATATGAAGAACGGGGGCAGTCTACAGGAGAATCTGCCTCAAAGATTCAAGTTTTCAGATAAACTTTTCAAGCAAAGTGTGTATTTCCTTTTCCCCATCTCACTATTTCCGTTTCTCTTTTTCAACCTGTTTTCAAATTAAGACAAAAAATGGGATTTGGGGAATACTGCTCAAAAGACATCATCTCAACATGCATGCTTCATACATATGCCCTATGCAACAGGATGAATTTTTCAAAGCACTCCCCCTTTGCATAAATCTGTTCCCACTAAAGTAAAAGACACATTTCAGCAGTTACAGAATTATTCATTGCTGAGTGCTTTTGAAAATCCTGAAAAATCCTGCCCCATACTTTCTGTTACCACTTTTACGAACAAGCTGCTGTTACTATGAGGGCCATAAATCTGTGGTTTGCAAGGTTACAAAGAACTTCTCTCATTGTCTAACAGCCACAGACAGTAGTTTTCTATGGTAAACCCAAACTCCAGTACAATACTGCCAAGTTTTAAAGAAAAACATCTCCTGATAGGTAGTCTATAATGCTACTTACTACCACATATTCAGGGGTTAGTTTATTAGTATCAAGCATATTTTGACAAATGATACTCAGTTAGCAAAGACCAGGTTTCTGCTGATTTCTGCTTTCTGTTCACAAGACTCAAACTGTATAATAAAGACACCTCACAGCTCAGAAATGTTCAACAGGAACATTTGCTTAAATCAGCTTTCACCCTGAACAACCTTCTTGAGAAGAGCAGAAAATTCAGCCTAAGACTCCTTGATAGTCATTTGAAGACAGAAGGTTTTATCATAGGCAAGCAGAGTATAAAGTAAGGACACCTATCTTATGCATCTCAACTGTCTAATGCATTTGCCAGAACGTTATCACTGCACCTAGATGCCACAACAGACTCCATTTACTAGTCAGTTTTGATACATGGACTCATAACATGATTCTCCACATTACCACTTTAAATATCTGATTGCTTATCTGGAATGACAGCCCTGTTAGAACCAATTCATTCTTCATACTATCCTGGACCTTGGCCCTTTACTTAAGCTACAGTGAAGGAGAGCAGATTTTTGTTTGCAGCAGTCTTATGCCCGCTGGTACACTGCCCTTGCCGATGTGTCAGCCTTTACATAGATGCATATTTCAGCATCCAAATACAGTAAATGGCAAAACTTGCACTATATGAAATGCCAGTTGTTCAGATTCTGGTCTCTTGACACAGTGGTTAAAATACAAGCACAGACAAGAATATCCTTCTGCTCTGTCCACTGAATCATCCAGCTTCCAACTATTGCTTCTGGTGTCCGAGGCTAATATTGACATGTCAGAAATGTTAAGATATATTTCTCCTTCAGTATAAACAATATGCAATTTCCTGACAGACTTCAGTACTGAACTGTCAACAAAAATATCAGTACAATAAAGCTGCAAAGTTAACAACCCATTCTGTGATTTCTGGGGATGTCAGTAGTTATTATAAATGACTTTCCAGTTAATTACCTGTTCTGAAAATTAAGAAGATTGGGGGTTCACAGCTGCTCCAATAAGTAGCTTCAGTGCCCGCCTCATCCCATTGAGTATGATAAATAATATATTCTCTACCACCCAGACTGCCAGACAGTGGCTGTGTCAAAGCCCTCGGAGAGCACACTTTGTCTGCCATGTGTTATAGGCAACATTTATGACAAAAGTAGAAATTAGATGGTGGTTAATCTTGCTTCTCTGTGTCCCATGTGGGGCACAAGCACAGTTGTGGTATGGCTTGCTGGATGACAGTCAGAAAAAATGACCTCAGCGAATTGTGTGTACATCAGGATATAGCACAAAGAATGGGCTTAGGAAATTATTTTTGGTGAATTGGGCAATGAGGTAGTCTCTTAAAAGAGAAACAAGGTGACAGAAGAGCAAATTTTATTTCCCCTTGAAAAAAAAAAAGCAAGCTTTACATTACAGTTAGATCACAGTGAAGAAGAATGAAATCATACTGCTCTGGGGTTTTTAATTTGCTTCTTATTGCTGCTTAGACTATTTAGCTTGCAGATCATAATAAACTCTGTTATAATGACAGCACCAGAAGATGGATCCAGCTTATAAAAATACTACTAAAGTAACAGCAGTAAGTTCTGCATTGTAGTTCCTGTGAAATGCAAAAAGAATTATTCTCATTTCACTTACATGGGTATAAAAAAGGTAAATTCAATACACAGAAGACTGAAAAATTAAGGCAAGTGAGATCAGAATTGGACTTACATGTAGGCTGTCATCACACCATAACAACAGAGGACACAAATCAGAGTTTTGCCTGAAGATAAATTCTGAGGTAGTCCCCAGTAAGCCTTATCTGCTCCTAAATGGATTTGATTCAGCTCACAAAGTAACCTAAAGTCAACCCCCAGCTGTGATTTCCCTCTGAACACTTTTTTAAATATATAATTATAGCATGAAGATCATAAGAGGTAGCATGAGTTAAAAGAATCATATTTTTTTAAAGAAATTTGCTAGCTACAGTTACAGATTCCTTATATCAAAGCACAGGGAGAGATAATACTGGTATTAATTCATTCCTCAACATCTCCTGTCCAACATACCTCATGCCAAAAAGCAGTACTACTCATGACTAGTGGTGCCATTTATCATTTAGACTCCTGCTTCCAACAAAATCCAGTGTTTGTATCAAGGAGTTGGGAGCTGTGGCTACACTTCATATTAGAACTGTCCCAACTTCTATGTTTCTACCCACGGTTGTCACATTTTACTGAAGCAAATGAACACACAAAGAGCATTCTGTGCGTAACGTTCGGTGTAAGACTTAATTAAGTGTACAATAATGCATGGGCTGAGAGGTGTTAATTCCTCTTGGGAGTTTCTGAGAAGTCCTGGGAATTCTTTCAGGAGCAGGAGAATTTTCACTTTACTTTGATGAATCTTTTCTTTCTTCCCTGATTTTAATGAAATGCAGGAACTTTATAACTCCTAAAAGTTGATAACAGCTGGCATCCTTTTGCTTTCACGCTTCACATCTTTTCATTCTTAAGAGCCTTGCCAATCTTGTTTTGACCCTTCAACTCTATACTTCCTTCTGTCTGTTGATGCAGTGAATGGTTTACCACCACAGAAGAATATGTAAGAGATCATTTGCCATATAACAAACTTTGAAACTTAACATTTCTTTCCAGTTCTGTATAGAATACAGTTATTTCCCAAACATACAACTTCATATTGGCTAGGCTGGAATAAACAAACCAGCCTCCTGTACTCTCCTGTGAAGATTTTCAAAGGCTCTCCAGCACTCAAATCAGGAATCACATTGATTTTCAGTAAATCCTTACTCATAATTCCTCTAAAGCATTTCAGAAAACCTCCTGCCTCAAGATTCAAGAGAACATATGTAGTGCAATGTTAGGGACATGAAATTGGAGATGATGCTGAAAAATTTTAATATTTGCTATACCAACAGCATGCTGACATAAATACCCAACATAAATTTCTCTGTAGAAAGATATAGGCTTACAGGGCTATAGCTTTGCTAAAATGTCCTGCTCATTACCATGAAATCTATTGATACATTTTCATTACGTAGAGCTGTCTTCGCCTTCACTGGAAAGATCCAGAAATCATAAAATTTTTTTCCTTTAATTTCACAATACAAGGCCTTTAGCTAGGATGACAATTTTGGTCTGTAAGACCGTAAATATTTGTCTATTCAAAGGCAGCATTTATCTTACAAAGGCACACGTACCAGTTTTGCCTCTGACAAGTTCCTTGTTTATTTATTACTCTAATAACAAATAGACTGTCATCCCTGCTGGGCCTCAAAGATGAACTAAATCTGCTGACACAACTGATTGGGAACGGCTGCAAATTATTTTATTAAAAACTGTGCAATAGCAGATTCACGGTGGGGAGAATGTTTAAATCATAATTCTGTTAGTGTCCTATATATTCCATAGTTAACAACATTCAAAGAAACTAGAGGCACTTTTGTAACCCTCATGTTTATACTGCAGCATTTGATTTTCATTTTGTCCAAACAGGAGAGAAGCGGTGAAGGGGAGACAGATTTCTTTTGTGTTGAGTGCTCTGTGTGCACACACACCAAGAGCGAAGCACAGCATCTTAATTAGATGGGTCCAGAGGTTCCAGCAGACAAGGGAGAGTGACAGTCACTGGACATGCTTGATAGCTCTCTCTAAAGCAGTGCAGAGACTTTCTGGGAAAAGCAAGACAGATCCATACATCTCCAATTTTGGAGAGCTGAACCAGCCATAGCATGACAGGAAAGGACTAGAAGTAGGTGAGTAAAAGATCCTCTGCGCAGTGGTTGATAACAGTTCTAGGACACATTATGCCTTACCAGGTCACAAGCAGTGCTGGCCTCAAGTCTATTCAGCCTCTCGGACAGAGTGGACACTGGGGAGGAACCACATCCCTGACAGTGCTGCCTGACTCCAGAGCCACGGGTCTGAGGCAGGGCAACCAGCAGAGACCCACCCCACTACTTACTGATTACCAAGGCCCTGGCAATTACATACCAACAAATATAAGAAAAATTACCAAGTAATAGTTCTACTTAGCAGTATCATTCAAAGACACTTCAAATGCTGAACACAGATGTTTATATATATGAACAGTCAGTTCTTAAGAAGCACTTTTTGGTACTCATTGTCTCAACTTCTTCCAAGGCTTAATGCCTTCTGGGCTGTTAACAAAAGTCTCACTTGGATGAGCTTTTGGAGCAATGGAGATTTAGAAGAGGCGCAATACTAAAGTGTACACATTAGGAACACATCAAATTAACTCAGACCTTTTGTAAATCTCCTTGTCCTGCACCTGTCACTGCAGTTCACAAAGCTGTGCACTAGAATGAAACTCCTCTCTTTCCACATAGTGCCACAGGAGCTACACAATGCTCAGTCTCTTGGTTCATCCAAAGGGGCGTATCCCTAGCTGGGCTGCACACCTCTTCTAACGAGCTTAGCTTACAGGTTCTCCACACCAGGTCCTCCACACCAACCCCTGCCAGACAATAGTGCCTTCTCTTGTTTCTCAGTTTGGCTGGGCCCAGTACTATTTCAGCCCAAAAGAACCAGACTAGTAAAGATGCATTATTTACCCCATTTAAGTCAAGCTGGGCTGTATAGTAAAGAGAAAATTTTGAGACTGGCAAGAAGACTTCTTTGAGACTTCTTCAATGAGAAGAGTACATGTGAAGACAGCGAGATTCTTGCACACCTGGATGAGTTATCCATCCTGGAGGAACAAAATGTTATATAAAGGCTGCTCTGCTGCTTAACTCCAGCTGGGGGGAGGGGGGGAGGGAGGGAGGGAGGGAGGGATGCATGCATGCACGCACCACACTGAGCCTTGTAAGGGTGGCTGCCTGAATCAAAACTGGCAACACCTGTGCAGAACAAGAGCAAAGCGAGGAGAGGATTGTGCATCAGAAGAGTATCTCTGACCAGAGAGATTTACTGGGATAAACCATTCACAATCAAGGAGGAGCTTAAAGGCACAAATAATCATTAACTTCACTGAAAACGCTTTTATAGTCAAGTCATCTGTGTACTTGCAGGGAACTCAGCTGGAAATCTCTGTGTCACCATCTTTCTTAAATTTATAGTGATACCAGTGGTACTCGTCTGCATAGAGGGGAATAACGTGATACCGACCTCCGGGTCACCTTTTCCTCCCTGTATTTATTGGCTTCGATGCTGGACAGATTCTCAACCTGCACTCTTTACTGTAACAGATGTTATAGTCACTTGGTCATGTGGTTTGAGGCATTTCCAAGGAAACCTCTCAGCAATTATTTCTGGAGATGGAAAGCAGTCTTTTAGCATGTCTTAGTATCTATTCCACATACTTTATATTATAACAATTTATTCTGCAATGTGATTACATGTTGGCATAGACTCTGATTAGGGCTTTAAACAGGAACTAACAGCAGTTATGTTGAATATGTTTTTCATCTGATGATGCACAATACCATTGATTGGATGTAGATTATATTCAGCATTAACTCCAGCTATATAAAAATATCACAAAGGAAAGTCTATCTCATGGCACAGAATACCCTTTAATTGCATGGATGATCAGTATATGTTGTGACTTCTGCTTTTTTTAAAAACCCTGTGCACAAGAAAAGTCATGCCTGTAAGAGAAACATTAATCCAAGTAATTACCAAGCATTGTTTACTTTTCCTCATAAATTCTGTGGTTTCTTCATTTTCACCCAGGCTGTATCATAAAGCTGAAGTGATGGGGGGATGGGAAAGCTGGATATGTCATCCAAAGATAAAAGTTTAAAGTTCATCATGTTAGGATTCAGGAAGTGTATTAACTGTTTCTTGCTGACTGCAGTTGCATTGCAAATCTCTGATAATTTTATTTTTTTTCATTATAACCCTTGAACCTCATTATCTTCACTGCACTTTATACTTTTGCCATCCTACCATCTCAGAGCATCTTTAACAGATCTGTACCCCTTGGAGATGAGAAAAGTACTAAATGTCCAATTTATTTGTCTGTATCATGGAGCTTGCGGCAAAACAGAACTGAATAAGGACAGGTCTTTAAGTTAATGTCTTTATCGTTGGAAACAACTGCTGTTGGCTTTCAGAGCTGAGATAGGAGGCTGGGAAGGTATATGTTTCAAAATCTCAGTCCAGATTTGATAGGATGCACATTACAAAAAAAGTGAAGAAACTAACAGCGATGTCACTACAAATTTAAGAAAAACAAATTTAAGCGATGCAGAGATTTCCAGCTAAGTTCTCTGCATACCCAAAAAGGAAGAAAATGCTGAAAAGGTAAGTATTAAAAAGTAGGGTCAAATTCAGTCCTTCATCAGCATCCTCAAAGACGATAAGGATTTGCAGCTGTGGAATGAAGGTAGTGGAATCATGGTATGTCTTTGAGAAGTTTTTGGATGAGGTTCTACTTCCTTTATTCCCCTATTGGACAATTTACGCTTCCTACATTTGAGAGAAAATGAAGGAGACAAAAAGTTAGAAGGAGAGGTAGGGAAGAGCTCACCTAGTAGGGACAGTGCTTAGTGAGGAGACAGAGGGAGCACCTGGATCAATTTTATGAGAAATACAAAGAGGAGTTTCTGTTTCCACTGTAATTTACCTACAGCCAGTGATGAAGCCTGCATCTTCCCTCAAGCCAGGTCTAGGACAGAAACTTGCACCTCTGCTGTGTCATATGTAATGTCACTTAAGTCTTTCTTTTCCCTTTTTTTTTTTTTTTTTTTTACATTCTTGAGTAATTTAAAGTTCTAATATAGTCTTGCCTTATAGTGCCACACCTATAATTTTGCTAATTATATTGTGGGTCATGTGTCCACCCGGAGGGCCATATCAACAAACCTTTTTACTTTAATTTAGGCCTTACAAAACACAAGTTGGGGAACACATCTTTAGTAGATGGAAAATAATGATTATCAATTCTTTTAGAGAATACTCCCATGTTACTAAGTCATGTTACCTTCTGCAAGTAGAATCAGTTTCAGACAGTTGTAGGAATCAAAACTAAAATAATTTTAAATGTATTTAAATAGGCACCATCCCACCTAAAATAAACACGGCCATGGATAACTACAATGGTAAACAATATGGTCATCATGCATGTAGAGTCATTTAACTGTGAGACAATACCTTATATCAACAAGGTTCACTGCCCTCTGTTGAGAAGACACCTACTGGTTTGCTAATTGTAGCTTCCTTTGCTAAAAAACATGACTCTTTCTCACACTTATTGCTTCAAGGTCTGCTTGAGATAGCAGAAATTCCTGCTTTACCTCCACTTTGTCCCCATTTTTAATCTTGTTCACATGATTTGGTTATCAATTACATAAAAATTCCCCTAAGAACCTGCATACCAGCAAAAAGTGACTCAAATGCACTAGCAAGAAAGACAGACATGAGGCAGCACCCCTGGTATACTTACCAGTTCAGAGCCAAGGGGAGTCTTACAACCACTAAGATGACAACTGGTTCTTTAGCTTTGGTTTTGCTTGGATTCTAAGATCATTAACTTCATTTCACATAAAACCAAACTGTCAGATTGTTTGATAATAATATAAATGTTACACTGATCAAGTACCATAACAAAAAATGTACATTAAAAGCATAGGTTAGCTTAAAACAGATACTCCTTAACTAAAATGTCTTCCTTTGCATTGGATTTAAAGGGGCTTCAAGCAAGGAAGGGTTTAGCATCATACCCCTCTGTTTTACGAAATGTTACTGCTTATTGATTTACTCTACCTTAGGCTGTAAAATTTCAGATCAAGCCAGTCAATGGGGAAAAAAAAACCAAACTAAAAAAAAAAGTTCATGTCTTATGAGAAAGTTTCTTTTCATCCTCAGCTCCTGTAAAATACTGGTGATGTTATTTTTTCACTTATAAGTAGTTCTCTCCTGACAATTACACACAGTGAAAAGACAGCAAAATCAAACAAATAAATGGGTGGAGAAAAGGAAGGAGGAGAAGATACAGTTATGGTATTAGAAAACAATTCCACTCATATACAGGAGGCTACTATTTGGGTCATGATTTCTGCAGAGAAAATTATCAAATGAATATGCAGCAACAGAACAAGAGGAGGGAGTCCAAGCCTTCCCAAAACTATGCCTAATGTATTAGAAAAACTAATGGTTGATGAGCAATTAGCTGAAAGGAAGACAGAACCTTTTCAGACAAAGTTTAATGCTGAAGCATTAGAGATAAAGGTTTCAATTTTCATTCGTGGCATTGTGTCCACTCATAGTAACGTGGTCAATGGACCAGAAGGGAATTATTTCATTGAGTTTTAACACAAGGCAGAGAAATACCTTTGAAATTTTTATATGCATCTCATCCAAGGTAATAAAAAAGCAAAAATGCAGTAGAAGAACAGAAGAACTTGATGTACCTATCAAGAATAGCTCAAGTGGGTTATTATGGATAGGGTTCTACAAGGATTTTAACTATCATAGACAGTAAGCATGGACAGACAATTGCAGAAACATGCAGACACTACCAGGATGCTATTAGTAAGAGTAGGAGGAAAGAGACTGATACAATACCCACCACAGAAGAAATAAAAGCACCATCAAAATAACAGGAGAAGCTGCACTTACTCTGTTGATACAAGCCCTTGTTTAGACACTGAAAGCTGCCGCTTCCCTGACAGCAGAATGCATTTCTAATCCTAGAGCAGGCTACACTGGCAGGTTTTCAAGTGACAACTGAGAGTATTAATCTACAGAAGTAAGGAGGTCAAAAGTCAGTGAATTTTTTGATATTTTAGTTCATGTTTGTATGTTTTATTTTGCCTATTTGAACTATAATAAGCACACAGAAGACCACCTAAAATGATCCTCAGTACTACACTGACCAACAGTTTTTTATAAAATTATGTCTTTATATTGACAATATTCAGAGCAGAACAGATCACCAAAGACCACATGATCTCTCTGCTTCTTACAGTCACAACACTTAAAGGATGTCATTTTTTTTCCTAATAAAAACTTATCTAATAACTCTGGCTCCAATATATCACCTTGTTATTTATATATCATGCCTAATACCATAGTGCTTTGGGGCCCTGTTCATGATAGCCCTAATCATCCACTGTGACAAGCAGGCTTCTGTTTGGACTTGGATTTATTGCTGTAGTTTGTTGGTTACCTAAAGATTAAATTGCCCTCCTGTTTAAATAAGAGGCCTCAAATTCATGCTCTATATTGTAGTAGAGAGCTAACTGTTGGATCTGTTGCTCTTTGACACCTTCTCTTCATTTATCAGCCACAGACTTTGAATTTAATCATGTCCATTTTCTACTTGCTCTTTCCTGATCCATAGGAGAGGTTTCTTCAACTGACTGCATGATCAAAACTTTAATAGGGACTCTGGATAATTTATATGCAAAATTTTAATAGCTATCACATGTCCTGAGGTTCATCTGTTGAAACATGCATACCACAAAGAATTATCAGTCCATAGAGTATGAAGGTAGACACCCCTGGCTAAAAAAGTCTGGAAAATAATCTGTGTGACAGGACACAAGAATTCAGACATGAATACCATTTCATAAATGGTACAGATTACACTGAATTAGAGACACATACCAAACTCAGAAGAATTTTAGAAAGCTGCAAAAGAAAACAGTCTGATGTGTGAATTAATTATCTGACCTCTGCTTTGAATATGTCATATCCGAGGCATTTCATTTTATTAAAAGACTGTATAATCATGAATATAATCACAAATGCAATGTTTAAGAAAATCTGATTTGAACCTTTGTACTTAGGTCACACATCAAGTAACTCAGTTTTACTCTCTGCTTAATGTGATTCATATACAAAACTGTTACACAAAAACATAAAGCATGGAGGAACAAACTCTTCCAAAGGGACAACAACTTTTCAACCAAAGCATTTAAACCAAAATGGGTCGGGTCACTAACCACAACACAATGCCAAATTACTTAATTAGACATAGAAATGCTGAGATTTTGTAGGACTAGATTATGGCATGCATGATGAAATTGTGTCACTCTGGTGGCAACACTGGAAGCAGTAAGCCTTTTTTAAAACAGTTAATTGCTTGTACTGAGATACCTTTGAAAGCATATACTTGGCCCACTCCAGTAGACATGTAAGAACATCCCTGGAAATCACAGAAACTCTGACTTTAGTTTTGCCATATGTGTACTCATATGATCATTCATGCACATTTGCAATCGGTTAAAGTATCTTCACCATTTTAGTGGAGTAAGTATCAGCCTATGTAGTACAAGACAGCAGGCACTGCTAGGAATATATTATGCTGGATGAATACGACTAATATTAATAATGGGCTAATAGTTCTCCTCTCCTTACTTGCATGAACACTTCTTTAAATATTTTTGTTTAGAGACATTGCTTATACAAAGTTCGTTTGTGCCTGTCTTTCAAAGGTTTGCATTGCATTCTGAAAATAGTTATTCTCTATACTCAGCATTTTATATTTATAAACACACTTCACAAAGCTTTTGTTAAAGATCACCTGCACCTATTATAAGTCTGTAGGAGCACACTGTTTATGAACTTAAAATAACCGGAACACACCAGGGTGGTTTCCATTTGAACAGCATATGGTAGCTACCTGGATATACTGCAGTGCTATGGATCATTTGCTATGATTAATAGAGGTAGCCAAAGTAAAGAAAGTGCAATTAGTATAAATATGCCTTTTAAGGTTTTGCCCCAAATTGGATTGAAATGAAGATTTGAGATATTCCAAAAAAAATTGCATTTTGAAAGGAGTGAAACATGACATTTCCCAGATTAACTGGGAAACATCCTTAGGAACAGGCAACATGAAAGGGACAAGAATGGCCCTTGGTCCTGTTCAGTGTCATTCTGCTCAGTGCTTTCATAGCCTTCTGCTTTAGGACAGGTTGTCTGGGATTCTAGAGAGCCCCAAGCCATCTCTTTCTTTGCTTGGCCCCAAAGTAAAATTCAAGGTAAAGTCATCTATATGAAAAAGCTGCCTTCCAACTGCAAGCTCGGAGCATCTCAAAGGACTCCAGGACCCAAGTTGCAGGTCATACCTCCAGCAGGCTGCCCTCCTAAGCAGAGCTGTCACACTCTCTGCTGTGGGGCTAGGCTGGGGATTAAGCAAAGGTCCCCATGACGTTCACATGCCTGACATTGCAGGAGGGCACCTGGAAGCCCTGCAAGGCTGCACTAGAGCTGCAGGCCCTGGAAACACTAGCATCTCTCACCTTGCAACAGCCCCACTGTGTGGGGACTGCTTAGATCAATCCCCATGTGGGCTGCTCAGGTCAACCCCAAAAGCTGTAACCATATTTCCAGAGTACATGATTCCAGGACAAGTCAAGAATTAAAGCATGGATTTGTAGGCTTTGAATGCCTGCTCTGCATAAGGGAGCCCACGAACCTTAAGAGACCCTGGTCTGAGCTGCAACTGCCATGGCTTTCACAGCTTCAGAGCAGCAAGCCTGGAGCTGCAGATCCTGAAAGCACCTTCAAGACCTGGGCAGCTCACTCGTATACTAAATACAAGGTATTTTCATTAGGCATGGCTGCTGGGCCACTTCACCTGAGAGCTGCACCGAGAATGGTGGGGGAATTTTCTCCCCCACACTTTTCCAGCCTGGAGTAAGAAGACAAGCTTGTTCAGGCAGCAAACATGATTCCCCAGTCCTCTGTGAGTAAGCATTTTGAAAATAGGGAACTAAATGCCTACTTTACGACTTTAATGTTCAAACATCATGATGAAAAATAGAAGCAACGTTACCTCCTGCAGAGGCAAGACAGAAATAAATCAGGGGAGTAATTTACTTCAAAGGTCTCTATGTTTACCTCTCCCTGTCTAGTAACTGGGACACCAATCTTACTGACTGAAACCAAGAATGTAGTCAAGGGAAAAATATCCCCAAAGTGCCTGAAATAGTCTAAATGAATGTAGAGTCTGATGGGTTTAGAATTGGTTCTGACAGTTTTGTATTACATGACAGTCTTAGATGTTAATTTTCAATTTTGTTTCTATTTCTTGTCACAGTTAGGACCAAATTCTCCCTAAGCCAGACCCTTATTGGCAGCTTGCCTCTGATCTGTTGGAAACCAATGACAACTGGTGCTGGACAGGATGTTTCCCTCTTTCATGAAAAGGCACAACTTAGAGCACAGCACTTGCCACAGACCCAGATGGCACACTTCATGCCAAAATCTCTACATAATCTGCACCAGGGAAAAGAGCAATCACAATATAGCATGTGGATCTGTGAGCCACGTTTGGGTAGCTGGCTGTACTGTTCTGTCACTTCCCCTTCCTGAGTCCTGTAGTGATTCATGCAAACTGCTATGTTTTGCCTTACCCAAAATGCAACAGGCTATTTTAAGTTGTTATATTTATTTCAGATTAAGAAAACAATAAATCAAGAGGGAGGCAAAGGGTTTTTGTAAGTGAACACTCAATTGCCATGTTGTCCTGGTTTCAGCTGGGATAGAGTTAATTCTCTTAGTAGCTGTTACAATGGTGTGTTTTGAATTTAGTATGAAAATAATGCTGAACACACTTTTGGTTGTTGCTAAGTAATGCTCGCTCTAAATCAAGGATTTTTCAAGTTTCCCGTGCTCTGCCAGTGAGCAGGTGCACAAGAAGCCAGGAGGAAGCACAGCCAGGACAGCTGACCTGAACTAGCCAAAGGGATATTCCATAGCACAGGACGTCATGCTGAGTATATAAACTGGGGGGAGCTGGCCGGGAGCTGCGATTGCTGCTCGGGGACTGGCTAGGAATCAGTCAGCAGGTGGTGAGCAATTGTATTGTGCATCACTTGGGGTTTTTTTCCTTTGGGTTTTACTCCTTTCTCCTCCTTTTCACTACAATTGTTATTACCTCTATTATGTTTTCTTTTATTTCAATTACTATACTGTTCTTATCTCAACCCACAAGTTCTACCTTTTTTTCTGATTCTCTTCCCTATCCTGCTGGGGGCAGGGAGGGGAGTGAGCAAGCGGATGTGTGGTACTTAGTTGCCACCTGGGGTTAAACTGTGATACATGTAAGAGAAAAAGACAACTCTAAAATGCAATAAAAAGGACTTACAGAGATTGCCTGTTGCTTGTTAAGCACGGCAAATTTTAACAGTTTGCTTTCCTCAGAATACATGATTTTTCAACAATGAAGTTTGATAGAATCCTAAAACATCCAGAAGTGTTCTGCCTGCATTCCCTGCTTATGTCCACCATACACACTTATTGTCTGGCTCTGCAAGACATAACGTTTAAAGATTTAAAAGTGCAGTGCACAGAAAAATGAGACTTAAGAATGACATCATCAAACACACCACAAAATGAGGCAGAAATACTAAAGGATTCCCTGGAGCAAGCACAAGTCCTGCTGAGAATGTTCCTGCTGGGGGTCCCTAATTAATGTACCCATTTTCCACCTGTCACACAGCAGAATTAAACTCACTGCATCTCTGCTTTAATTCTCCACTTAATCAATAATTCAGATAACAGATCCAAAGTCCTGTAGATTCTGTGTATTGATCTTCTCCCACCCTCAATTTGCCAGTTGTCTCCACTAACTTTGAGCAGTATTTTACTGAAAGTCCATTTAATTTAAAATGTAATCACTTTGCCAATGCTGAACTGCTTGCCGGTTTCATTAGTCTTCAGAAAACTTTCCCAAAATATGGAGGTGTGTAAACACATGGAGTATCACTTAGAAACAGAAATCAGCATTCAGTTTGATTTCTTCTCTGCCAATAAAATTTCATCTATGCAGATACATAGACAAAAATTCTATACTTTAACCACTAGCCTTTTCCAACTTTACTAGAGTTAGGCTAAAACTTTTTTCTCTTTTTTTTTTCTTCCTCCATTACAACTTAAAACATTTTTTGCAGACTGGAAAAAAGTTTTACTTATTTATAATGTTTTAATAGAAAAGGTTTGTAACCTTTTGTAAAAAAAAATTCTACCCTTATTCTACCCTTATTCTGCTGAGACAGCCTCTATCTTTTCCAGCACCGTAAAGATAGATCTCCAAGTCTCATGAGGTTTCACAGTAATTAATGCAAACCATTTAAATCTGATTCTGAAACCTGAATGAACTAAACAATGGAAGGCAAATTACTTTTTGCTGTTTTACATCTTTTCAATTCCTCGGCAAGGGTCAGAGCTGACACAGGGAAGATTAAATAGCACACTGCACAAAACGACCCTTATCACTCCCTTTCTGGAAAATTTGTTTTCTATGTATGTAAAAGGTATATAATGCTCTTGACTAAGAAGATACATGGGCATCATTACTATGTTTATACCGAGTGAATAGAAATAGATCAGGAGATGCTCAGTTATTGGCAGAGAGATAGCAGAAGAAAGTTATTAAAATACAGAGAAAGTACTGTTAGTAGCATCCAATGCAAGACAGATCCCTGCATTGTTTTTCTGAAGATAAAATTCACTGAAAAAAAACTTAGAAAAGTAAGTTTCTGATAGCTGTAAAGTCAGGCATCAGTTAGGATACTAAGCCAGCTGTATTCAGTTTCTAAAGCTTAAAGTTTGACTAAGGCAGTGGCATAGTGATGCATTTTCCAGGAAAAACAGTGTCCAGCACAGTGCCTTTTCTGCATGTCTGTGGTAGGGAAAAGGCTAATATGGGAAGACTGAAAATTCTACTATTGGGTCAACTCCTTTCATTCCCCCAGCAAGGGCAAAGAGATTTTTCATCTGTGTACTAGCTTTGAAGTATTACTAAGTAATAACTTTTTGCCTTAGTGTACCAGGTTAGTACATCATCAGCAGTCTATTACCTTAGAAGTAACATGGGAATAACTTCAAGCACTTCTATAAAAAAGTGGAAGAGATTTAGAAAGGCTTAATAACCTGGTCAAAGCTCATCCAGCTGGCCTGACTGCCAGTTGTACCCAAGACTTTATGAATACTTAAAAAACCAGTGGATAGCCATACAGGAATCTTATCAACCACTGATTTGTTTCTGCTTTGAAATATTTAGGTAAATTAAGAGTCTCCAAATTCAGGTCTTCTGATATCCTAGGCTGCTTTAAAACTGTATTAGAAGTGATTTTAGAGCCATTAATGGTTAGCTTTGGAAATTAACAATAGACTTGCATTAGAAGAAAGGACTAGATTTTTATTATATTTTCCATTATTTGAAAAGGAGTTAGAAAATTATTCATTTCCTGGGAAAAAAATCTGGAATTAAATAATCAAACATATTATAAATGGCTGCAAGATAATAAGGAAATGGGTTACACCCAACAAAGATTTTGTCAGGAAGTAGTCTTGCCAAGAAAACATCATTTATTTGTTAATGAGGTAATAGCCTTTGTGGGTAAGGAAGGAACAGTTAACATTGTACTTTGAATCTAATAATGTTTGCCATAAGATCTTATATGATAGTCTAACAAAGGGCTAGGGAAACATAGCATAAATGAAACTGCTGCAGGTTAGATACACAACTGTTCGGATCATCATCATACTTGAAGAGAAATTATGTGTAGTTTTTCCATACTCAGGCAAATCACTGCATGGTTTCTGCAAAGGATTTGTCCTGAGTGTTGCTCTGCTCAATTCTCTAACGGTACAATCACAGGACACGTAGCTATCACCCTCAGATGACAAGAAACTTGGATGACTGCCAGTTTATTGGAAAACAGAAACAGATTTCAAAATCATTGTGACAAACAGGAGAAATGTTCAGAAAAATGGGATGAATAGTGTGATATATTGTACCTAGGAATAACCACGTGTAGACATACACAGCATAAAATCACTGGTTATTTAAGCAAAGTTAAGCCCTGTCTCAGAAAACAGTCAGAAGTTAAAATTATTTAAGAGCTGAAGATGGATGAGCAGTACCATGCTGCTCCAAAAAAGTCAGTCATTGCATAGGAACATCCAAAATCAGGCCTGTAAAGACCATCCCACAATCATTCCGCTCTCTCAGATGGTATACTGTCACCATCTGCTTCAGAAAGCTGCAAACAGGAATCCATAGCAGAGCCCACTGGGTCACAATGTCAAAGAGCAAACTCAAAAATGTGACCAGTTAAAAAAAGATCGAAAGAATTCTGATTGTTTGATGCTGAAGAAGAGATACTTGAGAAGGGATGCAAGTACTTAAAAGACATTTCTGTGTTAAAAAAATTAAAAAAGAAATTATGCAAACAGGAAAGAAACAATTTACGCGCCACATGCCTGAGAACAGAACAAGACATACTCAGCTAATGCACTAAGAAGTAGTCAAGTTAGACCAAGAGAAAACACACTAGCAAAAAGGGCAACAGAAAGGGCAATGTAGCATTGGAATATGGTTCTTAGGGCAGGATGTCAGGTCTTTAAGAACAGGCTTGACAAAGCCTGCCAACAATGAGGGGATGGGGCTGAGGGGTAGGCTGAAGCCTATCCCAACTCCCCTGCTGCGCTGCTGGGGAAGCACAGTTACATCTCAGCCTGACATCATGCAGTCAAGAGAAATGGACACCCACATATAATATTCATACTGCCCATACAACATTTGCCCAAGATCTCCCTGCCCAGCAACAGAAAGATTTTTATGAAATACATTAGTGGTCTTTCCCTGCCTTGCAAACTTCTACCTTCCTGAATTTGGAAAATGTGGTTTTACATCGGAATTTCTGAGTCAGTGAGTAATTCCAGCTCAACTATCAATGAGACAATGACAAAAATGGATGGGATTATTGCTTGTAGATACATGGCTATGCACAAACTACAGGACTTGGGAGCCCATCCCAGTTTCTTAGTCCAAATCAATATTTCATTCACCCCCTGACTCAATGCAAACCAGAGGACAAATACTATTTCCTCACCTTATGCATGCTGTAGTCTCCATGGCGAAGGAATACAGGCGTACAAGCCAGGGAGAAACTGCGTTGCCATCCTAGCAACAGGCCAAACATGTAGATAGCCAATATATAACAAATAATGCCTGAGTTTTCAAACTCAGATCACTGTCCGGGATCATGCTATGATATTTTTGCAGAAGCCTCTGGACCTGGCTTTTGGATCCACCATTTTGTTGCAGTAACCATCTTAATGCATTGCCCAGATGGTCTCCATACCCAAGGTCTCAGTGATTAGCTACAACAAATCTAAATCAATCAGTAGTCAATCAGTAGTTTGATTCCATGCAGTTGCCACTACAGGGAAAAAGAAGGAAAGGAAGGAAAGGAAGGAAAGGAAGGAAAGGAAGGAAAGGAAGGAAAGGAAGGAAAGGAAGGAAAGGAAGGAAAGGAAGGAAAGGAAGGAAAGGAAGGAAAGGAAGGAAAGGAAGGAAAGGAAGGAAAGGAAGGAAAGGAAGGAAAGGAAGGAAAGGAAGGAAAGGAAGGAAAGGAAGGAAAGGAAGGAAAGGAAGGAAAGGAAGGAAAGGAAGAAGTAACAGACAGCTGACTCAGTAACTGTGCTGTTCTAGTCATTTTCTGTGGGTTCAGTGCTAAATGACTTGGTCTCGAGGAGAACTTATTTCACTGAGCTGGAACATACCCACTTCTGTTTTGTGGTCTAGGAGACAGCAAAAAAACCCTACCCTGACAGTATTTATTAGCAATGAGACACATGGCTTCTGCAGGACTTCTCCCCCACTAGTGCTATGTCTATTCTGCAGCTGGACTGAAGAAAAAAGCATTTCACTCACAAAAATTGTCGGTCATTTACTACTCAAACAGAAAAAATTCATAATATATTAACTATATTTGTAAACCCTGCAAAGTCTCAGTTGCATTGATTTATACCAGCAAATCCACTGTTTAAGTCATTTATTCAAACGCTGTGAGAACACTTCATTCTTAAAGAAATGCACAGGATGTGACAAATACTTAAAATTTCTCAGTTCCTGTCAAACAACTGACTTATCTGTTAGACCCACTAAAAATGCTACAGTAGGATTCATGCAACCTACTTTGTAATACCGATTTAGTAAGGCATTTTGGATAGGTAAACAGAGGAATCCATGGAGGTGCTGAATCAACAGTCCTTGACAATGCAATGATGTTACCTCATGTGGCACACTACAGACTGCAGTAGCATAGACTTCCCTCAAGATCCTTCCTGTATATACTAAATGCCTATTTGTGCGAGAGGAGCTCACTCTTAACAGCCTCCATATTAAGACTACAAAGTTTGTTTTGTCCTGATTAGATTTTTGTCATGTAACCATTTATTATTGAATATAAGGATGAAAAAAATTTCACAGTGCAAGTCTTCTTAGACTGTAGTCTATCCTGCAATAATGCAAGACTCCTGACAAGACATTCTAGTTGCAGACTGTATCAGAACAAGCCTTGAAAACAATACCTTCGAGCAATGGTAGCAATAAGTTCTTTCTATTTCAATAAAAGCTTTCTATCTCAAGATCCTAAAGAGCTTTTTAAATATTAATCGAGCCTCTAAGGAGCCCTAGACATGCTAAAACACTGCAGTCAATGATCAATTAAACCATACACAGTTTATCCAGTTTATAGATAAGGCATGGCACAAGTGCAGAAATACCCAAATTTGCTCTGCACAGAGCCAGCTCTCCTAAATGGATGGGAGCCACTTCACCATCTGAAACATCATCCACTTTAGTGTGTCCCACGATAACTGTACTATCCAGGTTTGTCCATTTATCCTAGGCATCCAAACCCCTATTAGAGGAGAAGTGACTACTACTTTGGTTTTATCATAGATGAGTAAGTGAGGTACAGGGAGATAAACGATTTGCCCAAGGTCACACAATAGGCCTGTAGCAGAGAATAAGGTATTGCTCAGTATTCCTGTTTCTTCTCAATAGTCCAAATAGTCCTTCTTTCTCTCTCTCTTTTTTTTTTTTTTTAAACATTTCTTTTTCAGCATAGTCCAGAGGGTATTGAATCAGTCTGAATGATGTTTTATCCTGGCAACACAGGGATATTTTTTTTTAATAGCTTTGACGTATGCAATGAGTAAAACATTCTGTACTTGTAGCATTATTTATCCTCTAGCCTTAACTGCAGTGTTCAAAAACTAACACCGACTGCACCTTTCAGAGCACATGCAAGGGTAGCATGTTATTTGTCAAAGCTCACAAAGGCATTGCTGATAGTGCAAGCTTTGTTCATGAGACAGAACGCTCTTCCCCCTTTTATGCTGCAAATTTCTGGGCAATGTCAATACCAGTTTAAGAGGTCTCCCACTCTCTAGGCTCCTTCTGTCATGTGTTGACATCTTCTAGGAATCAGCAGATTTTATGCCTCTATTCAGTTCACTTGACCTGCCTCTAAATATGTTCCCAGCATCTGAAAAGCCATTCCCCACACAAACATATGATGAAGTCCAGATCAATAACACAGGATAAAAACAAACAAGCTAACTAAGGCAAGTCTAAAGTCTTAAAGAGCTATCCACAGATGCTGCTATCTGGACTGTTCAATATGATGTTCTGAATTGCACACAGCAGGATTTCATTTGCTACAAATAGCTTTGCACCAGCAGCATCTTCAATAATTTTATCATGCAGCGTTCCCTAGATAGAGCAATATTTCATTTAATAAACAGCAAATTAAAATAGCAAATATAGTGAAAGAAAAAGCATGAATAGATTTGCTTCAGAATTTTAAACAGAACATTGATTTTTTTTAATTTTATTTTTTAGTATTTCTGTAGTTGCTCATAAGGTCACCTTCATGACAATTCCAACAGGGGTTTATCTTGTAGTGCTCACTCTGACATACAGCCTGATGATTTATTATTGCTTAGTTCTTGATACTGTTCACTGCACAATCCAATCTAAGAGAGACACATATTTCTCAATTCAGGGACTTCTTTTATTTTATGAAAAATCAGCTTGGTGCTTTGTGGTAAAAACTAGACTTGGCATTTGATCTTAATTTTTAAAACTATTTCTTTCTATTCTGTGTTTCTCTGCTGTATCTTTGATGTATGCCAGGATGATTTTTATATTCTTTTCCTTTGCTGTTCTTCTCTCACCCTATTTTATTGTGGCTACACCCAAAAGAAAAATATGCCACAGTGGCAGTTTTTTCCAGCCACTCTTATCTAGATTTCTGTTTCATAGTAGTAGGTGACATGGTGATAGATTTCATAGGTTTTCTTTCCTCATTTGGGAGAAGGAATATAATTATGCAAAGGAGGGTTAGACGGACAGTAGAAATATATCACTATTAACCCACCAGAACACATGCAGATTCACTGTGGTTATGTGCTTAGAGAGGAAAAAAAACCTTCATATGCTAGACAAGGTTTTTTTCTCCCTTTGTATTAATATCAATTCAAGGGTAAGTCAACAATTCTCATCATGTCATTTCTGTGTCTATGGTCTTATGATATGGTGCTATTTAAACTCTGCTTGGCTGCAAAGCTGTCTCCAGTACTCCATTCCCATAGACTGCCTAAGCCATTTGGTATCATTAACCCTCCTGGACCAGGCTGCCCGCTATTCAGCTACATTCCTTTAAGTCTGCCAGTCATTAGCTGGTACGTTAAGTAGCTAATGGTGCTCTCACAATATCTGCTGCATCATGCAGGTGCAACAGAATAAACATTTTTTTCCACTGGTGCTTTGTCCTAAATCA
This sequence comes from Falco biarmicus, assembly GCF_023638135.1. Taxonomy (NCBI): domain Eukaryota; kingdom Metazoa; phylum Chordata; class Aves; order Falconiformes; family Falconidae; genus Falco; species Falco biarmicus. Next base: position 10,402,198 of record NC_079298.1, on the reverse strand, counting down.
TTAAGGACCCCAATCCTGCAAAGATTTATGTATGTGAATAAGTTTACTCACATGAGCAATCCTGTTTCAACCCTCTTAAACACATGCTTGTAGGGTCAGAGTCTCGATCAAACTCACTATCAGTTATGCGGCTAAAAGCCTTTTTAAGGAAATGTAAAACAGCATCAGAAAATACCAAAAAGCACTTTCTGCTCTGTATTTCTTTTTATGGAGAAATATTTACAGAAGTATTTTTTTCAAGAACAAAGATTAATAGTCACACCTGCTATTCTATGACCTCATTACTTTCCCACTAATTGATCAGTATATAAAAAATACATATCAAGGCCGTATGAATATTCCCCAACTAATTGGCTGCTGGTAAGGGAGATTAACTTAGGATATGTAAATTATTAAAGCCATAAACTGCTTCTGGAGCTTCCTCACTCTCCTGGGTCAGGTTGGGGAATCAGCTGGCTGTCCCTGGTGGGGCTGAGCTAGAGCAAGGTTAAGTAAGCAACCCTTGTTGCTGTTTCTGCATCTATTAGACACCTTTGCTGACTCTCTGGCGCCAAGAAGTCAGGCACCACCCTCAACACTCAGAGAAGCACAGGAGGTTGCAAATGGTAAATTTAATACCACAACAGGAGGTGCCATTTACAGTCCCAAAGGATAAGTCTCCCCCTCTTCTCTTTCATGCTCATATAAACAAATTGAGGCTGATGCAATTTTGAATCCTGTTGTCCTGTTTTATTTTTAAATATGTAATTTCTTCTTTATTTTAGCATCTATGCAGGATAAAATTACAGGATTTTTGTACACAACTGATGGCTCAACTGCAATGAGGATTTGTACTTTATGAAATCATTAAAGCAGTGACGAATACAAGAAAAAAAACTAGCAAAAATTTGGGACTTACTAGTAACAAACAACTTAAAAGAAAGGGAGATTAAGTTGCCTGTACAACCAAGCATTACACAGTGTATTCCTTATCTTACTTTAAAAGAAAAGCAAAATTTATCTCAGAAAAGACTATCAAATATTTGTATGTTTGCCTGTTTTGCTATACCTGTTGTGACATACCTTGGGTTCTTTCATTCTTAGAACAATGTGTTAAAAAGGTTAAAAGAATGTCTTTTTTTTTTTTAGTGACATATTACTAGGCACTGTTTGTAAGAATAAAATATCTAGTGAAAACTGCTGCCTTATCAATTCAAGCCATTCCACATTTATGATGCTAGAACAATGCAAGAAGGCATCTTTTGTATGATCAGAAATGAAAAAAAAAATTAATATTTACAGTCCACATTGAAAAGAAATTGCAAATCAATATTTTTACAGAGGCTGTTTAATGTAAATTGGAAAAATGTAAGGCAGGGAAAATACACGGCTTCTAACACCAGATACAGAGAACAAAACCGATCACATCTGAGGAAGACTGACACATTTTCATAGATTTTTGGGGATCCAGGGACCACATCTATTCCTCAGACCAGTTTCCCACATAATGTTGGCCAGAGAATTTCACTCAGTGACTTCTGAATCATGCCCAGTCATGTGATGTTGGGCTATATCATCACTTTTAGAAGGATACCAGTGCTAGCTTTAACTGATTAGAGAATGTATCTTATTTCCAGGCAAACTCTTGTAGTTATCCAGTTACTCTCACTGTTAATATAAATCGGGCAGCAGTGGCAAAAGAAGAGCCCTGGCAGCTCTAAGTGACAGCATAGATGGCAGAAATGGGAAAGAAGAGAAATGGAAGAAAATAGGCCAAAAATGCATGTAGAATTAGTATACCAGAGGACTGGGCCAGCACATTAGCAGGAAACATCAAGTATTTCTCTTGTCAGCATAAATATCTGAGACATTTCAGTCATAAATTACATGGTCCATGACAGGCCACAGGGTCCTAGCTTCTGTTCCGTATTGTATTACAGCACATCCATTAGCATTGAGTTAGATTTATCAGCAAAACTGTTAAGCCTACAAGATGAGACAGACCATCTGACCACTGCTACTGTGGAAGAGAGAAAATGCAACCTGGTGCGGTTTCAGTGTAGTATCTTACAAAAAGCAGACTCAGGGCTGTGCTCTTCAGATGCAGGCATTCAAACAGTAAATAATTAAATACAACATTCATTCAAATAAGGAAGAAGGGAGAATCTAAGGACACAAGAAATGTTTAGCTCTCGTAGCTTGCAGACAAACTTCCCCGTGGAGGCAAGGGGAACAGTAAAGGCATGCAACCTTCCAGTCAGCTCAGTGTTGCAGAGCACACATACCTTGGGCATAGGTTATGATGACAGGCTTCTAGCTAGCTGTACAGCCTTACTAACTTCACCTGACTCCATCTACACTTTAGCCATGTCAAGCTCTGCTTCTATGCATGAAAGGCAAATTTAATCCTTATTTTTTTCCTTTTTGTTCACAGTTAAAATGCAAGATTCATCACTGTTTCCCTATTAGTGTAAGCAAAGAAGGCCTGCATTTGACTGTCTTTGACACATCACAAAAACATGGAACATTCATTAAAAATTTATGGCAACATCAAACATTCTGTTTTACTTTCAATGTTGTCACATAATCCAAATAAAACAGTGATTTAGCCATATCTGTTAAAATTATTTGTCACTGCTGAGTCCTTCCTGTATCACTACTGACACACCAATACGTAAGCCAGTGAAGTCAGTCTCCACGGGGTCTGTCTCTTTTGGGAGAGTTTTAAGCACGCTCCTGCAGGAATCTGTAGCTGCCACTTAGACTGGGCTCTATATTATTTAAGCTTTCCATTAAAAAAATGAAAAGAACTCTTAAGTAATGCATTAGTGTTATTCTTATCTGAAGAAAGCTTGTGGGACTAAGTGAAAAGATAAAGGAAATAACAGAGACATGTGGCTGTGCTAATGTTAATATTTGATTAGAAATATTCCAAACAAGATGTCAAGACAAATTCAGTTCTTGTTATCAACACACACCCAGCTCATCGAAGCTGAAGTAGTATATTCAGAAATACAGTTTAGAAGTAATATGAAAATAGTTTGTATTCATAAAATGAAGACAGTCTAAAAAAAACAAACAAACAAAACAACCCCCTAACCCTTCTAATGTAATCCTCTGAATTAATTAGCAAGGACAAGAACTACTGGAATCAAATTTGTACCTGTTCTTCCATTATTACATGTTGCTTAATTTAGAACAACACTTTGTGCAACATCAAACCACTTGACTTTGCCTTCCCAAAGTCTTAAATTAAATAATTAAAGTGTCTGAAGTCCTCATACTTAACACATTTTCAATTCTCTCTTTGACCACTGTTGCCACAGGCATAATCTCCTGAAATTTAAGTGGTACGACAGCACTGTTCTCTGCTACATCACGTCAGCTTGCTCCTGTTTTCCTATAGTTTTATGTATTCATTTGTTAATTGTAATTGTTTCTGTACAGGACTTGTCTATTGCAGCAGAGAAGAAAACAGAATCTAAAAAAATAACCTGCCTCAGGTTGTAAGTCACCATGATGGTGTCAATATTGCCATTGTCGACAATGACATGCAAGGAGAAAATGGAGAAAGAAAGGCATACAATTAAGTTTAAGCTGATGGCATGATACCCAGAAGCAATTGTCAGAGAGAGAAACAAGAAGATGGAATTGGATGCAGACCAGTCAGAAGCAGAGAAATAGAGCTGCGTCTCAGTTGTGTAAAGATAGCAGGTGAAATTACACAACTGGAGGAGATCATCCAGAGAGAAAGCAGATAAAAAAAAAAGTGGTAAAATAATTCAAGAAGAAAAACAGGGAGAAGAAGAAACTAAAGAAGAAAAGAGTTGCTAAGTACGGTCAGGAAAAACAAACATTAATAAATACAAAAAAAAAACCATAATAAAGACATAACAAATACATACTGCCAAGGGAAGTTGTGATGTTGAGAAGAGTTAAGAACTAAGCAGAAAGATCAGGAAGGCTGGATATGGAAGTCTGGCCAAGAAGTGGTTGCTTGAGACCTCAGTAAAAGTCCACCAGAACTCAACCCTGAGCCAGGATGTAACTGCAGAGAGAAAAAATTCAGAAAAAGAGTTCCTAGCTCTGCCATGGCCTTCTCAAAAGATACCTTAGTGGGAGTTAGGTTAGTGAGTAGATCGGAGGATTCACCTGTTCTCTCTGTGAACTCCCCAGTTACACAACTGAAATAGTAATTTTTTCCTGCATGGTAGCTTTGCACAAATTAGGAGAGGAGGCGGTGAATAATGAAGTCATATAAAGATGTGTGAAAGCATTTCAAGAAGAGAGAATGATCAAGGGTACATTTCTTGATGATGGGTACAGAAGTCAGAAGCATCCAGAGATCAGGAAGAAGGGGAAGGAAAGACATACAGCCAAGGCAGAGGGCAGAGGGGCTAGAGAGAATCCTCAGGAGCATCTAGCACAGACAAGGATCATTAGTGGTTTAAATAAGCCATGTTACTATGCATCTGTTAGGATTATCTATGTAGTCGCCCTTTTATCACCCTCTCCCCTTATATATATATATATATATATTTCCTGTGCTTTTTAAGGTATCTTCCATTAAAATCACTATTACTGTAATTTCAGGTATTTGCCCTTATTTCAAGATGTCTGCATGCCATCTTCTTTAACTGCTCTATCAAAGGTGTTTCACAGCAGAGTCTTAGGGCAAAAAGAGAGAGATCAGAAGTGGGAATCAAATGCCACTATAACCAATAAAGCTTAATTAGACAGTATCTATTATCTTATGATCCATGAGGTTGCCTGTAATAATTCAGTCAGTGAAACAAAGTGCACACTAGATTATTTCTTTCCATGAGAAAGCAGCCTTTCATAATGTTTAAACAGCATTATGGCTCAACACTAATAAATTAATACAACATTTACAAATATAGCTGTACAGGAATCCAAAATGTAAACCACTGAATGGTTTGTGATGTATGTGCTTCAGCTTGCCTCAAAGCAGGACTAGCCTTTCTTAAGAAAGAAAGAAAGAAAAAGAAAACAAAAACAAAACACAAACACAACAAAAAAACTGACCTTGGTTTTGCTGAGGGAAATCATTGACAAGATTTTGTGGGGAAAAGATAGACTGGTGAAACACAAATGCTTTTTATATTAAGACATGTCAAGTTACATCAGGCATAGTTTTGGACTATGCAACTGTATTTTGTCTCAGGCATTTGCTAAGCTTAACAGGCTGAAATAGACAACAGTAGAGTTGTTAAGATTTATTCATTATTTTCTTCAAAATGTGTGTGTTTGTTTTTTGTGAGCAAGGGGATGATTTTTCCATCCTGAGAAACAGTGAAAAAGATGGTATTTTTCAGTGCAAGCTAGGAGATGGAAATTAATGAAAGATACTTGTAAATCATTCATCAGCCTTGGCAGTGCCAGGCATTTTACATTTCAATACCTCCATGGTTATAAGAACTGCATAAGGTAAGTTTATAGAAGCCAGACTATTTCCTCATCAAATGTATCACGGATTTACTGAGAGAAGGATATTCATCCCTTCCATCTCCTGATTAGCAAAGATCCAACCATTGTAGCAGCTCTCCTCTGAAATGTTTCTGGCATGCTGACAGACTTTTTTTTTTTTTTTTTCCCGACACTATTGCATCCTAATGAGCAAGACTCCCGCCTGCTGTAAGTGCTGTTTCTCTCGCTTACCAGGCAAGGTTTTGCGCACATGTACATGACTCTTCTGAGAATAAATTGTGAACACTGTGTTTTCCGTGTACAAGTACTTCATTTTTGAGGCACTGCATCTCCTCAGTGGAGACATTCAGCTTATTCCTAAGGCAGCAGGCTACTGGTTGTCACATTATGTTTCAATCTTAGATGACAGCACATTTTTCAAGTGTCCCTGCATTTACCTTAAAGTTTCCTCTCTTGACAAAGTTGCTCCTAAACAAGCATGAAAATGTCAGCTAAGGGATGATCCCTTCTTTCAAAAGCCCTTACTAGGTCTTTGTTTTCTCTGATCTTTTCCCCTTTTTCTTCTCGGGGCAGGGGCGCGTAAGTTGGCCCCACCAGCCTGGTATATGCTGTCCTTCACATCTTGATTGAGTATGCTCCTTCTCTCTGCTTGCTTTCCTTCATGCTTCTCTGCTTATTTAATAAAGAAACTGTGCCCTAACCCTACAGAACTTATTTATGTTTGAACATAGAAAACTCAAAAGAAAAGGGATAGCGGTCAAACTGAATAGAAGGCACTTCTCATCATGCCCTTAAACAAGATGGATTTAGGACTATAGCAAAGACATCAAGAACATTACTTCAAAGCAGAAACCCTCAAATAACAAAATCCTATTCAGTTTGTGGTGACTTCACCTCACTGACTGACTGGTAGATATTTACTATTACAGCAGGAAGATGATGAGAGGCAACTACGAGATCCTTAGACGCAGGTCTGGCTGATAACTACAGCTGTGTCCAGCTTTAAACCAGAAGTTATTACACTTTCAGATGTATAACGGTACAGTATGTGTTTCAGAAACAAAACACTGTTACAATTCAGTCACCACATAGGTTATGCACTTGAAGCCTAAGCAGACGTTCACTTTAAAGTCTCTCTCCAACCCAGCTATTTACTTTTAATTCCATTGCCACTGTTTTTTTTCTGGGCCAGCAGAGGTATCACTTACCCAAGGACTGTGTTTCTGAAGTGCTGATGTAGTTATAAATATGAAATATAGTAACTGTGCTGCAAACATCAACCCACACCTGTTGAAACATCAAAAAAGAGAAAGACCTCCTGAGCATTCTTTCCCAAACTCTCCCATTTGGGAAACAGACTCACCAGAAACATAGCTACAGGTGACACCTTCAGGACATACAGTTAGTCTTCTTCAAACTTGGGTAAAACACACAAACTCTCTAGAATTAGGGCTCAAGACTGGCTCAAACTTTGGCTAGGGCTCAAAGTATTTTGGAGACTAGTTTTCATAGGTTTGCCACATTATGTTTTTGTTATTTTTTCCTGCAGCCATGTTAAGCAATCAGAGGATCTCTTTCCTATTGATTACCATTACTATTGCTGATAGCTCCTGTAAGGGAAGTCACAGAGTGTGGTATAGGCATCATTTCTATACAGTAGCCTTAAAAGTTATCTTTTAAGAGTGCTAAGGATATGCCCTATGGATATGCCCTATGGTACCTGCAAAAAGATTGGGATGTGATATGGAAAAGGAATGTGAAAGACTATTTCATAAAACCTGATGTCGCTTGCCAATATCAACATTTAGAAAGTGTAAATTAAATTTTTAAGAAAACATCTATTTTGGTAGAAGTACAACAAAAATGTGAAGAAGCAGAAACACTTCTCATTTGGCTATAAGTGGTGTGTTAGAAGTCTGAAGACTCACTTATCGTAGTTACAGCATATTCCATAAACATGATTGTGCCCTAATGATACCACTGTCCTTTAGCAAAGCCCTAGGGCCACACAAAGTATTCAATGCCATGGACAGCAGCTAATGTTTTGCACACTGCCTAAGGCCTAAATAGGCCTTTCATATACAGGCCAGATGTTCACTCTTTCTTAGGCCAGCTTAAGGCTAGAACAAACCTTTTCAACCAGGGTTTATCAGAGTTTCTAAATTACATACTGGGAAGAAATTTAATTGGTTTAATTAAGAAAGTTTATTTCATGGTAATTCAGCTTTGTTATGCTGCAAGACTTAATGTGTCCTCTGGTAGGAGTTATTTGTTATAAATATTCATAGCAACCCTCTTCCCACCCAAGTCAAAAAAAAAAAAAAAAAACCAAAAAAAACCACCACCAAAAAAAACCCCCACCACATTATTAAAGTATATAGTTGCAGATTAAAAAAATAAAAAACTTCAAAAGTCTGGAACATAACTGATGAAATCTCCTCACAGTAGCATCTTATTTAAGTCAGGATACTTGTACAGTTCACACAGTGCTCACAGATTCTCTCCACTCTGAACAGGAATGTCAAAAGCAACAAGGTGACATCTTGGCTGCTTTCTGCCCATGAAGTCTTAAGATGTTAGTTCTTTCCACCAATCGCTGTGGGTTGCTGAGGTTTTGGGCTGATTTTTTTCCAAAGTAGCATAAGAAACAAACCATTTTAATTATTGTTATTATTATTATTCACAACAAATACCTTAAAGCTGATTTAATGTGTTTTGAAGTGGGCCCTGCTTGATTGAGATGCTTAACAACACACATTACTGCAGCACACACCCAGGGTTAGAAAAGCACTGTAAATTAGAGGCCTTTCTACCTGTTAAGGTCATGATTTAATCCTTCACACTTAACAGACACCATGACTTAGCTAAAAATCCAAGTTCACAGGCATCAGTCACTACCATAATAGGCCTGCAGGTCAGGCAAGACAACAGGAGGAAAACTAATGTTGATTCAGTTAGGTTCTTCTGAGACACGGGCATCCTTCACACTGTTCTTTTTTTGCCCCTCATCACTAATCATTACCAAAGTGAGGAAACTGTGAGGGAAGTTCATATGTTGAATGTATAGCTCTCTAGTTGCAGCACAGATCTATACAGATCAATAGTGGGTTGATTCTTTCAGCAGCAAATTTAGCACAGGCAAATGGTGCCCACTGACAGCACTGATGTCCTCTGCTCATAACAAGTACTGCACTGGGAGACCAGAACAATTGCTGCCTATCTTGTCTTATCACTGTATCCCCAAGCCTACCAAAACTGTAGGCATCAGACAATAGTTTTGCCCTGTAAATCAGAATTAGAGGGAACTGTGCAAGAATGTAGACCAGCTATCACAGGACAAATCTCTCAACCTTTATCATCTTTGTCAGATTTTCTGTTAGACTAATCCACAAAACCCACATGCAGGAGACTGTCTCCAATTTGCTAGCTGCTGTTCAGGTAGAAACAGACTTCCAAAATGAACAGGTAATCTAAAAACCACAAGAAAAAGCAGGAAGAAAGAGGCATGCCAGAGTGTTATACACTGAAGAGGGTAAGTATTTTTAATCAGAACAAACCAAAGTTCTCAGCTTTTCTTATTATTTCACTCTATTTACTAGTGGTTTTCCTCATAAAAAAAAAAACAAACCAGCCAAGTAGTACTCAAGGCTTTCCAAAAATCTTATGAGCCAGTCTCAGCATGACTCTGAAAGTCATTTATTCTGTGGGTCTCAGTTTGGCCCTGAGATAGAGGGAGGGTTTTTCTCCACACATATTATGCAGATTTGCATGATTTCCTCGAGGCTTATAAAAACTGCAGCTCTCAGATATGACAAAACACACAGGTATCTTTTCAAATACTTCTTTTCAAATAGTTTTACATTTCTGGGAAGTTAAGCAAGGAAAAAATACCAGGATTATTCACTAGGATCTACAGTGATAACTGAAGTTAGGAGTTACACTGAACAAACAAAAACAGAAAAAAAATCTTTGTGCTCCCAAGTCTGTTTTGGCTTGTATGATTTGCAGCAGCCCAGGCACAAGCCTCAATTGTGTATCTGAGGTGGGGGCTGACGTAGCATCAGATAACATGAAAAGACCCTTTTGCACTATTTTAATTTATTTTAATCTGCTTTCTCATATGGGAAAAAAAATGTATCTGTAGGAATTACAGCACAAGTATCTACAAAAGGGTTATTTTTAGCATCCATCTTTATAGGAAAGGCCCTGGGCCAGCCTCACTAATATGTATGGCCAAAAGAGACTCAGAATGAAGCCCAAGAACAATTGTATTTTAAAGGATGTGTGCATTTCTTTTCTTCTCTGTTAATGTTATACTGTGCAGAACAGTTTATAACCCAGTCCCTAGAAAAGCTGCAATGCTTTCAGGAATTCATGCCAAAAACAAAGAAAAGAAAGAAAAGGAAAAAAAAAATAAAAAGAAAAAAAACCTCAACCAACCAAACAAAAAAACCCACCCAACCACCACTCTTTAGCAGGCAGGTCAACTTTTTCTCAGCTGGTTAAATTAGGAAAGTGATGAGTCTTCCCTAGGTTACTAAAAAACATAAATGAAGTATCTTGACAATACCTCTCTGCCAAATCATAGCAAGAAAAACAAATCCATTTACAAAAAGACTGGATTGATACACATAGTATTTTATTTTCAGTTCCCATGTCTATATGGGTATTTTAGGCAACAAGAAGGTGGAATTAATATCCTTTAATACTGCAAGGGACATGTTTCAGAATAAGCAGTATTATCCATCTATTCCTTTTATATCAAAACAAAAAGGATTTAAAAAAAAAAACACAAAGCTGAATCTTATTGTCAGAGACTGGAGGAATCAGGAATATGCAGCTGACACTGCCGCTAGGGAAGAAACAGTCTACCTCCTTAGCTGGCCTACCAGCATTTCAAAGTTAGGTAAATGCTGTGAAGGTTAGAAAAGTGTAGTTTCCTTCTACAAACAAAATATGCCAGCCTGTCACAGCATTACAGACAATAGATGGCTGTGTGACTACTTACTCTTTATCTGATCTTCTCCAGTTCATGACAGCTCTTTCTCTCAAGTTTACCATATCCACGTTGCCATAATGGCTTATGACAATGCAGTAATCCATGACTACCTGCATAGATGCACATTTATTCCTTCTGTTGACAGAAACTGAATTCATTTTGCAGAATCCACAATATAGCTCCCTACAACCTGAACTCATGGAGAACTGTCAAACTACAGTGAATAGAGTAGTTTTGAGAACAAACCATTGGAAAGAGATGTTACGTGACAAAAACATCCCAAATTCAAACATCATCTTTCCAAAGAAAGAAAAGAAAAAAGCAAAGGGAAAAAGAAAAAAAAAGTGTTGACTCAGAGAGCGTCATCTGACATACGGGTGCCAAAAAACAGGATGTCCGCCCGAGCTCCCAGAGTCAATTTCTGTCTTTGAATGTAATTTTTTTAATTGTTTATGTTTTCAACACTCCAAGAAATGGAACTATAAGGAGAACCTAGTTGCTAGAAATCTCGTAATTTTGGATAAGATGAGAAATTCACTGAAAGGACTATAATAAAGGAAGTGTGGGATGGAAAAAAAGCAGAAAACTGGAACACAAAACTACAGGACCATTATACGAATTTAAAAAATGGTATAATGGACAGAGGCAGAGCTAGCAGGGATGACAGGAGAAGTAAGAGGTTTAAACATCAGCATGACATGCAGAGAAGAAAAGCCCATCAGGAGCAAAGTATTCCAGATGATGGAGAAGATCACTGCTGCTATGAATTTTTTAATACATCAGAGAGAAATGAGCGACGTGCCAAAACAGCCAGAAATAAAAACTCACAGAAGTCTAGCCAAAGACCAGTACACGCCACCAAGAAAAACAGCTGGGCTGCAGAAATCTTGGCTTTTATTTTAGACAAACTTAGCTGTTTTTCAATAATATTCACTTTGATACCTATAGCTTAATTTACTTAATTCACCTCTCCCACCGTCAGTTAAGTCACTGTATTAAAAATTTACTTTTAATACTTTCTATTCTTCTAGAGTGTATAACTTCCTTATGAATCACTACAAGATTGCTATACATTACCTCTAATTCATCTGCAGATTTATCTAGGAACAAGACGATCATTTAAATGAAGTCATTTTAACATTTTCCTACACTTCTATTCCTACACTACTATTGCTTTCAGTGGAATTTGGTATAACATATAGTTTTGGCTATGCATTCTGTCACTCTGAGTACAGACACACCGTTCAACCACGAATTATCTCTGCTTCTCATTACTAATATTCATTCACTGCGTGCATTCCATGCAGGCACTACACCTTAAAGCAACATCAGTTCCCTGTGAAATTAGAAACTGAAGACTGTTTCATTAGCCACTCTTTTATTTGATGCCGACAGTGCATGGGGTTTAGACTTAAGTTCATAACCTGTTCATAAGCAGTATTTTTTCAGTTCACTTGCTACCATGGAAAAGAACCAAACCAATTAAGAATGCTAAAATTGCCATTTCGTTTTCACTAAGAAAAGAGAGAGATTCTGCTAAACTGACAATAAAGAAAAAATATCTCACTACAGGAATTATCCAATTTGACTAGATAGGTCATTTCATTAACTAAAAAGCAACAACATCTCTAATCAGTCTTTCTCACCTATAAATTACCATTTTTATCTCTTCAAATCTTTAATTCACTGTTGCGTTTCTTCCCATTTGCTACCAGTTACTGCCTTTTAAACACCACCATCAACCACAACAAAAGCAATTTTAAATGGGGCAGGGGGGGAGTTCATTTTGGAATGAACTGCACTTGGACCCATTTTCCCCATTTTTCTCCCACTGCTATATTTTACCACGAATTTGCTCTAAACTATTGTGATAAAATTAATTCGTAACACACGCTAGGTGTTGTGGGAAACTGTCTCTAGATCAGGTAAAACTCGTCCAGCGGTGTCCAGCGGTCTTGCCTCCAAGCATGAAGAACAACATGAGAAACTTTTCACTATGTGGAGAACAAAGTGAACAGGGCCCCAAAGGAGCTTGCCGCATGAAATGGTACAAAGAGGTGGAGGGGAAAAAAAATGGACACATCAACAATGAGAGCACAATGCCCAGAAAGAAACATTAACAATGAATACACATATCTATGCATATGTGTATGCATATTTTGGTGAATGAATATGCATGCATACCTATATAGCTGTATACATATAGATAAAAGACAAACAGGCAAGTTAAAGTTGCTCCCATGAAGTCTGAACTTACAGGACTGACAACTCACGCAGACATTGACCCTGACAGCACTAGGAACCTGGTATCAAATACCAGACATAGGTCACCACTGTCATCTCTTCAGATATGTTTCTATCTTGTTAGTTGTCTCAAAGGAAATTAAGATTGGTAAAGTTAAAGCTGAAAGCATGGACTTATCAGTTGAGGTCCCTATCTATGAAATTCCATGTGTTCAACAGAGCCACTTCTTTGACTGTTTTCAAAGCTCAGACTGAGACTTTTCTATTGAAAGGTTTCATATTTGACTATTTTACCTGCCCTCTTTTATCTACTTCCCTTTTTGACAATTTGTCCCTCATTCTCCTTGCTAAGGCTGCTCTCACTGAAGCACTGAGTCCTCCTCTTTTCTGAGGTTTTACTTTTCTATCTGTGCAGTGTCTCAGATATAGACAACCAGCCCTCTAGACAACAGCAGAATAAGGAACTTCAAACTTTCACCAAGAAAATATCCCACAGAAGATTCCAGCAGAACACAGACATGATAAGATACCCCAATTATCCTTTAACAACATTTAGAAAATAATCCAGAAACAAGTCAGGGTCACACAATTACAACATTGGTTAAGTCCAGCCTCATACGATCAGAGATACTAACCATCACTCTCAAATTACTGTCAAGGATTCACTTCTGCTTATGCTCACTGTAGAAAGCAACTAAGTCTGCTGGTACACTCCACACTCTGATTCTGAACAACTTGCTCCAGCAAAACTTCCACCAGAGGCTTCAGCATCCTCCTCTTGGGTACAAGCAGCACAATCAAGCAATGAGGAAAAAGGCAAATTCCTCTAGAAAGGCAAAAAAGTCTTTTTTCCACCCAGAAACTACTTAGGCAGAGGATCACTATAATTTACCTTATCATTGCAACAAATTGATTTCTGCATATGAGTAAATGTAATTCTCAACTTTTCAAAGTACTACAGAAAGAACACGTCACTTACTTGATTTATGCAGTACCTTTAAAAGGCCAAGAGTAGGCGTGTGGACCAACGAACTACACAGAAATCGAAGGAGATTTGGGCATGCAAATTTCCCTGAGTTAACTTGTGCATATGATTTTTATTTCATGCAATGAAATCACTACCTGTCCCAGAATAGTTAAGCACTCATAAACAGCACCCTCATTGCATAGATCCTAGCATGCTCCTGAAGTGACCTGAATATTCCAGTCCCATTCCCAGGTCCTATTCTCCTACTTCTTCCAGAAGCATCAGTATACTGATCAGTTTAATCACTGACACAATAGATCATACATGGGGCGCAGTCCATCATGTAGGAATAGGTTTAAAAAAAATTTATTCACCTATCAGGGGTCATTTCCTAAGGCTAGAAAGCTGCTCAAACACTCTCTTGGCAGATCAAAAGTCTATTTCCCCTTCAGCAAGGAATCATTTTTCTCTGTTCTCTCATCTCTTCAATATTATATAACTGATACTATGCAACAGTTTTTGCAGGTCTTACCATTGGCTCAGCTTTCTTGTAGATCTAATGAAATCCAGGAAATGTGTATTTTCTTCCTGCTTTAGTTTCACCAGCATTTGAATGGAAGATTCATATGTATCATATGAAATCAAAAGTTTCTGTAATATTACCTCATATATACATACATTAACGTTCTTTTTAAGCAGTACTAGTATGCTGTCTTCAAGTAGGCTACCATGACTTGTTAGCAACGCACCTTTTAATCTGTCAAGTTTTCCATTTGCTCTGTTCTGTGAACAGAAGGGTTTTTTCCCCTAGCTTGAAGTACTTTCTACCAATATCCAAGGAATAATTAAAATAAAAGCCTAACAATTATATATATATATTATATATAATACCACCTAGCATTTGTTTCAGATTTTTTTTCCACATAATTAAAACATGTCAAGACACTGGGTAATCATTATTAACTGCAGTTTATAACAGATAGAAAAAAAATAACTTCTAGAGAACTGAAGCACTCTGTCACATGCCAGACAGCCTGTCAAAGGCACAATGAGGAATAAAACACTGAATTCCAGTCTCCAAGATCAATCTATGGTGAAATTGTAAATGGTCATTTGCCTACACAAACTATTACAAAAAGCTACATGTATCGGTTTGTTAGAAGAAGCACTAGGTGATTTGGTTTCTTTTGTGGCTAACTTACTATGATCTTCAACAAATAAGCACTATATGCCATGGTTTCTCAGTTTGTAAAATGTGGATATCTACATCCACTCCCATGCATTCACATTTTTACCATAGGACTGAAACTGGTGTTTTATCTTGGATTTTTGTATAGTACATCATGTTAGCTTTATATTTCTCTTGACTACAGTGTGAAACTGTTTAATTCACATGGGATCTAACAGGATGTGAGATACTGAGCTGAATTATCTTTCAAATATCATTCAATATTACAAACAGCAGCACCAGGCTGCTGAAAATTATTACATTAAACAATGTCAATGAAAAATAAGGAGTCAGAGTTTGTCTTCTTGCTTGGATGCAGTACATGACTCAGTGTAATGATACCTGACATTACAGGTCAAATTGAAAACAAATTTGCTGATGGAGCCATAATTTGCAGGAGATTTAAAACAAATTTTAAAACTTCAGTTGCGTAAACACTTTAAATCACATGGAGGAAGAAGCAAATTTTTAAGTCATTAATAAATATCAGCTGACATCCCTCAAATCTGGTAGAAATGTGTCTTCTCTACTTCTGTACTTTAACAGAACTTTCAAAAGGTACTTGCTCCTCTGAATAAATGAATTTTATTTCATGGTCATGGCAGCTATCAGGCATATCATTATATCATTCCCACCTTTACTTTCCATTGTAGCAGTGAAACAGATTAAATCAGAGAGACTTCTACCAAGATAAAACCTCTTCACACAGGGAACAGGTAAAATACCAACTTTTTCTGCCATTACCAGACTTGCAGTGAAAACCTATAATACATCCAGTAAGCCACTTAAGTGGCATATTCCTCCCCTGGCTTTAAGTGGAACAGTTTGTTTCAAGCGTGAAAGGACTGAGCACACAGTTCCACTTGTTCTGTTCCCAGTTCTGTCACTGTCTGTAAAAGTTATGTGACCTTGTCCTTTGTCCTTAATATTCAGTCATCTTTGTCCTCATTTACAGATCCATGTTAGCAACATACAGCAAACTTATATAGATTACAGCTGATTTCCAGGCACAATATGAATTATCATTCACTTAATTTCTATACAATTTTTTATATTAATATATTATTTAAAAGCAGAAAAAAAATTTTAGTGTTCCATCCAACAGTGAAACAGATAAAAATATGACACAGGAAAGCATAAGTTTGGGGCTTTTGGTCCTACTCTAGAGGCAAATCAAAGAAGAATTTTCAGATTACAATGTGGTCTTTCATAGACTCCTGTAAGGTTTCTTTTTTCTTTTTTTAAAAATGTCTTCTGTATGATATCAGAAAACTCAATGTCACACTGTAATTTGGTTTCTGTTCACTTCCTTTATTTTAGAATATTTTATACACACTATCCAGAGATAGCTTGTTTAATTTCCTGCTTGTTGTCAAATTCTGTTTGGTACAGTCATAAAAAGCAGTGTCACTTTTGGGGAAAATTAAAAAAACACACACACACTAAACGCACAGACTTCTTACCCTGTGTTTTTGTTTTGCTCAGATCTTGGTATCTTTGCTTAGGACTCTGGACTGATCCCATCAGTCATCAGTCCTAAAACTAGAAACAGTTTTCTATAAACACATTTGAAATCTCATTACTTTGTTTAATAGATATACTTTAGTAGTACTACAGTCAAGAAGAAATTTTTCTGTAGAAAATTTTTTCTGTTTTCAGTATTTTTTGTCTCATACTGTTTACAAAAATTTAGCCTGCTCTGTGATTTAGCACCCAGACCAATGCCTTCTATGCTTCTCATTTGTTGAAAAGTACTATGATTTTGCATTTTACAGTAGATTCACTCTCTCAAGCTCTCTTGTACTTTCTGAATTTTCTTAAGCATCATGGAAAGAATGAAAACTAGGCTCTGACATCCATCCTCCTGAAAAATCTAGCCTAAGTTGCTTTTCAGTAGAACCATAGGGAGATTGTCTGCCAGTCAAGCAGCAGAAGTATATTATTCAGAGTGTATTTGTATCCATTTCCAAAAAGCAGCTTGCAAATATGTCCAACTGCAATAAATTTCTTGTGCTCCAATGTATTTATGGAAGTGGGTAATCAGCACTCAACTTTAAACGAGCTCTTTTTAATTTCATGTCTTCCCCAATTTCATTCCAGCCTGTGCCAAAGAGGGAGCTACCCTAAACAGCATCATTTTGTCATGCTGCAGCTGCCAGCAACTCAGTGGTTTAAAAAACTTGCTGATGGGGGGCAGGGGAGGAATAGTACACACACGCTTGCTTTTTTCTTTTTTTTTTTAAGTCTATATTTTAAAATACCACAGGGAATGCATTAAAATTACAGAAATAATAAAAAGATTAGAAGATATGCTTAGACTAGCTAAAGTTGCTCCTTCTCCCATCACACTCCTTTTCTTTCAGTACCCTACAACCATAAAGTAAGGCTTTGCCTTCCTCAAATGGGCAGAACCGAGTTCACTGGAAGCATCTGGAGACTGGAGACTGACAGGAACTGGAGCCACTTATACACTTGAAACCCCCTCCCTCTACATTTCATGTCCTGACCAGCTTCATAGTAGAAAAGCCCTGCCCTCCGCAGGTGGAGAGCTCTTGAGGCACAGCAAAATGCAATAGCTCTGCTGCACACAATAACCAGCAAACATACAGAAAAGAGGTCTGTATTAGTGTTCTTCCTATGGATTCATAAAAGGGATGTATAGAAAGGCAACCACAAAAGGCGGGGGGGGGGGGGGGGGGGGGCGGGGATAAATTATGAGCTATGAAAGACAAGTGCCCTGAACAAGTGCTCTTTCCTTCTCCACCCACATACCCAAGGTCTGCATGAATCCAGTTCACTAACCTGTACAGCTGACAAGGGTTCTCATCCTTAGCTTCAGGTTTCAAATTCATTGTGAACAACAGGAATATTGCCACAGAGTTCAGTGTGTTGGCTCAGGCCCATCGTGCACAGGGAATGACTTTCTGAGGGAGATGGCTGGGCCTGTAAAAGGAAATGTGCATCAAATGTAGATTACTATGAAGTAATAGGACTAGGAGCAATTGACCAAAACGAGAAATCCATATTAAATGGAAAAATTATGCAGCATGCAACCAAAGGAAAGGACTTAAGGACAATCCTAAAAGTCATAATCCTAGCTTGAGGCTGCAATAAAAGAAGGGGGGCTGGGGGAACAACAGAAAAAAGAAGAGGGGTGGGAGACAGGATACAGAAATGCATTCAGAGTTTAGAAGAATACAAATCATGTAAGGATGTTGTTGCTTTATAAGGTAGTAGCTGCACACTTGGCAGAACAGTCACCATTTGTCACTGGTCCAGAGAAGAATACCTTACAGCAACTGCCCCAGAAGTGGTGCAGCAGCACCCAGCCAGAACAACGCAAAGGTAGAGAGGTGGAACATACATGCTATAGTCTCAGATGTCACTAGCACAAGCACAGCCAGCTAACATGTCTGCTTGTACAGCAGATCAGCTCTACTTTTTCTTCCCAATTCTTTCAGCATCCAAAGTAATCGGGATTCCATCCAGGATAGAGAAAATAGGGCTAGGACCTCTCAGGCTCTTTCTATACCTGACAGATAAAAATAGAAGGAACAACTGTGTTGAACTAAGTGGCTTTTCCATTCTTACAGTCTTCATGCCCTTGAAATTTAGCTTGAAATGGAGCAGCCTGCTATTTCCACATCAAAAATCAATACAATCAACAGGTTAAAGCATTCTTAGTTACAATGAAAAAGTAGCTGGGGAAATAATACATGATACGTTAACCAACATCTGAAAACATAAAGGCCATCAGAAAATAGAAAATCTCTTTGTTTGCCCAAGGCAATGACATGGCACTATAGATAAGCACCACACAGAAACTTGAGAAGATAGGGTGGCTACTCCCAGTAATGCCAGCTATCTGCTCTGTAACCTTGGGCAAGTCACTTAACTGTACTGTGCCAGAATGAATTAAAAATGCTTCCTTACCTAAAGTGTCTCAAGATCTGTATGCAGAAATTGTATTTCTCTTACATACAGTAATTATAACCTAGTTAAGAATCCTCTAAACGCCAGCTGTATACACACAATATAATAAACCACCACCATTCAGCACAGGGCTGTAGCAGAACAGATCTTCCACAGACTATCTCTGACTTGCACTAACTCATTCAAGTGATATTCCAGAAAATATTGTGGATCTATGGTAAAAATCTAATATTTATTCACATGACACATAAGGAAGCGGTTTACTATGAATGCAATGAGATGAATCAGCATGTACCTTTTCCCAATCAAATTAAGGGGGGGAAAATTGATTTTACTAATCTTATGCTAAAATATTGACAATGGCCTGGTTTTAACTTCTTAATGACTATACTCCCAAAGCATCCAGCTCCCTTAGATGTCCAGACTAACACACAGCTTGCTGTGTTTCTTCAAGCAAGTATCAACTCCTGACCACAGGATGGAGGGATATGTTGTTTCCCTCCCCCTGCCTTGAGATAATAGTATCATTTTTAGGATTGTTTTTAAACATTCATTTGTTTGACCCCTCTTTTTATTAAATGTCTGGCATGAGGAGATGAGAATGAGACTTTTAAAACAGTCTGCTAAGGTATAGATTATAAGCTTTAGGAAACCCATATACATCTCTAAGAGGGTAAGTGGGTGTGTACATGTGTGTGTAAATAAAATGGCCTAGTTTAAAACGTCTTTAATAACCAATATTTGTCAAGTTGAACCAAATGGGTGTGAGCTCCCCCTGCTGACTCTCAAGATAAATAAATAAATGGTCTTCAGATGCTTTTACAAACACTTTTGATATTGGCTCAAGGTCAAAGGAGTGGACCAGTATAAGGATGTTAATTTAAGCATCTTTAGCAACACAGACCAAAACCAGCAATAAGGACTATTATGTCTTTTATTTTCATTCCACTGGGGTCACTTCTACAGTGACTACCAATTCAGATTTTAGTGATAATACTCTCGATTTTCAGACTATAGAATAAAAACCATTTCATACAAACTTTGTGCTTCTAAAAAACATATACCAAATAAGAGCTTAACAATGGTTCATTACAAGAATATGTGATATTGTTTTTTACTTTAGACCTGAACATATGAAACAATATATGCCCAACTATAGGGAGATACCTACCACCTCTTTCACCAGCTGTAACATACATCTGGATTACCGTACCACCTAAGCTAAAAAAAAAAAAAAAAAAAAAATCACAGCAGTCCTCACGTTTTAAAGTCTCTACCAGGTTTCCACAAATGTGAAGGCTATGTCATGCAGTATCCCAATAATCAAAGATTATACCTTTAAACAAGACCTTCTGATATTTTTTTGTTATCAAGACCAAATTTTTCCACATGTCTTCATGCCAGTCTCACCAATAACTAGGATGAGGCTGTCTATCATTTGTTGACTGTATTTTAATCAGTTCCTGATTTTGTGGGCAAACGTTTTTATATCACAGAGAAGTTTGGATGTGAACAAGTCAGCTCATTTCCTGCTGCATTTCCAGAGCCATTTCAAAAGGAATTGCTGACATCTACTGGTTCAAATTATAAAATACTCAATTTACAGTTTTTCGTCTCAGATAAAATCTCCAACAGCTCTGATTTTTTTTCTCAGATAATGGCGCAAGAGGCAATTCTGTTGAAATTAGCAGAAATAAACCCATCCTCTCCCATGCAACAGTTCATCTCCTTTCCCTGCTTTCTTGCAGGCATAGAGTCTAGAATTCTATCTGCTAGGCACCAACAATTTTTTGAACATGAGAAACACAGGCAGCATTTGTCTATCACATTAGGCTGCTCCACCCAGCACAACACAAAACCTACAAATTTTGTGCTGAAGATTCTCCAACAATTTTGCAAATCTGATGTGGCACAAAATTAACATCCTCATCGTCACCCTTCTCAGAAAGGACCTAGCTCCCACTCCGTACCTTGAAGTGGCTGCTGCTCAGAAGCTCCAGTGACAAGTTGGGCACTCAGGCTCTCCATGCAATGCATGTGATGCCAAGGACTCTGGGAAAGTGCGGAAGAGAGGCGTGGGGCTGAAGTGCTTCAGTAAGTGGTTTGGTATTTCAGACTGAGAGGCTATAAACAGATCTGCACCCCCTGCCCCTTGCTTGGAATCATTCACCAAGCACCCATTTTTTCACAATTCAATCCTCAAGCTGGGTCAGCTGTTGCAGGTGACCATGTCTTAGCCCCACTCTGTATTTGTACATGCCTTCTCATTAACTATCCTCTCACTTAGCAATCTGCACTTAACTCTTTTCAACACGGAGAACAGCAGGCTCTGAGCACGCTTACGGAATTGCACACAGTTACAAGACAGGCATTTCCATGTGGCGCTCCAGAGACCTAGTTTAGGAGCTCTGGGCCTTTGGCTTGAACAGGAACAGCAGGTAGGCTGGTAGTGGTAGGATGGCATTACTACACAAGCAGCTTTGCAGATGCCAGCCCAGGATAATGTAGGCACCCGTAAGGCCAGGAAGCAACTCTGACTACTTTGAAAACGTTTCTAAAATGGAAGACTGTGGCAATCAGAGAGGCAGCCAGGTACAGGAGGGTGTTTCGAGACACAGGTCAAGAGCACTCTATTTAGCATGCCATAAAACTAGATATAAAATACAACTTCCTGCACCAAGTCCTAAGGTTTTATCTCAAAGCAAGCCGCCTCTTTTTATACTCCTAAGGGCAGCAAACCCCAATTTTAACTTCTTCTCCAGACATCCAGAATTGTACTGTTGTCCGCTGCATGACTACTGGCAAATCAGTACCTTTCACTCTCATTGCCAACACCTGGCCAAAGCATCAGACAAACAGGAGGGCAATTAAAATATCACTCTGCTCCAAGAAACATTATCGAAAGCACACAGTCTTCAGTGATAACATTTAACTAGGCTAACATAAAAAAATACTGCAGCAAACCTAGCTAACAAAAAATACCAGGCAGCGAAACTGGACTTCTCTTTCTGTGGTTCATTTTCCTTTTCACAAATCAAAGCACACATCTACTCTGCACAATGCAATTATTGTTTCAGATTTACAATATCCTTACCTCTGTGTAGTCCTTCAAAAATGCATTCAAAATACAGAAAAAGAGTTTTCACTGCTGTAGTTTTCAACACTTTGAACAAACTCTTGAGATAGTATGTTAATACAGGAAAAGAGGAAAGCACCTGACGACAGTAGGAATGCAGCAGGGTCTGGGATTACTGGAAAACACAAACAGAACAACCAAAAACCCACACAGAGAAAGATGTGAAAATAGATGCTGGAGAGGAGGAAGAAAGCTTTGGCAGACTAGATACTGATCACAGCTAGCAGAAGTACAGGACAGTGTCTTCCCAAGTCAGTTCTGCAGTACCTGTACCAACAGCAGGAATGTGAAAGAGTGTGACTTAGCAGTCTCAACTAACTTTTTAAGAAATCCTTCAAGAGAGAACCTGTAGCATAAAAGCAGTCACTACAGAAAGTTACTACAAATAAAATAAGCTAGCAGAAGAATCCATCCTTTTTCCTTACATCCACAAGGAGATAAAGATGAAGAAATGGTAGCGTCAGCATTGACCCTCTAGAGAGCTAGACTCTATTCAAGAGGGGAGTGTAAAAGTGTCTTCAAATTATTTTGTTGCAAAATTGAATTAGGAAGTTGTCCTGGTAAAGAGAACTGAAAATGGACAAAAAATGGGCGTGTAATTTGGAGTTAAGGAGACCTGAAAGAAAAAACAATAAAAGAACAGATAGGCATATAGACAATGAATGCACTTTAATGACCACACAGAGACTCATTTCAAACAGCACTTTATAACCTTCCTACTGCTCATCAGGTCTCAGCCAGCCAGTAGAGGATGTGCATGACATGCTGCAGTGAATAGAAAGGTTCAAACATTAATTAATACACGCTGAGGTGTGCCCTGCCCTAAGGGCATGCAGTTTAAATTGGACAAATTTAGAACATGTGAGTAGATAAAGAAAAACCACAGAGGACAGACAGATGTTGAGTGGTATAAACTAAGCAGTCATGCACCTTTCGTGGGGTTTTGTTTTTTAATATTACTATCTCTGATAGAGCAAGAATAAAGAGCTAGACAGCATTGAACTAATAGAGGCAAAGAGACACCTTAGATGCCTGACTTCACATTAAGACTCAAGGTGCTTTTGATCAGAAAAGTGAGCTAGCCACAGAAGTGGGAAGGTACAGGAATAGTAATTTTAGATAGTAAAATGACATTTCCCTGACAGTGGTTCCATAACATCATCTTTGTTTACCTATGGATTCAGCTAATGCAGAGACATAGAGCCATGAGATGTTCAGTCATTCATACCTATATTGAGTAGAAAAAAAACCCTCAAGATGACTTTCAAAAGTCAAGGACAATTTAGAATTTATGAGTAAAAACAGTATACAGATAAAAGACCAGCTGTAAAAAATAATACCTTGACTTGCATTGCCTGAGACTTTGATTCAAGCCCATTCAAAATTCCAGGGTATTTGCTGTACATTTCTGTGATGGCAATAAGAAAATATGGCTGAAGATCAGCCCTCAATTAGATAGATTGTCCTCTATTCAGAGGCCCATTAAGCACAGACACTCTTGCCAAAGGCTTGATATCCAAATAGCAAAACTGCTAGAAATTTTGGAAAGGTATGAAGTGGGGGACCTTAAAGAATAAATAATATTTTGGAGAACTGTACTTGGATTAAGTTAAAACAGAAACATATCTCCTTAGATTTGATATACAAAACCTTGAGAGATGGTGGTACATGCATGGCCAGGCTCTACAGATAATGTAAGGCAGGTACTGTTATTAATTGGCCATTTCAGACTTTTATTCAGTTAATTTTGTAGACAAATGTCCTTATGCCATTTGGCTGCATCCACAGCAAGAATAGAAGATTGTCATCTTTTCATCACACTAACAAGGCAGTAATAAAATAGAACTGGCAGTCTGGAAAGAAACTGTAAAAAATGTTAATGGTGGAGCCACAGCACTTGTGCCAAATATTTCCAGTAAAGGAGTATAATTATTTTCAGGTACTTACTCTATGACAGGAAAGAAATGGCTGAGAGCTTTTGGGTTTGGATCTTTGCTCCTAAAGCAGCAGTGGAAAGATGTACCAAACACACAGAGCAATGAGCCAGTCTTGGAGCTTCTGCTTCTGGCATCTGTAGCTGAAGTGACTTTAGAGACTAAGGGATTATAAAGCTGCTGAGCTTTTCAATTTGAATCACCTGATACTTAACACATCCTTTAAGGCCAAGCATACGGCTAGGAAATTCTGAACAACTCAAAGTTTACTCTCTTAATCCTTTGGCTGACTTGTGGCAAGTGTCTCAGGATTAATATAACAGGACATTGAGGAAGAATCCACTGAATACAAATTACTTGAGAGGCTACATGGCATTTCTCCCCAATTTCAAACAAAAAGCTCAGCACTAGTGTTTTGAGACTTGCCTGAGACTTCCCTGATTCACCAAGATGTTCAACTTCTACAAGTATTTAACAAACTCTGTGTATGTTGGTGACATTTCTAAAGGAGCCAAGTAGACACTACCTGCCCCAAGAGGTAGTATATTCTCAGAACAGGAAAAATAGCAAGTTCTTGGGAATTCTGCATTCAGGAAAACAAAAAATGAGGGAAAACACTGAACAGCAAAATATATTACAAGAAAAAAAATCTGCTATAAGAAAGGAATCCTTAATCAGATACTATTTCAGATACATGTTCCTTTTTGGAGCACGTAGTATGCAGACATTAATTCCTAGTATTAAGGGCCATCCCTACTAGTTTTCAACAGAGTCTTCATCCTTTTGCCTCAGTGAGGAAGTACTACATTTTTGGAAGACAGGAGCAGACAGCCAGGCAAGACTGGAAATGACTACAGTGGACCTTGAAAACTTACCCAGATGGCCTCAGGCTTAGAAATAGAGTGATACAGATCTATTGCCAAAAGCAGTCCCTAGAAATTCTCTCTGCTAGTGGGAAGGCTGAATATGCTACTTTCAGCTTTGTCAGACTTTCTGAAATACTGGGCAAACCACTTGAAGGCCACACCTCTACTTCTCACCTGTAAAATAGGCACATTTGCCTTCTACACATAGTACTTCAAAGCCTGATTTAACACACTGTTAAAAATAGTAGTACCCCATCCTTTCACAATACTATTCTGTCTTAAACTTTCAAGTTTCCGTTTCTTTTCAGGCCATCTGCAAAAGTATGCATGGATATAAAATTTACTCCTAAATAGTGTGAGAATGGTTGGGTTCAGAAATTCATCTGGAGTCCTTTACTTGCTCTCCTTCCTCTACAACTTCCTGAAATAAGTACAGACTATGCCTCAGGAAAACAAAGCTATTTGAAAAGAGAACAGCTGCCATGGTGCTGAGTCAATACAGACAGACAAAATAAAATAAAATAAAAAAACACTGCATCTGTGGCAATGTGTTTTTTCCCCTTCATCACAATATCCCCAGTGCATAACGCCTTGGCAACAGTTTAGTAAACAACAGTTCAAGCATGTGTTTCAAAGAAATGCATCCAAACCCTGAAATCATTAAAACAATACAGTAATTCCTGCAATGGGGCATCACGCAGCTGGTATTGCAGTACTTCGCTTTGGAACTCTTTCCTCTGCTTCCATCAAGTTCCCCTTAGTCATCTGCCCCTAAGCACTTACAAGGACAAACTGTGAAAAGGTGCAGTAGTTATTTATTGCTGTTAGCAGCAATAAGGGCAAGATGCTCCAAAAGCTCCACCATCTTTTGATAGGCATTAGTAGAGGGGCACTGTTCATCTTTTCCAGTGACAAGAATAGGTTCATGGAAAATATTCATCTCTTTTCACAAGAGAAGTTTCTCTCCATTGCAGCTAGTTTCATAGCATGGTGAAGGGGTATCTACTCTTGGAATTTATGCTGGTAAATCATAATCAGCTAGAAGAATGCAAATTAGCCCTTAACTCTTGGTCTGCGCAGAGACCATTCTCATAACCAATGTAACTGAGAGAAGACACTAGAAATGCTTGCTCAACATTAGGATATTAGCTGTGACATTCCTCATTCACTCTTAAATGCATTAGAACATGCACTGACCTAGAGGATATAAATTTACAGTAAATACAGCCTCAGGAGCATGCAGAAATACTGAATAAAACAAAAAAATGCTGGCATTCTGGCCATGGAATTCAGGCATTTGGATCATCCCTTCAAACTTTCACTTCATTTGTGGCTAGAGAGTGCTCTGTTTATCTAAAAGACACCTGGGGAAAAAAAAAAAAGGAGAAAAAGAGAAAAAAAAAAGAAAAAAAAAAAAACAACAAACACCAAAACCCAAAAACCACCACCCTGCTTTTAAAAGTGGGAAAACCATGCCATGTGTTCAGAAGCAAAGTTTAAAAATGGCAGCTTTGTGAATGTTCTGAACCATAAACTGGTTTTGTGAATATTATGAAAAGCAAAATGTACATTAGCAAATTGCAGCATTCATACTCTGTGAAAGAGAATTTGTACAGCTGTAGACTGGTACATTTGATCTGCAAAACTTCAGTAGAACAATTTTTCATAGGAACAAGCCAAATTCTTTAAAAATCTTTCTTTGCTTTGGGATAGGGCCATTTAGAAACCAATAAGCTCGTTTTCATTGTTCTCCCCTTATTCTGAAAAACATTCTCATGGATGTAAAGGACTCTTCACCAGGGCATACAGCAGAACTCCAGACATGGCTGAACTAGCACCTAATAACACTAACTCTTGTACAGAAATTCTTATGACTTTGTACACTGTCTTTTATTCCCTACACCACTGAAAAGAGGACACAGCACTGGTTCAGTCTGTTCCCTGTAAGTCTTTTGGAAACCAAGTCATTTTTTTAAGGTTTCCACTGTATTCCTCTGCTCTGCACCTCCTGGCAGAGGGAAGGGTGCAGGGGACCCTCCTCTCTGCGATTTTATGTCTGACTGCATGAGTGAGTTTTATACAAAAATCAAATGGAGGGAAAAAACAGGAAAATTTATTTTATGGACACAGATTAGGGATCTTGACACTACCAATCGCCAGTTTATGGGGTAGAATATAATTAAGATGTCAAAAAAAAATAGATTAGTACCAAAATAGAACAATCTTTATTATTAAATCTTGTCCATAAGGAACTTTTTGTATTGCACAAAAAGCTTCTCTAATATAAAAGAGCAAACTACATTAGACTTGAACTATCATTTATATCAGCTTCTTTGCACTTCTCTAGCAGTGTAAAAGAATCTATACCAGATAAAAGTAACCTACATTTAGACCTATCTGTTGATATTGCAGAAGTGGTAAAAAGAGGCATTGTGGTAAGGATCATATCTGGTATGTTCACAATAGTTTTATCTTGGGATGAACTTTAATAATGGCTTGAAACTGTCTAATATGTATTATAATGAGAGGAAACCACAGAAAGATATTTAAATATGCCTCTGTATGTGTGTAGATCAAGCACCTCTGAATTTTTATCATGGTGTAAGTGTCAACTACTACCTCCTAAGAGGTATACAGTGGTGAACAGTATGGGATCTGCATTCCCAGCTCTAACCATAAAAACAGAAATCTTAATATCGATGGAGTAAAAGCTCAGTTTTCCTGAGCCTCTCTGACAGAAAACTCTAAGGTGCTTAGGTAACTGCACCTTTTAAGCTCTTTTTGCAAAGACTTGCTTGGATTACAGCCCCGAAGTTTTGCTTTGATTTTAGAAAATCACCAATCATCAGTATGGCTATTTCTAATAACAGGATTGTATTAAAATATTTGCTTAAAAAATTTTGCCATTGACCGTGTATAACTGGAAAGTATCCTTGTCTCTCACTGCTCTATCTAGTAGAGAAATACTTTCTTTGCATGCTAACCAGCTATCTCTACAATGGGCTTGTTATAAATATGCAACATTTCTATCCTATGTTCTTCCTATGCTGCAAGTATGCAAAGACAACTAACTTTCCTCATACAAGTAGTTCCAAAAGTCAAACCAGGCTATTCATTAAATATATATACTGTGCATCTAATGCTTGTAGGACTGAAAAGCTGATCTAAAACATTGACTGGAAATAGCATGCATTTCTTCTGTTTTGAAATACAATAAAACAAATAACTGATGACAAATCATTCAGCTATTTTATATATGGCTTTTCAAAAACAAACAAAAAAGTCAGATTTCAATGATACATCCATTATTAAGATTTTTATAATGGTATGAAAATTTTGGCTAGCAACATATTTCCAAAAAGTGAAGGAACAAAAAACCCTCACTGAGAGTACCTGAAACTCTTAATTAAAGTCGACCTTGAAAGCTGTATGAAAAATACACTGCTGAGAAACCACTTCATCAAGAGAGAAGTGGATTTGGTATTTTATATACCTACTCAGATGACCAGATCAGTGTTCTTTACACACTCTTCATAGTAATTGCAAACTATTCCTATTGCTATCAAAAGCCTACATAAGCCAAAAAGTCTGATGGCTCTTTATTTTAAGGGGGAGGGCGATATGTTTTAGCCATTTTCTTTGCATTAGCTGCATGCCATCTTGTTGTAGATATCACAACTTAAAAGAAGAGAGCGTGACCTGAAAAGGTATGCTAACAATAAAAGTACATTATTTAGCTGCACTGTCACCACCAAAGCCATTGTAATAAAAGTCTGAAACATTTAGACTCATCAATACAGGCAGAATGGAGCTCTCTACCTACCACCTCTAAGCCTATTCAAAGGTTAGGCTCAATTTAGTGGCAGTTCAAACTCATTTAAAATCCCATTCACAAATTGAGTTTGCTGCCCTTGCTGCTGGCATAGCTAAACAAGGAGAAAGATAAGATCAGAGCAGCACTTCAGCTATCTTAACTCACTTTTGAATGAACATCTATATTCTTATGCATACAAACTGTACCAACTCCTGTAAATATTTTTTTATAGTGAGAAGCTGCACAAGACCAGGATATGTTTCTATTTTCAGCTAGGATCTTGTCCCACTGTGAAATTGAATGCAAGACTTCAATCACAGAAGTGTTGGGTCCCTCCAAAAACCTCTCTGACGTTCTATATCCTCACATGCTAAGAAAAATAATCTACTGCTATTTTTTTGTTTGTTTCTTTCCTTCTTGCTTTGCATTCTCAAGAGCACAAATTCTTGCTAGCAGATGCCTAGGCAAGGCAGTGCCAAAGCTTTAAGTCGTTCTCACTCTTTAAAATTAAAGTACTGGAGCAAGAGGTATCATTAGCATAAGTGGAAGAGTCAACAACTTGAAGTGGTTTAAAAACCTTATAAGTTTACCAAAAAATATTTCACAGGGAAATGAAAAAGGCACATAAAATACAGAAAGCCATAACAATGTCTGCCAAAATCTAGATGCAAATATATTTAGGATTGGTTCCACTTCATGTTTGTTTTAGTTCCGCTATAATGCTTACATTCGCCTGGAGCTGACTCACACTGCTTCTGAAAAGAAACAAAGTTTAACATCTCAATTGAAGAGTGCAATCTGCCCAGAGACTGCATCTCCACGGCTTTAACTGACCAAGGAAAATTATCTGATTTATAAAACGCTTGACATCTCTAAGAGCTTCTCCACAGGCCCAAATACCTTGCCTAGGCTGAATTAGCTGTAGCGGAGAATTCTGCAGAAATGTTTAGCAAACTTATTAGGCCCTGAATATTAACATGGGCGGAGGGCACACAACCATATTGACATGGCAATTGGATCCTTCATGTAAAATATTGTTCAGTAAAAAGATGACAGCAGAGTGCTTTATTGCTATTTGCTTCTGTCACCAGCCTTAGCTCAATTCAAAGTTTATTAAAGTAAACAGGAGTCAGAAATTTAATAAACTCATAAAATGCAACTATTTTATACGTTTCCTTGGAAGAGTGCATCTTCTCAAGAGGAGGTATGGGCAGGCTGCATTGGTTCACTGTAAAGCCTGGCTCACTCTAAAGGTTTTTAACTGGGGAAAAAAATTTCTTACAGAAATTAGTAAGAAAAACATTCAAACTGAGAACAAAACAAACGAAAAAATCATCTGGTTTAAGGTCTAAAATAAAGCCTAGTCAGATCAAGTACTCTCCTACAATTTAGTTAGTGATCTCAGCAAGACTGAGAGCCAGGCTCAGCTGTGTATGTCACGTCCTATCAGAAACGCTCCTGGTCTCTGTCACTTCTTTTCAAGTTCACAGAAACCGGCACCTCCCCAGTGCTCAGCTCTTTGCTGTGGGCACCCAGACTCACTCACACATTAAAGCAGTCAGGCTGTCTTAAACTACTACATTGTCAGGCCAGGTGGGAAGGCCTGTTCTATAGAAAGGCTCCAAAAGTAACATGAGGGTCTTTCACAGGCCGCAAATCTTTGCTTGTTTTTGTCAAAAAAAAGGTGTGGGACTACTCAAACTCATATGACAACATCTGAAGGTACAGATGGGTGCATCTATTTGTCTGTCATTACCACTCCAAGGTTTCTTCTCCTGCTGAGGATTCCATTAAGATGTAAATCTTCCCCATTCTCATCTGACACTTGAATTTTTCAAAATAATTTAGGATCCCTTTTTCTCACCTGCAGGTTACCTGCAGGGTAACTCTCTTCCTTTTAAATGTTAATTAGGCATTTGGTGGCTTAGCCTAAAGTGTTAAATTCAGAACCATTTATCAGTTTCCTGCACCTCCCTTCACTCCTCAATCATTTTAGAAAAGACCCAACTGTCTTATGTTCTCCTCCATTGAGAGCTCTAATCAATAACCAAGGATATTAAGGAGGTTTTGGTGCTTTTTGGAGATGGACTACACAATTTCACTTCTGGGTTTACCATTCATAGTCATAATGATAAAACTTGGATTCCACACTACTCTTGGAAAACAGCAGCAGTCATGAAGCTCCACATCCAAGCAAGTACCACCTCCTGCAGACCAGGTTATCAGGTATTCTTTGCATACCCTTGGTGATATCTTGGCTCGACTGCTTAGCAAATTCCCATCAACTTTGACAGGGTCAGGACTTTGTCCTGCATGTTTTGCACATTGCCTATAATATGGCAATGACCCATACTGCTTCAGAGTTTGAATAGTTCCATTTAATATATTAATGTATATTTACTATGTTTACACTTTGAACTAAGAGATGCTAGGAGCTCTTATAATATCATAAAATCTGACAGCTTGAATTTGAGCAGTGACAAGCCTACAGATAACTCTGCTGAAAAGCCTTGAGTAAGGTTTTCTTCAGCTTCAGAAGTTTTACTGCATCACAAGAAGATTAGGACAGCACAACACTAGCTAACCAAAGTCAGTGCCATCCAGCTGCTCCTGCCTGGCAGGGGCTCAACTGTAGAAAACAGTATAAATTGAACAGGAAAACTAATGTTTGTTCTGTCAGCTGCACCTGCCTATCAAATCATGCTGCCCATTAGAGGTTATTTTCCAAAATCTCTTAACCTAATAAACTGAACAGACACAATGATATTTATGCTGCTATGAAATACTGCAGCCTGTCAGTGCTGGAATACTTAACTATCAAATCTACCAGTTAGCTCTCATCTCCAGAGGATTTTAACTCATGACAGAAGTGAATTGGAAAGGCAGATGTTTTAATGGCAGTTTTCAGACAGAACAGATCCCACATCAGAGCACAGGGTTTGAAAATGGCATCCCCTCTCTCCCAGTTACATAAAAATTAAGTGTTTACACTTAAGTCTCCATTAAGTGTTTACAAACCCCATGATCGAACAGGCACAGAGCAATAGGTTTAAATAAACAAAAGCAGGGGTTTGTGCAATTTAGTATCAGTGTACACACACACAGAACAGGTTTGTTTTAGTCTATTACACAAAATAACTGCCTCAGATGCTGTTACGGGCACTCATCTCTGACATGGGACGTTTAATTCCCCATCAGAATCAATTAACTCATGGTTGAGACTACAACTGTAGGGAATACTAATTAATAACTATTAATTAGTCAATTAAAGGTTGGGACAGCCTGTCAGCCTCTGTCTCAGGTGAGTGTTATACAATACAAGGCTCACTGGAACAACCAGTTTGAAACTAAGCACATTTTCCTTTTGAGGAAAGTAATTATCTGCTGCTTGTAATTCTGCTCAGTTTCTTCATTAAAAGCAGCATTTGTCCCCCTTAGCTGCAGACTCTGCCCAGCAGATAACCGTCCTTGCTGTGCTCACCTGCATCACAACACCTCAGGATGCACAACTGTGGTCATGGTCCATTGCGTCTTCATTAGATTCTGCAACAAGGGGAACTACTGCTTAACCAGCTCCTGCAACTAAACGCTGGGCTGTAATGCCGTGGTGCTACTGGAAGCCTAGCCTACAGGCTGAAAGGAAGGTATTGCTGCACAAGGAGCCTGGTTTATGTGTTTGCTAGCTTGGAAGGGGAATCTGCTTCCCCTCCAAGAACCAGCTGACAGCTCAGGAATTCCAACTGCAAAACAGGAGGCTGGAAAGCTCCAAGCCCCAGGGTGAGGCCACCAGCACTTGGAGTTTCTTCTAGAAGTATAAGCCACTTTTCAGAAAGCTGGAAGGATGGTTTCTGCACAGCCTTGCTCACTGAGCTGCTGCAGACCTGTGGAGCAATAAGAATCATTCTCTAGACAAGGATATTAAAACAGCTTAAAATAAAGGAAAGAAGTAGTACAAGGACAGAAGCACAAAGATATCCAAGGTTTACAAATAACTTGGGCAGGAGGGGACCTGAACTAAAATAACCCACAACTCGAGAGCATATTCTCCACATTTTTTCCTATATGAGGTTTCATTACAGCAGCTTTGAAAATAGTCTGTATAAAATCCAGTTGGAAAATGAATTAATGAAAGCAACTACCATACACTGCTCCTGCAGAATAATGTGTGTATGTTATGTAAAGAAGTTAAAGAATAGAAACTAATGAGTTCTACTAATTCTTTAAGAGGACATAATCTTAATAAATTCACTGGCGGAAGCCATGCCGAGTAGGCAAAGAGGCTGAAACCGCTGACCCTGTATCAATCCACATAAACACACATTGCACCACTGCACAGTTATGCAATTACAGCACCGAGAGAGAAGCAGATCCCAAAAACACTTGAACTATAACAGCACTTATGAAGTCTTCCTCCTTTACAAAGGTACTTGTGCTGTTCCTGCCAGGGAAAACGAGCAAGAAAAAGGCAACCCCTACTCTATTTCTTTCTGTGTAAAGCAGACAAACTGACTTTAAAGTATTTTTTGCTGTGCATTATTTGTCTGCCCAATTTTAACAATACAAAAAGAATGGCCAAGTTGCAAATGCTACACAATTCTCTGGGACCCTTCCATATAATTCCTCCATGATCCTGATCAACTCTGATGTCTTAAGTGATAAGCACATGCTCCCGGTCCTTCATTGTTCAGGTTCGGGACCTTCTCTCAAAATTGTATCAAAGGTTTCTTCCCAGAAGTACATAATCTCCAATGGCACACCGTGATGGCTTCAAAATGCTCACTCTCCATTTAGTTTAACAAAAAAATCACACCTCCCCAAGTCAATAACCTTGAGAATTTCAGACATACATTACATGTGGGACCCAACAGATCGGAAGCTCTGCAATTATCTATCACAGCAACACGGGTCATGGTTATTTGGATACAAAATACCTAGGACTTCTCAAGATTTCTGGAAGTAATAAAAGAAAAGTCTTTATTTAAGGCACAGAGGCAAAAGAACAAAAGGAAGAGGAAATTAAGTAAATCTTGCACCACTGAGCTGGCACAGACCACTAGATCAATGCCAGCACACAACTCCGCTGTATGGGAGCTCTGCATTCTGATCACTAGCAGTCTGCATGCAAATGCATCGCTAAAGGAAGAACAAAGAACAAAGAGAGAAAGCAAATACAAATGCATATGCACAATCATTCAATTTGGTTTTATGCATAAGAGAAATTTCATTCCTTGCTTCCTCCTCTGAAAGGCTGTTTCCAATGTGATGGCTCTTTCTGCATTTGCAATATACAAATTTCAATGATCCAGAATTACACATTCTCATGCATGCAGTAAGGATGCTGTAGCCACCTTTACTTACAAACAACAAAAATGAATTTTATTAGGTCAAAGGCACAACTTTTCTCTAAACGTGCACTCAAAAAAACCCAGTTTCTAATAGTAAGCTTCTCTCTTGTCAGCATCACAGTATGCACAGGTGCCTGGCCTGGGGTGGATGGGAAGTAGTACACATTTTTGTGAAATTTTTGAAGCACTGAAGGATTCCTGCCTCTATTATCATTAATAGCTGGGCTTTCTGGTATTCCCTAATGTCTCCTAGTCTTTCTCAATCACTCCATCAAAGGCCACTGAGCTTGATTTCTGAACAAGATGTCAGCTTTTAACAGTATCTCCATAATAGCAATATTTTTTAAATTAATAAGATTAGGGAGCAGATTTTTAAAGGTTTTCCAGCACCAGAAAGAGTAGTTAAGCATGCAGTGGCATTTTCAAAAGAATCAGGAAATCCAATTTCCATTACATCCAGACATTGTTTTATGTTTCATAAAGCTACCTAAGTGTTACTCAAGTATTTACAGACAGGAATGAACTGGACCCTAGTCAAAAAAACAGCAGAAGTACAGTTCATTTACTCCCAAACAATGACTTTCAGGCCAGATCATAGCTTTCCATGAGGCTGAAAGTAATGCAGATTACTAGGTAAAGCACACCCCAGGTCTACACAGTATCTGTGCTCTACTCCAGCTCAGCCACCAATGGGGAAAACAGTTTTGGGACTCTTAAGCCACAACCTCCCAGCTTAATGTTCTGTTTTTTCTTTTTCTTCTGTGTCTACTCACAGAAATACCTTTGCAACCTTTGCAAAAATCTTTCTTGCTACATGGACATAGCACATGGTACTAGCACAGCATCAGCTCCTCTCACAGAGGCAATTCATATAAATCCTTTGGACACAGCGGCAATAACACAAGGATCCACAGTGCATGCTCTGGATAACACATGGGGAATCCCTTTCCATGGGGCTAGAAATGAAAGTAACTGAAAGCAAATGTTTACTGAGGAGTCTAAAACAAAGTCTGTTTTAGACTGATTAAAGTTTGCCCAAATGATTAGACACATTTTATTCTCTCCAATCGTCAAACTACTGCCCAGACTATCCTTGACATGTGAAAAGATTGAATGTTTAGTTTATTAATTTACTTCTTTAATAACTGACTGTGTGATGCCCCATTTGTTATACATTTCTCCCTCACACTGTTCCAAGACCAAATAGAAGTTTTAATATCGTTTATGTTACTATCATTTGAAAATTAATAGCTTTTCATATATCTTTTGACTTCCTAGTGGCTACAAGAAAAAAAACCTTAAATATATTCAAGGCTAAGTGTCATTTAAACTGCCTCTGATATACATGTATTATAGTAAATTACCATAAACATGCTATGCAGTGATGGAGACAAATGCCCAAAGAGAAAACCCATGTAAACAAGATAAGTAAAACTGTCTTATACATATTTAAGGGATCCATAAATGAGAGCTAGTCATAAACTTGACAAAGGTAATAGAAGATATATGTTAAACTTCATTGCTATAAAATTCAGGTTAAAAAGGTGATATAAATATTTTAGTCTTTTATCTAAGACTCTATCATTAAAGATTTAGTCCCTCTTCAACTGCTTTGGCAGGGCTGGTAGGGTTTTTTCTTTTCACCTTTTTTTTTGTGCACTTTTGCACTTTCAAGTTGTTTTGAGTTCTGCTTGTTTCTTCCCATGTTTCTTAGCTTGTTAAATGTTGATGTGTTATATACAGGTATATATGCCATGTACCCACAAAGTTACTAAAAGAAAGTTCTCTGATGAAAAGGCTTGCAAACACGGGTCAATTTTCTGCTAATTAGAAATCCATGTTAGCACCATTATACTTGAGACCTACAGGCCACTTCTGCAATGGCAGGGTAATTTTCTTCTCATCCAAGAGTGGTCTGACCCCTGTTGCTAAAGGTCCTGAGCAACCTGCTGTAGCTGACCCTGCTCTGTGCAGGGGCCCTGGACTAGGAGATCTCCAGAGCTGCGAGCACCTACAGCTGCTCAGCCATCCCTATTCCAGAGTTCCTCTTGTCAGCCAGCACAGTCACTGGGCGACCTCCCGGCACTGCTCCACTCCCAGCCCACCTGAGCATCATTTGACCCTCCAGGTTCAGCTGCTTGTCTGAATCCTCCTTGACCCTTCCAGTCAGTTCTCCAGCCCTACCATTCTCCCAGTCTCAGCAACTGTAATTAAAAAACCACAGCCTACAGAAGGACAGTGGGACCTCTTCCTAGACCACAGATGTTGCAATTATAGACATGCAACACAACATGCCCTCCTCCCCACTGTCCCCTACCTTCTGCAAGGTTACTAGCTTCAGAAGCAGCTCCTTCTAACCAAGCACAAGGACAATGCAACGAGCAATAGTTCTGTTGCCAAAAGACTGTGATTTTGTCACGGCTTTGTGGCATTTGGTGTTTTTCCTAAATTCCCAAGTATTCAAAAACAGTATTTGCATGGGAATCTTACCACATTCAATTTCTAGTTCCCAGGGTTGCAAAGGAAGTAAGCAGAAAGATATAAAGGATGCATTAAGGGTCAGAAAAATATTCAAAAATTATTTTTCAAGAATGAAAAGATAAAAGAAAAACCCTAAATAAACCACTTATATTCTTAAGGTGAACCTCAAAAATCACAGCATGGCTTCTAACCTTTTATAAGTTAGGCATACCAATCAGCACTGGATACAAATGCAGATCCTTATTGTGGGCTGGAACGCTCAACATTCTGATTCAGAAACACAGCTGCCACTGTTTTACACCCAACATCTGCCCCAGCACAATTTAGTAACAGATATTTATCCTTGTATGAATAAATACGTACCCCCAAGGTGTGTAACGTGTAACATGGAAATAGCTGTTAATGCTCACTACATGTACACTTAATTTAAACATCATGTAGCTGTTGATCTTGGGTTTAGTTTCCAGTAACCACCTTTAAAAAAATTAAAAAATAAAAAGGAAACAGAAGTGAGGTTGATTTATTGCATCTAAAAGTTTAGAATAGATCTTTATATTCTACTGTTCATACAAACAAAATTCCCCTGGAACATTGCAAGAGCGCGTTGGTATTTAGGGTCCTGCTCTTTTGCTCCGTCCCTCAGTGATTTCCTGATCAGGTCAGCTCAATTTTCAAGTGTTTTCCCTCTCATCCCCAACACCTACTCCTAATAATTGCCTAACTCTGAAAGCCAAGCAAGGTCTACTCTGACTTACATATTAGTAGCAGTAAACTGTGAAATCAGAGGTTATTTAATAAGCCATCAGGACAGTCTGGACTGTCACTACAGCCCTGGCAGAAGTAATATAATAACATTGATTTAGCCAGCTAGCTAACAAAATTTAACTCTGAGTATACCCAGGTAGCAGAAATCTATAAAGTAAAAAAACCTACCATTCATGAGCAATTGCTTTTGAGTCAGGAAACACAGGAAAAGACACTAACATTCAAAAATATTCTGAAATATTTTACCAATAGAGTTAAATTTCTAGTGTTTATTTTAGAATCTATACTTCAGGAAAAGAGGGGAATTTTTTCACCTTTTCTTCTGTTTTGAGCTTTTCTTACTTAATTTGAGCAAAGATAGGCCAGAACAAAGATCCTTGATCCAAATCTTCCCACATCTTCTGTTCATCAAAAATCAAGATCTATACATTGTGTCTGTGACCTATCTTCTCCTCAGTGACTGTCTTGTAGTTTCCTGCAGTTTCTCTCTGAGCCTGCTTGCCAGTCTGTTTATTTTCTCTTCATCAAATTTTTGGGGAAGAGGCCATTTCATTTTCAATCAAGTCTCTCTTCCATCAATTCTTATTCTGTATTTTTCCCCTTTTGCCTTCACACAGCACTACACACGTTTTCTTCTCCATTAAGTTAACTCACAATTCATCAAGATTGTACACTCCAGAGCCAAACAGATATGGAGCTGTTTTAGAAGAAAAGGCAGGGATTGCTCCAGCTCACTAATAAAGGGTATCAATCTTGCTCCCTTTCAAATAAAGCATGTTGTAAGCCTCTCTTAAGTCACACTAATGAAATTATTTAGCCAAGTTTATCCCTAGCATGAGTCCCAAACCAAAAAGTGAGGGAAGAGAAGGGTACAGCATTGAGGATAATGGACCTATATTTTTAGTTAATGGGTGTTACATATTAGAACTAAGAACCTTTTTGGGCTAGGAATAGGATAATAACATGCACTTCTGTACTTGAAGCAGTAGGCCAGGACATATATATGGCATATATAATGGCTCTGCAGTATTTTTATAAGGTCTGCATGGAGAAGAACTCTTACCTGACCACAGCTATGAAAGTCTTGGGGAGGGGTTGGGGATTTTGTTCCATTATTGAAAGGGATTTATACATTCAAAGCCAGGAGACAGTTAACTCAAACATCCTTCTTCAGAATTTCTCTTGTATTTCCCCAGAGTAACCACCACTGACACTTAGCACAAAGTACTTGCCTACCTGGATGGTTCCCTAACTTCATGTGGCAACTCAAGAAGTGCAGCTTTCACTAAGAACCATACATGCTCCCTGTACACATGGAGGAAAAGGGACCCTGTACACTGCCTCAGGAGATTAGGACTTCATTTCCAAGGATAGAAAAGGAGCTGTGTGCACACAGCTGAGGACTGCATTTTTGAAGTAACTTCACTTTCCAGCTAACATCACTTCAGGGACTTAAGATCCATTCCTCCTCCCACCCCCCCAGTGAAATTCTACTTTCCCAGTTTCATCTTTATCTCCTCCCCACACCAGCACGTAGCAAGCATGGATAGAGTCTAATGCCAACTGTGTAGCCCAGGACTCACTCTGCAGTCTCTGTACATCCTTTTCCTTTCATTTCTCAAGACAGGAACTGCAGAAGAGCTTTTCCCCCTTTCCAGCTGTAAGGGTTGCTCAGCACAGGCCTGCCAAAGCCAGCATGCATCCTTTGCATCTCTTATCATCAAATTCTGTACAATGCCACACCAGGGCTCTGTCAAAGGGCTCAAGAGCAAAGGGAACAGGCAGAACTGAATTAACTCCCCACATAACTCACTGTTCTCTTGAATGCATCCAGCCCTCAGTTCCCAAGTTACAGGTGCATTATTTTAAGCAAGAAGGATGCAACCACTTCAGCCTTACCTGGTGTTTCCCCTCATCTCCAGCTAACCTTCCGTACCATTACAGTAGTCCCAATTACTGATTTTAATACCTTATTCTCCCTTATTCCCATGACAGATCTCATTTGCCTTCATCCTGAAATAAGAGACATGTTATCACAAATTACAATTTCTGTGTCTCTCCTGGGGAATATATTTTATATCTTCCTCCTTTTCTGCAGCTCAACAGGACAGATCTTTAAGAACTACTGAAAACAGAGAAAGCTGGTCTACATGAGTCTTTATACTATAACTTGACAGGGGGAAAAAAGTAAAAAAGTAGAATGGGAAAAAAGGCCAGGTAGCCATCAGAGTAGAGGACCTTAGCATCCACAAGTTCACAACTGTCATAAAGATCAACTTACCTTGATGGGACAATGTAAATAGCACTTCTTACTTTGGTAAGCACAGAACGTGAGCTGTGATGATGATACAAGTTGTTGTGGATGGGTTGGGTTGGTTTTTTTTAAAATGATGAATGAACTCCTTACTTGTTTTCTCTCTTCTGATAGTTTTGAAAGGAGAGACTGTACCATGGCAGGGAATAATTGAATTGTAAAGACAGAGGCACAGATGGATAACAACTCTCTGTTATTTGTTCCTGAAACTTCCTAAATGAAATTCACATAAAAATGTGAAAATCTGTGAAGCATCATTAATTTCAAGGGATCCGAGTAAGATTTTAAGCAGGAACTATGAAATAGTTTCTGTGTGTACTCCTCTGATGTCTTTCCTATTTCATCTAATTAACAATAAAACAGATGTCCCATGACAAAATCAGCTTTTTCATCCAATAACACTCCGACAATCTAAAAGTTACAATCCCTTCACATATGTAAGTTAAATGTCACTGAAGATAGTTGATACAATTTAGAGTTAAAAGCCAAGTGAATATTAACATTGGCTAACTAGCTACAGGGGTGCAAAAAACCTATTGTCTGCCCTTCAAAGGCAGAGATCTCTACTTCAAAGACAGAGATCTCTAGTGCAGTGATTTTTGGACTAACCCTGTTCACAGGTCTTAGAAATGTAACCTTACAACACTCAAGAAAGTTAAATTGGTAAG
This sequence comes from Falco biarmicus, assembly GCF_023638135.1. Lineage (NCBI taxonomy): Eukaryota > Metazoa > Chordata > Aves > Falconiformes > Falconidae > Falco > Falco biarmicus. Next base: position 10,362,077 of record NC_079298.1, on the reverse strand, counting down.
TTACAAAACTAAAATACTCAAAGCTCTTATAAAGGTTCATATTCTGAAGTAAAAGTGGCCTGTATTTCCTGTTGTTCGTAAGAGCCAGGAATAAAGACTAAACTTCGACTCAGAAAAATAAACCAGTAATATAATAGCAAAAAGGACCTGATCTCCTTTACCTGACTACATAAACACAGGAAAACTCACAGCATTGGTATACACTCACAATACATGGCTCAAATATTTCAGCATCATGAACACTCACTCTTAATTACTCATTGGCAGTCTGTATCTACTGCTAATTTACCACCTGCCTACCTCTAGATGGTGTAAAATAGTTTACATGTTGGTCAGCATCAAAGGCAGGCTGTTATCAGGGCAGAGAATTCTCCATTTGTTTATATTATTGTTAGGACTCACACATGGAAGAAGGTGGTCAAGACTGCTTCAGGTAGAGATGCTTATTTTAGAAATATTCACAGCCTTCCATTTAAGAATGCCTCCTTCTCATATGTCTCCTCAAAAGAAAATGAAGTTATTTTTGATATTCAAAGATACCTTTTAGTACAATACTATATCTGAAGATACTACATCTCTTTATGAAATGTGATATACTGTACTCTGAATGACTCTGGAGAAGTTAATTATAGTTGCAATCATGTGTCTTTCCCAATTCATGTAGTTGTGTGATTGACAGAAACTCCCAAAGCAGAATTCAATTAAGTATAATTTTGATTCTCATAAGACTAGTCTGCCTTTGTTGTAACACCAAAATCAGTTCTGAAACACAGATAAAATAGATATTAAATAATGTAATCTGCAGCTGCTCAGACAGAATAAATGCCACTAATAATAATGCTGCCACTGTTACCCTCTGCAGGCTTCGGAATAATTTTTCTCCAAAAACTGAAATAAGTATCTCAAGTTAAAGGATACTATAGGGCAGATTGTCAAGGTTTTTAGGTACCTGAAAGTGCAAAGACTCCCAGGGATTTTCAGTAACACCAGGAGTCCTGCTCCCACTGAATCAAGAGAAGTTGCAAACTAATCCTCACAGTTATCAGAACTATGAACACATATTGTGGTGGCATCACCTTCAGCAAATGATAATGTCTGTGACACATCACGTATATAAAGAAGTGCTTTGATAATGCTAGATACAGGGATAATGATACAGCAATGTCTGTGGGAATAATCACCATTGTTTGCCATCCAAAAACCTTGAGAACTTCTGTATAGTCATAGTAGTACTTATTTAATTAGTTAAATACCATCCAAGATTCTTAATCTTTCTTGCCACGCCGTACCATTTAAGCAGTATCTGATTCTTCCACACCATCCATAATCTGCCAATGCTTTTTGCCTCCCAGTCTCAGCACACTGAGGAATAAGATAAAAGATCCCTTGAGTTTGTCCCCTGTGAAGTGGCCTCTGGAAGACTGGGGTCAGGAACAAATGCCAAGTGTCCACATCATGCCAGACAGAGGACTGTTTCCCACTACCTGTCTGTTGTATCTACCTGCTCCTTCTGGTTTAATGGTTGGTGCCAAAGACCCCGGCAGCCACTGTAATCACACTAATAGCATTTTAGAAGTACAGTTTTGCTTCTCTCAAGCTCTTTCCTTCTGCTCTTTTTATGGAGAATATATTCAACTAAGGATAAAAATCCCAAAAGTATCGTTACAGACTCGCTCACTACAGGAATAGAATAGCCACCACACAAAACATTTCAAGTAAAGGGGAAAATTTCTGAAATTCAGTTTAGGTTCTGCATCACAAATGCCCCCACAGCAGCATATTAGATGATGGCCTCCTTCCCTAACATGCTATTTACAGTTAAAACAAAACCCAGCCACGGACTGCACGCATCTGGTGTGTACATCGGGGAAAAAACACTGTCAGAGAAACCTGATGGCAAGCAAAGCTGAGCGTACAGGAAAAGAATGGGTCTCAAAATAAGACAGCATCTGACATTTGAAGGTTAGAGGACACAGAAGTGCCGTTTCATTGAAGACGAGAGACAATGGGGGATGGCTTTAAACACAGTCTCTGCTGCGCTCTAGTGGCCTGACTCTCGCTCCGCTAAGCACAACGGGTTGCCGCAAAGTGCAAATAAGTCTTTCAGTAGCATCTCAGCCTCACTTAAGAATTTAGATTATTAAATATTAGCTTAGAAATGTTTAGGCTACTCTTACTCTATTTGCATGGCCCTTTGATTTAGGGAATCTTGTATCTTTTTTCCTACTTTGTACTATTTACCATCAATTAGAGCAATGCTAAAACTTCTTTATAGGTCACTAGACTCTTGGAGGAGACTTAGCAGACATTTCCAGTGTATGTATCACGGGCTAACGAGGCTTTTTCGATGTTACTGCAATAGAAGTGAATCCACCCCGGCCCCTTCCTAAGAGTAGGGCAGGGAGGGGGGGCAGAACACACACCACACACACCTGGAACCCAAGGGGTTACATCCATTCACTCCAACGCTGATTTTGGTCTTCAAACTTTTATTGCCATCAAACCTTTTTTTTTTTTAGTTCCTGGAATGGTCCAAATCAACCGTTGGCTTTGCTAATGAGTACAACACAGCAGGATGCGAGTATCACATGACACTGCCTTACAGGTCTACACAAAACAAATCTTAAGTCCATTTGTGCTGTAGTCACAGCAGCAGAATTCAGACTTGGAGGGTGGTTTTCAATGTCCCGAAGTACAGGCTCATTCTTGTCCACCCTTTGGCTTGTGTTCCTGGATTAGGATCAAAGGGGAAAAAGCAGATATTCTATGCAAGAAGCTTGTGCAAGGTCACCACAATATTTATTTTATCATTGTACATACACACCCACCTTGATTGCAGTATGCCTTAGGCCTGCATCACCTTCAGTGGGTAGCATACCATTTCATTCCTTAAATGAAACAACCATAAAATGAGAAATATTACACAGGACATGACCAAAGCTTTCCTCAGACAAAAAAAAAAAAAAAAAAAAAAAAAAGGCTAGAAGGTGATTCACATGATAAATGCACTTTTCTATTTACTTACCCACTTATATTCTATATTTCTCGTCACCATGATAAAGTATTTCACAAAATCCCGTGAAAGCATAACTGGGGTGCCAAGTAAACACATTGGCACAGAAGCAGCATGAGTAGCTCAGCACACTCATGAATGGGCAAAAAGCCGCTACTAGTCACAACAGACAAGTTTGGCACTGGAAGGGGTTTCTATTTTTAGCCCAGTTTCCTAAGGAAGTGTAGTTTATGTGATAGTACTATGTGCAAATTAAGGTGTCTGTCATCTACACTATCACTGCTCTGCCTAAATAGCCAATTGTAGCCTAGGTCTCATAAACTGTGGAAATGCATATATAGAAAATCTGATAAGAAGAATCCTTGGAAGTACTCACTCTGACTGCAAAGCTTCCAACCAACATCAAGACCTACACATAAAGGCTAGAGGCTTTATTGCCAACCCCTCATTTGCTCTGTGTTACAATAACCAAGCGCAGTCAATACAGTTTCCAGCAAGACTCTGCAGTTGGCTTCATGCTTCAGTCTACAAACCATATTGGTGCAGAATATTTTTTTTTAATCAGTAAGAATCAAACTTACTAGTTTGCTTAGGGACCCCATTATGGTGTGAATACACAGAGTAAGACACATGTTCCACCTCAAAGCAAGTGGAGAGAGAAAGCAAAGCAGTCAGCAAGAGAATCAAACAGGATATTGCAAGAGGGGGTGGAAAGGGGCCAGATATTGCCAGTTAGCTACCCAGGAATATGCAGTAATCCCATATCAGCCTGGGGTATATGTTAGACTAGATATTGCACAGACCCACAGAAACAGTCCCATCCACAAAGCGCTGTGGATTTAGTGACACAGAAAGTGGGAGACAGGGGAGAGAATGTGTGACTTGCTGTTGAGTATGAAGCTGAGACGGGATCTGAGGTCATCAGATGATTGAGTGTCAATTTAACATTTGTGGCATGTTTGTTTTTACCTAAATTAAATAAGGACTTTTGAAAACTGCAGAAATAGGCCTTTTTATTTATTTAAATTGCCTTTCATACTGTGTTAATAAAAGTATTGCATGACATTCTCAGCTGCTGTTCCCTTAGTAGCTGGAATTTTTTCCCCTCTGTCAATTTCTAGTGCTGACATTTTACTTTTTTGTAATCTTTAGGCTCAAGGCAAATTTTTTGCACCCTGATTTCCTTACAAATATTTGGAGCTTGCTCCTGCACCCCTTGAAGCCAGTGAAAGTCCTGAAAGAGCAAGTAATGCAGAACCAAACCACAGAGTAATTTACATTTTCTATTTTATTTGCTTTTAAAGTCCCTGAAGAGACATATCACTGTTTATTACTACAATAAAACATTTCTAATTCGCTCAAGTGAGTTAATGACTGAGAAACCTCCTGGATATTACTGAACTGGCAAAACATAAATTATTAGTGTATTATTTTCTAAAAAGCAAAGCTTTTTTCTTGGTAAGTACCCCTGTATTTGATTACTTGTTACAGTGTTTTACTGCTGAATAGTAAAGCTTCTGTAGTGCACTTGAAACCTCAACAATACGCAAGACTGCAAGAGATCTACAACTTTTCAACCTGAAAAACACAGGGAGATGCCATCATTTTGGGGCACGTAAGAGTTGTTGAAATTACTACAACTGAGATTAATGAAATCCCACTAACAGTTTTCCCTTTTTTGATTGTATTTCAAACAGCTCAGTCAACAGCAGCTATTCATCAAAGCCCTGACTTCAAGCACATGTCTATGAGAAGATTTATCCTTGTCGTGTCAGTTTTATTTACCTGTTACATATGGTCATAGTATCAAATTATGAGTTGACTTAGGGACTGTTGGTTAATTTTTCCTAGCCCAAGGCCTAATCAGCACAATGGACCCTTATTGCTCCAGGTGCACCTGGCCGCTCCACTAACACAAATAAGGAGTCCATTAATTTCAGTGCAGTTACTACTCGTTTACAGTAGCATGGAGGAGAATCACATGTAGGGTGCCAGGACTCTGCTGGCTCCACACAAATCGTGGTAAGAAACAGGAATACCTGAAGCACCAGACCAGTTTTGACCACAGAGTGGCAGCAGAATCAAGACACTGCTCAAACAAGTCCTGTAACAAACGCATCACAGGAGCAAACTTCCACTAACTCTTGTTTGGGGAAAGAGGGGAGGGAAACAGTCCCAGAAAAACACATTTGATAAGATGCATAACTGATAGCTGTAGGGAATTTCCCAAAGTTTAAGCCCTCAATTCACAAGTTCCAGCTTGAGGCATGCAACTTGCGGAAATTTCATTTTGCTGTAACAACCCAATTATGTTTTGAGCCTAACTGAATGCTGTGCCAAAGAACGAGCTCTGCCACTGACTGCTTCCGAAGAGCTCCAGAGAAAGGGAGAAGAAAATAAAATTAGTTTCCTTACCCCACAAACTATGCTAAACACAGCAGGAAGCAAATCCCATCAGCATTGTGCTGGAAGCCTTCAAGAAACATTCTGGAGCAAATGGTTCCAACCCAGTTAATTGCACAAGGCTCTTGCAGTTTAATGGGAATTTTGCTCAGTCAACAGAAGTAATTAATAAATAAATAATAACAACAAGAACAAGCAGAGGTCTCAATCTGCTTCGCACTTGCATGAGTAATTCACGAACAACGGTCTCTGTGTCCAAATGTTTCTATTTTTGCCATCTACAGCCGGCGGGTTGACAAACCACCTTGCAATCACAAAGGTGCAAGGTCAGTCCTGTCTCACTCCTAGCTGTCATCAGAAGAAAACAAGCACAGGACCTCCTCCCTACCATCAGACAGACAGCCCTCCACAATGGAGTGATATCCCATGACAGTCTAGGGTCTCTTTATGCAAAGATCTTAACCCAAGGCAGCAGCACATCCCAGCCATTGCACAACAGCAAAAGTTAATGTAGCTTAGACCCTGCAGGTCCCCTATCCAATCTGCATGGCCCATACCATATAGCATCCACTTATCAAAACATTCAGTGAAAGACTCTTACAGTATTCAAATGGAGAATGGAGCAAACGAGGCAGCATGGGAAAACAAACAGCAGATGGAATGGAGGAGCAGGGTGGGGAAGAAGAAAAAAGCTCTGTGGTCTGCAGACTCCACAAAGCCTCTCTGAGGAAACTAGCTGAATGTCAGGGGTGGGAGAGAGGGGCAAGATAAGAGATGGGGAGTTTTCCCTCTTGTTCCAGAGCCCTGCAGGGACCCTGCTCCAAAGCCAGCACTGCCCATCTCTGCACACTCATACTGAGCTGTTCTAACTCCCACCAGGACAGATGCTGGGGCTAACAGCTTGGAGGGATCGAAAGAGCCTAGCCTAGGAAACAGGCACAGGGCAGGCAACACTGCACATAAGCCAGCAGGGAACAGCTTCCACAACACTTAGGAAAGAAAATTATGGTTTCTGGACCTTCACTGCACGAGAGAGCAAAACGCTGTAAATTTATTAGCTGCCCACCTCTAAACCAAGCACATTGCTACAGACAGGTGTGAGGCAGGAAACACTGAAGCACTGTCTAAGGGCAAAGTGAACCATCCACAGCATTAAACAGGCTTGTCAGGGGATGAATGCATGCAGACTTAGAGGAGGAGAGCAGCATGTATGCAGCATGCACATTTTTCATTTGGCTGTGACCACTTAACTGAGAGTCATCTGCCTTAATCATTACTATTAAATTTATTATTCATTAACCACATGAATTATTTAAATTTAAAACTGTGGATCCTGCAAACCAGTGTGAAACACTGGCTGCTTTCAGTTTCTGATAGTTGGCAAGAGCCTGTCTTCTGGTACTGCCAACCCAGACTTCTAAGCAACAAGTCAGATCTGCTCTTGAACAGCTTTAAACAAACCATTTTAATAGCTATGTTTTTCCCTTCATTTTATCAAACCTTTATAGTTGACTACTACTTTTTTTTTTCTTCTTCAACCAAATGGTTGAGAGTTTGCTTAAAAGCAAAATCTGAAGTTCTCATGGAATACCAGGACTCCAAGAGTCAGATCTTACTAAAACCCTTCCGGTACCACAAGATATGTAGTAAGTCACTCGCCTTTGCCAGTATTCATAGTTCATGTTTGCTAGATGCAGTAATTATTCATGTTTCTCCCTTTCAAACACGAACTAGCCACTTTACAGGAGGAAAGTTTGGGCTGACAAGGACACAGTACTTCATCTCTACCCCAGCTAACTCCCTTTGAGCCTGCAGGAGCTCTTTGACAGAACAGGAAGTTTAGCCAAAGCCTTCTGAGTTGCAATCAGTTGCCCAAACCACAGCAAAATTTTCTTCTGCATTGCTTGCAAGAGGGACGCCTCTTAACCTCTGCACTTCCACTACTGACATCTGAACAAGAGCTCAGCAGGTACCTTTTAAGTTTTTGACATGATTGTTAAAACAAAGAGGATTAGGAGAAACTACAACTACTACAAACCCAATCTCCTGCATTCTCCTAATCATCTCTTTTAGCCATTCTCAGGAGAGAGGATGCTTCCTGAGCCCTTTCAAGCATCCTGCACTGCTACATGGTAACTAAATCTCAGGAAAAAACATGCTGAAGAAACAGTGCCTAGTGAGATTTTTTTTCCCAAAGGGATTTTAATGGCAGTTCAGTAGAAGACACTTTGAAAAGTGTATTGCATGCAGTATGCAGGAATCTGCTACCTAGCCTACAGAAAAGGGCTGAAAGTTTAAGAGCCAGAGCAGAGGACAGTTACTGAAAAGATTCTGTTGAAGACAGATGTGCCAATTAAAGTACAAAGTAGGAGAAAACAGTATTGCTATAGAAGGACAAAAAATAAACCTAAATACTTTCTTTTGGTGAGACTATGAGCCATTCATTAAAAGTTTTCTGTCCAAAACATGACATACAGTCTTCTGGCTTCATGACAATGATATTTTAAAAAAATACTAAACATTGGATAACAACTATAATATTTTTAAAAAGGTCTGAACTACAATGCTCAGATCCAAACTCCTCAAAAATTCTGGGATTTTGGTTTCCTTGGACCTCTCTCCTATAGAAATGTGAAATACCTGAAGAAATTTTAAAGGTGGCTTATAAGAAAGATGGGAACAGACTTTTTAATAGAGCCTGTAGTGATAGGATAAGGTGTAATGGTTTTAAACTAAAAGAGGGTAGATTCAAATGAGACATAAGGAAGACTTTTTTTTACACTGAGGGTGGTGAGTCACTGGAACAGGTTGCCCAGCAAGGTGGTAGGTGTCTCATCCCTGGAAACATTCAAGGTCCGGCTAGATGGGGCTTTGAGTGGCCTGATCTAGTTGAAGATGTCCCTGCTCACTGCAGGGGGGGTTGGACTATATAACCTTTAAAGGTCTCTTCCAACCCAAACCATTCTATGATTCTACGAAAATTTCTTTAATTTCAGCCTTCATTTTTTAGATGGCATTTTCTGAGAATGCAGTTTCCTACTTCTGTAATTCTTTCATAAAGGGTGAAAAAAAGAAAAATATTTGTTAAAACTATACATAAAATTACTTTTCAAAACAATAAAAACAATTGAAAAGAAAAAAATGTGATTTAAGATTACTTTCAACTTTGACTTAATTCAAAACAGATAACTTGAAGGAATCTGCTATGTCCAATAACTTAACTTTATACTGTTGATGGCCACATGACTTCTTCCGGTTATTGGTAGATAAATCTGAGACATGTATTACATGGCCTGCCAAAACTGTTACTTTTCCTCAGTGACGAATTATTCCCCTAAATAGGTCAGTTTTCATTTTGACAGAGTTCCAATTAATAACATGAAATTCAATATGTATTATGTGCATCCATTTTGCAAGTCCTTGTTTATACACTGAGGTACACTTCTGGAAGGATAAGGAACCCATTGCCTTATACTCTTATAAATCTGCTTGGTCATCAAGAAAAAGGCAGATGAAGGATGCAAGAAAACTGAGAACAGTGACTTTTATTATATGGTTCTCAGGTCTTCAATGAGGTCAGTAAAATAAGGTAAGATGTCCCAGGAGAGCTTCAAAATAAATAAATAAACCACACACACACTTTTTCCCAGCTATATTTTTCTTAACTAAAACTACTTTCCTCTTGACTAGCAATTCTACCATGCTAAAATGACTATAATATCAGTCTTTCCATGTTCAAGCAACATATTTACTATGCTAGTACTCATTTGCTTTTCAACAGCAACATAAAACAGATTTCAAGCAACATGAGTTCTAACTTGTTATTACTGTATTTTTAGTGAATGCTTGGAGCTGTCTAAGGCACACAGAAAAAATAGTTCTGTATTGTATAGAGTACAAAATCTTCAAAGATACGGGAAATGGGTCAGTATGAAAGTCACTGAGATGATTCACATGTATAAAATAACACAGATAGGAGTTCACAAGCTCAGGTCTAGCACACTGCCATTGGTATTTCAAGTTTAAAATCAGATTTCAGATACAGAGCCATATGGTCTACTACCTGATTTCATATCTTACCTTTGCAGTATAGATTTCAGAGCTAGCTCACATGTTGATTTTGGTCTTAATGTCACATTCTACTCTCATATGTATCATTATCTTTCTAATCTACACAAAACAAACTTCATCTCAAAACATCCATTTCTCATTGATCACCTGAGAATGTTTGCCATAATCAGCACCCCTGCTAAATTATCCTCCACCTTAAATCAGCACATGGTCAGCATGTGTGACATGATGCAGAATGAACTGCTGTTTTAGAAAATGCAATTTGTAAAGAAACTACAAATGGCAAATGAATTCACAAGGGTAAGACAGATATATGGAAATCTGTGCATACACTGACATATATATGTATGTATACATACACAGAGACTACTGTCACTGAATTCAGCCAGGACTATTCACACATGGTTGCAAGAATCTGTGAATTTACTGTTTGGTTACAGAGTCTCTCAAAAATATATTGCCTAAATAAACTGGCAATATCCCATACTGATTTCAGCAGTTTCACAACAAAACATGAAAATTAAAAGAAAAATTAGCAGTGTAATTTAACATAATAGAGTCAGTGTCTGTTACCAGGCTTGTCTTATCACAGATTCCGTAGGTGTGCCTGACTGCTTAAAAGTATTAAGTCAACAGTATGCCAACAGCATCCCAAACCCTCAGATAAAAAGATTTTCACACCTTGTTTTCACCAGCTCCTCTGTGTCTGGTCCAGGCAATGTCCACTGTTCCAGCTGCTGTCAAACGCTCCCAGTGCAATTCTACAGCACTGTGAAGAAATCATTGAAACATTTAAGTTGGAAAAGGCCTTTAAAATCACTAAGTTCACCCATTAACCTAATACTCCCAAGTCCACCACTAAACCATGACCCTAAGTGCCACATCTGCATGTCTTTTAAATGCCTCCAGGGTTGGTGACACCATCACTTCCCTGGGCAGCCTGTTCCAGTGCTTGACAACCCTCTCAGTGAAGAAATTTTTTCTAATATCCACCTAGATCTCCTCTGGTGCAACTTGAGGCAGTTTCCTCTTGTCCTATCACTTGTTACATGGGAGAAGAGACTGACCCACACCTCGCTACAACCTCCTTTCGTGCACATATTTAACCAAAATTGCCTCACAGAAGCTAGAAATGAAGCAACACACATGAACATAAACACTTGTGAGGAGAGGGTCCTTCAGGCTGCAAAGGCTATATTAATACCAGTGGAAATTTCTCTTTGGGGCAAGAGGCCCAGAGGGAGCAGGAGGCCCAGGGCTTCCTCACTGCCATCTTGTCTCACTCAGGACACTGGAAGAGGCCAAATGAAGCCCCTACCTCAGCCATGACACTACAGACGGTCCTTCAAGAGACTGAGCAGGGGGAGCAGGTATAGGTCAGCCTTGGAACCTGGGGATGAGTTGCTGGATCAGGAAGGCAGCACAGGGACACTGCTCGGACACCTATGGCTGCCCCTTATCCAAAGAGGATACCAGTCAGGTGCAGCCAAGCACTTTTACTGCGAGCACATAATCAAGGCAGGGAGGAGAAACTGCCACCGTTCACCAGAAAAAACTCCCTTAAGAGACAGATGGAGACTAACCTGTCATCCAGGTGTTTGGACGGTCCTGCCATGGGGGCTGCTGGCAGCACCTGGCCCCAAGGCCACCTCAGCCTGCTGAGGAGAAGTAGAAGCCCACCCTCCCTGACATGGCCACCTGCCAAGGCCACTGCCCTACCCTCAGGCGGGCTTTGGCTCCGGTTCCCTTGGGGAGTGCCATGGGTTGCGTTGGTCGTTTGTTTTTTTTAAAATGCTGGTGTAGCTTCAAGGCTTGGCCTTCATCTTCTCCAAAAAACACAGCTCCTCCCAAGAGGTACGCTGAATGACCACACACCCCCGCCCCCCGTGAGCGACCGGCCGCCATTTTCCTTCCCGCCCTTTCTCCAGAGGCGGGCGCTACCGCCCCCGCGCCGCAGCTTCGCGCTCCTCCCGCCTCACCGCGGCGCTGCACAAACCCGCGCCCTTTCCCCTGAGCTCCAGCGAGGTGGTAACGCAGCCCCTCAACTCCGCGGTGAGACGTGCAGAATGTTGGAATTAACGGCGTTCTGATGAACAAACAAAACAAAAAAGCCGGTTAAGTATTTTAAGAAGAGATTGAATGAAATTTACTATCAGTATTTCACATAAAGGAAACAAAAATACTGAAGTGCCTACACCTGAGGAGAAAAGTAGAGGTAACTGAACAGTATTATTACTATTCTGTAATGTCTAAGCATTTAATAGTGCTTTCCTTTTTCAGGGGACACTTGTTGTTTCCTACTTGTAGGTAAACTTTTTGGTGAGCGATTTTGTTACATGATAACACGGCCATAGAATAGCCACACTGCTGAGAAGCAGAGCTGGCGGGCCAAAGGGATCTAAAAGTTAATTTCTTTAGATGTAGAGTAAAAGTCTATAATGGTAAAGCATGAGTCATGTGGGTTATTTAAAAATAATAATAATCAAATGCTGTGGGGCTTTTTGCCATCTTCTAAAGTAGCCTGTACTTCACAAGCAATTAATTGCATTTCAAAGTAAGAAAGAAATATTGTGTTGAAAATTTCCCTGTAGTTGTATCAATCTCAATCTAGGGAAACAGAATTCCAGCCTTTCCCCTCCTTCCTTTTCAATGTTTAGGAATATAGTATAAAACTCTACAAAACAGCCACCAGGCTACAAACACCAGTGGTCTCCTAAGCATAACACCTCAAAGCGCTGCTACACATTTCACTGGGCCATCAAGTCTTCTGCAAGTTCAAGTGTTACATCAGGCAGCACTGAGAATTTAGTAATATTTGAAAGACTCAGGCTAGGCCCAAACTTATGGCCCTGTTCCCATTAAAATATATATATATTAAAAAGATTAAATGCTTGTTGATTTAATTGTATAGGATGTGACTGAAATTATTGGACACTGTATTGTCATCTTACAGTTGGCATTCATTTCATTGCCTTTTGTATTTCCACCATGCTTTAACATGGGGGTTGGTTGTTTGGTTTTGATTTTATCTTAAGCCAGGTCTCTCTCTCACTTTCACCTACTCATAAAATATTGAGCCATCACAGATACTTTCCCTCCTGCTGTCATGCACAGAATTGTTTGGATGAGACAGCAATTGCTCTACGTTCTCTTGCCACAGACCAAACTCCACCTTCAATTCTAAGTTGCATTACAAAAGAAAAAAATCCTCCTTAAACCTCAGTGGCATGTGATGGCCCCATATCCTTACTTTCTTACTTGTCTTTTGTGATAGTTCTGTAGTGTTGCCAGCACCAGAGAGATGTTTCCACAGTGAATCGCGTGTTCCCACTTTCTTTGAGTACTCTCTCATTTCCTTCAGACTACAAAACCAAGATAGGTAGGTTTGCTAGACTGCCAACAGGATTTCCTCCCCTTCCAACAACATGAATGTCTTTATTGTTCAATAAATGCTGTTCTGCAAATACTAGCCAATGTTATTTCTGCAGCATTAATATTAGAAGCCTGCAGGATTCTGCAGATTATGTAAAAAATTATTTTGTATTTGTGTATTCCACCACTCCATCCTGTTAAGTCTATTGATTTAGTAAAACAAGCCACCTAAAAATTTTTTGTTGTTGTCTTTTGTTTCCATCACAGTGAGATATGCCTTTAGGAATAGCCATTTTCACTGCAAGTTCTCTAGGCAGAGAAGAACTCATAATTCATTGTCTGCCTAAGAGCTCTCTACGGAGAAGATTTTTACTTCTTTATCTTGTTTGCTCTGTTGATTGATTGGCATGTATCTCTGTATATAACTATATCTATGGCATAATGTTATAATAGCAAGGAGAACAAAATTACTACCTCTGCCTGACATTTCATCAGCAGTACTTGGGAAATATTGTCCCTGAAAAACACAGAACAGGGGGTTACAATTAACACTAAGAAGTGTTAATTAGGCAGAGCTAGAATGATTTATTATGAAGCAGAGGGTATTTTACTTTTCCATGTCTCACAACAGTATAGCTTCCTGAACGAAGTTAGGGGCTCTGCTCATGTAGCTGAAAGTGAGGAAATACGTAACCCCTTGTTGCTATACTTTATCGCTGAACAAGTACTTATTAACAAGCATATTCTTTGGCACATGTTAGTATATATTCAGGACATAGGGTCTCTTTTGCCATTGTTAGAGCTCTGCTCTAAACTCTGAGGAATTTGACACATTTTAATGAATGAAGACAGAGTCCAGGAGAGCTTTCCTGCAACAGAAATTGCATGCTTAATTAGGACCCTTATTAAAAATAAATACTCGAGTAGTACAAAAGTCTGCAATCCAAGCCCTATGGCTCATACTGAAACTAGAGACAGTCAATATTAGAAGTCACTTCTAAAAAAAATTATAAATTATTTTGAGTAGCTCAAGGTCACACAGTGTTGGTAAATCAGCAGCAGAATTTAGTACACAAACCAAATCTTCCGAGACCCATGTGCAGTTTTCACTCTAAAACCTCACAGCTTCCTTCATTTACAAGGTCCCAGTGCTCCTCTGCAACAGCAATATCTCATTCTTATTCCATGAGAATAATTCAGTGACAGTTAAACAAACCAACCTGCAAAGATAAGGGATAATTGTACGTTTCAAAAGGCTTGATATAAGAAGGTAATATGCTTTACTTTAAGCGTACCACACTCAGCTGGAGCATCAGCTTTCATACCTACTACACTCAGCTGAAGCATCATACCTATTTCAAGAATAATTTCATTTTCAGATTAATCTCAGAACAGATCAGGAGCTCACACCCACCAAGCACCAGCAGCATGTTGCTACCACAAGAAGCACTTTGGTGCTGTGCATGCTGCTTTAAGACAATATTCTGTGCTTGTGTCTATGAAGAAACAAAGGCAGTTCTTGCCCAGGTGAGTCCAGAATCTGAGTGTAATATCAGAGAGCCCCACTTACACCAGAAATTAAACTGAGAGGAAAAGAGACTAAGTCATTGTCATTTGTGGCTGGTGCCATATTACCACCAGCCAGGGTGATATACACTAATAAAATATTGTCATTGTTATTGTTGTTTATAAAGCCTTAATAAGCTTTAAGGAAAATAGCTACAACATATTCTTTCCAAAAACAAGGAGCAATACTCAGAAACCAAAGAGCAAAACAGTCCAAAAAGTTATCTGTATGCAGAATTTGCAGAATTTTTTTTTTTAAAAAAAAGGGGTGCACAACAGAAGTCCAGGGGAGTAAAACTGCAACTATTTCAAATTTACCATGCTCTGAGGTGAGGATCTATCTAAACAAAAAAAAAAAACCAAAAAAAAACCACACACCACAAAAATATGCTCTTAAGGATAAAATTTTCGTACACATTTGATTTCTGTTATAACAAAGTTAATCCTTGCATTGGGGGAGCATGAGTTTCAATTAAGGTTGAAAAAAAGAGATTCATGATACCATAAACGTGCAAAGCAATAGAGATGGTCAACAAAGATGCCTCTGTGCAAAACATTTACTGAAAGTCACTAACAGGATCCTTTTTGCTGTTGCATTTTGGATGCCAGATGGCTGGAGGGAGTTCCAGCAGGCAATTTCTTAATGAGAGCACCTCTGCCCAATATCATCGACATCCATCAGATGCAGCAGCTACCCTGCTGAGGCACCCAAGAAACGCAGACATTTTACCGATGACTTCACCAGGTCAGCCTTAGCTTTTTACAGTTTATGGAACATCATTTGCTGTTGTTCAGTCTAATCAAGGCTAACTTTCCTTAAACATTTCAGTGACAAGTAATAAAACAGTAACACAGGAGGTAAGAGTCCTAGAATAGCCTTAGCTCCCCAGTTGGCCCTGCCTTTAAGAGCACACCTACCACTCAGCACCTCTGTCACCCACAGACTTCTAGCTTAATAGAGCCATTTCCTGCTTGAGAGCCAAGTACACCATTTTGCCAGCCCTGCTCTATAGTTAGAAGAAATCCTGCTAGCCAAGAATGCTGACATCCTCATCTTACACAGGTTTCAAGCTCTTTCCAGATCAAAGATATACATACCCTTGCTTGCCAAGATCAAGCAAGTTCTCCCCTCGGTGACTAAGGTATTAGACACTGACAAATAGCCGAGTCCTCTCCCAGAAGGGAAATTAGGAAGCCGGAGTGAAAGATGCACGGGATCCCAGTGGGCCAGTTAGCATACATTTCAGCCTGGCATCAGAATCCATAGGCACTTTCATGTAACACTTAGGAAATAACTCAGTAATGGTTATAAACATACCACAATGCCTTTGCCAGCTTATTCAAGTGTCTGTCAAAGGCGTGGGGTACATCCTGAATATTTTGACACCATTACACTCCCAGTAAATTAGGGCTGGGTTAACTAATTTGTCTGGTGTACTTCGGGCAACAGATTATACTTGTAAGACATGTGATGGATGAATGTTCCCCCAAATCCAGCAAGTCTTACACTACTCCTCACACTTACATTCTAAGATATTTTCCAATGGATCTGAAAAAGGAAGTTCAACTAGTGTTTTGGGATCCTTTTCATTCATTGAAGAGGAAAAAAGCTATAACGTAATTCTTGTAGAGAAGAAAGACCTTGGAAACCCCTCTCTAATCCCTGCTGGTCGAGGTGAAGCTTTCATGAAGAAGGGTACAGATTTTAGTGAGGGGCTGGAGCCATGTTTTGCCTGCCAAATCTGCTGGAGCATTTTCCCACTCTTGGCCCCACTGCATTAGAATTATTTTCTCTGTGTCAGAGTAAAGCTTTATAATGTGGATTAAAAGAATGATTAGAGAAATTAAATGTAATTCATCCCTCTAAGCAGGAAAGCGCCAGCCATCTCATAACCTCATTCTAGCACACCAAACTGAGTACTACAATTTTAGTCACCTTCTCTATGCCTTATCAGTTGCCATTTACTCCTATTGAACAGGTCCTTAATTAGATTCTCCTAACCAGTATAAGATACCTGACTCTCCCCTTACAAAGCAAAAGTTCTTTAAATTATAATCTCTGCTATTTGCCCCATTCATTTGGCCATAAACATCTATGGCTAACCTTTCAAGCAGGAGATTTAGAAAACCGAGGAAACCCATAGGTTCTACCCAAGGTAAACCATGGGCTTCCTTCCTCAAACTATGACAGTGAATCAATATCCTGTATCCCACTTACAAGAAAGTAAGATACCATTTGGATACCTTTGTTCCCTGTAAAGCTGTTTCATCGGTAAGTCCCTACTGCACAAATCCAAGCTCATTTTGTCTGTCTTCTCATGCTGCTGTTCCTACTTGTGGTTAGCAGCTCATGGTCTCTGGATCCAGCTCCCTTTAGCAGGGGTCATACCCTCCTCCCTCCACTGACTTCGGGTCCTGCTGACCTTTAAGCCTTTTTCTGGGTCTGCTGAATGGTTTACAAGGACACTGCCTTGCCAGCCCTGCTCCCATCTTGTTGAACCTCCTATATTCTGGTCCAGGGCTAGTACCCCATTTTTCTTCCAAACGTCTGATTTTAGCAACAACCTCAGCATTTTAAGGCCAGCCAGTCTTGTTAAATCTCTCTGTAAACATAAACCCCAAGAAGATCTTTTAAAAAGCCTTTGTAATTCATGCTTTCCATCTGCCTTTCAGACCACATGAAAAGATCCACTCTCTGTTTCTGGTTTCCTTTCCATTTCCCTCTTACCCTCAGGAGCCTGCCCTGCTGTCACAAACCTACTCAAATTCGCACAGATCCTGCCCATCTAGTATATTTGCCCAGTTAAATGGTCAACTACTTTCTGAAGACATGCATAACAGTTTTGTAATTATTGATGGGCTATGAGACTTGGAGTAACCTTTTTTTGATGGGTTTCTACATCTTTTTCTGAAATTAATCTGTGCTTTTTTTACCCAGTCGTTTTGCGATCATTCACGTATTGGTGAAAAAAAATTAACTATGCAGAAACAACCTTTAGCATTACTCTTACAAGCTTTACAGCACATTAATAAGATCCAAAACAAGAAAGGAGGGACTATAAGACAGAAAAAAATTATCCAAACCCATGCTAGGTACAAATACACTCACACTGAGAGCATGCCAAAGGCTCCATTCTTATCCTTCACAGACCTGCATTACAGACTTCATTTAGGCAGAGCTACTGTGTGAAGTCAGGAATCAGAATGTATCCCATATATGTCTTACAGAAAATTAATCCACAAGTCAAAGATTTTGCTCTTCCAGACCATTGAAACGGGGTTGTCAAGAAGCAATGTTTTTCCCCCTGCAGTTTAGAGTTTGCAGGGAGTTAAGATAAAATCTAAGATAAGACTTTAGCTCCCACATACAGGTAAATCCAATACTGCACAAAACAACATTCCAAACAGAATTATACCCCGGGCAGTTGTCTCATCATGCCCTTGTCCACATCTGCCAAATTCACACCTGGGGTGAAGACGAACACACATTTATGCTAGCATTTGCGTACAGCAGGCCTCAGACTTCACTATGGTTCAAAATGGTTAGTAAATGGCCTGTTGCAGTTAAGGCTATTAGTAGTATCTTCTTGCCTTTAAGTATTTACATCTCTCTTGATGTACTTGCTTCCACATGAGCAATCCATGAGTCGCTATAAAAACACCGATCACCATTTTACACCAATAGCCACTCACTCAGGCCTTGGTCTGTACTATGGTGCGTACATAATTGAATCTCCTGACCTCTGTACAGGACTGAGTGTTACTATACCTGAAATTAACAGCTCCTCCTATTCCCTGGAAAATGTAAATCCTGCCACATAGTGCCACTTTAGCCTGTGCAGGGTATCAACAAGTCTTAAAGGCTCCCTCAGGAAAGGCACATTATAATACAATCCAAGGAGCTGCCTTTTACACTTCCCATGAATATGGCTGTCCTTCAAAATCAACACCCAGCCAGTAACGCAACATTTTCATTACACTCTTGTAATACAGGTACCAAGATCTTATTTCAGTGATTCTTAAGTATTTCCACAGCTCTGACTACTGCATCCGAGTTCTCCATTAGCTCCTACAAACAAGACCCCATTAGCCCCTTGTCCTGCTCTTCTGTGCTGGAATTCACCCCTTCCCTTGTCTCACTGCTTCTCCCAATTTCAGCATTATCTAACACTGGGCTTCCTTGCAAACCATCCTTCTCTCTCTGTCACCTTGCATCTGCGTTAGCCGGAGTGAGCCAGCTCCTTTCCCCTTCCCACCCCCCCCTGCCCTTTAACCTCTTCCCACCCTGGCCACATCCCTCCTGTTTACACCACCTTCCTCGCATCAGCACCACACCCTCCTATCCCGCCGCCCTCAATAATTTCCACCTAACCCAGTAGCCAGCCCTACAATTTAACGGTGAATTCAAGGCCACGGCCCGTTACCCAGCTCCCGGGGCTCCGCCGGGCCAGCCCCGGCAGCAGGTCGCAGCGGGCAGCCGCCGCCGCCCCGGCAGCGCACTGGGCGTCGTGAGTGGGGAGCATCTCTGCCACTGACCGCTGCGTTCCCTAATAACATGGAAATGAGAGGTCATGGCTGAAAAGGAATAGTTCCTAGATTAAAACATCTATTTTATTTTATTTTTTTTTTGCTTCCAAACGCCCCCAAGAAGCTCATTCTAGAGATGAAACGCAAAGCAGCACGGTGTAATTTCAGGGATTTTTTTTCGTGTTTTTTTATTTCTGTTTTTGGTACTTAACGCCCAACAACGAGTTTTCTTTTTCCCCCCTAATAAACAGGCAGAGGAAAATAAAGGGGAAAGTGGAAAGGAGCGGGGCGAAAATAATTTTTGCAGCCGAGTTTCGGTATTTCTGTTGAAACCCGGGAGATAGAAATGGGCATGGATTTTCGCGCGCCTTAATTGACGCTAAAAAGCAGCAGAAAACAGCAAACCAGCCCGTTTCGCTCCCGTCGTAACTATCCGTAGCCCCCCCGGTCCCATCTGCTAAGCCCCACGCACGGCGCGGTTCCGCGGGTGGGCGGCGGGGGCCGGCAGCCAAGGCGCGGGGGGAGAGACGCCGCCGGGACTCCCGGGCAGCGGCCGCGCTGGGCCGGCTCGTCCCACGGCGCTGCTCCTCCTCGTTTTTTCCACCTGCTTAATCACATTTAAATATATTAAATACTTTCCTATTGTTGTCCTGGTATAGAAGTAATTGCTGCAGTTGCCATGGGGATGTTATGACAACACAGGGGGGATGCCCGCATGATTAGAGGAGGCAGAGGTGTCCCCTCGCCTGGAGGACGTGGGAAGCTGGCGTGCCTGACACCAGTGCCCTGGGAACGCTGCGCTCCCACCGATGAAATCACCTCGGTAGAGCGAGATACCTGGGCTCGCACCCACCGCCGGGGACAACGACGAAGAGATGTCAGAGGGCGGTGGGACGGGTCAAAGCCACTCTCGCCCCAGCGATGCCACCGCGGGCCTGGCTGAACGGGCAGCAGCTGTGTTTGCTCAGCGCCCGGGACGGCGGCACCGGCACAAAGGCCGCGCCGCCCCGCCCCGGTGAGCAGCACCCGGGGCCACCCCGCCGCGTCCGGACCGGCCCTGCCCTCCTCCTCCTCCTCCTCGTCTTCTCAGGGGCTGCGGGGCGGTTTCCAGGCCGGGAAACGGGGCTTCGAGCTCCGGGACAGCGGCGGTGGCGGGGCCTGGAGCCCTCCCGTGTACTGCGGGGGAAACCAGGGCGGGGGTCGGGTTTCGCCCCTCGGTCTCCAGCCAAGCATTGCCGTCCCCGCCGGCGGGGCCCCGGGGACAGGCTGCCCGGGGGACAGCGTGGGAGCGGTACTGCCACCTTTCCCG
Source organism: Falco biarmicus (assembly GCF_023638135.1). Lineage (NCBI taxonomy): Eukaryota > Metazoa > Chordata > Aves > Falconiformes > Falconidae > Falco > Falco biarmicus. The sequence continues at coordinate 10,341,816 of NC_079298.1, read as the reverse complement.
GCCGCGGCGGAGGGGCCGTGCGGGGCCCCGGCAGCCAGCGAGCCGCACGCCGGGGCTGCTGCGGAGCAAAAGGCAGAGCCGCAGCCGGAGGGGAGACGACCTCGCCCCGAGCCTCCTTTATGTAGCAGCAAGTCGGGTTTGCGGGGGGCGCGCTGAGGGCGGAGGGGGTGGGCGAGAGGCGGCTCTGGAAAAGAGTGGGGAGGCTGGCGGAGCTTCCCCACCTCGGACTTAAAAATAAAACAACCAGCTTGTAAAAAAAGACACAGAGACCCCCACACCCCCCCTCGGCGGCCCCGCTGAGCGCGGTGGCTGCAGCGGCCGGCCCCGAGCCAGCGCCGGCTTCAAGCCTTGCCGGGCTGCGCAGGCAGCCTCGCAGCGAGCGGGGCGCTGGGAGGTTCATTTTAGGTGAAGGAATGTCATTTCGCTACTAAATGGTTAGTCTAATTTGATCTTTATTATGCTGTGGATTAGGGCTGATTCATATTAAACACTAGTGCAGTTAATATAACTGCGGAACGTGTCCCACTGTATGTACAGCAGCCGCTGTTACAGCCTCGCCGCTTCCTGCGATCCACGGATTAAGATTTAATTAACAGGGAAGTTTGCTAGAGCTCGCCCGCAGCCTCCTTGCTTTACAAATAATTTATACTCGGTTCCGCGGATTTTTATTCAAGTGGCAGCATTTTATTTTACTCTAAAAGGGACCTGAATATTTTATGTTCTGCCAGAAGCTTCTGTATACGAACTTCTCCGAGGCAGCTTCAAACCCAGGGGATTTTTTAATTTTTTTTTTTTTTAATCTACGGGAATTACCTCAATAGGGACAATGTATCAGATTCTCTTTCCTCCTCCTCCCCCCAATTTAACAGCCTAAACTACCCATATGATAGTTAATCGTCGTGATCCCCATTGTCGGTTGTATAAATCCAAGCTCAAGCCAACCTCCAAGACACGGCAACAATTCTGATAAATTGTCCTGCTCGCCTAACTACACAAGAATGGCTTTTATAATTAAAAGGGGAGCTGAGTTAAATCAACAGCTCCTAAGCCCTTCTCAACAGGGCTAGAATGGGAGAAATGTGGCGACCTGATTTCTTTAAGTAGCAGCTCTTTGTAGCTCATTCACGATCTCAGATACGGAAACCCATCCTTGCACAAAGTCAGCTGCCAACAACAACAAAAAAAAACCAAAAAAAAAAAAAACGAGGAAAAAAGTTTATTCAGATGCTCAAAGTCCATCTCTTTTTTTTTTTTTCTCCAGTCTAACATAACCCTGGCACTTTATAACCAAACAGACAACTCCTTTTCCAATTAAAGTGGAATTAGGAAACTCAATCAAATTAGCTCACTATTAAAGCCCTTCTTTATTAAACCGTTTTATTGTAGTAATATTAAGTTTCACCCGCTCTTGGAAAACGAGACTTTAAAAAGTTTTCCTTGTGATATTGATTTGGCTTCTCCCAGGATGGATCAGGGTCAAAAGTATTTACCTAGGTGTAATCTGTAATATATTTTTTTTAAGAAAATCTTAAAATTGTAACCAGCTTGATTAATTGTACAAGGCGGGGAAGAATTGCATTTTACTTGCTCCTGTCCTTTGATTTTACCCAGGGGCTTCCTTCAATAGCTGCGGCGGGATGCGTCTCCTCCCAGACCCACCAGTATATTAACTGGTTGGTAGGAGCCGGGCTGTCAGCTCCGAGCCAATGTTTACACAGTTATATTTGAAGTGAGAAAGTAAACAGTCCAGCTGTGCCACGGAGCGGTTCGGTGGGATTAGGTTTCCATACCAACCAACTTTGTGAGCTTTTACAGTCTTAATTCAACCATGCACTCAACTTGTTCTTTGTGAGTAATAGTTTTCCTGGGCCAAACGCTCCCAGGACTGATAAGAAAGTCGCGATCCGGCCTTCGGAAGGATTGCTTCTCTGGATGCTGCCCCTCCAACTCATCGAAATAAATAAATAGAGGGAGGAACGCCCTTCTTACTTTTTGATCTTAAAGAATAGTTGAACACCCTTGCCAAGAAAAAAAGAGGGGGGGGGGGGGGGAGAAGAAAACCCAGAAGAAACAACAAAAAAATTAACAAAAGAAAAAAACAACCACCTACGCCTGTAGCCTTTAATCTTGAAACGAGGGAAAGATTTGGAAGGATACACAGCTCCAAAACTAAACCAGCAAAATCTTCCCTGCACATACCCCCTCACTGAGGTTGTGGTCGTAACTCATTCGCTCCTGCCGCAAACACATTCTTACGTTCTGAAAAACGTTGTTATTATATACCCCTCTGCTTATCTTAATATAGAAACAATTAAAAATCACACTCAGATTTCAGATACGAGGGGAAAAAGTACCTCTCCGCTGCTACACAACCTGCAGTCGGCCAGGCCGGCATCTGCTTTAACCATGCTCTTCTCTGTGACAATGCCAGATCTCCTAAACGTGACAAAAATCAGCAAGATATGGAAGAAAAATAAATCCTGCTTTACACCTCTGATTTTCACCACCCCCACCCTGTGTGTAAATGATAAAAAGACCAGAACCAGAAATAAGGTATTTGACAATTTCCCTTGATAACAAAATTTCTCTGGTTTGTATGCTTCATTTTTATTCATAAAGTTTCCCAATAATATCTCGTTTGACCATGATAAAAGTGTAATAAACATGTTTGTACTAATTGCATAAACTCCTTTAAATATTGACTGTACTCGTCAAACGAATTTCCCAAAACAACTTCCATTGTCTCATAAAATACTACTTGCCATTTATAAGACCGATTCCTTTTTTTTTTTTTAATAGAAAATAACATTTATTTCTATGAAATGAAACACAGAATTACCTGTTAGAAACAGCAAGAAGTTTGCTACATTGGAACAAGAAAGCAATTTTCTTGCAGATCACAAATGAAGGAGGCTTATTAAACCGTCATACACCATTGGCGCCGGGGTCCTACGGACAGTTACAAATATATCTACTTTCCAATGTTATATACAGATCGTAACATTTCTGGGGGTGGGAAGGAAAAGGCTTTAAATTTGACAATATGTTTAATCTATACGCCTGGTAAGTATTACAATGAGCTGTCTAACCTTTAGCTTAACGTTAATACCAAGTTCACCTACAAGTTACATTAATAACTTAGATTTCCATTTTATAACATTATACACTTGCTAGTATACATATATATATATGTATGTGTGTAGGAAAGAGCGCATGTATGCACACACCCCCGCAACGCACCAAGGATATCCATGCTTATGGCCATAAGCAACAAAGAGTGACTCATGTCTGGACAATGAAAGTGCACCTTTATCACCGTTTTAATACACCTACGTCTGTCCGCACCAGGCTCCGCACGCAACCACCGCCTGCACGGGGGAGGGGGGGGGGGGGGGGGGGGAGAAGCCCTCTGCGCCCCTCCACCCGTGCCTACCTAGCTACCCCTGCACAGATGAGCTTTAGGAAGCCGCCCCCCGCTATTGCTTCTCGGGGGTGTTGTTGACCATGGGCCCGTAGAGCCCGCCGGAGTAGACCTGCTCCTTGTGCACGGCAGAGCGGTCCCGCATGAGGTCGCTGAAGGCGTAGTCCACGGGCGGCCGGAACCCCAGGGTGGGCATCAGCCCGGCCGTGGAGTAGGGGGTCATGAAGGCCAGTCCCCGGCTGTGCGCCGAGTAGGCGAGGCGCAGGGGGTTGAGTCCCAGGTGGGTGCCCAGCGGGTAGGCGCCGGCCTCGGCCCCGAAGTGCGTGGCGTTGGGCTGCAGGGGGGAGAAGGCGGAGCGGCTGCCCAGCGCGCCGATGGCGGGGGCCATGGCGCCGGCGATCAAGGGCCGGTGGTGGGCGGCGGCGGCGGCGGGAGTGGGCGGAAGGCCTTGCAAGGCACCGTCCCGAGCCCAGCCCTCCTCGGGGCCCTTCTCCGGGCCGCGGTTGTTGAGGATCTGCTCGATGGCCTGTACCACGTCCCCGCCGCAGCCCTGCAGCACCAGCTCCAGCACGCTGCGCTTGTGCGCCGGGAAGACGCGCGTCAGGATGTCGATGGGAGTCCGCTGCCGGCCGCCGGCCGAGGGCGACGGGTCCTGCTCGTCCTTGTCCGCCTCCGAGCCCGAGTCCGAGCCCAGCGGGCTGATAGAGCCCGGGCTCTCCTCCCCCTCCTTCGGGCCCTTGGAGACGGGCGAGCTCAGGAAGGACTCGCCGTCCCCGTTCTCCGAGCCCGAGCCGTGGCGAGCTTCTGGGGAGGAGGTGCCGGGCACGGACTCGCCGTCCGGGGAGAGGGGCTTCCCGCCCGCCTGCTGCGGGGTGACGGCACGGCTCGGCAGCAGCGTCTTGGGGAACAGCTCGAACTTCTGCATCTTGGACTCTGCGGGCCGGGGGGGTGGGTGGGGGTGGTGGCAGAAGGAGAGAGACCGTCAGTGCGGCTGCCCCAGCCGGGCCCCGCCGAGCCACAAGGCCGCTCCGCCGGAGGGTGCCGCTTGTGGGTGCGCGCCCCCCCCGGCACCCCCACCCTCCTCCGGCCCCTTCCACCCCGCCCCCCGCACCGCCGGTTCCAGGATCCCCCCGAGGGCGCGAAGCGCGGCCTTACCTGAGGCGCCGGCGCCTCCCTCGCCGCCGCCCCCGGCGCAGACGGAGCCGAAGACCTCGTACGCGGGCCGGGGCGGGATGATGCCGTTGGCGGCCGCCAGGGCCAGCCCCTCGGCGGTGCCGTACAGCAGCTGGAGCTCGCGGGCCTCGTTCTCCTCCTGCGCCTGCTGGCGGCGCAGCGCCACCTGGGCCGCCATGACGCGCTGGCGCTCGGCGATGAGGGTGCACTTGGCGCACATGCAGTCCTTCCAGCGGCAGTACCGCTTGTGGCCCTTCAGCGCCGACACCACCCCGTGGTTGCGGCAACGGGCGCACTTGGGCGTCCGCGGGTACTTCTCGGCCGCCCGCAGCAGCAGCGGCGGCGCCCGCAGCAGGCTCCCGGCTACGCTCACCGGCAGCGTGGCCGCTGCCGCGGCCGCCGCCGCCGCCACCGAGCTGGGGGGCACCGGGGGGGGCGCGGCGGGCACGTTGGGCAGCTCCGACCGCAGCTCCATCTTGGCGAGCCCGCCCCGAAAAGCGCGATCCCCCCCCTCCCTGGCCTCCCCCAAAGCGACGCCGGGCGGGGCAGCCCCCCGCGCCGCACCCGCGGAGAAGCTCCCGGCGCCTCGAGGCGCGATCACGTGCGGGGGGCTGCCGGCACCCCCCGTGTGGGCATGCAACCCCCGGCAGCCGCCTGCTCCCCCGCCTCGCTCGCCGCCCCGGGCCCCCCCGCACCGGCACACCGCTCCGGAGCGGGGCTCGGGTGAGGAGGGGGCCGTCGGGAGTTTCTCCGCGCCCGGCTCCCCGCCCCTCCGCCCACGAAAAGCGGTTCTAAGCAAATCCAAGAAAACTTAGATCTCTCTGGCTTCCTCGCTCTCTGTGCGCATCTGGCGGGGCAGCACCAAGTCCATCGCGCCGGGCTCCAAGCCGAGCTCTCCCGCCCGCGCCGGCGGGCCCGCCGCTCCCCGCGGCGCCCCGGCGGACACCCCCGCTGCTCCCTAAACTCAGCTCCCCCGTCCCCCTGCAGCTACGGTCACAGATTAACAGTGTCCCTTCAAAAAGCAATCCGGCACCTTCAACGACGGGATCCCTCGCCACAAGCCGCGGAGGCTAAAATCCAGGAGAGAATTTTTAAAAAAAATAGTTAGAAAAAAAATCACCCCGTGTCCCGCGCAGCGGCACCGCGGCCGGGCAGAGAGGCCGGCAGCCCGCGGGCACGGAAGCCCCCCCGGCCCGGCTGGGCTGGGCTCGGCCGGGCTGGGCTCGGCCGCCGCGGCCAGCCCCGAGCAGGCGGCCGGCGCGGGAGCGGGCAGGGCCGGAGCGGGCAGGGCCCCGCGCCCCCCGGGACACGCCACGGCCCCGCGCCGCCTGGCGCGTGCGGCCCGCGCGGCCGGAGCTGGAGGCAGAGCGCGCTGCCCGCCGCGCCGCCCGCCGCCACTCGCGCTATTGTTGCGCCCCGCGTTGCCATTAGGCAACATTTGACAACAATGTGGCGCCTGCTATTGGCCAGGGGCGGGAAGCGCCGCTCTGATTGGCCGCCCGACGGGCCGCCGCGTCCGCCCGGCGGCTGCCCGAGCGCGCCGCGCCCGCGGAGGGGCCGGGAGGGTCCGGGGGGGACCCGCGGGGCGAGCGGTGTCCGCGCGTGTGCGTGTGCTCCCGCTGCGCGCGCGTGCGGGGGTGCGTGCGTGCCCGCCTGCGCGTGCATCTGCCCGGCTCTGCTTGCTACCTGACTTGGGCTTCGCTTTTCTTTTTTTTTTTTTTTTTTTTGTTTTTTTAATCCAGTGGTAAACGGTATTTGCCTTGCCAACTGTTTGATTTCTTTTTTTTTTCCCTGGGCGTCACTTGTCAAAAGGGTGGGGGAAATGTGCTGTGGAAGGTGACAATTCAATTTATGGTTTCCCCCCTCCCCTTGGAGATTTTGTTTTATAATAGTACGTAACGATGCCTCTCTCTTTCCTTCCTTCTTCCCTTCCTTTTTCCTTCCTTCCTTCCTTCATTTTTCCTCCCTTCCCTCGCTCTCTCTGCCCCTTCCTCTCTTTCTCCCCCCTCCGCCCCACCGCTGCAGGTGAGCTGCCGGAGCGCTGCCGCGGCCGCAGAGCCCGAGGTGAGTTTGACTTTCCGTCCTTCCAGCGCGCTGTGCCCCGGCAGAGCCCTGCCCGCCCCTTGCTCCCCAGAAAGCCAAGTCCGCTCCCTCTCCTGCCAGCTGTTTGCGTGACTACATGTTCAACAGGCGCCTTCCCCGCGGGGACAATAAACCCGAGGGACTGATTTTTGAGGAGGAAGCTGTCGGGCTGGTAACTGTATATTAACCCCGAAGCTTTTGTTTTAGCATTAACCACCCGGGTTTGACGTCACCGTCGCTGCTAACGGGGAGGAGGTAGCGCTTGGGAAGCCTCGGTGGGAAATAGCGCCGGCTCCTCTCCCCAGGGCTCTCCCCTCCGTTTCCCACGAGGGATCTCCATCCTCCTCGGCACTTTTAAAAGTTCTTTGTTACACGCGGCCCCAAGTCCTGCCCCGTAGCAGGAAGCGCCCGCTGGTCCCTCGGGCCCTCCTGCCCGCCGCCTCAGCATCCCACCTGCGCGGCACACGCTGCCGACCTTCCCCGGGGGCTCCCCGGCTGTCTGTCCGGCCAGCTGCCCGCCCGCAGGGACAGCCCTGGCTCCGCTCGGAACGGCCGGGCCGCCCGCCGCCCCCTCCGCCGCGGGGAGGCGCGCACGGCCACGGGGGGCCGCGGGGCAGCCCCACTGCGGGACCGGCAGCGCCCGCGGGTGCTGCGCTGCCCCTGGCCTTTTGTCACACTCCGCCTGTGGCTGCGGAAAGCACAAGTGCAGAGCCATCAAACTTTGCAATATTTTTCCTACACTCACACCCTTCTTCCTCTTTTTTGATTTTTTTTTTAACGAAATGAACGCTTTCCCACCCGACTTTCCGTGTGTGCGGCTGCCAACCACTCCTCGTGATTTAGGTGTTATAACACCTTTATTTAATACAGCCGCCAAGTCAAAATACCCGATTAGATTTTGTTCGCAACCACTAATTTTACTCTCCGGGGGCAATTACTCAGATCACCTGATTTAATTGGAAATTCGTAGAACTCGATCAGACTGCAGCTCCGTCTGCTTTGCAAAAAAGAAACATTTGAAGTTATTGCTTTATGTTGGCTTGCCATGGAGAAAATGTTCTCTCTTCTTCCCGGCAGTTTTGTTTGGGTTTGCGGTGGTTGGGTTGGGTTTTTTTTCCGCAAATACTTTTCCCTTTCCCCCCCGAGGCAGCCTGCCGTCACCAACAACACAGGACACGGGTTACGATGGTTTCCCTCGGTTCCCTTTTCTTTCAGCTTTGTTTTAAATTAAAGGGCTGTGTTATCCTTACCGTTTACGGCATGTTTAAACGATCTATTTTTGAAACAGCTGTAGGGGAAAAAAAAAAAAGGAAAAAAAAAAAAAAAGAAGCCGACAGTGGGTCATTAACCAGCCAGTGAAACACGGTGGTTTCTGTCCAGAGCCTCATGCCTTTAGTAAGGCTGCAAACGGCGGTGTAGAAGTTGGAACACGGAATTTGTAGCATCTCTATCCCAAGGCGTTACATATATTTTCCGCAGGCTCACGCAGCACGTCCCCCAGTGACTATTTATGAAGAGTTGGGGTGCAACGTCCTAGCGCTTTACACCTAAACCCCCAGTGCCTGTCTGATCTTTATCTCAAGTCAGCACTACAGCAGCACTACAGACACCCCCTCATCCGAAACACTCAACCATATACTGATTTTAAAAATATTACGCTCAGTATCAAGCCAACATCGAAATAGTCGGGGGTTGTTAACAAATAAAAAAAAAAAAAAGAAAAAGAAAAGAAAGAAAAGTGTTTATTGCAAGAATATTCCAGGCAGCCCCAGGATTCAGCAAGTACTGAGGACATTCGTTGAAAGCTGCCCCGGTGTATGCGCAGCGGTTTAAGGGCTCCCCAGCCGCCGCTGCGGCCGCACCGTCCTGGCAGGGCCGGCAGCAGCCCCGGGGCCGCCGGGGGCGGGGGGCGAAGCCGCCGCTCCCGGGGAAGCGCCGCTGTCCGCCGGGGCCGCTCCTGACCTTCTCCCCTGCGCTACGTGAGCCTCCCCTCTTCCCTCTTCCCTCTTCCCCAGCTCCGGCGGCCGAAACGGGCACTTTCAAACAGCATCCAACTATTATTTTGTTGTTCTCTTTACAAAGTGCCGTCAGAAAGGAGAGCCTCCGAGCCAGCAGCCTCACTTCTCACCGCTTTGATATTTTAATAACCATAATTCCTCCATCGCCCTTATTTTCCCTTGGAAGCTTTCTGTGCAAACGCAGTGCGCGCATTTCACAGGTTTTACCCCAGGCAAACCGCAGCTGGCCGCGGGTTATCCGCATCCGCGGAGCGGCGGCCGGCGCTGGCCGCGGGGTCCGGGCTGTCCCCGTTCCGTCCCGGCCGGCCCCAGTCCCGTGTCTGTTTGACCGTGCACGGGGCGCGGTGGGGAGGCTGCCGTTGCTGCCCTCACCCCATCCCCGACTTCTTCCCCCCTTCTGCTGCAATTCGTTCCATGTTTGACGGGGCACAATAAAATCTTCACGTACATCCCTGCTACTGCGTCTTTTTTGGAGGGGGGTGTTTGGTTTAGGAGCTGCCGCGCTCCCGCTCCGCGGGCGGCTGGGGGACCGGAGCGGGACGCCGCGACTTCCCGGGAAAGAGAAAACCATTCCTCCAGACCCAGCGAAACGCAACCTGAAAGCCCCCGGGACTCGTCTTGCTCCCAGCTTGGCTCTGGGAGCTCCTTCCACCCCCCGCCCCCCCCGGCAGGGCCCCGGCGGAGCAGCCAGGCTTGGCACCAGGAGCCCGGGCCAGCTCCAGGGCCCGGGGCGAGCGGGTCCCCCCGCGGCCAGAGCCCTGCCGGGACCGGGCGCGGGCGGCCGCCGGCCCCGCGGAGGCCCCCCGGGGCGGTGGGAGGGGGGGCAGAGGCAGAGATAATGGGGCGCCGCGCGACCCCGGGGCGGGCAGCGGCGGCGGCTTCGTTACGAGGACGGAAAGAGGCGCCGCGATCGTGCCCCGGTTGCTGCTTATTATCCCCGCTTTCGTTTGACTGCGGCACCCGCAGAAACGCGCGGAGCCGGCGCCCGGGGCTCAGCGCCCACAGCTGGGTCAGCTCGATAAAACACGAGTCGGACTTTTTTATATTTATTTTGAAGAAGACCCGATCTTCCCGGTGTTTATTTCTCTCCTCACCCCCATCGATTCACCTAAAAGCTTCCTATGTACCGCTGCCCTCCGTGCAAAAGTTTCAGAGGGCTGCATGCAACGGTGCGGCTGCATCTTCCCCCAATTACAGTAGTAAAATCTTAATTAAAAAGAGCCTGTCTATTGGCTGCCATGCAGGGGAAGGCAGACACGCACGCCCGGCGGCAGCGCAGCGCCCGGAAGCATCCCAGAGAAATATAGTTCTTGATTAGTGTATTTTCATCTCGTTCTTAGCGGAAGACAGTTTGTAAGTACCTGCTAATGTTAGTGCTCTTTAAGGTTTCAATTGTTCTAGGGGGTTTGCCATTGACTTTTTCATTATTTACCTACTGAATCAAAGTAAGCAAATGCCATCTGTTTCCCTGCTGCTATCATCTTCACTTTTAATTATCCGCCCAGCAGCCTAATAGAGATGATATTAAACTAAATCTTTTTGACATTAAAAGTAATTATCCCCAAACCAATATTACAAGAATGAAAATTACCACCCACCCGCCCACCCCCAGCCCACCTCCCCCCCCCCCCAAGAAAAATGCACATTCCTCCTAGTCCAGGCAACCTCTCCTGATCCCGGAGCGGGGAAAGGCAGACGGAGCTGCCGTTAGCCCGGACTTCCCAAGTGTTTGAAACACTATTAACTCGATTTCCCGGCTCCCGGGGGGATTGGGGGGGGCGGGGGGAGCGGGGAAGAGATGAGGGAGGGAGATTGAGGAAGGAATGAGGGAATGAGGGAATGAGGGAAGGAAGGAAGGAAGGAAGGAAGGAAGCAAGGAAGCAAGGAAGCAAGGAAGGAAGGAAGAAAGGAAGCCAGGCAGGCAGGCCGGGGAAGTCGGGGCTCCACGCTGGTCCTGCGTGGGCTCCCTTCGGGCCCGCAGCCCAGCGGCTGCACGGCGGGACGCGGCCGGCTCCGCACCCGGGGCGGCGGCGTGGGCCGGGGCTGCCTGACCCCACCGGGGCTGCCTGACCCCACCGAGGCCCGGCTCCGGGCTTTTGGAAAACAGCGTACCCCAAACGCAGGCACACGCGGTCTCCCGCAGCGCTTCGCACCGTCCAGCGGCGCTGGGGTGTGCAGTGCATCGGCGCTGAGGGGCCGGTCGTTACAGAGACGTGAGGAGCGGGCTCGTAATTAAGGGAGGACGGCGGGCCTCTAACAGATGGTCGCCTGCTGAATTACTTCCACAGAGTCATTTCACTCAGGCTCAGACTTCTCCGCCATTTCTCCTCCGACTCGCTTTAATATGAGCCGGAGCTGCGTCCCCCATTTCCTTTAATATGTGCTAAACTGAGCTAATTTTAATTGCATGTTTCAACTTTGCTAATTAAATAGAGTGGTCTAATTAAAAGTGACTAGGGAACAGTTTTAATTCAACCCTCTACTTTTTTAACAATCCATTATGCAACAAATCCAGGGTAAGCCCTCCCTTTAAAAAAGCTACAGATGATTGAGTTTTTACACCTTTTTACACGCTCACAATGGGGAGACTTGACCCAACATATGTAGCGGCGGGGCCGGGCCCCCCCGGCTCCCCGGTGGGGTATTGGAAACGGGCTGTCTCGCTGCTGCTGCCCTGCCTGAGCGCTGCTGGACCCGGCTGCCTCCCGGGGCCTCCCCGCTGGAAGTGCTGAGACTATTAGCCCAGCAGAGGTTAGAGTAGCACATCCCCAAGACAGCAGCCCAGGATTTGGGAAAATCGGGCTCTTTACACGCTTCATCTCTTCACCAAGTGCTCATTAGGTTGTTAACCTCTGGTTCACATGAAAGAGGCATGTGATGAATCCCCTCCCGAACAAATGGGCGCATCCCCCTTCAGGCACTGAACAAAGCCCTTAAAATAACTGCACAAGAAAGCCTTTAGTTGTTACTCTAAAATTTCTTTTCTCTGGGAGCTTGCGCCCATCCACACACACGCACCCAGATACACGGGGGGGGGAAGCACACACACGCAAAAATCTCCACCACCACCACCGCCTCCCGTGTGCTGGAGTTAAAAACTAAAAATCCGGGTTCCGTCCCCCGGGTCTTTGGCACTGCCCAGTGCCCGCCGGGTTTGGCTGGAACTCGGGCTGGGCCTTCCCAAGGGAGGGGAAAGAAACCTTAATGGCTTTAGCGGAGCGGGCGGGGGAGGCAGCCTCTCCCTGTGGAGGGGGGAGCTAGGCGCCCCGAGCCGGGGGGGGGCAGCCCCTGCGCTGGGATGGTGGAGGGGGGGGGCTGCGGAGGTGCCGACCCACCCGCACTGCTCTCCCCTGCTCCCCCCCTGCCCCCAGGAGACGAGCGGAGCGGATTTCCAGATGAGCAGGACGCGGGCAGGAATGTCCCGTCCCCGTAGGGGGAGCGCAGCGCAGCCCAGGGCCGCCCGGGGGGAGCCCGCCGCCCCCCGCCAGGGCCGCACGCAGAGCTGCTCCGCTCGGGGTGCGGAGCGGGGCTGGGAGTGGGGCTGGGAGCGGGACGCGGAGCGGGCCGTGCCGCAGCCGGACCGGGCACCTCGGCGGGCAGCGCTGCCGCGCTCGGCCCTGTGCGGGGAGCGGGCGGTCACCGAGGGATGGACGGGGAGCGCGGAGCCCCGCTCCCGCATTCCCACAGCTCTTGTATGGATTTTAGGCTCTTTAAGACCTTTCCTTTTCTCTCTCCCTCCGTCCTTCTCCCTCTCCCTTTTTATTTCCCAGCCCCTCGGGCACGGATTAAAGTGACAGACAATTTTCCCTCCGCACCTTATTGATGGTTAAATGCACTTTGAGATAATGCGCGGGGTGGGGGGGTGCCGGGAGCGCTGCAGACCTCCGAGGGACGGTGGAGCGGGCCCCGGGCAGGCCGCCGCGGGGCGGGGGGGCTGGGCGCAGTGCCCCCCGCTCCCCGTCACCTTGCAGGTGGCTGCGGGCAGCGAGCGCGGCTGGCAGCCGGCGCGGCCCCGGCGCGGCCCGTGGCACAGGGAAACACGCGTGGGCCGCAGCCTCGCCTGCAGCCGTGGGCCGGCGGCGTGGAAACACACGCTCCCGCACCCGCAGGTAAAGAGGAGGCAGCGGTTCGGAGCCAGAATGACTCAGGAAAGCTCCGCTCTGCTAATTTACTATAGGGCGCTCCGAGAGGTTCATTAAAAAGGCTCTTGTCAGCTCCCTAACGATCCGAGAGCTTTTTAATTATATTTTATATTCCCCTACCCGTCTCCTAACTTCAAACACATGGTAAAAAGGATTTGCTGTTTTGTTTCAGGTAAAACCTAATAATTAAAATTCAAACCCCGTCCCATGCATCTGCTTCGCCTTTGCCAAATGAATTGAAGGGAGAGAGAAAAGCGATTTCATTGAGATCACAGATGGGGTGCAGGTTTTTGGAAGAAATTTGAGAAACACCATTGTCCCGAATCAAAACTCTATGTCTTGCCCCACAAAGGGGGCTGCTTTAAGCCCCTCAACTTCTATGGGGCTTGTTTTTTAAACTTTAAGTGTTCTGCACAATAAGCTGCCACCAAAATGTCACAACCACTCTGATTCCAAGTGTGTCTCGCTGCAAAGGGTGCAGAAAAATGAAGGGAGCAAAGGGAAGGAGTGTAATTAAAAACCCTCGAGCTCCCTCATGCCTGCTGGGGCTCGGCGGCCCGCTCGGGGCGGGGGCGGCCGGGGATGCCCCCACCCGTGACAGCGGGACAGACGCCCCGAGGTGCGGGGCAGCCCCCCCCCTCCCCTCCCGCGCGGCTCCCGCATCTGCCCTCCCCCAGCCCGGCTCAGCACGTCGGAGCGCTTCCATATTTTGGAGGCTAAATTGTTTCATTAGACGAAAGCAGAAGATTAAGCCTTTTATTTTTATTCATGATCTTGACAGCCCCACTCGGATTTGCCGGAGGATTCCCCACCTCCATGTTTGTTGCCCTAGGAGCTCAGGAGCTTAACAATCCTGCCGGAATGCGATAGATAAATACAACCTATATAGTTAAAGAGACATATTGGGAGTGTTTGCGGAGGGGCGGGAGAGGAAAGCCGGTCTAAGAGCATCATCAAAACCCACATGCACTTAGGGGGGAAAAAAAATTCTTGTATTTTTACAGGTAACACGCTATTCAATGAGGCCCTTGCGCAAACACAGATTTCTCTGAAGTTAATGATGGAACATCCGCGACGTACCACCCCACCAGCGCTGGGGTGATGCCAGGGCTTTCGGCTCCCTGTGTTTGCGTTTGGTTGTTTACTTTTTTGTTTTTTTCCCCCAGTAATGGCCAGTTTTTCCGTGCGCGCCCCCTCGCCCAGCGCCGGGCTGAGCGGCCCCATCGCCGCCCACGCCCGTGGGCAAGGGCACGCGCCGCCGCTCTGGCCCCACGCTCGCCAAAGGCACGGCAGCGAGAGGAGGGTGTCCGTGCCGTCGTCGTCGTTCCCCCGCTTTCCATCCTTCTTTCATTAACGTTCAATGGTTTTTTTGGCGGGGGCGGCCGGGCGCCCCCCGGCGCGGCGGTGCGGGGCCAGCTTCGGGTGGGACGGGCAGGGAGACCCGGGGCAGCGGCTTCGCAGCGCTCCCCCGTCCGGCCCCGCGGACACGCTGCTCGGTGCCCGGTTGCCGTTCGGGCCCCGCCCGCCGGTGCCCGTTTGGCATTTTTCCGTGGCCGGGTCCCCCCGCGGGCGGCGGGGCTGCGAGGTGGCGGCTCCCTGCGGGCACGGCGCCCGTCCGGCCCTGGGCGCCGGCTGATCAGCCCACCCCGCCCCGGCGTTTTCCCAGGGGACCCCGCCGGCCCCGAGGTGCGAAGTCGCGGTTTGACATGGCGCCTCCGGCCCCCGGCCTGTACCGGGAGGGTGACGGGTGACGGGACAAATCCCTCGGGAGGAGCGGGCAGAGCAGGTCGGGGTGTGTGTGTGTGTGCCCGCCGCGGGACACCGGGCGGAACGTGGCCCCGGCCGCCATTTCCTCAGCGCCGCGGCCGCCGAGCGCAGGCGCTTCCCCCGCACAGACGGCGGAGCGGGCCCGTCCGTGCGGCAGCAAACTCCGCCCGAGCGGGCCAGGCAGCGCCGCCGGCGGGCGGGAGGCGGAGCGCGGCCGTCCCTGTCCCCGCCGAAGGGACCGGCTGCCTGGGGTGGGGAGGGCGGCAGCCGCTAGCGGAGCCGGCTCCTTGCCCCGCGCCGTCCCGCCCCGCCGCCCCTCACGCCCGGGCGGGTCCCGGCGCAGCCCCTGCCCCGCTCGGGTCGTCGCCGCCGGCTTTCCGCCGCCGTCGGCCACGGCGCGGGAGCCCCGCCTCGCACGCGGCGGCGGCGGGAAGGCCTCGGTGGCTCCCTCGCGCCCGCTGCCGCGCCCGGGGGCACCGCCGGCCCGGTGGCGCGCACAGCAGCCAGCGGCTCTTCCCGCCCTTTTCGGGGCACGTCTGTGCGCGGGAGCGCGGGCCGCGCGTGCTTGGAGGCGCCACGCGGGCTCGGCGGTCCGCCGCGGCGCTGAGGTGATCTTCGGGTCCCTCGGCGGCAGCCGGCGCCGCAGCCGGGTAGCCGGGCATCGGCCCCCGAAGACGGGGGGGGAGAACGAGCCCTAGCCCGCTGTGAAGCACACGCTGGGTCGCGGGGCGCCGGGAGAAGTGCGAGCTGAGGTGCGACGGCCAGCGGGCGGGGTGGCTGCCGGGCGGCGGCCTGAGGGAGCCTGAGGCGGCCCGCGGAGGGCGGGAGCGGTGGGTTGGGAGCGGGCTGGCATCGCGGCGTGAGAGGCAGGGAAGGGGCAGCTTTCCCGTGCAAGCCACACTCTCCCTTTAAGCACATGACATTACCTGAGGGTTACCCAAAAAGCGTGACTTTGTGGGGCCTGGAACAGTGCTATGGCCACAGAGTGGGAAAGCTGAAGTGGGAAGCCTTGGAAATGTTCCCGTTATTATCCTTCGGGTGAAGAGCTACCCTGCTTTCCTGTTCTAGCTCCGGAGGTTTGTGTTGCTTCAGGCAGGACAAACTGGTTGCCAAGAGAACCTCCATCAGGAGGACCCCACCTTTCCTGGTGGTCAGTGCTACAGGAGACGTTCCCTGGAGTTTATCATTGTTAGAGTTTATCACTCATTTTGAGACTAATATTATAGAGACTATATTTAAGTGTATTTCTCTCATGTAATTCCAAGTCTTGGTAATTGTTTCTTTTAAGAACAGGGCCTCTTTTTTTCAGTATTAATAACATCCCCTCCCCCAAATTATTTTCTCTCAAGTTGGGAGGAGCCAACACTTGTCTGCAGTGTTTAAGCAAAGATACATATATAGAGAGAGAGTATATAAAGTCTTCAGCCTTATTGTGTGCTTAATCGTGTGAACCGTACCTACTTTATTAATAATCATTAGTCCTTTTTCCTAGTGGCATATAAATAACCTGAAAATCATTTTTCTGTTTGAGACAGGTGGATTGGCTGTAATTAAATATATCTGTGATTATGGTAACTGAAAGATTTTTTTGAAAAATCCACATTACATTTTGAGGGGAATCAATTCCACTTTCTCTTGGAAGATAAATTCCTTCCTATAAGATCCTCATAAGCAAGTAATTATATTTAAAAAAATCCTTAATTTTGTATAATGTTTTACAATTAATGGGAATAACCATTTCTTGGAAGAAAGAATGCATTAGAAGCTGGAATTTAAAATCAAATGTCAAACCTGAGTTAGTTATTTCTAGAACAACACTTTATTCTTCAGCAGCTTTTTTGACAGTATAATTTCCGTTGCGCTTCTTTCATAGTACTCTGCTTCAGCTGCTCTTCATTTATGAGCTTGATTCTTACCCTGCTGTGACCAGCACCTTTTCACCAACCCAGTAGTGCATAAATGCCATAAAGTTAGTTTAATTGGTCTCCTAAGGATTCAGTCTGCTTATGGGAAATTATTATACTGAGGATGGTATAAAGGCAACATGGTGACTCTTAATGCTACTGCCTTTTGCAGCATAGAGAGCGTGATACGCACATAGTGCGATTGGTTGTGCTGTGCCATTTCTTAAGAGCTGGAGTAGCTGAGTGCATCATACAGTATTTTTTTATTTGACCTCAGTGAAACTTAAAACAGGCATCAAGCAGCCACCAGATTATGGAATCCAGTGGTGTTAATCTAACTTTTTGATGCTTAATTATTTCTGCTAGTAGCAGCATCTTTGTCTCAATAAAAAGTGGAGTTACCAAATCACTGCTTTGATTTGTTTTGGAAAACTATGATAATTTCACAAGGAATTGGTTTGATTCCAGAAGCAGACTATGAGGGCAGCTGGATAAATGCTAATAAAACTAGGAGGGACTTTGTAAAGCAAAATCAAGAATTCTCAAAGGGTTAACTGGTTAGAATGTGTATTCTGTTGAATCTGGCATCTTTTGATTGATAAGAAATAATGGGACCTGCATAGTGATTGCATGATGACAAGAAGGCAAATATGACAGTGAGCATTATCTGAAGGAAAAAATCCACTTGCAAGTGTCTAAAATACAGGGAATGATGAAAGGAGGCTGTAGCTGCCAAAATGCAATTGTCAAAAGAATAAACTGCGTATTTGCTGTGAAAATGCTCATAAAATAAAAGGAATGTTTTGTATCTATGAAGACTTCCCAGTTCAGAATACTTGAATGCTTTTAATACATGTGCATAAAACCACTTTTAATACGGCTAGGGAAGATGGGTAAACTAAAAGTTAAAATGGATTGAACAAACTTTATAATGTAATCTTGAAAACCTGATTTTTTTTTCTTCTTCTGTGTGTTAGAGGATACTGCAACAATCACATATTGTCTTATTCACCTTTGTCTAAACCTTGAAAAAGTAGTAGTATTTTTCAGCAGTGGAATGTTCTCTACAGTTTGCAGGTTATAACTAAGTTCTAAAAAAATACCCTACATTTTTTTAGTTAGATCCACAAAATAATTTATTAAGTTTCTCTGTAGATATGAGTTTATAATTGTCATTAAAAAAAAAAAAGAAGCTTTCTTAATTGCCACCACATTTTGGAAATGCTTGCTTTTCCTTACACAACAAAAGTCCTAATTTATCAAGGCATATAAAACAGGCAAATAGACCTATACAAAATGTAAAATGTTTCTGCATGCACATTAGAATAATTTAAAACCCCCTAAAATGGCTGAAACAGAACAGGAGGTTTCAAATGACAACAAATTACATGTATCATTACATTTAGAAAAGGCAAGATCATGAATAGGATGCTGTAGTTACAAGGTATAAAACGCCTGTGAGTGATAGTAACTCATGCTAGTGGAGACTGTGACAATAGGTTAAATAAAGCATAGAGGCAAATAAAATGATAGAACACACATCTTGAGGTAAATGAAAGCACACTTATATTCACTATTTTACTAAAAAACCCCAAATCACTACAGTAGCATTTATCTGTAAGAAGAAAACTGCATAAAGAGGAAAATAATAAAGGGAAGTTAAGTCTCGGGTGAAAGATGAAGATTGTAATCAAAATTATTTGAAGACACTGTCTTGGTTCCTCAGAGAACATGTATATCTTGCTTAAAAAGACTCCACAAGGCCACCAGAAGTGGCTGAGCCACGTGAGCCAGCACATTAAAGGATGCAACTGAAAGACAGACTGAAATTAGGGGAACAGAAAAGAATACAACTGTGGAAAGTTAACTTGGAAGACACAAAACCAGAACTAAACAACTGATGGACCTCAAGAAACAATTACCGAAGGTGTAAAAGATCATTAAAAATATCAGAAACAGGAAGCCTGCCAGAAAGATAATTGGACTAATATTTTTTTTCAGTGTGTAAAAGGAGTACTTAAAGTAGGGCAATTGCAGGAAAACTAAACATTCACAGCGATGTTTACTACAGGGGAAACATTTTTTATTAAGAAAAAAGGAATGTTACTCAAGAGATTGATAGCAGCTGGAAGCAGTAAGGAACAGTTTTCACAGTGAGAAACGACACCAGGAATATCCCCAAGGATCTGTGTGGGAACTTGTATTGTTCAAGTAACTCATATATTATTTGGAAAAAGATATCGGCAAGGAGGTGATGATATTAATGAATGATACAAACTCATTCAAGATGACTGGATCCAAAGTGAATAGCCATGAACTGTGGAAGTCTGTCACAACACTGAGTTGGAAAAACAGTAAATGAAACTCATTGGTAGTAATTACTAAGTTACAAGCATATTAACCACTAGTTCTGTGAGCACAGGAACGAATGAAGCCTACTTCTATAACCAGCAGTTGAGTGACATTTTAATTGAATTATGTTAAGGCTGCAGTGTGACTTCAGTCTTTATTACACATAAAAGAAGTCACAGAGATAAAGCCCTGACTAAGGAATGAATTCTCTGGTATCTAATGAGACATCAAATCCTGGTGAAACTGTTCTCCTGCAGGTAGGGTACTTGGGCTGCTTCCTTAGGTCTGTAGTGACTAGTAAGAGTGAGAGCTGGAGTGAACCATGCCCTCACTGCACACACTCAAGGTACCTCCTGTCTGGCTTCCTAGTTCTTGAATTCTGGGCTACCACCTTCCACAGAATTTATGGAAACTTCGGACAGCAATACCTTTATACCATTTGTTTAAAAATGAATGTACAATGTAAAGGTAATTACAAGGCATTCAAAAAATATTTTGACGACCACTATCAATGTAATCCCACATAATCAGCACTGCTGTCAGAGGGAGCAGCCCACTCTTCCTCTCATCTTCGGTTACTCACCCCCTGGCATGCTCCACCTTCTGCTTTTTTTGTTGGTGCTGGTGTACATACAGCCACTCAGCAAGCTGGAGCAGTCAGAGAACTACTCCAGGAAAAAAATGGTTAGTTTTTAGCTAGATTAGTTTGCCTGGCCACAGTGCAAGATAGGGGCAGAGGTGGCGCTTCTGGTGGCAGTGCAGATCTGTATCAGTTTAAATAGAGTATAAAACTGCCCGGATCCTGACATGTTTAGTGCTAACTTTGGTATTCCTCCATCTCTGTCATGTCTGAGGAGATGGTTTCAGGTAGCGAACCATGGGTCATGCTGTGTACAATACATGTAATTTCTGCTTGCTTTCAGGACCTGTCCAGAAAAAAACCCCAATTAAGGCTAGCACCATTGCCTTCTCTTTTATACAAGCAGCAGAAGAAAATTTAACTAGGGTGCAGAATCAACAGTCACTCTTTCCTAGGTCGTTTGTCTGAAAGACCAATGGCTGCAACGAACAGTCACTGGAAGGGGCTGGATAGCTCATCCTGGGCAAGTGCCCCATCTCTAGCCCTAAGACTGATGCTCCTGCTTCCACCTTCCCCCTCAACAAGCGTAAAGAATTCTGTATTTTGGCAAACAGCTTTGACAGCGGAGAGCGCACACACATTCAAAGCAGGCGGTACTATGGTGGTGTTGAAGTAGCGTGAAATGTCTCGCATCGGGGCTCATTTCTTCTCAGGCCCATATGACACAATATGGGAAAACTTCAGCGTGAAGTAGAATTCGGTAAAAACTGCAGGGGAGACTCAGGAGAAGCCACCATCACTGCTTCAAAATAAAAATGTATCCTGTGCTTTGTCAAATGTTGGAAGGACGGACTCGGTGCTTACCTTGATGTAAGGTCTCGGTGCTGTGAGCCCTCAGCAGAGGGAGACGCCGGCCAGCAGAGCCTTAGCTCCAGTGAGGCATGGCAAACACAAAACATTGCCATCTTTAGGATTTCCTACTGACTGCCCCAAGGGGGTTCTGCCTGGTAGTGACTCTTTGCATGTGGGTGTTTTGTTTTGCTTTGTTTGGACACCTACTTATGTATTTTCTGCTTGTTGTGGACCCCTTTCTAAGGCACCTTAGTCTTCCTGTGCATTGTTTGGGGGGTCTGGACATGAGGACATGAGTATAATGAAGTGCTTCAGTCCTCCTGTGAATCTAGGGCAGGGTAGTTTTGTTTTTCCCCACATACGGAAGAGTGAAATGATGTAGCTTTTTAGTAGAAATATTACTGTAATTGAAAATTTATTTTAAGTTTCTAATGTCACTGAGTAGGTACAGTTTACGAAAGCCAAAGTCCTTTTCTGCTACATTAAAAAGAATAAACAAAACCCCCAACATAGCTTCATTAGAAACACCCTCAACACCCTCACTGAATTTAAGAGTGCATATGCAGAGAATACAGAGCAAACGCTTGTGTTCTGCATATTCTCTAATAATGATTTCAAACACCAATGTCAATAGGCAGGAAGTTTCTTCAAAAGCCAGAGCGCGCCCCACCTTCACTGTAATGCTCTGAAGGCCAATAATGAAAGCCAACGCATCATACAGGATTCCATTCATTAACAGTAATTCCGAAAGAATTAAAACTAATGCGTTAATCATGTTCATGATAATCCATTAATGTGAAGAACCTGAAGAGAAAAAGGTAGAATGAAGGATATGCTCTGTAGCAACAGCGTTACAGTTTTAGGGTAATATTGAATTATAAAATTAGTCTGTAGACTGACTGTAGAGGATTAACCATGCCAGCAGAGCATCCGAAGTCAATACCATGGTTTAGGAGAGCAGAAAATGATGGCATAGAATATTAACGTTTCTACATAGGGGTTGGTTTGTACTGAGGGTGTAATTTGGAAAGGTGACTCTAGATCGTTGCTTCTTGAAATCAGGCCCAAAGTATTTAAGGACCAAAATCATAAATGTTTTATTTAAAGAGTGATACACTTATGTTGTGGCAGAATGATCGCTGCATACTGATCTTGATGTCTTTGTATCAGACAGCAGTAATGCCACCACTTTGAACACTTCCAGTTAATTATCACTAGAACATTTTGATAAAGACAGTGTATTTTGCAATACGAACAAAATGAGGGAAAAAAATAGTTTAGAAAAAAAAAAAAAGGCCAAACAAACCTTGGGAGCACTGGCTTCAACAAGTTCAACAAATATTCAAGCCACATTTAATAACTTTATAAAACTAGTATCAAAGTAAAGAATATATAGTCAAAATACAGAAATAAAGTTGAGTGAGATAAAACAGCCTGATGAGATCAAACAAAAGTTAAACAGAACAGATTAATATAAACAAGTTAGCTGAAAGGTCGCTTTACTTTGTGTAGCAGTATTTCAGCAATTCCTTTTCTCAACAGCCAGCTTAGAAGGAAGAGCTAATCTGAAAAAAAAAGATATGCATCACTTTAAAATCCTGCTGTATGTGTTAACTGTGATTGTTTGTAGAAACAGCATCACCCCAGTTTGCAACCTACGTTAATTTCTTATTTAATAAACATAGTGGATTTTTTTTGTAAGAAAAGTTCAGAATGAAGTGTCTGCATTCAGCTTTCCATTACACATATCTTTCTGTTGGCTATGAATTCTTTTATTTGTGAACTGCTTACACTTCCAAACCTTTTGTCATAGATACTTCACTTCCAAAAGTGTCTGCTGTAGCACTCGCTAAATTACAAAAGGTAGAATAAGGCTTTCCCAGCTCAGAAATTTGCATTTTTGGTAAAGGTAACAATATATCAGCTTCACTAACCCTAATAATAGGCATACGTTTAATTTTATATCACCATCCTTCCAAAGAAAAAAGAAAGACTAAAAGATGTGTGCAACTGGTTTTTGCTTAGTATAAAATTTTCAAATCAGAACTCATTTTGCTATGATAAACACTATGAATTACATATAAACATAGGTGGAAAACAATATGCCAGGCTTTAAAAAATAACACAAAAGTTTGATTAGCAGATGACAATTCTGTAGCACTACTGTGCACTATCCCGTAAGCCCAGAGATTAAAAAAAAAGAAAAAAGAAAAAAAGTAAAAAAATTTAATCAAACCAGTTTTGATGCAGGTTTGGCATCAAGTGTATGTTATGATCTTAGACTCGGTATGCTTATTCTGTGGTTGAGAAATTTAAAGTACCAGATTTTTTCCACATCAGATAGCAGGTAGCTGGTGCATACAATTCAGACAAGAGAACTAGGATTTCTTTAATTTGAGATGGGATCAGTAATCTATTATTAAAATGTCCAAAGTGTGCAATAATAAGGCAGATTTCTTAATACACCACCTCTTAAGATACTCATTGTTTGATGAAACAAACAAGGTGCTTTAAACCAGCAGAGTAATAGGATACAAACAAGTGCCAGAATGAAGGAAAACTGCTAAAATGGGAACTGCCCTTTCTTTCACAATGAGAAATAAAGAACTTTTGTATCTGGTATTTGAAAGGTTTTTAATGGCTGATATTCAATATCAACCAATTCCTGAAGTCTTGGCAAGATACCAGGTTTCTGGTACTGGCCATTTCTAATGTTATTTAAATATTCACATCATGCAATAAGCAGTTTCACACACTGCAATGTAATGGAAAATACTTCCTAAACTGAATCAGAACTGAGACCCCAAGCAGAACCAGTAAATAAATATCTCGCATATATGTCAAACTATATTCTTCAAACAAAACCTTACATCTTATCAAAGAAGTCAGAAAGTACTAACAAAAATTATATGCTTTCTACTATAATACTGTTAAATTTCCATGGCTGAGAATGTCCTGTTAATTTTTTTCTGCCTTTTTAAATTAGTTGACAAAGTAGAAATTCAAACACAGAAATAAAATGCATATATATGAGAGCACTGGCTCAGTGAGATATCAAATATACAGCATTCTAGTGTCAAAAGTACAGGCAGAAATGTCCAAGATTTCTTGGTGAAAAAGGGGCATTTGAGGAGTAAAAATTCTACTTAACAATCACTCACATTTTAACAGTGCATTAATTATAACAAAAGCTGGATGATAAGTGAGCAACAGAGTCATAATGTTCAGTGTTCATAGCAGAATTTTATCCTCTGCTCATTTAAATGAGGTTGGAAACATATACTCATGTATGTGAAACTTTTAAGTAGCTATCTTTTTTCAGTTTTTCAGGATTCTTGCAAGAGGCAAAGTTGTGACATTGAACTGAGTTGATGATAGTACAAGGTGGTGTTGATAGAAGTCTTCCTTTCAATGCTGTGCCTCTGGCTTGTCAAAGGATGATCAGTCCTACGATCTCGTTTGATCTATTCTTTTGCCTCTAGGAAAAGGGTTTCTTGAGGATACAGTTTTACCTCCAGTAACGATTTATTTGGATCCAGCTGGGTCACCTGTAAAGATACGAACAAGAAGATACGTGTAAACAGACTTTTTTGAATTGTTTATCTTTACAGGGCAGATTTCCACCAGGGAGATTTCAGAGTCCCTCCATCAGTGGTAACTGCAGTTGTGAGTATGAATTCCTAAAATGCAGGTTAAGAATACATATATATTGTATTTTGCATGTTGTTATTATTTTGCAATAACAATAAACAGAGTAATAATAAACAGAATCCACCACACTAATTCCAAGAAGGTCTGGTTTTCTACCATAGACCAGCGTGTGAGTATATTTGTTTTTGTCAAAGTTAAGATCTTTTGGAAGGATTACCAAAACACAAGTTATGATGAAAATAAAACTGTAGTCCCAGTTAAGTATCCTTACATTTCAATCAACTGCTGGTGCAAGCAGCATAGCCAATCCAGCATGATCTCTCCATTGAAAGGGGAAACTTACTCTGCCTTTATTTTCCTACTCCCTTTCTTGCACCAAGTCACACAGGAAAGCACCTCACTTTCATCCACTGTGATACTTATCAGCCACCTCAGCGAACCTAGGCTGGGAGAAAACTGTGCACTTTTGTTTGTTTGGGTTTTTTCTGTCATGCTTGTGAGTTCAACTGGTGAACATGCAAGTCCAGTCAACACCAAATCCAGTGCAAGGTAAGTAGCAAAAGCACTGAGCAGCAAGTACAAGGGAGGAAGCAGAGCCCTCCTCCTTTTATTGGGAGCAAGGTGCTAAATCAGCTCACCATATGGTGAAACTGCGTCACAACCCAACTACTGCAGTGCTTGCTTACTATGCATATATGTGTGTATATCTATCTATCTATCTGTGTGCATTGTAAATGATATATAGCACATAGTACTTATGTAGGCATGTGTGTACGTTTGTATTATAGGATTGCTCCCTGGAATCGAGACTCCTTGTTGGACTTGTAAAGGTATTTAGGCAATCACTTGTGCAGATAGCCATATAGGAGAATTCCAGTGAGAGTTAAATGCCATGCAGTTTGGAAAAGAATGATACAGGCACTGTCTGCATCATTATTGCCAAAACTCTTCAGCGTTTGGCTCTTAGCACCCAACCCTGCAAGGTGGTCAGCATCCTGACCATCCTATCACAGACTTTCACTTAAGGCACATAAGCAATTCTCCATCTATAGTCAGCAGGAAACTTTTGTGCTGAGGATTCTACTTAGAAGCTAGACTGCTGCCTATGGGATAGATCTCTCCTATGACAATTAAAATTTAATTGTAAGTATTACATAATAAAATTATTTATATAGACAAAATAATGATGACAAGGGTCTTAGTGTCCTTCAGACATTCAGGTTTACATGCCAATGCTGTGACATCCTTCAGAGGACTACTGCAAAGTTTCATATAGAAAGATGAACGTTATTTCTTTTAATCTTATAATTTGCTGAACTATTTCACTTCCATTTAAAAATCTATTTTCCCTGGTACTTCTGTTTTATTTTGCTGTGTGAGCACACGAGTTATCAGAAGTTTGCTTGTAAATAATAGGTTATTAGTCTTACACTATAGGTGTAAGTGCAAATGCATACCCAAAAACATCTTTCCAAAGTTAAATCTGTTTTGTCTATGATCACAGCATGCCACTGCTTTCTAAAATTATTTTTTGAAAACACCGTCAAGCACACCAAATACTATGAATTAATAAAAATGCTAATTTATTTTTTCTTAAAAGCATAACTTACTACTCCTGTTACCAATTAACAAAACCAGTATTGCTCCTCTTTCCCCTCCCCCAACTATATCAAACTTAAAATATATTTGTATTTCTATTGTTTTATTGGATAATTACAGAAAATTAATTATTTAAACAGCTATTAAAAGCTTATCACTTCCTGAGCTCATTGAAATCAATGTAATTTTGCCTTTCTGATTGCAACAGAATTAAAAAAAAAAAAAGGGCAGAATTTTAAAAAAACGAAACAAAGAGATGCATTATTTTTATTCCCAAAGCAGGAACGTATTTTCTTAAACTTCATGTACCATGGTGAGCTATTGCTAAATGTCTGAAGAGAAAAATAATTTATAAAAACCAGACTCAATTTTAGATTCCTATTATCTACAGTCCAATTATGCATTCCTGCACAGATGCTGCTTAAATTATTGAAAGGTTATTATCTTAGAAAGCAAACCTGTTATGTAAAAAACAGCCAAAGTAGTGCATTTAAGTTTGTGATTACAGAAGTATGCTAATTAAGTATCTTGTTGCATTTTTTAATGTTTTGGTATTCTGCTACAGTCCATTATTGCAGATAGGCACAGAAAGTGCGGTAAATAGGGGTCTCTGCAATTCACAGCAGAAGAGGTATTGTGCACCTGAGAGAAGCAATCTTCCTTCTTTTCCGTTCAAGCCAGTATCTAATTAGACTTCCCTGTTTTCAAATCCTGCAACCTTTTTTTCTGTAAGAAAAGCTAGGGAAGACAGAGGAAGTCTCTTCTGCATTTGGAAAAAAAAAAAAAAATCTGAAAACCAAGCCTAGGCAATGAACACAATCTTCCAGACTGTAACCATACAGAAACCTATTTTATTCACTTGAGCGTAATTCAAGATACATATCCCAGTCTAAACTCTAAAGTTTGCAAACTTCAAGTACCTTAAATAATAACAACACATTATGTCCCTTCCTCAGTGTTTTTGTACTCAGAAGGTTAGCTACAAGCACTGTGCGGTACCTGCAGTTAAAGGACTGTGCAGCTTTTCACCGTAATTTCAGTGTGCTGCTTAATTCACTGAGGGACAGCAGAGTTTGCAAATGTTTACACCATTACCCAATTAACTAACAATATGGCTCCTACATCTGTCAACAAACAAAGCTGTTGTTGCTTTGTTTTAGCTCCTTGGCATTTTCTGTTCATATGGGTCGCCATTGTACTTAATTATCACACCATAACCCTTCTGCAGCTTCTACTTTGTTATTTGTGGTTTGTAAATATGTTGTTTACTACAAAGAATAGAAGCCTTAGTAGTGAACACATTTCCTACCAAAAGAAATGGTTTCTCTTGTAAATATATGAAATATAAGACCTAAGATGTTTTGTAACTTACAGTATTTTAAAACAGAATTAGAAATCTAAGAGCAATATATAATAGAGATCAAAGGACCCCGGAAGAGCTGTAGCCTGCACAGGTGTGTCCAATGTAGTGTTCTAATGAATTTCATTCACTTAAATTTAGGTGGGTTATTTAATAATGCAAAGTATAAAATGCCTTCATATTTGTATCTGTGTACCTTGTTTCATTACCTTTAGGATAAATTCTGGAGTCCACTTCAGTGCTGACAATCCTTTGCACTGATGTCATTGCATGGCACTCTTCTAAACAGCTTTGCATGTTATATAAGTTACATTGTCCCAAACTCCTATACCTTTATTATTTGAAGATTTCTTCTATGCTGTTAGAAATTACACAGGAAGCCATTTTAAGCATGTGTTTATATAACAAATCTGATTGGATCCTGTTGAATTCCGTGAGATTATGTAGGTACCCGTGTGGTGAAATCAACATATTCTTGATTAAGGTCGCAAAATTCACCAAGGTAAGCACTCAGCATTTGTTAAAGGCCTAAACAAATGCAAAAAGCATAGTGTCTCTCTGTATTTTCAAGTCCTAAAATAACTTTCTACCAGTCATATGCATGCGGTTTGAATCCATTCACGTCATATGGTGATAACAGCTGATAAGGTGAATGTAGTTTTAAAAAATACTTTATGCTTTTGTTAAGGTAAGTACTTTCTATTATAATGACATGTAACTGAAAACTCCTTAAAAAGAGGCTCTAAGTTGTTTCAGGTTTATATAGTGAGGAGGGTGGCAGAGGAAGGAGACAATGTTTAGATGCTAAGAGAGTATAACTCAAGTGACAGTGACATTACTAATACTGAAGCTCTGTAGAATAACACACAGGCGCGCTCAGGGCTGCCCCAAAGCCAAAGCAGTGAGTGCCCTGGGAGTTTTAATCTTCAGGCAAACCACCTTCTATGCAAACTTTTAACACTCCCCTCTCTTCAGGGAAGACTCACTCTAGCAACGTGACCAGAGGGTGGTAACAGAACATTATTTTGACCAGTGTTAGATCTTGCCCTGCAGCTGCAAAATGTTGCAGTTTCACTGAAATAGGTTTTCAGTTGGTAAAACAGGACTTTTCTTCCAACTGTGGATACAATTTTACAGGACCTTATGCTTCAGTGCACTGGAACAAAGACTATATCTTTTAAAAAGCTTTGTCATATAACTGATGTTGGTTTGGTGCGCAGGAAATTTATTGCTTTAATAGGTATTTCTTTAAATTAATTCTGTGGCAGTTATTTCAACTATGCACTAGCTAGTCTGTTTGAAGCCTCTCCGTGGCACTTAGAAGTTTGAATGATTGAAAACTGCACAAAACCAAAAGACAGTAACGATAACCCTTGTATTTCTCTTGTAAGAGTGAAGCAGCTACTTATACTTTATTCTGAATAAATTTTGTGGGTTTTTTAATAACGCAGTAACAAAAATTAATACTAGTTTAAACAAGAATTTTATACATTCTTGTAGCAAAGTCTTTTTCCTTCTAGAGTAATTTTTGTGTTATTTCTGTCTTTGCCTTTGCTGACCTATCTGTCCTAGTACACACTCACATCCTGTACAGCTGTACTTCTACCATTTCAAAGGTGTGGTTCCTTACCCTCCCTAACTCTGCAGGGAAAAGATAAATACAAAAAAAAAAAAAGTCTTAATGCTCAGGAAGGTAATTTAAAAATAAAGAATCGAATACACAATTATTATGACACTTACACAAGCAGTAAATATCACACCCTTCACCTTTCTCTACACCCTAGGACAAGGATCTGATTCCCAAGTAGCCAGCCTCTATACCACTTACACACGCATGAATACATTTAATGAATCCAACGGACAAAGAGTTCTTTTACTCTCTTTCCTAATCCTCCTAAACTATAAATGCAATAGAAATCACTTAAAGGCACACCTGGTAAAGTACCAGATCTGTTTAAAAAACTATATTTTCAGAATGACACACAAACAAATACAGCGAATCCTTTCTACCTATTGAAATATCTGGGTTACACAGATAATACGCTCAACTAGTGCAACAAACAAAAGTAGCGTTACCTTATAGAAATATATGCAATTAGATCTGGTTTAGTTGAATAAACTTGGGAGACAATTTACATCTGAATTGAAGACAGCCATCACAAACAAGGAAAAATATGTCATAGTAAAAGACTTTAGTCTCTGTCTAAGTACAAAACTTTAATCCAGATATGTCACACTCTTATCTTCTCCGAAGAGATTTTCTCAAAACCACATTTTAGATTAAGCATATGTAAAAATACATTTACTAAGCAAAGTAACAGATGTTGATAAAACAGAAAATTGTGACACTCTATCCTCTACTTTGAGCATTCTTTCCACTCTCTTGGAAAAGCTGTGCAGCTCTGAGATAGCTGAGATGCCGCCACTGTTTGCATAGTGTAAATTTTCATTGCCTTAACATAATTTATATTAGAAAAGAATCTGCTGCGTAGATTTTAATGACTGAAGGCTTATAAACCTGACTTGCATTACTTGACTTCTTAGACAGTAAATTAAGATAGCAACTGTGTTCTCTGTTAAAATCCTAAGCATAATGACAGGGCAATGTAAATAATAAGGATAAGCCAAACCCCAGTGTTGCTGTATTTGTACAGTGATGCCTGGACTATTGGGTGCTTTTTAAAAGTTCAACATTACGAATTCACAATTCTACATTAAAATTTGATTTTTTAAATGGGAAAAATACCTCATGTTTGTAGAACAGAGCTTAAAAAGCCCCCAACAAACACTAATCATTCTTGCACCAAAAGTAAACAAAGCCCTGATGTTAATGTTGTTTAAAAAAAAAGAAAAAAAAAAAAGATTTTTACCCAAATCCTATGACTTTTTACCACTGCGTAGTAAAAGAAATATATTAACTATCTACCTTCCAATAAAAGACATTAAGAACTGGTTTGTGCAGCAGTTCCACCTGGGTAGCTCTGAGATACTTCTGTGCTTCTTTTTAGCCCAAGATCAGAAATTTTGTTGAGTGATCAGTATTTCCCCCAAACACAGCCAAAATACATCCAGTTACTAACATCACCGAGTATCTGTTTTGTATTTATTTTTAAGAATCACTCTTACTAAAAACATCACTACAAAAAGGCCGCACCTTCATCTAGCCTTTCAACAGCTCATTTTCAATGACAAAATAACAAATACATCTTTTCGTTCTGGCAGGAGAAGTGAAAACACAAAAGTATTTCAGTTAAGTAAATTCTCTTTCAGTAATGTGACTTTTGTTGATGTGGTATTGATGGCGTTAAAGTATTATGCCAGTTGCCTTGTATGTTGAGAGCAAGAAGTCGCAGGTGCTGTCACTCAGAGGAGTTACCTGCAGGTACTGAACAAGACAGTGCTGGTCCCCACAGTGCCAACAGCTCCGACGCTGGAGGACTTCAGATTGTGAGGGAAGAGGAAGGTGCTGTAAAGCTCTCTTCAGATTTTCTTCTTTCCTCCTTTCCTTCTTTCTGGTTTGAAATCTTTGATCTATTTAGGAATTCTTTATGCGGTTTCTTGGAAAAAGAGAAGCTGACAGAAAACCCTGGAACAGGTCTTTTCCTGACAAGGGACCTGCGGGTGGAAGAGCTCCATCACCTGCTCCTTCCCACTATTTACTTTTACTTTTCTTGCTGAGTAGAGAAAAGCTTTAAGTACTGGCATTTACAGATGAGAGCAGTTGCATGTTAAGCATCCTTTCTGCTGTGCCAAGGAGCAAACCAGTCTGTTACTTGTGGGCACCACTGCCAGTGTGCTTACATTGAGCTAACAATTATTCATGTATTTAATTAAAGATGTACTAGCTACAAAGAAGGAAGATCATGTCCCCAGAAATACCATAGCTTTCACTGAAAGGAAACCAACAGCTACATCTTCTGGAAGTCTGAAAACATACAAATACATTTAGTGCTCCAAATGAACTGCAAGAACTTTGCTTAGCATACATCCCAAAGGGGAACGGATGTGAACACAGTCACTCACAGGAGAATGACCCAGGATTTGATATTCATGTGCACTTAATTATAACTGCATGGAAAAACAATCCAAAAGGATTTTTATCACTAGTTCAAAGGATTAAGATGTTCAGATAGCACAATGATATCTACAGTATCTACACAATGATATCTACACATAACATTGTGATTGGTAGATAGGTAAATAGAATAAAAAGCGCTCCTAAGACTGCTTTGGTGATTTAGTCTGATGTATTACTTATGCAATTACCAAAGCAGCAGGAGATCATTAAATTTTCTGGTAACCAGACACAGCATTCTTAGTATCATACTATTACAAAGGCTCTTTATTGGTATTTTATCATTACATTTTCTTCCTATAAGGGGAGGAAAGCCCACGAAACAGACATTAAGCATGAATTCCAGGGAAAAAGTACAAAACGTCAGGCCCAGTTTTATGCTGGATAACGTCATACGCAACAGCAAAGCTCTGCACCTTAACAAAGGCATCTTCCTGTGAACAATAACATGCCTCCCCTGAAATAAATGTTTTGTAAAATGGGGCAGTGCTGAATAAAAGAGCACTTTTGGTCCAAGGGATGTGCTTGGGTGGAATATATAATCACATGGTTGGCATTAGTCATTGGGTTAACTAATGAGGATGACTCAACTGAAAATTCACATACCGCATTGAGTATTCAGCGTTGTGGTGAACGCTTGCTTACTTTAGCAAGTCTTAAGTAAACCAGCTCATCTGAAATGCACAGCTATTTCCTGAAATTGGTTGCACATTGCCCATATTCAAATAGTTGTTGTAAGAGATCAAAAACTATATTGACCTACAGAATGTAATTCTATTTCTTTTTAGAATAAGCTTACACCTACGAGATGAGGAAGACATTCCTTCCGTCTCCTTTTAGTGACCTGATACATGAAAGGCTTTAATCTTTCTCTTTCAATAGCACAGTTACTTACGCAAGACACCAGGTCCGAAAAGCCAGATCAAGTCTGTTTTCTTGGAAGAAAACATTATGAAAAATCTTTCTGTAATGCTTCCAGAATTTTTGACTACCTATATGGAAATTTTATTTCCACAAAAGTAAACATCACATTTCAAGAAGCAAAATCTACTCAATATTCTCTAAAAGTACTGCTGTTGACTTCAGTAAGGCAAGAATATCATCACCTCCCTTTGTAGCTGCTGACCGCAAGACTGCAATACTATTCTTTGTGAGCAAACTTGTTAAAAGCAATAAAATCTAGGGGCTGCAAATGCTTCAGCATTCTGGCTGCAACGATATATGGTCCATTTCTCTTACACTCAAGGTTAATCAGTCCAATTGTTCTACTGTTAAACGTCATCGGGAAGAACGATCAGAAATTATGCTGCCAAAAGAGGCGTGGGAAGATGCTAGTCTGGTATGGCCAGATTGCTTAGGCAACTTCTCAGCCTCTTAACTAAACTAAATTCAACTGCTTGGATAAATAAAATAACAACATATCCCAAAAGAGAGGAAAGACAAGGGCAGGTAGTATCGACTTAAGGAGAGTTGTAAATGAGAAGAGGAGGGAGGTCTACCTTTGTAGGTAGCTGTGGCCTTGTGTAAGCTAGATCAGAGCTGAAAAATATATGCCACCATCAGATCTACGTTGACCTGAAAAATTTTAAATTATGTGAATTAAAACAGATGAGTACTCCTTTACGTAGTAGGAAATACAAATATCAGTAACTGAAATTACTGGAAAAATTACATGGACCACATGTTAAATTTTCCCTGAACTTACAAAAATATTCTCAAATCTTTTTGAACATATCAGAAAAGTATTTCATTCATCTGAAATCCCCCTTTGCCATAAGACAGTTATTCAAGCTACCTTCCTGATTTATGTGAAGTTACTAAAAGCGCTATTGGGTATAAATAATCATGACATTGCATGAATCTTTTCTGATGAAAACACCTTTCTTCCATCTTTCTATCAAGGTGATGATTAGGGAAAGGATGTTAAAAGCCAGAGAAAAGGTCCTGGACATATAACTCTTTCATTAACTATTTAAAGAGTTTAAACACCACCTAATGAGTTTAGAAGTAGGTTATTTGAAGGAAGTAGTTTGCACTGGGTGAAACGCACAATAACCCTTACAAAGGATGGCTTCTAGTGCTGATACACAAAACTGCCAAACTATCTGGCATAGCAGTACAGGGATCATGCTCAAACATTACCCTTCCGAGAACAGAGGGTAACAACACTCAGTTACCTGCTGAGTGCTGCAGCTAAACTTACTATTCTGTGGAGTTATTTTCACCAAATAGGTGTCACCAAATTTCACCAAATGGGTGTCAAAGATTACCCCTGCCAGAGCACAGGAATGAATGCTTACATTTGGGTTTGGAGGAATCTCTCACTGTATACTCCCATATAATATTAAGAATTGTCTGCCCCTAAATTTACTGAAATCCTGATCATACCTAATTTAAATTGACATGCAGTTTGAGTTAAATTTATTTTCTGCCCTTTCAAGGGAGACAGATTTTTGTTTCTGTTTATTTAAACTGCTGTTGAAATTGGTTAATTAAAAGGATTTAAAAAATCTTCATACTCTAAACAGAGCAAACCGGTTCTGAATTATTAAGCAACATTTTAGATGCATTTAAATAACCTTAAGTGACTTAACTGCCACCTGATCCTAAGCTGTGGCTCAGAAAAATAAAATGTAAAATACTGTAGAAGTCTTGGCTTACCAGGGCTTCCAGATACAGTAAATAAAGAGCTTAAGTCTCTAATGCTGTGTCTGCAAAAGGCACACTCTCAAATACATAACTAATGCTCCACCTTATGGAGAACCGAGCAGAAGAAATTACAGGTTGGAAGTTTGATTTTTTCACAAGAAGTTAATAAATTCAGTCTTTCAAAAATAGTCTGTCAAAGGAGAAAGCATAACAGGACCTCCCTTCCCGAGAGATGCCATAAACCATTCACAAACGTATCATTAAACCTAGCAGGGTGGCTGAAGCCCAGTTTGGGTAAATCTGTTCTGCACGTTCCACCGACAGTTGCAGCTAGACCTGGTACACTTCAGCCTCCTGCCTGCGGTGTGGTGAAATGCCCGCTCCGTGAGATGTTAAAGGGTTTGAGGAAGACTTCAGCAGATCTCAGCCACAGAAGGGAGTGAGGAACTGAACATCTGGGAAGTCTCCAGGGTACTGGGAGAAGGTGGATCTTGCAGCTGGCAGATCGACAGGACTACCGACATGAGTGTTGGGAAGGCTTTTAAGAGAAAGGGACTTAGAAGAAATGCTGAGTGAGGAGGTTGACTAAGCATGCTCATATGCTTAGGGCAAGCTTTTTTTTGTTATAGTTAAATGCATTTTGAAGATTAGAGCAGTTCTTGGAAGAAAGGCATCTAGAATTTGAAAATCAGCACTTACATTTAAATAGCGCACACATTTGCTTCCATAAAGCCTTTGCAGGTGCACTTAAGAATAACGCGAAGAACTTACAATACAGCTTTTTGCTCCAAAAGATGTGCGTGCCCAGTATTTTTGGTCAGAGGTACAGGTTACCTGCTGGCCCGGGTTCACCCACATGACACACGCCTGCTGGTACGGTATGCGGTGCTGCCTTCGTTAAGGTACTGAGAGAGGCAGTGGGTAACAGCTCATTTCATCACCCGTAGAAAGAACAACACAGTTGGGGACAAAGACCCAGTAACAAGTCACTGCCTGTGCTTAACTGCTTTGGAATGTCACTGCTGCTTTAAAATCTACAAGTAGTGTCTGGAAAAGGTTAATCTGTGTATTTACTCATGTATAGAAGTTTGTATTTACAATAGGGTTATGATACCAACTTTTAGTTAGCTAAGGATAGCTGTGTAAGCAAGTGGAACACAGAACTAAGAACTAATGAATTTTTATTTACCAAAGAAGTAAAAATACTTCAAAACCACTGTATCAAAACTGATGGCTTTGAAAAGCAGGTAAAAATGCTCTAACAAGTTTTATTATGAGAGAATGCTGATTTGCTAGAAGATAATCCCCTTGTTTTGATAAGACAGAAACACTTTTGGGGGTATGTATCTTACCATAACACAAATTAGGATAGAAGAAAAAAATATTACCTTGAGAACATGTTTTAATCTTACCACAGCAAAAACTCCAGCAAAGTAATTCTGATACTTTCAACCATTTTTTCAAAAATGGTATGTATAGTTTAAATACAGACATTCTAAATGCTATTGTTTTCTGGAGCACAAGCATCCCCAGCACTCTGTTCTTGTTGCACAGCTTTCAATGGGTGTTTGTGATATGTATCACATAGCAGAAGGGTCTTGACAACTTACAGTGTATTTTTAAGAGGCTATATACCACAAAGCCTAAGGCAATGAGTACTTTTACTGTATTTCCAAGGTATCCATAAATTACTTTTTTTTTTTTTTTTTTTGAGACGGTCTGTGGAGTTGCACACTACCAACTTTCCAAACCTGGGGAACATGGCAGATGTCATTTATAGTTCTCAGTTGTTAGCAAACCCCTGGGGGTTATTTTTTGACTGTTGTAGCTCTGGTGGTCACAATGGCAACCGGATTCATACATGGCCACTAAGTCAATTGACATGAATCATTTATGTCATATATGGCATTACTAGGTTGGAGAAGATAGAAAAAAAGATTACATGGTCTTTGCTTCCCACACAGCAGACCAACGGCTCCACACCCTGCCACTAAATTCTCCTTTCTTTGCCTCAGTATTTTTTCCCCCGAGAGTTTCACAAACATACTGAAATGGCAGCCTGTTCTAATTTACTGGTCTTTTTCCTCTTCTACTCCATTTTTAATTTGCTCTTATGTGAGTCTGATCAATTTTTGAGTTTGTTAGAGAGGACTAAAATTAACAGTGATGATGATGTGATTAAGTACAGAAACAGCCAGTCTAAAGTGAAAAACAAATGTAAAAATTTAGAGTAATATATCTGTAGTGTTTTTTACATTGAACATGTACTAAGACATACCTACAGGTAGGGAGGTATGACTTGCAGAACATTTTAAATACACAAAAACACTGTTTAGACTGTAGAAGACTGTTCTTCTGTCAAGTAAACTGAAGGATCAGTAATCCTGGAAACACAGATGACTTCTAGTCTTTGGTTCCACTGGAAATGATATTACATGCTTAAGGAGTAAAGTTAATCAGTGCTTAATGAGATTCCTTAAATGCTTTTCAATCTGACTTGGGATTCTCAGTATAAGAGGAGATGGAAGAACAGCTGCAAGGACTACAATCCTGTTCACAGAGTTATGCCAGAAATTAGTCAGAAGTCACATCCACTTGCAAGGTTGTATGCTTGCTAAGGACATTATTCTACTCCCCTTCGGAGTACTTGTGACCCTTTGGAGTACTTACAAATAAGATGATAACGCAAGAGATACCTGTTACCATACTGGAAAACAGTACCATAAACACACTAATCAGAGACTTATTCCTAGTCAACTTCCTGCAGGGGCAGTGATGGGAAACAAAATGGAAAAGCAACCCAAGTTACTGAGCTCCTTAGATGAAAAATGGCTTAACTGGTCACCTGGGGATGCCCCCAGCAAATGAAACTCCCGGCTGATCCAGAGCTGCCCCCGTGTCTTTGCAGCAGTGAGACAGTATGGCCAAAAAACTCCTGAACTTCACCCATCACTGCTTGGCTTTGTTCTGTCATCTCTGTAGTGTGTTACCTTTGCCTTTTGTACAGGGCCCCATGTAATCACTGCACAGTTGGACTCGTTGACTTTTACCTTTGTGGTAACAATGGCTAAATAAGAAATTAAAGTTAATTTGTAACAGAGCAGAAAACATACAGGTATATTTTCAAAGAAGCTTAGTAATCAGCATGCAAATATCTGTTGATAAATCAACAGAATTTAATTGGATTTTGTAAGTAGTATTGATTTTGAAAATCGGTCACAGCAGGTACGTAATTAGAATTTTGAGTTAGGAGACATAAATGATTATTTACTGGTATTATGTAACAGGTGGATGAATAATTTATTAGAATGCCCTGATTACCTCATAACTGTATACTTTCTGACACTTAGCCTTCCTTGTTTATAACATTAAATCTATCAAAATGGCAAAACCAGAAAACTCCAAAGTACCAGCCCGTAACAGACCTAAACAGCGTACTAACAGCCATGTGGCTTCCTTCAAAACAGGACCTGAGCAATGCTGGCTCAGCGTTTCTGTAGTTTTCACTGAATATGGTCCACAACTTGTTTCAGAAATGGAAGATTTTTTACAATGTCACTGAAAACACACAAGAGTAAGAAGTAGTGGTATTTATTATTGAAAGGTACATTTACTCACATCTCTCCTTGGAAAGGTGCCCAGCAGCTTGTACTCCTCCCAAGGATATCCCTTGGAAGCCACAAAATCAAAGACAACCTGCAGCTTGCTGCTGGCCAGGAAACGTCGCTCAAAGAATTCTCCGCTGGGTGTCCGAATACGCAGTTTACTGACAGACTCTGTGCTCTCCTCTTTTGGTTCAGGAGGCAAAGATTGCTCAAGAGAAAGCCTGATAGCCTGAAGAAGGAAAAATAACTATTTAGGTTGCAATGCTAGCACAGACGACGACAGAAAGCTTTTCTTTTTTTTTCTTCTAGAACTTCAAGGTGTGCCACAGTACTCCACAGCCATAGCTGTGCTTTATATCTCAATGACAAAATCATTTTTATTCATTCCTTAATAACAGCCCACCAGACAACTAATTAAAATAAATCCTTCTTTATAACACATATTATTAGGTCTACAGTTAATGCACGATGGGGAAAGTAATTTAATCATTTGGCAGAAAGCCTTGGAAAAAATTTGAATGAGAGAATAATTGTCAAGTGGCCAATTGCTTCCTTAAAGGGTATAAATTAAAAGACAGTAAAAATATTTCTTTAAATGCATTTATCAAATTGCCTGCCTCTTGCACAGAGTAATTGACCATTTGCAGCAAAGACAAGACCCTTAGTGGCAGTTCAGAGTAAAAAGAAATATATGTGGGAGATTTACTGTAACAAACCAGAATGCTGTTAAAAGATCTAGTTAAAAATATCACGAAGGTACATTAGATACACAGAGTACATATAAAAGTAGGAATGGTCAAAGAAGAAAACTGGGAGAACAGAAATGGGAGCTTTAAGATTTAAAGCAAGCAATTATTATGATTTGCAGGAAGATGGTTCCAAGCTTAGGTGTGCACATTTTCTGCGACAGCTTGCATGATGAAATCAGCCCCAAAACTGCAATGACATTACACATCCAAAAATGTGTACGATTGTCTTCCTGCTAATATTGTGTATCCTACTGATTCACGATCTTAAGGGCAGGAACCAAGTCCACATTTTCTGTCCTCTGCCTCTGGGAGCTACTACAACACTAATACTTTGATCATAATTTTTTTTTTTTAAATGATGCCTAATATGAAGACAGCTGAACAACATGGG
This sequence comes from Falco biarmicus, assembly GCF_023638135.1. NCBI lineage: Eukaryota > Metazoa > Chordata > Aves > Falconiformes > Falconidae > Falco > Falco biarmicus. The sequence goes on along the minus strand of NC_079298.1, from coordinate 10,303,446 downwards.
ATTCATATTCGAGGGTACTGAGTGCTGTCGGTACTCATGGACGGGCACTGGCACCTATTAAAAATTAGATCATACTTAGAAAGCAGCCTTGTTACGGTATCACCTCACTTAAGGCAGCAGCTAATGAGAATGCTGAGGAATGGAAGAAGCAGCATGATCATACGGCCTCCCCCAAAATATACCTACAAGACAGTTTTTCAAACTGAAGAGGCAGTCAGGCACGGATTTGTCCCAATTTCCAAGGAACTGTCAAGATACACAGTTGCTATTCGTGCCTTTGAAACCCCCCCCAAGGTCATTTAGTAACAGAAACTGATGGAGGGTGATTACATTAAAGAGAAAGGACTGGGCAGAAGGAAGATGACAAAGGCTTTTAAACAGGCTACTTCTTACACACGAACCTCTGAGCAAATTATATCTCAGTATAAATATTTATACATAGAACTTGAGTTCATTTTTGCTCATCTACTATGAGATTATATTTTAAATAGATTCTATTTTAATTTTCTCTCTCTCCATTCTCAACCACCTGCTTACTATCTTTCTGTTTTGACATTTCCCCACACAGTATAACAACAGATGCTACATTATTTACTGAACCCAATCAATTATATTATAGAAAAATAAACAACAGTAGCTCATTAGAGCTCTTTTCTTTGTGCAAAGAGTGCGTCGCTCCCCAAAGTAACTAGTCTCCAAGGCTTAAAAATAAAATGGCAATTTACAATGGATATTCTGTACCAGCAAACCAAGCCAGAAAACAATGATGTGATGGATCACATTAAAAACTCTTGAACCTGAACAAGCAATTCCAGTGTGTTGATAAAAAGATGTTCAGTATGTGAATAGCTCAATAGTCAGATTTTAAATATACAAACTGAACGTAAAGTCACTTCTGTAAGTAAACACTGTTGCAGAACAATTCAGTATAAGTAATCTGTATACTTGAAAATGGGGAGTGTTAGTAAACATTATTGTTAAAATCCCTTTTGTTCTACTGCGCAAACAGATCCTATTCTTTTCATTACTGCACTCTACATTAAAACAGGGAAGCCCAGGTATATTTTGATAACATGGACCAGTAAGAAAACAATTTCCAGAAGGCCAAGGTATCAGAAAAGGTTCAGGAGCAGATATAGTAAAGCAGAAGTAATTATTGTTTCTATGCATGCAAAATTACTTAAAGAAAAAGATATTCTTACTTGATTCTGAGTGTGAGCTGATGGCTTAACGGTCTGTTACTGCTACAGCACTGATTTACGTTCCATTGCTATTAACCTCACAGAATTGCCATCTTACAATTATTGACACAATTCTCACAGTCTGGTTTTGTACACTGCTCCTTCAGTTGTGTTTTAGCTTCCTTTCTCGGCTTACGTTAACAACAGGAGCTAAATATGTCATCAGATACTGCAGGATAAGAAAGACGCGGACTGCATCTTTCCCAAGCCATTCAATACTGCTGGTCAAACTGAGTTTAGTATTTACAACAGCAGTACCGTTTAAAAGGTTCTTGAGTGCTTAAATGGTTCAGTTTTTTTAATGCAATTATCTTGGTAAAAAAAAAAATATCGCAAATGCATTGCTCATAAGTTTGTTTATTGGATTTATCTCAGGGAATAATAAATGTGTTCATAGCCAACTTTTTTGCAGTTGTATAATTCGTTCTTTTCATATATCAGCAAAGTACACAAGACTGAAATGTCAAGTATACTTTTAAGTCACGTATCAGGGGGGATACGCAAGGCTGTGATTTCTCAGGATTCCATGAGTTCCAAGGACTTTAACTAAGTGAAGAATTACACGAGAATATAATTCCAAATTTCCAATCTCCATAATCAGTAAGAGTCAAAGCAAAGAAGTTACATTAGGTCCACCAAAAATATTGGAACCCTGATACTTTATATAAATGAATAAATACTTCCAATATTTATATTTCATTTACATTTGATATCATAGTGGAAACATACTCAGCAAACAAATATTCACTAGGGATGTGGATATAGTTTTGTATTCATTAGCCACTTGCTCGCAGAATCTTATAGGCCTAGAAGTCAAAGGACAACAACTGTGATTTTAATCAAGATATTTATATTTGAGTATCAGTTTTATTTTGAAAATTTTATCCAAGGGTTTCAAAGTCCTTTTTCTAGTATCAGCTGTGTCTCACAGCAGGTCTGTAAGGACTTATATTTCAAGAACTTTGCAGAACAGATGGAAATATTTTAATGATACCTGTCCTTTGAAATGTGATGGGACTTCAGGGACAGAGTCAGGGCTGTACCCCAGCCTTTTCACCACATTTTCTATTTGCCAGGAGGTGAAAAAGAGGAAGTCACTAATACAAGTATATTCGTGTACATGATGCTTTATGTAAATATCTACATAGACAGGCAGCTGGGACAGGAGCTAGCCTAGATCCTGAAAGGGGCTGCAGGAGCCACCTCTGAGAGGCACTGGGACCCTCAGAATCTACAAAATTAAGAGAATCTACAAAATAACAGAGTTCAAGGAACAGCACTCTTTACAGCACATGATTTCTATTTTCTTGTATAGGCCTAGAGATGTAAAGTGTTCATTTAAACACAATCTTCATTCTATGGAAGATTCTGTAGAAGATTGTGTAAAAATTTAAAAATGTACCATTAATCCAATTTTCTAGATTTTGCATTTTCTTCATTTTTTTTTTTTTTAAGTGTTGTGTCCCCTAAATTAAATATGGCAACTTGTTTGATCAGAACTACTGCTAGGCTTTGTGCTACTTCCTAGAAGAAATGAAAGGGCTTCACAGTATTATATTTTTAAAAGGAGTGCCTGCAGAAAAAAGGTTAGAGGTTCCCAATGATTCCACCATTTATGGAACTCATTTCATGAGCTTCCTGTTAGCAGGTCTATCCATACCTGGCTGTAATTGAGACCAAAATGATGTAAACGTGACCCAGATGCTAGAACAGAAAAGCTATTAATAGAGTGGATGAAAATGATTTAGCTGCACTGTTTTATATATATGTGGTAAGAAATTAATTGAAAACCAGGTTGATGTTCATATAAAAAGTACACTTTGAACTGAAGTTTCTATGTTGAATGAAAGTTGCAGTGTCCATAAAGCTTCCAAAATGAATCCAAAAAGCTGTCAGAAAAGGTAAAACATCCCACCTCACGTTCTTCCTCCTGTTCTTTCCGAATTTGTTCCAAGCGAAACTGCTCTGCCATTTCTCTCTCTTGCGCTTCCCTCTAATAAACACAAACAGCAATCACACATGTATCACCTCGCTTTCCACAGAACTTCTCAACTTTTCTGTAGAAATTACTATAAGAAATAGGATATTTATTAAGTGATCTTTTCCTGTCATTCCTTCCCCAACTTCTATTATTAAGTGGGGCCAGGACTGCTTTAGCAAGAAGATGCAGTCAAGTCTACTCCCAGTGACTGTACCCAGTGCCATTTCACAACCCCTGAGGGCAGTAACGACTCCTGCAGCAGCCATCTCATCTGAAACAGAAGGACCAAAGGCGGGCAAGTCCTCTGCGCCAGAGATTCCACCCGCTGTGGAGAGGTTCCCAGCCCGACATTCACGCCATCACTTCATGCCGCACAGACCTTCGCTCGGTCAGCCTCCAGCGAGATGCGGTACGCTTCATCCTGCTCTCTCTTCACATTTTCTCTGGCTTCACGTTCATCCTAAAGAAAGAAAAAAAAAAAAAAAGAAAAAAGAAAAAGAAGAGACAAGAAAACAAAAAATATCAGCAAACAGTGAACCAGTGGATCTCTATCTTTCTGTTCACCAGCACTCTTTAACCCCAGTGACTTCAAAGTATTGGACTGCCTTACTCACCTGACTCCTGCTAGGGGCAATGAGTTCAGAAATGCCTCAAGGGCGGCCTTGGCTTTAAAAATTATGACTTTAAAAATTACGACTTACCTACAGCTCTGTTTCGATTACCACGTAAGGGATTTGGGCTGCAGGCTGGATCTGGCACCAAGGCTCTCTGCCCTGCCATCTTTGCCGGGGCCATGGCCGGCGCAGACCCCGGGAGGGTGCAGCCTCCTCCTGTGCCAGCCACGTGGGGAGGGGGTCACCGGGGGGTGTGGGTGGGCTGGTGCCGTGGAGGATTGCGCTCCTGCAGCCGACAGTTTGGACTGTCACGTAATAGGGAAGCACAGACCATGATTTAGAGGATGAGGCTGGATTTTAATTTGCTCTCTGCTCAGACTGGCGACAGGTAATGGCGTGTCCTGCCGGAGAAGGGCTGCTCCCAGGGCCTTCCTTGGGAAAAGCGCCCTCAGCAGGGTCTGTCCGGGGTCATCACTATGAAGTGTCATCCAGCGGCCTCAATTCACAGTATGGAATGTTATACAAAGATGGGAAAGTAGCAAGTCCTGCTCGGAAGCATCTCAAATGGACAGATGCAGGCAGACAAGAAACTTGAGGTTAGCATGCCAACTTCAAGCCAGCAAACCTAGCAAAGTATTTTATTAATGACCACAGCACAAAGAAACAAAGGTTTACTAACAATAGGCAAAGAACAAAGCGAGGCATCATCCACGCGGTGGAGGATCAAGAAGTGGGTATCCCCAAAAGCTGGAACAGCACTGGGGTGATGTCTGAGAAAGCCAAGTGTATAATCAATAGCATCCTACTCTGCCTCGGGAGCCAGAGACAGCTGCTGCTCCCCTGTGCTTACTCCTCTCACATCTAATAATCTGCCCAAGAGAGCCCTGCAGAGGTTGCACTGGTCCCTACAAAAACCAGTAAGATTTAGCTGAGAGACTGCTGGTAGGTCACCCGTAGCTACCAGTAACACAGCACTTGCACTGGGGTAATCTGTCCCCTGTATTTCATAGAAATTGGAAGCTACTAGCTGTTGCTTTTTTAAGAATTATGTTTATTTTCCCATTCATCTGCAAGGTTTATTCCACATAAAGGAATAATTTTTGCAACGTGATCAGTCTCCTCCCCAGTACTTCACTATTTGGCAAAACCTCATTTTTAAGTGGGAGGAGCACAGGTTAACTGTTATTATCATGTCATGCAAACATGCCAAGATGTTCCTCAGACAAAACTAACACATTAGTGGTTAAAAAGCTCTGCAGTAGCATGCAACCACAAGAAGAAAGGACAAATTGCAGGAAACTGTATACAACCTCCAGTTGGAAAGTAACAAGATCTTTTTAGAGGAAATTCTTCTTCCTTATAGAAACAGGACCCAAGATTATTCTACAATCAGTGTGTCCTAAATTTCATTCACAGAAGATAGCGAAACCATCACTTTGTTCACAAGTGCAAGTAATTCTTACAAAACGTAAAAAGGACAATAACCGCGGAATAACCTCTTCCCCTTCCTGGCTTCCTTGGACCTTGATAAGCTCTGTGTGCCATGCTCACGGAACATCTTCATAACTTAACTCAAACCTGACAGCAGAAACTGTCTACATTAATAGTCCATTTCTGAGAAGACGGGGTGTTGAAATAATTAAACAGCCTGATTTTTGTGTTATCCAAAAATGAGGAAAGCTTCTTGAATACACAGAGGTTTTCCCAACTCTTTTCATAAATGGAGAGTCGCAGTAAAGGAAAAAATGTTGTACCGTCTATGCTGAGACTTCCCGTAAGCATATAGTAAATTTATTTTAGAATGGTGAGAACGAAAACTCTCTTCCCAAATTATCTTACTATAGGAAGATGACTTCAGGTAATCTGCGAGAGGACAAGCATTAAAAAAAAATATTCATAATTATTTCAGAGATAACTTATTTAACTTTCATGGTTTGCAACTTCATATACCACACCTAACTTCACACACTAATTGAATTTCAAAGGCCGCAGAAGTCCACTAATGCTCGAAAGCTGAAACACCAGACGCAACTATTTAACTACAGGCTCTTTTCTTCAAAGATTGCTAGCAATTAATATATAGTTACTTTAGTTTACAAAAGCAACCCCATTCCAAACCAAAACCAACCCTCAAAAAGTAAAAATTAAAAATTTATAAACATAGTTAAAACTCACTTAAAAACGATATACTAACCAGAGTTATAAGAAATTGAGTACTGGCTTTTATTTTACAATTTACAAACTGTCTAGGAACCCCCAGGAAGTTGTTAGAAGCTACTTGTGATGAGCATAGGGTTCATTTACCTACAGAGAGCGTCACTGAAGAATTTTTGAAATAGGATTAAATTATATAATTCAGTGATAACTGCAAAGAATACCGACGCTATACATTCTACAACTAGAATTGAAACATGAATTCCAGGCATTTAAGAAAAAAAAATATTTCCTCCCTATTCATCGCAGTTATCATCATCCTAAAAGTGGATTATGAAAAAGATGTCAGGAATGTGAAGAATTACTACGCATGACTGCCTGGTCCTCACGGAAATATGTGAGCCACATCTAAAGTAAATGACCATGCCACTGAGCTTTATACCACATTGAAACAATACTGTTCTTACTGAAACAGACCTTAAAAACAAATCTGGCACCCACATTTCTTTAGGTAAGAAGCAGATGTAACCCTATGAAATGTCTTTTTGCACCTACTTCTGCGTTTTGTTGATATTGCTCACACTCGACAGGAACCGCCTCCTCTATGGAGATTATGGCAAAATTGTAATATTCTCTGATTCAGAGTTACACTTAGACAAATTTTAAACGTTAGATAAAGCAGTTCTCCTTTTTGTAATGCAGTTTGTTATTTTAGTCATCTCTTCCTCTAGAGAAACCATGGAAAGTATGAGGATGACTCAAGTTCACCAGAAGGCAACAAAAGAAAATTCATAATAGTGACAGGAAAAGCAGAAGAAAATATTTTGAAGAGAATCTTGCACTGTACTAACAAAGAGCAAATGAAGAAAAATAGCACAGTCATACCACTAATCATTAATTAAAATTAATTAATTAATAAAAACATTTCTCCATCAACAAAATTTGAGGTAGCTGACAACTTTCCTGTTAAAGCCTACAGAAACCACAGCATCGACTGAACATCAGTAAAGCGCATCTCCACAAGGCTTTTGCAACAAAGGCAAGGTTGCCAAACTTTTCAAGAAACCAAGAACAGACAACAGCTTATCCCGGGTCACTTCAAAAGCCTTTACCAGAAGCAGGGGTTACACGGCATTTCGGAATTCCACAGCAGCGGCTGATCAGTGGTGTGAAACCCCATCCACATCCAAGGGGTTTTGGCATGAGATGGAGACAACTCTCCTTTGCTCCTTAAGGGAGGAAGTCACAGGTCTCTGCTTTCCAGTTTTGACAACGCAACAAGAGGGGGGCCATTGTTTAATTGAAAACTGATACTTTATTATCCACAGAATATATTCTTCAGCCATGGATTTCTTTGCTATCATACATATTACAGATTCAAAGTCATAACAAAAATAGCAAACACTTTTATTCATGAAGTAGTTACAACTGACCAGATGAAACCTCCTCTTAAGTAGTATCCAGAGCTACAAGACTAAGAAAAACTTGCACGTAACGTTAAGAAGAAATTTCACGTCACTCTCTCCAATAATTATTCCCTAAACCATTTGTTGAAGTTACCCCCAAAGCAGCTAATAGCAGGCATTTTCAGAGGCAGGATGATGGAAAAGAGGGATTCCTGGCTGCATTTAGGACAGCAACGCCCCCTTCTCCTGCATATTCTACAGGGGAAAAAAAAATACACAATACATTTGACTATTTGGTGAGATCTTTTGCTGGACAAGTCAGCATTGACCCTTCTAGACTTTTTTTATTTATTGTTGTTGTTTAGGAAGGTAGGATTTAATGATTTTGCTCCAGGAATCAGCTTTGCACCTCATTTGTCTCAGAGAGATGTGTTATACTTTATTAACTATTGCTGTTTGGGATCAGTTTTACTGTAAAATAAAACTGGATGAAACAGAAGTTCAGCAGGTAACCACGAGCAGAAAACATTTCTCAGAACATCAGTGAGTAAATGGCTGTTATAAGATGGGGGAGGGGGAAGGGAGAGGGAAGAAAAAAGCACATGTATTTACAAATGCTGAATGCTTATCTGAAAGACAGTTCATTTAACTGAACCACTCCTGAAATTAAAATCTGCAAATGCTTCAGGCTATTCATGGGAGCGTTAAAGAGAAACACCCCTTTGTCCAAACAAACCAGTGCAAGACAGGCATTAATTTGACTCACCAAGATGACAGACTTGCACGTTGTATAACTTAAACATACATGATGGGGAGTATATGGAAGGAAAAACTGTACACAGAATGTGTTAGGCATATGAGAACGATGAAGATGAAGCACACGAACACTCCTCCAGTGGCAGAACCACAGATGGGGAGGCAGGACGGGGCAGGGCAAGGAGGCAGAACAAGGCAGAACCACTGGAGGGATCATGCCTGCCTGTATCGAAGGCTGAAAGTCCAGTTCCAGATACTGATTTTTGGGAAATACCTCAAGTGACAAGAAAAAAACCAAACCCCAAACCTTCAAGAAGCAGTCTTGCAGTGACTTTCCATGGGGAATGAGCCAGCCAGTCCTGCTACAACACCTACCCACCTGGGCTGTACAGCAGGGAAAGCTGCTGTTTATTAAAAGAAACTAAGGCAATATTCAGTGACCAAGGCCATCAACACGTGCAGCCAAAAAGCCGCATGAACTAAAGATACTTTAATTTTATTTTCTTTCTTTCCTCTGTCATTACCTTGCATCTTGTCAAAGTTCAAAATATGCCATAAACTCTTGAAGGTGGCACTTGTATCTGCTGGTGCATCTGTGCAGTGAAGTGCATAATGGGAAACCTATCGTTTGGGGTGCTATCATATTACAAATACAAAATTGGAAAATTTAATCAAATACATTTTGATTACTGTAGTTTAATTAGTTATAACTAGTAATAATTAGTAAATGTGCTAATTGGATTTTTTTGGAGGGGTTAAATCACAATCTTTTTTAGGTGGCTGTCATCACCATAAGGCTTATGCGCTTTGGAATTTAATGAATTTCATGTATTTATTCTCATAACCTCTTGTCGTGCAAGTACCATATACTATGATACACATGGCAGTGTTAGCTGGAACACAGATTATCAAAGGTATACGGATGGCTAATTTCTACTGATTTTAACGCGAGCTTCAGTGAAAACAGCAATTGCAGGGGTCTCCTGCACAGCTGATGGAAGCGCTTAGCCCATCCTCTACCTGCAAAGTGTAACTGCAGCTGAGGAGTGGAGAAAAGCAACTGATCTGAAGGAGGAAAAGATGAGCAGCCCACAGATTAGGAGAATGTCCTAGGACCAATCCTCTTTAGCTTCTTTTGTGGCTGTGGGAAATATCTTTGGAAGAAAAAAGAGAAAAAGTGTTGGAAGCTAAACCTGTTAAATTATCATATTAAAAAAAAAAAAAAGAAGGAAATCCCTTACATTTGACAGCAGTGAGGCAGAAGAGGAAGAAAAGGTGGTGATACCAGGCTTCTTACTACAAAGTTATGAAAATAACACTTGGTCAGCAAAGCCCCATCTACCACAAGAGAGCTGGGATGGACATGCAAACATACTTCCACAAAAGAGCTGTGGCAGGGTAAAGGAGGTGAATTTATGTTGCTGTTTGGGAGGTTTTGTTTTCTTTTACATAATTTTTAAAATTTCCATCCAGATATTGGTCAGGAAGGACCTACATTTTCCTCACAATGCAGCAGTAACTAGGAAGAAGAGATGTCACCTAAGATCAGACAGCAAATGTGGTGACTCCACAGGTCTACATTTTTCTATAGCTTATCTTCAGAGTCTGTTTACAACAGTTTTTCCAGTTTAAAAATTAAGTATATCTCTCTCACACTAAAGAACAGTGTGTCAGCAGATACAGTTTAAAGTGAAGGCCTTAATTGGTATTTGTAAAAATAAGAAGGTTTTTGAATCAACTGTAGGTATTACAATTCCACCTTCAAGTCTAATCCAAGAGCAGGAGCGCTAGTGTTGCGTAACGACAAAAATAAACACAATGAGAGACCTACTGTTACTTAAATGTGGACAAGTTGGACCAGCTGTGTAACAGTCAATGCTTCTACAGTAATAAATGTTGACAGCAAAAATAAAAAGAATGCATTACTGAGACATCATCAAATAAGCCCTGTCATTACATGGAAACTCCACCCTGTATAAGCTTGTCAAAAAGTGTTACTGTAATCCTTTGAGAAGCCTCCTCCTCGGGCGATGGAGAAAAAATGTTTAGGATCGGCCCAGAACAGGTGTGTTGGGCTGTAATGCCAGGATTTAATCACGTATCTCTTCACATTAATCTCACAAAGGAGCTAACTTGGATCTATTGAGGCCCATCATGCCACGCTGGGATGATTATTTAACTATGCAATTGAAGCAAGCTAGCTAACAGGGCGTTTAAAAGTGGACATTCCAGGGTGTACGATATTTTACAATTATTATTTGTTTTCTTAAGACTAGCACCAGGCATTGACACTTAAGAGGAACTGACACTACGCGCTTTTTTCAGTCAGGCCCCCCCCAAAAAATCTCAGTTCACACCTCAATCCACGGTGGCAGGGGCCGGTTGTCCCTCCTCTGAGATACCGTCTTTTGCTTACAGGACAGACTCCGTAGACTCCTTGTTTCCTCTTTGCAAAGATGCCCAACCCTGCTGCCTGAGCAGTAGTTGAGGCATCAACATTTGTAGTGCGGGCCAGAGGAGCAAACATTGCTAGACAAGTATGTCCATCAGATGTATGAAATCATTAGTGTAGCCTCGGAGTAATTCTGCACACAGAGCCTGAGGCTGGACTTCAGAGCCTAGACCTGGCTGCATGACCAGGGTGCCGTGCCTGTAGCCTGGCCAACTGGCCTTGCCGCTGTTGGTGCCACCAAACCCATCGTTTAATTATCCACTGGCCACTTCTCATCAGAAGTGCCACGTGAGCACGACGTCAGTACACTGCTGATTGTAATTTATTATCTGTGGCTTGTTACTATGGCAATTTAAGTAACAAATGCATAAAACCAGACAGCACAACAGCCAGACCACGTATCTAGAATGGCACATCAACAGTGCAGCCCAAAAGGGGCAGGAGATTTCCAAAATGTCATCTGGTCAACACAGCTGACAGGCAGCAAGCAGAAGGCCCAGTGGTTCATGATCGATCCAGAAGCCTTGGAGGGGCAGGGGAAAGAACAGGACAGCAGACCGATCTCCCTTTAAGAAAGTTTGGGAGAGAAAATAGGTGCCTAAATTACAGACCACTGTACCTCAGGACAGGTACGCTGGATTACTATGAGTACACATACGCATCGCAACGTTTTTAAGGTATTTCTTCAGAGAGTATGTAAGAAAAAGCTTAATGAAACACACAATTCTAAAAATTAAATAAAATTGATGGTTAAATGGTGGTATTTTAGCGCTTGACATTCTAGAAATATGCCCCAAATTTGCCTGATTAAACTTTATGAGGTTATACCAGTAAATTTTACTAATACATGGATACAAAAGCACAGGATTTTGCTGGCTGGACTATTACCACCAGCTAACGAAGTGACTCACTTCTCTCAGGTGAGATAAGTTGGTGATGTTGTTCTGAGCATCCTGCCTACACCATCAGTCGATGACCAGTGACAGGGAGCTGACAGTAAAGCGACACCCTAAGCTGGCTGTAGCTGCTCAGGCAAGCACCTGTACCATTAGCTAGCAGTGGTAACAGTCATCCTGCACCGAAATAACCATCAGAGGGCACTGCAAAACATGCTGTCTAAACAGAATTATGCAACAGCTGTGTTGGAAGCTTTCATGTGCATGCAAGTTAAAAATGCAAAGTGGAGAAGTTCAGCTGCATAAACTAACAGCATGAAAGCATTAATGAGTCATTTACAAGTGTTTCCAGCTCTATTTCTCTCTCTCACACACTTCTGTTTACAGCAAAGCTATATAGATGACTTATCTTTTTAAGACAACAGAATTTTCTGCCTTTTTTTTTTTTGTCTTGTGGTTTTATGATGACTTATTGTTGCTATTAAGAAAACAGTAACAGAAACCGGATTCTGTATCCTGTTTGCTATTGTAATATTTGGGAAAAAATTGCACCAACAGCAGTAAGATACGAAAAAAGAAAAGGTGTTGATATATGAACACTTGAAGTTGTCAAGTACCAGACTGACAAGAAAGCTACATGCTACGTAGCAAACCACAAAAAGGCAGCATTTTTTTTTCAGACTAAAGCCCTCTATTGAGTACAGACTGCTTGTCAAATACTCCTCTCTGGAAGAGTAATTGCATAAAGTGAAGTTATTTTTTTTGTTTTTAAACTTCCTGCTTCAAATGCAAAAGTGTCCAAGATCACCTTTTTGGTGTGCTTGTATCAAGTGGAGCCAAGGTGTAGAGTAAATACCTTATTTCTGTATAGAACCCATAGTGTCTGGAAATCTGCCCCCAAAGTTTAAGAAATTTTCCATTAGTTTTCTGAATGCCAAAGTGTGTTAGAAAGAACTTCTGTGGGGAAGAAATGTCACCAGTGCTCTCAGTGACAGAAAAACAAAAGGAAATGCGAGAAAGGTCTACAGAAGACTTGGACACAGATAGATTTTAGAGGAATGTATAAAAATTATGTTTCCATTCTCCCTATACAGGTAGAGCACTTGGAGTAAAAAGTCAGGAGACATCTGTATGACTATCATGGGGACACACGTTACTGGACTGTCACTGTTCTCAGCCACCCAGTGAAGGACTGGCAGGAGCTCGGGATGCAGGAGGCAGTTCCTGGTTCCGCAGTCATGGCCTCAAGGCTACTGCGTCTTCTCTTTCTTTAAGCTTTGTTTCCCTTACACCCAGATGTTTCTCAGTTGCAAACCCACTTGGTTTTATCCTCTTGGGGCACGTCTATCACTATCTTACCTGCCCCCACCTTCTTCTCTCCTAAATATTGATATCCCCTGCTCTGGAAAATTGTTCTGGTCTCTTGTTGCTCTCTCTGTTCCAATCCCATCACTCCTAGTTCCTTTTCCTGCCTCTTATTTCCTCTTCTCTGTCTGCCTTTATATGTCTGTCTTTCCTTCTGTTTTCTTCCTTTCTATCAGCTTCTACAGTTTTCAGTTCTGAACCTTTCTTGGAACTCATCTGTGATGTGAATTTTACCTTCTTATTAAAGCATTAAAAAAAACCATACCCAACATATTCCTGTTAAAATGCAATTAAAAAATGCAACTATATTGTGCCTTGGATTTTTGTTTTCTACCTATGACTTGGAGCTGGTCATTGAGAAAAAAAAGCTGATTGTTGTTTCCTTGTATGGGCATATTAAGCTCTATAATACCACCGTAAATGTAAACAACTACGCATGACTAATATTAAGAAAAAGGAAACAAACTGAAAATGGCAAGACCAATAGGAAGAGGGTTGTGTTTTTTTGAGAGGCCCAAAAAATACACAAACAAGACTAACATTTTTGATTTCTGATGATGGAAGACACACTAAAACACATCAATACCCAGCTCATTGGCTAAAGAAACCTCTGGTTAATTTTGCATCCCCAGTGATCTGCGGAAGCCAGTAGGTATCTGCAGTAACTTTCAGTGCTCACCTCATCCTTTATGTCCTCCTGCTGCTGGGCACTGAAGATCTCCATTGCAGCCATCAGCCTCATCATTAGCTCATCCACTGTTGTGTTACCTAGCAACAAAGGAAGAGAGCTGTACTTCATATCATTAAAGTTATTAAACAAAAAAAGAAAAAAAGAAGTCATTTTAGAATTAATCCATAAGAAATAGCCAGATCAAAAAAAAAAAAAAAAGAGGAAAAAAAAAAAAAGAGTAGAAAATGCAAGTATCTGAGAAGAATGCTTTTACTTTGCCTTTTTGTTGAAAATGCTTTTACAAAGAAATGTTGATCACAGGCTAAGATTTTAAGTGGTTCAAATCTGAACAATTGCTTTTGTGTTTGCATAGAATAACTTTTTTTTTTTTTTTAATCGCTCATGTTGAAGGAAAGTAATGTATCTGGGGTTCCCTGACATGAAACTGATATTACAGTTTTAGAATGTCCAGGTTTAATCAGGGAGACTGATGCAATTGCTCAGTCAGGTAACAAATGGTAGGATGTTGGCAGCACCATCTAAGTGCATTGGTTTAAGTAAAAAACAATACAGTGATCTAATGCATTTGCGCACATGCAATTTTATTCAGATATAACTAGTGGTAAAATTTCAAATATTATAATTTATTCTCTTCAGGGTATTTACTTCTGATAAAACTTGTAGAGCTGATAATAGCAGAAAAGTCCTCTGTGGATATATCAAGAAATACAGCACACGTATAGGAAAACAGATACTTCCTCACATTTTTCTACCAGCGTGCCTCCAGCTTTCAGTAAGACTGAATGATTAGTTTAATTTCCTGCCAAGATGCACTCAGTCTTTGGTTTAGCTTTCTAAACTGAAGACTAGACTACCCATTAGAGTCACTTGTCACAGTAGTTAAAAGGTCTTAGGCCATGAGAAATGGTCAAAACCCATAAACAATATCTGCCAGCCTAAACAGCCTTTGGACCCTAGTAGAACAATATCAACAAGAGCTAGATTTATACTGGCGATGCTGACCAATATTTTAAAAGGAGTAAACTAACCAGAAGCCACAGTACCACTAAAGAACACAAAACTGTCCCCATAGTTTTCAACCCCAGCAAAAAATAAAAATCAAAAGCGAACTCAGTCTGCATTTCAATAAACGTCACTAGGACTTAAGTTTCTATATGGTTGTATCTCTTCTGTAAACATGCCTTCTCACCCAGCCCTGAAAGGCCCTCATTGTTCCCATTTCTAGCATTTGCTACCTTGGCAGAAAATGTTATCCCGCATGCTACAACACGCATGGCTTCAGAGACTACCATTCATTTGAGGGCATATTGTTAGAAGATGCCAGTGTCCCAGTTCATGGGAAAATAACAAGCACAGCTGTAAGGCTGCAAGAGATGATTGCTTTAGTTTAGTTCAAAAGACTGCAGAAAACTGACAAATAATTAAAACTTAATGAATCTAATGAAATAATTTGGACTATTTTAGAATATAAAGC
This sequence comes from Falco biarmicus, assembly GCF_023638135.1. Classification (NCBI taxonomy): domain Eukaryota; kingdom Metazoa; phylum Chordata; class Aves; order Falconiformes; family Falconidae; genus Falco; species Falco biarmicus. Next base: position 10,288,416 of record NC_079298.1, on the reverse strand, counting down.
TGCATTGCATTATAACTTTGAGTCACTAAGTTGCTAAAGCAGTTAAGCCCATAAACACCACTGACTTCAGCGCGATAACACAGGTGCTGTACTAAGCTGCAGAGTTATAAACCCAAGATATTTATAAGATTACTTGTATGAAATAAGTTTTATAAGTGACAGAAGTACCACGAATTAGTGTTATGCTGTACCTTGCTCGAAGGAGACAAAAATCCATGCAAAATTAACAACTTTGTCTATAGGAAGAAGCACTCCAGATCCCTCAAGAAAATGATGAATCCCATATTAATCCCATGCAGAAAGGAACAGTAATGCTGTCTGCAAAAGGCAGTATTTCCTGAGGCTGAATTTCCTCAGGAAAATAAGATTAGAATAAACATCGCTAGATACAAGCCATAAATAAATGAGGACACAGTGTCATGAAGGCAAACTTGTGGAGAAAGCAGAAGAAATGAGAGGCAGCCATTCTTTGATGTATTTTAATTTGAAGAGTTACTGAGAACAGCAGACAAGGGGCATCACTCCACATCTAAGTCATCTTGGCTGTCAGCGAAATCAGGAATGGTTATGCCAGAAAGAACTCCTCATTGTAAGCCAGAAAGCTTCATTTATGTGAGATTATATTAGTGACTTAAATTCTGAGCCGGTTTGGGATCTCAACACTGCAGGCAGGTCTGAAAAAGCAACTCTTGTTCAAGTATTAATGCACTACATGCAGCAGGAGTCCACATATTAACAAGGAGCTACATGCAAAGAGCCAAATGGATTCTGGCACTACACAAAAAGTGCAGCCAAAATCTTTTGGAAATCAGGGATATATCTGAATATAAATTTGGAAAACAAAGTGTACCTCCTTATTTAGGAAATTTGGCTTCTACTTTAAAAAAAAATGAAAAACAAACTATGATTCTACTACAGTCATGGCAACTTCAATCTCTAATACCACATTAATTAATACATTTATGAATAGCGCTATTTATACTGTGGCAACTGAAAGTGTCTTTTGTGCAATAAATTCACATTCTGAACATCTTAAAAAAGAAATGGCTAGTGAAGATGCCTTCTAACCATTTCAATACTCGTGCAAGAAATACTTCTAATATAATACGAGAACTGTACCTTGTATTACATTCAACACTTCGTTAGATGATCGTTTTCCCATAATAATAAGGAAAAGTGGAAACTGGTCTGTCTTCTGAGTTCGAATTGTTTGGGCTACAACACTCCCGAAGTGTCTAGTGCACATTGTCAGAAACCTATGTGGGGGGGAAAGAAAAAGTTAACATTGTAGACATGTTTTTGAAGTTAGTTCTTATAAATAATTATGTTAAATTCAGCAGTTTACCTGAGTGTTATCTACTGTTTAACATCGAGGCTTCTGCATTCAATTATCTTTATCCCTTTTTATGATTAAATTATGAGAATATTTACAACATGATAGATCCCAGATTATCTAAATTAAAACAATTAATAACTGGTTGAGACAGTGATTCATTTGATGTTGAATTCCATTTCCTGCTACACTATTCTGCAGGCATTAATTCAAAACTAACCCTCCCTAAATAATCATGCTATATCAATCGTTAGAAACTTCTAAAGAGAAACTAAGTAAGGCCATAATCTAGTAATACAACAAAGTATAAAAATAGTGTAATTTCATACAAAAGCATAACTTTGTAATGAAAGATCAAGAAATTGTTTTCATCAGTCATAGAATTAAAATGTGGTACTTCAGAATTGTATTTTCTTTTGTACTAGTGACCTGCCAGTGACATACTTAGCAGTATGGTCTAAAAAACAATAATTCTAAGCTTTTGGCCAAAAAAAGCTCTTGGATATTAGCATACAGAAGTCTAGCATTAGTATTCTTAACACGATCTTGAATAAATGAAAAAACTGATAAAGCTTTTCTCTTCCATTAGAGGACTGTTTGAAATTAGCATTTCTTTCAAGAGAAAAGGGTAGCTTATGATATGTTTTCAGATCTGATGGTAAAAAGTAAATGTCATAATAATAATGAATTATGAAAGACCAAATGCAAATATAGAATGCTTTAATAAGATCCAATTTAATAAAGTCTGTAAAAATAATGGACTTTTAATAACACGGGTCACAAAAGGCAAAACAGTGGAAATTCTGAGGACTAGCCACTGGTACAGGCTTATTAATTCTTAATTACGTTCATGAAAGGCAACTTAAATCATGTGTTTTCTTATGCCTTATGATAATATTTTAGGTAACAACTACTCTGAAATGTATGCTCTAACTGAAGAGCAAAGTCCTGTTGTCACATGCATTAGAAGCCAAATCTATTTGAAAAGACAAACTGCATTAAAATGTCAAGCGCTCCAAGTAATTTCTTCCCAAAGATACCAAAAAGATTCAAAATTGCCATTTTTAAAAAAATCAATATATATTGTATCTAATAAAATTGCTAAAAATTGATTAGCTTGATGAGTACAACATTGGGCTTGTTAGAGGCATCTGGAGTACAAAAAACCTTCAGAGACAATTTGTAGTGTAACTATGGCCATCGCTGGGTGGAAGGCAATGAGCAAGGGTAGCTAGCGAGTATTTCAAAGACACAAACATTACTACTGGCAAATACCTTTCCTTGCCTCCTTGATTCTCTGTCTTTTGCAATTCAGAATGATCATACACAAAGGCAATGTAAAAAGTACCAAATAGAGACTGCTATATTGGAAATAGGTACATAGAGGCATACCATTTAGTAAAGATAAAATAAAACATCGATAAAGTCTGGACATAAAAACTCTTAAGCTAAATAATGTTTTTTGATGTTTGCTTTGCAAGGTGGGAATACCTAAGTGAAATCTTGGCCTCACAGAAGTCAGCTGTGATCTTCTATGGCAAAATGACTTACGTGAGTTCAAGGTTTCACTCCTGGAAGTAATACAGTGGACAAGTGAACTGAATTCCTGAAACCTGTGTATTAAAAGTGTTTAACAGTCTTCAACACACCACAGAAGAAAAGTACTCAAATGGCAAGGGAAACAAAATGTTTAACTGAAGGTGAAAAAGTGCTGTTGAGAATAATGCTAGAAGGAACAAAACTGAAGACACTATTCCAATATTAATTGTACCAGTCTTAGGTTTTTGGGTTTGGGTTTTTTTTTTTAAATCAATTCTGTATTTAGTTAACCCATAATTCAGTCTCAAAATACACTTTTATAGTGATAGGTTTTGTATGCAGAGAATTCTAAATGAAATAGGTATTTCAGTATATTAAAAAATTTCCCAAATAACTTTTTTCCAGGAGATGAGTTTTTATATGTGTAACTTCTGGCTAACTAAATAGAACCTAACAGGTTAAGATACCTCAAGGCAGTCTGTAATCAAGGCTGGGAACAGGTTTTGGCTCCCTGGCTTCAGAAGATGGCATGTCGGGCCAGGCTGTTGTAAGGGTACACGTACTTTCCTGGCTGAGCAACAGCAGAGCAGATGCCAGATGCTAACAGCTCCCGCCACAGTGGCATGGTTTTCTTTCTTGGAGCCCCTTTGTACAGCTACCGGTGCACCCACCCTGCTCTTTTCGAATCACCTCCCCTCTTCTGCTGCTGTCACAACCTGCTCAGCTTGCAGGGGCAGCAGCCAGCTCGCTCACGTAGCAGTTGCAAGAGCAGCTTGTGCCAATTCTGACCTGACTGCCACAGACTTTCCACTGCTGCCATCAGGCAGCCTTTGTCTTTGCTGGGGGAGGCACGTGAAACTTCTCCCCAGCACTTCCAACTCTGAATAATGAATGTCCAGATTACAAATCTGTCTAGTGCACTAAAGGGCAAGTTCTCCTCCACACAGACCAAATGCTGCTCTCAAACCTATGGATAAAATGTATTAAAATAAATATAAAAACTTGCATAGGATTTCAGCATGGGCAGCTGCGAGGAGGATGATGGGGGATGAATGGCCAGTTGGTGGTTACCAATGGTTACCAATGTACATCTTCAGAGCAGAGCAAATACACACAAGAAACTCCTCTCACCAATGTGATCCACCAAAACAGATCCTGCCCTTTGGAACCATGTAAAGCTCCACTTGTCTGTTGAACTAAAATGTAGTAAAGACAACAAAAATGCGAAGGTAGGGAAACGATGCAACACCGAACAAAGACAGCAGTGGCGATCACCAACACCTGCACTGTGTAACGCCTGTTCACTAGCGATTAGTCACTCACACGTGCTCTTCACCAGGTCAGTGGTAAGTGCTCAGCAATCACTTGTAACGTGTCTCTTCTTTCCATTTTACTAGACGGGTAGGAACTGCATTTTCATTCATGATCCCTGTTTGGTTTTTTTCATGCCTTTTAATAGATTTTGCAACTACTTAACTAATTTCGCATTTTTTCCCCCCTTTTATGCCTTTACTGATTCTGTATTTGCAGACCTCTTTAATTTCTTCCACATTCATATTCAGGGAAAAAAAATTAAATAAATCTCCTCTGTGCTATTTACTGTCAGAAGTGAGTAGGACCAACACAACTTGGTGCAATAACCAGTATCTTACTGTGTACACCACTAACAAGGGATTTTCTTACTTTCATCTAAACAGAATTGTGCCAGATCTTTCAGTGGCATCTCCAGAGCTGCCAAGGGAACTGCCTGTGGAGTGCATCAAAGAGCCAGATGTCCCTCTGGGGAGAACTGTTTTCCACAACATGCTGGATTACTGTGATCTCCAACCAGAAGTGGAAATAGAGGAATGGTGCCAGAAAAGGAGGGAAAATGGCACTCTACTAGTCCTTTTCTTTTTAGATTACAAAAATATTCAAGGAGGGGGAAGTATGAGAAAGGCAAAAAAGCATTTTATGAAGGAAAAATCCATCAAAAATATTTTGAAAGTTACAAGAATGAAGTTCATCAAAAAAAGTAACAGTTTGGCAGACAGCATCATTTCCTTCTTTCATGACTCGCTAGCAATGAAACCAGCTGCTATTAAAACTACAGAATAAACACAGACACTGACCATGGCTTAACCCCGCCCCCCCCAAATTACAAACTTATCTTAATTTTTTTAATGTAGAAAGAATAGTTATTAATTCTTAGACATAATTCACTCTCTACTTAAAAGAAACACACAGGAAAAATTATTCTGGTGAAATGAAGATGTTAATTTGGGGGGGTTGCTGGTCAGTGCACAGCAGTTATCCCTCCACGTGCACTCGTGAAGAGTTATCATGTTTGTAGCACATTAGTCTTCCAGAGAAGAATGTTATCATGCTCTACCAGCTGATATGTGACACATTATATTAAAATACAGTTCTGGCATAACTTTTGTAATTTTACCACAAAATGCATTTTATTTAACATTATTTTAAAATAAGCTTAAAAATCTACTAAAAAAAGTTTAAAATATTACCGAGTCTCAGAACCAAAGGGAATACTTATTACAACTTAAGCCTGTGGTCTACCACGCTCCTGATCTTAAATATGCTATGGAGAACTTTGTAAATGCTGGGGTTTAGCAATAATATATTTTTGTGAGAACGTGCAGCTTTTTATTTTTAAACAACAAAACTGGCCTCCTCTGGCCAAAGTGCTGATCATCAAAAGTGTTGATCTCTTAGCTCAATAGGTTTTCATCTCTGGAAAGCTGTTATCTGTATGATACCTATTTACACCACACCCCCAAATTAATCTATCTCTCAAGACATAATGAATAAAATAAAAACATCAAGCAGTCATGGCATAGTATAGTTGCAGAATGAGCAACTAAACCGAAAATCCCAATTGTAGCTCTTTTTCATTAATCAAACCTGCAGGAGGAAACTAATGCAAAGCAAACTGCATAATGGTACATTGCAGCGTACTCCTGGAATGTGCAAAGAGGGACACCTGATGCTACATTTTGCATGGGTTTTGTATGTTCAAACCAAAACTAAAAGCTCTCTTTTCCTTTTGGTTTTCTTAAACTTTCCCCAGCACCTTAAGGTTAATTAATAATAAATAATTGTATTAGCAAATCTGTCTAGTGCACTAAAGGGCAAGTTCTCTTCCATACAGACCAAATGCTGCTCTCAAACCTATGGATAAAATGTATTAAAATAAACACAAAAACTTGCATAGGATTTCAGATCAAATTTTCCTTATTTTCCATACCAATTAAGTAACAGATCTGGTTACTTGTTACACTGCTACTTATATAAATATTCCTGTAGTTACTTTTAATTTTCACATGCTGGTAGAAAAGCTTTGGAAAAAGTTCTAAAATGAGGCCCTTTGGCACATGGTACCCCCTACACTTCTTGCAAAGGACTTTTTAACAGAACAGCTGCACTGGAGACGTTTTTTGCTCTATCATCTCAGCCTGAAGTCCTGCTTAAAAAGTAGCAGCAGGACAAAAATCTGATAACTTCTTCTAAAAGCCTGTTCCCTTTCAGTTTAAACTGGTGTTCAGTCCACAATGGGGATGATTTTGAGCCAAAACTGTGATTTATTTATGGCCAGGTACTTCCCAAGGCCAACCTTACTTTAAGAAACTTTAAAACTTCAGAAATGGGTATGAAAAAAGCATAACTTCTTTCCTGAGCACAAAGAAAACAATGATTAATATTAAATATGCAAGATTTCTCATTATTTTTAATAATTATTATATACTGTGCAAAGTCAACACAGGACTCATTAAAATGTTAATGTAAAAATAACATTTTTGTATAAGGTATTTACATTTTTATAAAAAGTAAAAGCTGATGTCATGAAATGGTACCTTGAAATATGCTTGGTATCCATCACCTCCATAATAACGAGTTATTGTCTTACCCACATTAGTAGGGTCATAACCGTTGACTCTAACATGCGGGGGAGATGAGCAACAGATACAAGGCATGGTTTAAGGATATATAAAGCAGCCTGAACCAAATGATGTGGAGATCCTCTTTAGTATCCATATGCTAAATATCCAGGTATTCAAACATAAAAAGCATGATTTTATCTGCTTTTTCTTTATGCAAGAGTAAAGCCTAGATAAGTGGGTTATCTATCTCTTCATAAAATGTGGCAGATCTAATTTCATCCTGCAAGGTTAAAACAGATTAGGCAAATACTTTATAACCCTGTTTAGTCTAAACCACATCCCTCTAGAAACTCATTAATCCATCCTTTCAGATACCACTGCACAGTGGATAAAATAATTAATAAAATTATAAATAAAATATACCTGAACCCCTCGCTAAAACACTGTACTGGAAGTGGAAAACACAAGATGTGCTTGCATATCAGTGGTATTTTTTATTATTGCCTATCATATTAGAAAGGCATGTTAATACTTAATTTGCTAAGGAACAGCCAAAGCTTGCTACAGGTAGATTTAATAATAACCTAGATAAGAACAGAGAGTGTATTTAGTTACTTTACAGATGTTAGTAAAGCGGAGAAGCGACAAGCACACTGGAAGTCAGTAAACCAAGTCAGACTAACCTACAGAAACTGGAGAAACATCCTGACCAATAAAATATAATTCATCAAGGTCAATGAAAGTCTCCATGTAGGAGGAACAATTGCACAAATACAGAATAAGAATCAAGCCGTAAGGGAAGAAGAAAAGTTGTGACGTGAAGATGACAAACATCATATTGGGATGAGTAAAACATGGTTTGTACAACATGAAATAATCCTCTTCCTGTATTTAGCACTGAGAAGGCAGTTTTAGGCACAGTGCACTAGTAAAGATGTGGACCAATTACAGAAGGGCCATCGGGAGGTTGCAGTAAGGAATGTCTACAAAGGGAGAAGCTACAAGGAAAGGCTGAAGGAATCACGGTTGCTTAATTACAGAAAATTGCAGGAAAATGTAATAATGCCATTTAAGTCCAACGAACACAGCAGCAGAAAGGAAGAGAATACCTCATTGCCTACTGAGTGAACCAAGATAGACTTGTCATTGATAGCTGCAAGAGAAACTTCAGTTAAATATTAGCGTGAACTGCCCAAAGGGAGTGAAAGTACTAGAACTTGTTACGGAGAAATGATGAGAGAGCTCCCCCACACCGAAGATTAGATCAGGCCACCATTGGTCAGGAGTGCCGCAGGTACAGCTAAGCCTTCTGGCCAGGCATGGACTGAATGCTGTTATCTGCAGCTCTCCAAGACCTACAGACAGTCACAGAATGGCAAGGAGGAGGAGAGGCGAGAGGTCAAAGCAGAGTCATCCTAACCTAAAGGAAGAGGATGGGCATTTGCACTTCTGCAAGGACTCTCTCCCGGCTGGGCACCCTGCAGTACCAAGGAGATTCATTCACACCTTTCAGCTGCAGTTTGTTACGAACAATTCTGTCTCTGCCAGCTCAATGATTTCTTCTGATGGTTGACTCAGACACACAGCTGAAGCCAGCTTTCTATCCAGCTTCAATTCCATCCAGCATTAGACTTCACTGGTGCAGGTGTAGACTCTTGTAGTTATATGGACCTGTGAATGACTTCCTCCTTCTTCCTGAAAACAGTTCAACAAGTCTGCCCTGACTACCTGTTCTTCTGCCTTCATCTCTTGCACAGGACACTACAGAATTTGATTCTTTCACCTTTTCTGTTCCACAAGCTTAATAAACTAGGCTGTAGTTTGAGCACAATGCTATAGAACTTGCTTTAGGATTTGGTTTTAGAGTGAGGATTTTAAAAATATGCTTACCAATGTATCAGCTTAGTTAATCCCTGTGGCTTTAATACAATTTTTTTTTTCTTCATGTGACCTTAAAGCATCACTATAGGTGTATAAAATGATGCACTGAAAACCTTAATTACATCAACAGAGAGACTACTTCCTATTTATAGTTAAATATCATGGAGCCATCTGTATCTTAATACACAACCAGATTAAAATGCATTCTCTGCTGGTTTTCAGTTTTCCAAATTTGGACATTTTTAGACTACTAACACGAAATTACCTTGAAGCACATAAATATTTAAGCAGGGATAGTTTACCTTTTCTGGTGGGTGTATAATAAACAGTTTAACCATCATCTATATACAGGCTGTTTTGTTCTCCATCTAAAGAGACAATCACCTTTTATCCTTTTCCTTTTTTCTTCGTTTCAGTGCTATTAGAAAACTATTCACAAGTGCAACCCCGAACAATACTCTGCAGTAATTATGACTAGATGACAAAGAGATGCGAACAATTACTGAGCCCATTTTGAAACCCTACACTAATAAAGTCATTAGATGCTGCCCTTGCCATGAGTGTTCTAAAAGCTTCTGAAGTTACAAGAACACACGGCATTGTTTGTTAGGACAATTGCTGCTGGCAGAATGCAAACCTTGAGTTAAACCATGCTGCAAATTGATCTTGACATTCTGTTAAGACTGCCACTAAAATCAAAAGCAAAGGAGAAAAGGAGAAAATGAGCGGGTGGGATGTAATCATGGAACAGAAGGGTTCCCTCCTCACCTTCTTTCCTCTTCCTCCTCAAAACAAACCATACAGAAAATGACAAATTCGCCTGGTGTTTGAGAACCTTTATTTTTAAAACATTAATTAGACTTTTGACCTGTTTTTATTGACTGGCACTGTATTCCTATCAAAGTAAATTAAATAAAATATTGCAAAATACAATAGAAAAGATTTTCACACTGCTCTGTGAAACCTGTTAAGGATTTAGTGCCTAAAGAACTCGTCCAACAGTTTTGCAAGCAACATATACAGAATCTATGGTCACTCCTGAAAAAGGAGTAAGAAATTAACCCACCAAGTTCAGCTCTCACAGACCCCACACCTGCAATATATTTGCTGAAGGATCAAATAGGATTGGGGAGCTGGAGTAATATGGTCAACTGGTCTTCATCCAGGCATGCATCAATCAGTAGGTTAGTATTAAGGGTCAGCAACTGTGAATATGGCTAATTACTTGATGACGGAAATTGCAGGTGAAGACAACCTGCTGCTGAGAAGCACTTTAGTCAATTAACTCTTTCCTAAGCTTAAACAGAGTGAAAAACTATTATTTGAACATTAAAACTAACAAGTACCTGTCATCAGAGCTGATAAAAAGTTGGGAACACCTTGAAATACAGCACCCAAGGGCAATGATATCAAAAGCTAAAAAGGTGCTACAGACATTCGAGTCAGTGATCTATGGTTTTGCCATTGTTCTGCTTGGCAAGCATTACGTACATTGAAAATCTGTTAATATTATGCATAATCTATGTTTGTAAACACTGTGTATATAAATATAAGGGTATGTGTGCATGTGTAGGTATATATGTATGCATATATATTCAATATGTATCTGTCCTGGACACCAGTATATTATATTAAGGTATATAAATGAATTAACAAAAATAGTTAGGCATGTGCTCGCATACATATATATATACACACACACATATATATACACGCACACACCTCCCATACACATAATTATATTAGAATAATGGTATTTAGTCAAGTTGTTGAAGTCAGAAAGTGCCAGGGCTATAGCTGCTCATGTCTGGCTCTCCTGCTTATCTACGCCATAACCTCTCTGGAAACCTGAGGAAGTGCTTAGCCCATGTGATGGCCCGATGCAGCTGGCGAGCTGCTGCAGCCATGTGCTCAGACCAAAAGGTAGGGCCAGAATTGCCAACATCATTGCTGCCAAACACCACTACTACTGCTCTGACACCCCCCGTAAGCATATTTCTGCTGTTTGGAGTGGCATGGTAGCAAATCTCCATATCAAGTAATGGAAAGGAAACCTTGATTTTTCATCTCATGATTCACCCCAAACTGAGTGGAATATAACAAGAAAGTAGAAGATATACCTGTAGCTTTGCAGTTGTGTTTTTTTTTCCTTTGACCATGGACAGCATAAATTACAAGAATATTCCAAACAGTTGCTTACTAAAGTCTAAACCATAGGTGATAAAGCTTTCATGTAGATTCCTCAACAGTGTTATAAAAACACCGCATTGTTTTCCTAAATGAGGGCTGATTATTTTATTATATTATTTTGTGCCTTTTATTATGATTTTTTTATTTATTCTGGTAATGAAAAGATTCCTAATTTGCAGCACTTACTCAAAGTAATTGCTCCCTTTCCTGCAAACCTTATGTCAGAGGCAATTAAAAGCTGTGGAAGCCGAAACAAAATATCCTTTTAACTGTATTAACTAGAGTTCTCTTTCAGATTGAGAAAGTAACAGTCCTGGGTGGCTGTAGGTAGAAATTTTTAAAAACCTGACTCCTAGATTCGTAATGTTTGTACTTTGCACTACTGCTAACAGCTACCCTGGCGCTGGCACACAGCATTTTACTGCTAATCCTGCCTGCAGGACTCTCTTCACTCTGTTGTAATGGGTGTTGAAGAACAATATTGAGAGATTCCAGCTGAAAAGGGCTAGTATACAGTAACACAGGATTCAAAGCACATCCTTACATCAGTGTCAGCCAAGAAACATAATAAAAAACAGGAAAAAAGACAAGATTTTTGAGCTGGTTTTGTTCTACAGTGTTCAGGATGGACCTCCATTCCATTAATTTTCTCATTCATAATGAGAAAAATGGAAATTACTATTAAGACTGGGTTTGGAACAGAATGACATCCACAGATACCAGAAAGAGGACAGCAAAGAGGAAGAAAAAAACCCCAGAATATTCAAGATTTTTTGGCTTACATGAGGAAAGTATTTACATCTGTTTGAATTTATTCATGCCATACTACAGTACTGAAAACTTTACTACTGACATTGCCATGTCCCTGTTGATTGCTGTGAAGTGGGCCTGATTCCTCTGCCTTCCCACCCTGGTTTTTCCACTAATGCAATTGTAACAGCACAAATAAGTTGCTCTTGGGCTACACCAGCATGCAAAAACCAGTTCTTTCTGTTGTTGCTGTTGTCTTCTCACCATTCAAATACAAATCTAAGTGCAACTGTATTCACAGGGATACAGACCAGAATAGGCTCCAAAGAATGTCACCATTTCACATAACGAAGGGTAGTAATTAAACAGCAGTACTGAGTATTTATTTATGGGAATACCCACAGAGCATCGGCACTTTCTGAAGGGAGAAGGAAGCATCATGTGCCCTCTGAAGAAAACAGTCTATGGAGCAGGATATGACACTAAACACAACTGAGAAATTATTCTAATTCAAGCCAGCATGCCTTGTTTACCCCTTACAATTTTTTGACCTCACTGTTAATATGACAGTTTCTTTGTTGTTAATAGAAAGCAAAAAATGAAGACTTAAAAACCCCATGGTACTGCACAATCAGTGGCTAGGTTCATTGAGGATAGCTATAAAGCCTTAAACAAGCCCTTTATTTTGTGTTTTAAGAAGTGTCATAAGGAGTTAATAGGACACAGCTGTACAGGCTCTTTCTAATAAGCAGCTTCTGTCGCTTTGGTCACCACAGGTGTCTCTGTAACCTGCAAACTCTTATTACTAGTGTATCAAAGTTGTGCTACTTAATAGATTTCTTTAGTAAAACACAACAAAGCAATTACATGGCTGTTGATCGTCAGTCATAAAAAAACCCCTCAAACACAGTTTTTCAAAAGAAACTACACTGCAATTTTTTGTCATTGTAAAATAAAAGAAACTAGAGAATTAAATAGAAAAGCAAACAATAGAACAGCAGGTAGTCAGCTGAACTTAGCCACTACAGATGGTTTAGAAATAGTGTTTCCTTCTACACCAACTTGTGGGATAAAAGAAAAGGAGGAGGCTCCTTACTGCCCATGAATGGCAATACCGAAAGATTTAAGCAACTTTCCAGTCTACGTATTTGGTCCCATGAAAGAACCTAGATGTTTCTTCCCTCCCTCCCCTGTTTCTTTTTAAAAAACTTTAAATCTGTTTTTGCAACTGCTTTTTTCCATAATCTTTAACTCTCCTCTAGAATAACTTGAGCTAGCAACATAGCTGCTGGTTTGCCCAGTGGTGAAAAGCAAAAAGGTCAAATGAGGAATTCCTGTGAAGCACAACTGTCACTAAAAAGTGTGTTAGAAAAAGAGAGTGTTGTGTTCTCCATGCCCACTTTCAGTAAAGAAATATTTATTACAAATTTAAGAATAAGAATGCATGAATGCTCTATTCAAGCAAACCGTAAGAGAAAGAAACATAAATATGTACTTTTAATTGTTCAGTAATCGATGGAATTGCATAAAAAAGTAGCAATCTTACTCCAGCCCAAGTGACTGTTGCATCTTTTGTTCAAAAGTTAAGAGTAACTCATTATAGCAATATACACAGACATCCTGGCAAGCGGTTATCTTCTGTGTAAATAAAAGTGATGAAACAAGGTCCAAGTTAAAAAAACCAAACAAGTCTGATTTTTAAATAAGTATAATAATAACATAATCATTTTCAATAGATTATGATCAACTGATAAAAAACTAAAGAAGAGAGAGGTCTTAATATAAAGATAAGAAAATCTGCTGGTAACACACAAACTACATAGAAGGAGTTGGAAGCTACAGTTTTTTAATTTCTTTACTTATCAGCAAAACGATGGCCTCTCTAAAACATAGGATAGCTTTTATTATATTAAAACCTTTCAAAATACCTGAAAATTACCAAAGGAATGTTCCATAAGAAAGCTGTAGTTCATAAAAGTTCATATTAATTGTAAGCTTTTAATCTTTTGCATCATCTATATTTAATATTAATTTATCACGTGAATGTTCTTTTTTAAATAAGATTTTCATTAACAACAGTAGTTGTTATCCCAGAGAGTTCTAATGCAGTTACATACAGTTAATGCAGTACATACAGTTAGTGTCGCATAGTATTATGGCACTGCAATGCCAAACTGTTGAAGACACATTTCTAGAACCAGAAAATAAACTCCCTGTCCCACCTAACCCCCCCCCCCAAAAACAAAAACCAAAAACTAGAAGAAAAAAAGATGTAATTTCTTCAACTATTTTTTACTGCACAGCAATAAAAAGTCGCTTTGTAATGGAAACAAGGACAGTCCAATTCTCAGTGAATGTCAGCCAGCACAGCTTCATTGTTCAGCTAAGAACTAGCATGAATTTTTCAGTTCAAACAGTTATCAAGCAACAAAAGATTGGATACACAGATGACACAGAGATAAGCGTCTTCCTCTAGAGAAAAGCTGCTCCACTCAGTCCAAAGAGTCTTACCTTGCTCTGTTTGCTTCTTTTGTCATGTCCCATGCCCAGGTTATGAAGTTCTGACTCAGATAGGAGACAATAGATTCAGCACAAAGCATTTGAGAGCAGAAGACATTGGTCAGTACACTTTCATCATGGTGGAGGTAGATAGCAAGAAGCTTTCTCTGAAAAGACATGAGGAAAGATCAGCGAATATCCTCAGGCTATTTAGTAATTTAAAATTGCTGCTGCAGATCTGTGTGTTAGTGCACCCCATGGTGTTTATCGAGGGTGCCGGGTATCTCAACATGCACGTGCAGGGGGCAAAAAAACCCCCAAACTAATAGATTTCAATCAAATGGTCCGTCCCTCCAAATCTGTAAATCTTCTCAATGCTTCCTAATATTTTATTTCGGGTACCAAAACACAATATAGTTATCACACCATCTGTAGCCAAATGAAGAGGAAAAAAAGAGTAAGTAACAATACAGTTGCCTATGGCCCAAAGCCTGCGATGCTACATTGCTGGATATTTTGGCAGCTCTCCATCCAGCTGTGTGATGTGGGAAGCTCACATCATATCAGCCCCTCACCTACTTTCTAAGTTGGTGTGTAGCTGGTCAAAAGGTCATGTGTCAGTCCAGTTAGCTACATCTCTTGTGGAGCTGAGAAGCAAGGTAGCCACCCCAGCACTGTGAATGTGTATAACACAAGGGAAGGGGTATGGCAGACATGGATCAAATCCCATATTGAGTTTGTGAGTGCTGATATATCTCATCATAGTTACCATGTTAGCGAAGATTAGATGTTGAGGATGGTGTTTGCGGCCCCTTGATATAAAATATTCTGTGCCATGTTCTTCTGAAACCCTATTAAGTAACATTGGAGCTTCACTGCCAGTAGCACAGGGCTGTGCTGTGTCCCCATAACCACCTCAGATCACCTTTTGGAAAGTGAGTCTATATGTGTGTAAAATACAGAAAGCAGACTGAGAAAAATAAAGGTGAACTACGAGCTAGTTCCACGATCCTGTATCTGGTATCAATGAATTATAAAGTACCACTCAGAAAATTACCACTTCCCATACTTACTTTATTTTAAAATCCTACTTGAACGTATTTGCTGACATAATATGGTAAATGCCATTTTCAGACTTACTTAAACTCATCTCAAACCTCTTCATCAAATGTAACACTGAATACTAGATATTAATGTATATTGATATAGCAAGACATGGGATGCAATTTTGAGACAAGCTGTCTTTGTAAAAAACCTGTATGGCTATTACCTCATATACTAGCTTTGGATAAAACTTAATGACTGTTTATAAGAAGAAGAATACATTTGAACATTAGACTTTGGGAAAAGGATTAGTAATTTGCATTAATGTTTGTCTAATTTAATTTAAATGTTCTTCAGAACCACGTACACATGTGCCAGGAAGGGCCATTAATAAGCCCAACATGCAGAGATCCATATAAGAGCAGCCAACAATGTTGACTGAAACTAAACTTGAAAATCCAGAGCACTGATGCACAATATCAAGTAATAAAACAGCATTTCTGTGGTGATATTTAATTTAAAAAGAAGAAAGAGGCAGGGGAAGATCAGGCACTGTCTGTTTTTGAGGATCAGCCATTCTGCATTTCAAAGCATCGATCCCTGCAATATCCAGGTTACTGTGCTAGAATCTCGACTATTATATAGCAGTTGTAAGAGAGGGAGGGCAAAGATGTGTTTACTCAGTGATTAGGGCCTTAGAATAAGCCTCTAGCTCCTAGAGAGACAGCTCACCACTTATTCATTTGGACCAATTCACAAAGCCTAGAAAGATTAAACATCCATGCTGAGAAGACAAGCGAATGCAGACGGTGAAAAAGAAATAAAAATTCTTTAAAAACTCTGAGATGACTTCATTATTTTTTCCACAAGGAAACTTTAGGAAAGTGTTTAGTTAGAGAAAAACCCACATTGACCTCTCTCTAAACCCTTAATCTTTCCTTTGTGGTGGCACTGCTTTGTGGTAAGCGGATGGCTTTGCTCTCCTCTTTTCACTGGGAGTGGATAGAAAAAAAGGCTCTTGAGAAACACTTTTACTTCCAAAGAAACAACCCCATGAAACTGTTAAATATGAGATTCCATACAACAGAATGTTTCAAAATATGTACAGTTTTAGGCTTAAAGATTTAGGGACAAATTTTAGTAAACAGAACAGGCACATACACAATAGATGTTTACAATGAACTACTTTACAATTGTACGTAATTTTTGTTGCATCAACAAATCTCACTATGCAAAGACTAAACTACATAAAATACATCACATATAAAAGACTGTACTCGTGTCTGGTAATTCATCCAAAATGTTAAGGCCAGGCATAGGCATACCGCTAAGACAAATGAAAAAGGGTAGCAGGAGGAACTGAAGTGCTAAAACATGATTTTGAAAAATCAGTGGAAGCCAGGAATACTTTTTTCTTTGGAAAAAATAACACTATTGCAAAAGGCTCACAGCATGGAGTTTGTTGTTGTTGCTGCTGTATGATTCGTTTTGGTTCGGTTTTTACTAACCCATGGTAGTATATATTTATAAGCAGGCTTCTGTTGTATTTATTTCAAGCCTTTGAAAAATCAGAGTAAATTCTAGGATTCTATGATGACTAATACTGGGAATTTTTTAGTCAATACTGATAAAATAGGTTTACTGAACTGTTGAACAGTCTTGACTTCAATAAAAGCATCCTACTAATAGAGCACTATCTGTTCTGTGTTAGAATTCCCAAAAATATGACTTGGGGGTCATATACTTAGCGTAAAATTTTAACCAAGAAAAAAAAACCGATGGGGAAGAACTTTTACTAGTCTCTGTGAAGACACGTGATACTGAAAAGGTTCTAAGCACTAAATAGTTGAGGGACTTCCAAAGGCCTTAGGACTTCAGGAACTTAAGTCATCAAGCGATGTATTTTTCAGAGTATGTGGATGCTTAAGACAAGGCAGTCATTCACTGGAATTTTCAGAAGGGGCCTGGATTTACAAACATACTCGGGAATGCAAGTCTTATCGATGTCAGTAAGACTTAAGGTTTTAAAAGCTTGAACCCTACAGAATTAGTAGAGAATTAGAAGAAATGAAGGAAAAGCTGTCACTGAGACAGAAAGAAACACAGATCTTCATGAGGCTGAAAGAGTAAATTGATGATCAGTCAGTAATGACATATCTGAGCTTCTCAGCCAGTTCCTAATAATGTCAATAATTTGGATACCTCAGAAGAATATGAACTTGAATGATAACAGAAATACAATCACAAGGGTCAGCAAAACCACAGACCGGAATGTTTATTTTTGAATCTCAGGTTTATAAGTTCAAGTAACGACTGACAAAAATGTTCACGATGTAACATCTGCTAACAAATCAAGATCTTAATTTTTCTTCTAGGTTTTATGTAGTGAGAGCTAATTCAAATGAACAAAGGGACACATCTGCACATCTTTAAGCCTTTGAAGTGTACAATCTGGTCCACCTGTCTAAAGTGATCTTGGAGATCATATGATCAGCCTTCTTGGACACAGCTACTCTATCACACACAAGCCTTTCTTCCCTAAGCAGAATGCAAACCCTCTCTAACACCAAGGCTATATGCCTTCGAATTTACTCCGCTTTGAAAAAGGATCAAAGCAGGAATAGAGCAGATCGAGATTCACAGGAAGCCCTGTGTATTACACAGAACAGAACAAAACCTGTGTTAAAGATAAGCATTATTAAATCCCCCAGCACCAGTCAAAACAAAGGAGATGGCAAAGACAAGAGAGACAAGGGGCACTAACCAGTCTCTAGCCTCGTACAAGAGGATCTGAACCAAACTGTACTCCACAGGTTCCTGAAGTGGGAGCAAGATGACGGTCCCTGCCCTCTTCTGATCTGGTCTTTTGTATTATATGTGGCATAAAACAACCCTAAACTGACTCCTAACTGAATCTTTCAGTAATTTTATCTTTCAGCAAAACATCTAGTCTCAAAAAACCATCAGTGATGGAGAATACATATGAACCATGGTAAACTGTTCAAAGGGCTAACCACTCTCCCAGGTAAAGGTGTGTTTTATTTTGAGCTTGATTTAGTCTACTTTCATCTTCCAACTATTTGATCCAATTACACTGTTGTATCTCTATTTCAATCAGTCGAACTTGTAACATCTTACATAATGCACAGAATATCCAGCGATTAAAACCAAATTCAAATAAGACCTATAGATCATAGGCTTTGAAAGAGGAGGAAATGTAGAGCGTGGCAGAGAATTTAAAAAAATGTCTATTATTTAATATCAAGTACAGAGGATGCTGAAAAGAGACCTATATCCAGGACTAGCATTTCAGATATGAAAGATGAAGCTGTTCTTCAGATATGAAGAATAAAGGGTGTGTAGGCACACAGTGAGATGACTAAGCTGGTATGTTGCAGCAAAAATTTCTAAGCAATAATTATCCACAAGTTCAGAATTAATTTAAGAATGAAAGGACAGAACTGCTAACACACACATCAGGCAAGACTGGAAAGAAAGTGTAGGTAATCAACATGGGACCTAACTGGATTTTATGTACTGACATCTACCATAGTGTAGCTGCTTTACTTTTCCTGGGAACCTAGAGTTATACTTCTGTACCTGTCCTTTACAGTTTCAACCAGATCATGTAGATTAGTGTTCAGATTATTTATGTTAATTGGAATCTGTAAAGTACTAATTTCTCCATCTAGGACCCTCAGACAGCTCAACTACAAGCACACCTAGGATATACAATATGATCAAGCTCCTTTATAAAATTTAGGAGTAGTAATTTGACTTGATTTAAAACATGCCTGGAGTCGAAGTAAAAGGTGCTGGTGAAGCCTTACACCTTGACAGTATTTAGGGAATAAATGGGGGAAAAAAACAGATGAGGAAGACTAAATCAATAAGCTGCCCTGCAACTGGGATTCAGAACAACCTCTCTCCTCTACTCAAGTTAGCATCTCAAAGACAGACTTCAAATTTCTCTTTTGAGACAAGACGACTGGAGGGTAGTCAATACTGTTCCTGTAATGTGCTCCAAGAGAAATCAGATTAATTACCTCTGTGAAACTTTTTCCTGTATTAAGTTCAGCATGAACTTAATTAGCTGAAGTAACAACAAGGGACAGTTTTCTGAGTTACACAGATAAAAATGATACTACAGAAAGCCCTGTATCAAAAAATATTCTGCTACCATTGTGTGTGTGTGTGCATGAAGCAGCTTTTATTTGAACATATCAAATCATGGAAGGAACATACTTTCTTCTAGGTATCCAGGAAATAAAGTACCCATATGTGAGAGGGATGGTGCTGCCATTAAACTGAACCTAAAAGACAGAAATCCAGGAGAGGGAAAACACTGTTCATTTTCAGTATGCAGGAATATATATTGAGGTGACAATACCAATCTGTGCTAAGAGAGATGTTTCACATATTTATTAAAAGTCAGTGGACAAAAAGGTTGAGAGAGGAGCAGGAGGTGATCTGACAGAGGCATATAAAGATAAGAGCTCCTGAAAAGGTAAAGCAGATGTCTCTATTCTTTCTCATAACAAAAAAGTAGCAACCACCTATAAAAATGAAAAGGCAAACAAGCTACAATAGAAGAAAATACTTTAGTATTATTCAAGCAAATAGCTCAGTGAGATTAATACAGTGATTAAGACCCTATATTAATAACAATACTGCCTTAAGTTAGGATAAACCCCCTGATGTTTCAGAACACAAGGCACCCACAAACTGCTTTCAGTTGCAAAGAAACCTCCCCCAAACACCTTTTTTAAAACTGTCCATTTTAAGATTCCTTCCATGGCATCAGGTCTAGCTATTTCTATGATAGTGTAGCTACTTGAGCAAGAGTAAGCTTATTCTTCATAAACTAACTGTTAACAGAGAAACGCTTCTTTCCAAGTGGCACAGTAAGTAGAAGAAGGCTTTCACAAAAGAACAACTTATTTGTTACTTTAATAAACCTTGTTCTCTCTTTCTTTTCCTGAACCAATTAAAAACATAATAATGAAAGTATTTTATTGTGTTACATATGCAATAGGCCTTGGAAATGAACACACAATGCTTTTAACTATCAGGCTGCAGGAGGTAGCTGGGGATTTCATTGCCAAAGACCAAGGAAACCAGTTGTTAAAGGCAAAGCTCAGTATCTTGGCTATTGTGGTTTTGGTGCTAAAGAGATATACAGGTCTTAAAGTAGAGCTACACGTTTGACCTCATTCCATCTCTCCCTCCTAAAACCGGCACTATCATGGTAGCAGTTGCTCTAAAGGAAAAAAGGATACCCATCATGTATGTTAATCATAACTAAAGACTTGAAATTAAAAGCTATGATAATAAAAGCTAAATAAAACATAGGTAATAGTTCAACATCTAAACTGTTTTTACAAGTTATTTCAAGTAACATTTGCTTAAATAACTTAAACACATGAAAAGACATTAAGATTTAACAGACCATCTACTTTCTTAAAAGGAATTTTAACTCATAATCTGTGTTTAAAAACACATGTTCTGACCTAAGTTAATTTTCTTAAAATAACCCAAACAAAAATATTTCTGCAAAAAGGCTTCATATCAAATGATATTTTTTGAGAGGGGAAAAAGTGCCCAAAATATAGATTAAAAACATAGCTGATGGCAGCCTCACTAGACCTGAACTGTAGAGTGCACCTTCTGCTCTGGACAGGGTTGAGAATTTGTCAAGAAAAGGCTAAGATCTCTGAGCACTCAAGCTGCCAAGTGCTCTCAAATTAAATCAGTTTGAAGCAGTTTTCATTAAGATGGATTGAGTGTGGCATCGTGAGAAACACTCTATCAAATGTAGTGTTTTACTTAGTGATTAAGTATATACCAGTTGATGAAGCTACCCAAATCCTTCGTAATCCCACCACTCCAATAAACATTTAATGAGTATATAAGTTCAAAAAGCCTAGCAGAGGATTTAAACCTTCAATCTTGTTTTTATTTACTCTTGGAACTCAATTTCTCACTTCAAGTGAAGAATGCTGGTGCCTGAAGCTCATCTGTTGCCCTGGTAAAATTAAGCGCCCTCCATAGTATAAATTAGAAGGCAAGACATACAGGTTGCAATTTCTCATAAGCTTTTTTCTTTAACTGCTACACATATTGCATTATTTTATGAAATGCAATTATAAAAATATAAAATAATCTATGCCTTTACTCATTAATTCCAGGAAGCAGTACTGAAAAAACTTGTTTGTAACGGGAAAAAAGCAGTAACATTAAATGATATTTATACATTCTCATACCTTTGTTTAGAAGTCAGAATGTTACAATGAAAAGAATGTCATTCCACAGGATAGTTGGGAGGGAGAACTTTCAAAAATTAACGCAATATTCAGGGGGGAAAAAAAACAAAGAAAAAAGCCACAAAAGTAATACCTTCCTGAATACATAACTTAATTCTGATGAAATACTAGAAATGTAAGAAATCAGATGTGGTATTAAGTAGTGTAAGCAGTACTTTGAGTACTAAAAAACTAAGTAACTGTACTGCATTAATATCAGATTTACAGGTATAAAAAAATATTTAAGAAAGTTCTTAAAGAGCTCTTGTCCATTATTATACTGATACACTGTCAGCTACTTCTGATGAAAAGACACAAACTTCCTAATTCAAACACTTGTTTTGCCTTGTTGAATATGAATTCTTTTAAATATGCATTGAAGTCCACTTCAATTAAGTTATTACAAATTAATACTTTGACACTGAACAATTCTGTATCCATTTATGCTCTGAAATGTGTGCAAAGACATGAAAATATTCACTGAACTAAGAGTGTGCGCACATGTTAAGTATGTGTTAAGCTATACAGTGTAGATTCACAACACTGCTCACTTACCAGGACAGCCCCTAAGATAACATAGCTGTTCCTTCCAATATGATTAACTACAGGAAGCCAAAAGATTCTTCATTTTAAAATTAAATATCTATCAAGACAATAGAAAGTAAATTTAAACAGCATGATTTTCTTGTTTGTGTTTCAGCTTTATCTATGGTTAATTATGCAGGGGTTTGGGTTTCTCCTCAGTGAATCAAGCCACCAAAACTTAAATAAACTATCCCCATTCTAATTTTATTAAAATACTGATTTTAAAACTGTGCATGGAATAACAGAAACTTGAGATGTCTGGTTCGATGTACAGAAAAACTAAATAACCAAACCTTAGTACTGGAATTTACTTGGCAGATAAAGGTTGTACAAAGAAAAAAAAAAAGAAAAAAAAAGAGCACTATATTCAGAGACCTTTCAATTTACATCTACAATTTCATTAGCCATCCTTCAAACCAACATGCAACACTGAACTTGCCAACCACAGCCAGTGTTTTCTGGTGCTAGGACACCATTATTTCAGGAAGAAAGGGGGTAGGTGGGGAGAAAAAGAGTAGTTTTGATGACTAAAGGAGTCCAAATAAAAGTACAGCCAGCCTGAATGATGGGGAAGCATGAGTTATTCAATGTCATTTCAACAACCACCAAGGTAAGTATTTTAGTCAGTCAACTAAATGAGTGTAACTCTTCACAAACAAGAAAAAACCAAGATAACACAAAAACATAGTTTGCCTTTTTTAAAATAAAGATGAAACATTTACAGTGATTTCCGTTTCCCCCTATATTAAAGTAGTTTTAATACACACTTACATCTCTAGCTTTCCCATAGAAGGCTTCTTGAAAAGCAGCCTCTAACGATCCAATAAAATAAACAGGATGGCAGTCACCATATCTATTTGAAATAAAATTTCCAATTAATAAAAAAATTACAAAAAAAGTAATTTCAATATTCTACCCTGTCATAATACTCTGTAAATATAATGCATTGGCTAAACCTTTTGAAAGCTGAAGTACTATACTTCTAAAGGACAGAAGGGAAATATTTAGAAGCCATCTGTCTCCCAGCATTCAAAAGTTCAAACTACCTGCCTACTACCTTACAAATTTTATTGTAAAAACTTTGTTTACATACATAGATATCTTAAGTTCTATATAATTTTCTAATAATAGTTATTTCCTCTCTTTATTATATTCTTAAAGGTTAACTTAAGGTTAATCTCGTATTACACATGAATGCATCTCACATATATAAACGAACATTTCATCACAGAGGACTGAAAACAGAAGGCATATAACTTTGCATTACTTTGCAGTATGTTAGTTTGCAACTTCTACCTGTTTGATGAAACATGGCAACTGTTTAACAATGTATGATTTCACAGAATCATAGAATGGTTTGGGTTGGCAGGGACCTTAAAGGTCACCTAGTTCCAACCCACCTGCCATAGGCAGGGACACCACCCACTAGACTGGGCTGCTCAAAGCTCCATCCAACCTGGTATAAAATGGGTGGCATAAAGTTAAAAAACCCCAGTATTTCTGTATTTTTTTTTAAAAGTAGAGATTTATCCAACCACTTAATTATTGTGAAAACTCTTACTGCAATTCCGTATATATTTTTCAATATTCATCACTTTCAGCTCTTCTGTTCCTGTCTATCATCTTAAAATGACTATATATAATCAGAGTCTTCATCATCCTTCTGGACCCTTACATAATTAAGTAATGATATTAAATAGTGACAAATTATACAAGGCAAGAATCTGTCACTAACTTGGACCGCGAAATAATTTTATTTCGGAAACAGTTCTAAAAAACTTAAAACTTAAAATAAATAAATTAGGATGCCTAAATATGCTATGATCCTACAAGAATATGCGTACATTTGGTTTATTTTTATTTTCATTATTTACTATATATTACTTAGTTTGTAACATGAATTGCACAGTTAATAGGCTAAGCTTACCTTGAAGAAAACTCTGCTGTAAATTGTAATAAGGCATCTCCTTCATTTTCAGCATTTTCTGGCACTTAAAAAAAAAATAAATCAAATGCAACCTCATGGAAACAGATTTTAATACATGAACTCAGTTGCTTCATAGATTTTTTTTTTTTTTTATGTTGACAGCTTACTGAAGTGGTTACCAAGACAGCACATACATTTCCTGAAAGATGATCAACTATGAACTTTTGGAAAGACATGAAATTTCTAGATGCTCTCATGAACATATTCAGGCTTTCCAAACAGCAAAATCCTCAGGTTGTTTCTTTTTTTTCCCCCCAAACCTTCCCATACATATTGTTGAAAAGTTTTCCATATTATTACATATATTTGCTGTCAAAAAACTTCTGAATACACTAATGCAAGCCTAGAGTAAATAAAAAGTACACAGATTGCATATAGGAGGTAACTGACTGCTCCTGCTCAATCCTTTTCATAATTCAAGGGCAGATAATTACTGAAAAACTTGTTTAATGTAAATGACTGAAAATATTAATCACCACAAGATGCTGAAGCTAAAATCTGTAGTATTTAGAGAACAGGGAAACCTAGTTATCTACAGGAACAGATGATTAGAGATCATAATTTCTCCAAGTTTAATTATTATTCTCCAACTATAAGCTAAAACCATAAAGTTAAAAAACTTCCCCCATTGGAAGACACTTTCATAGTTGCCGATTATGTTTGCATCAGACATGACAACCAAACAATTCTAAAATTCCTATCAAAAGATACTTTCCTATTTCTTGTTGTGGATACCCACCATACCTCTCTGCCCTCACTACTCGTATACAATCACCTTAAATTAATGGTCAACCCTTACTCATTGGCGATTTCCTCAAGGCAGATGATGCTACTCCAAACATTTCTCCATCATCAACTCCAAACTCTGTAGCATCTTCAAAGTCATCTCCATCACTGTCACTAACCATATGGACATCAGTGCATTGCTATATAAAAACAAAAACCAAAATCCACCATAAGCCTCTATTACAGACATCATCTTCTATGAAATATGAAATACATACATGACGAAAAATATTTATATAAAACCACTTGATCTACTGTAGTTTATTTTACTATTTTATACAGCATTGTCAGACTGCTTTTTATAAATAAGACCTAATTTTTAACAGAAGTCTGGTTGACAGAGCAGTATTATGAGACAAAATGCATTATTAAATGACTAAGGAACTGTCTCTGTATACACATAGTTGAGCAAATTTTATCCAAAGTTAATGCTATTTTCAGTACTAAACTTCATCTACTCATGGCACTACAGCTGGTTTAACTGCATAAGAAAGAGTGAGAAAAGCCACACATTCTATGAGTAATTTCAGACATCCAGACACAATCTACTTTACCAATAGTTGCATGATGAGGGACAGTCCTTGGAAAGGTACCTGTCTATCATATTGCAATCTCTGACACACAAAGTTAGCACCCATAGTCCTAACGTGGCACACCAGACTACTGCATGTTGAGTGACAGTCTGATTTATTTGGCACACCAATATAACTGCAAAAAACCAATACTTTTGTGCAAGGAGCTAAGGTCCCATCTATGCTTCCAACTCCCCACCATCAGATCTTTTGGATTTCCTGTCCTCTGAAACATAGAACAGCTCAGAAAAACCTTGGTTTTAACTATTCAACTTTAACTTGCCTCTAGATTGACTTCTTTTGTGAATGACTATTCCAGCTCCACTTGACCTAGAAGTTACAGCGATAGTACACTACAGAAAAACTACATGAATGCCTGAAGGTGTGACAAAGTGTATTACAGAATGTGAGACTTATTTCAGCTCTAGCATGCAAGTGAACACAAGAGGAGCAAAGAGCTCCAGACATGCTGGATCTCTTTCTACAATGGCTACGCATAAAGAACGTTTACTGAATGAACTAGTCAACAAGAAAATTCTACAAGGTGAACAAACTCAGATCATTTTGAAAGAATGAAGTAAGGCAGAAATGATACACAGTTATGCTGGTATATCCCAGGAGAAAACAACCGTCTACTTACCCTGCTAAGTGCTTCAGGTATAGTTAGAACAGCATTGTCTGACCGTCCCCTAACAACTATCCAACAGCATATATCCAGGCTTGCCTC
Source organism: Falco biarmicus (assembly GCF_023638135.1). Classification (NCBI taxonomy): domain Eukaryota; kingdom Metazoa; phylum Chordata; class Aves; order Falconiformes; family Falconidae; genus Falco; species Falco biarmicus. The sequence continues at coordinate 10,262,343 of NC_079298.1, read as the reverse complement.
CTGACCATACCTCACAGCTATGTCTTGGCAACTCGAACGAGCCAAACAGATTGAAACGCATCACTTTTGTGCAGCAAGATAAACCTTATGTGCTATAGTTCTCTAAACAAAATGGTAAGAAAAGTGTGTGGAAAATGGAAAACTGCTTGTATTAAATTCATTTTGAGGAATGACAAAAGCATTGGAAATTTTAACCCAAGCTATTAACAGTTAGAAACAACAAAACAGGGGATACACAGTCTGCGAACATCTTTCTGCTAATACTAAAAATGTATGTTTCAACCTTCTGTTTGATTTGGAGTATTTTTCAATGCTTACTATGGCTTGCTGTGTTTTTCTTCTTTTTCTTCAACGACTCATTTCCCCAGTTCCTTTCTTTGTCACAGTTACATGATACAGGAATTGTAAATTGATTCTTTTAAGATTAAGTTCTGCTGAGGTATTTGACAATCGAAGGGACGGTGACCATTGCAAAATGAGCTTTCCCTCCTTCTTCCTGGAGTATACTGGTAAAATAAATATGGTGTTCTTACCTCCTCTGACTGTTCCCTCGTTTGTACAGGTGAGGATCTTCTTCCAACTGTAAGTCGATGGCATGGAAAAGTCAGTCCCGATACAGCTAGAGTCATCTACAAACAAAGCAATGATTGTTTATTAAAGCCACAGTCTCAACTGAAGGATGTTGGTTTGTTTTTCTTTGGGTTGCTTTGAGATTCAAACTGAAGCCTGCCCTTCAGAAGACCAAATTAATTATACAAACAAAGAAAGAAGCCTGAAAAACTAAAATGATACCTAAAAAAAATAATATTCAAAGTTACATCAACTGAGTTTTACAGGTGTCTATGCACAGAGCATCACAAGAAACTAAAGGGAACTGCAAACTCAAAACTGTCTTGAACTGTTAACTTTCTCCTAAATCAGTACTTCAGTTTGAACCATTATTTGGATGTGGTAACTTTTACAGTGGTATGCTTTGATAAAGTAGATGCAAATTTTTCCTTTCCAATTACTAATCAAATGTTTAAAATAAAGATGATAGGTACTGATACAACTACTTAAAAACAGTTAAGTCATCCTGAAAAAAAATTTTCAAAGAATAGTTTAATCGGCAGACATTGTAAAAGACACCATCACCATGGCTACTTAAAAAAATACATTTCATCTCCATTTTGGTCCTTATTACTGTCAAAGGCACAGGCCGTATTTCTTGTATGAAAAAGGAAACAAGCAAACCCAACAGTGCTGGCAAAATTGCAGTCAACACAGACAAGATAGACGTTCATTAACCCGTGCTAACAGAAAAAGCACTTTTGCCTGTTGCTCTATGCCTAAATCTCAACTTTTTAAAACTAACAAGACAGCAAATGGAAAAAAGCTAGGATCATTTGAAAGACAAAATTATTAGATGCCTGCAAACAACAACATTTGAAGATTTGCTCCTACATCGCATTTAAAAATGTACTAATATGACTAAAAATGAGAATTGTCCACTCTATAATCAGAACTGTCTGTGCCATCCTTGCATTTCAAGCACCCTTCACATGTTTCTTTATATAGCATAAGCATACACCCAGCCTTCTGCCCTCTTCTGCAAAGCGCATCAGTCCCAGTCAAGTGAGGTTGATTACCACAAGTAGAATCCTCAGAAGCACCCAAGCCCTGTCTTGATAATACATGGGCTAAATTTACAATGCAAATAGCTCTTAAATAAAGATAGCCAATTCATTTTGGCAATGACAAATTATTTGATGCTGTACAAATTTCAGTGACATGAAGAAAGATAGTTCTGGCTGTATGTTTAAAATACTGTTTCTAATGGTTTCCTCAGAAGAAACATGGAGAGGACAGAAAAAGATTGTCTAGATCCTATAAAAATGATTACTAATTTTCCAGGGCACAGAATGAGAGATTTACATTACATATTTCAGAAATACAGCACTCTCCTAATTAGACTGTAAAAACATTAAGGTAAAATAAATTTCAATCATCCTCAACAAAAATCCAAGAATAAATAATAAGCCTTAAATTTCATTTACTGCCATGAGCACTGAAAATACCCCATTTATTTTTATACGTAATTCAGAATGACTTTATCACTTGCCTGCTAGAACTCACAAAGATTTAATTTGCTGCAGGTTGAAGCAGGCTGATTAAGCAGCCTGGTTACCAAATGAATGTTAACCTGTCTGAACTAGCCTGCTGTCACATTCTCATAGCAAGGTTAAACAAGAGTTTAGCTGCGTAAAAAGCCTAGCTATCGTCTTCAAGGAAGTGAGTAATAATACTCTGGAGCAAATGAAATATTAAAGACGACATACAGGTCAAGACCAATTACCTATGAAACTCCTGTGACAAGAGCATAAGAACTGTATTCTCTGTAATAATCCACCAGTTTAATTAGTAGTTTTATAAGCTTTTAGTAATAAACAAACCCCCAACTGTTATAAAACCTGAAATTTTGCCCTGTAGTTACCACACTGTATAAAATACTGGTAAAACATACACACAAGCACACTAACCACCCACAGGCTGAAGTTCCCTATCTAACAACATCAAATACCCTGACAGATGCCTGGAAATGTTCCTGGTCTCTTTTACATACACGTTAAAGAAAGAGTGGTAAGATCAAGCAAGCAGTTATTGTGCTGCTTCATCACTTGGCCCAATAGCAGGGTGTTGCAATTCCAATTTGCAACCCTATATTATAATGTCAAAGCGTCTCTCAAAAATCAGTTAACAGCAGAAGGGGTTCAACACCAAAGCACATTTCATCCTACTCTCCAGACAGTTGCTGGAATGTTGGTTTTTTGTGCACATTTGTGTGAGAAATCGCCCTCCCCTTTGGCTTTTTCTTTGGAGAAGTTTTTTTGGAAAGGAAAGGCTAGGATAAATAGAAGTTCTGCCTTTCATTTCAAAATAATCTTGCAGCATGACCGTTTCTCAAGAATTAAGTTATCTTCATTCTAAGATAAAGGACAGGGTCCCCTCTCAAGCCAAGACTCTTGCACCAGAAGGTTTAATCTTTATTTTGGAAATCATAAAAACATCATCACTAAGCAAAAGATTACTTTCCAGGCAGCTCAGTCTGATGCCATGGATAGCAAACCCTCAACTTTTACAAGTATTTGGAATGCAGGCCAGCTTTCTGACAGGAGCACTGCTGAAGTCTCTCAGTGGGCAAGAACTGTTTAGAAGGCAGGCTGCTCTTAGAGTCTTTTCTTTCTAAATATTGCATTTGCCTACTCCCAAACAGAGTTACAGTACATTAGATATAGAAATTGCTGCGTTGCAGCCATCTTCCCATGGGAATGGACAGAATCTTTTTTACCAACTCCAAAACTGAAAATGCTGGTTACCCATATTCTCCACTCATGAACCCATCTGATTGTGCAAAGACTCAGAAGTCACTAACTTTTCAGAATATTTTCTTTTTCTCAATGAAAATCACTGTTACCCAAGTGCTATAGTTTGAATCAGATAGCTTTCATGTGGACAAGAAAGGACATTGAAAGACACATATGCAGGACTCTCGACACCAATAATGAGCAAGGTATAGATTATGAAATAAACAATACACTGAAGCAAAAATAAATAAGGTTAGTCCATTTTTCTGGGCAGTAAATGTACACATAGGCAAATCCCTACTCAAAAAGGTGTCACAGCTGAAAGGTACATGAGGTGGAAAGTTAAACAGAATCAGAAATAGGCAAAATGACTTGCAAAAAGCAACTCAAGATGATTACTGACAAGCCAGATCTCTTGTCCAGCACTGTGTATAGACTGCTTGTGTGCTCGCAGAAAATTTACGTAATCTCCTTTTGGCTTCTTATAGCTTTTTAAGAACAACAAGACTGAAGCCTTGACACGTTCCAGAAAGAGTGGCAGCAGGAGAGTCCTTTTAGGAGACAGCAGAGATACTGAACAGATTGTTACTGGCATGAAAAAAGTCATGGTATGACCTGGACTAAAAGTGCACAAAGGATACTTGAAATGTATTTTAACCACTAAAAGAAAGACTGCTACCAAACCTTATAATTTAGAAAGAAAAAAAAAAAAAGTCTGATGCTCACTTGTGCTTTCCAACACTAAGACACTGAATTTATTTGTAAACATTCAGTGTAAGATGATTTGTATTTCAATTGCCAGCATTAATAATTGGGGGATAAAGTTAAGCAACGTCTTTTCTGATCCAAACATGCAGGATTCTTTGCCAAGAACTTTCTGGATCAACCTAAAAATATTTGCCAAATCTGGAGCGAGACCAGGTGCTTTAAACAACAAATTATTCTTCCTGTTAGAAAGTATCATTTTTATGTAGAAACTTCCAGATACATCCTTTAGAACAATCTAAAAGACCATGTTTTCAAATATTTCATGACACAAATATGTCTGCAGCAGGGGAAGAAATCACTGAGAGCCTGTAACTCCAGAATGCTGCCATCGCATGCTCAGAATAATAGGAAAAATTACGAGCCCATAATCTCACAAGCTTGCAATTTTCTAAAAAGTGTTTCTTGGCACAGCTTAATTTGCCACTCTTGCAGACTTCTGGAATTACAAAGGAAGGAGCAAACTCAGTCACTTGTACCAGTCCAGAGATATTTAACAGAGACACTGAAGATCTGAGAAACAAACAGTAGTAGGAACGTGAAGGAATGATACGAGCAGAGAACTGCAGCTCCACTGAGAAATGCTGATACAAAAATTATAAGCTCAGTGTGCTGCATCAGGAAAGCAGTAATTGGATATGACAAATTGGTCTTCCTCATATTCGGCCACACACTGATAGAGAAAAACAGCACTTCAAAAGAGCTTCTAATGGCAACCGTATCTAATGAGGGAAGTAGGAAGGCAAGCTCTAAGAGCTTTCTAACACCTTCCAGAATATAGCTGGGCATCCAAAGTGGCCAGCCATAACCTGTAAAGAACTGGACCATCTTCCTCATCATCACAGTCATTTTCGAAACGCACACTCTTTGCTCCATGTAAATATGGACACAAGTCTCTCTAGCAATCCAGTAATCCAAACAAAACACTAAGACAACTCTTGCTGCCACTAAGCTGCCTGTATTTAAGTCAGAACATACTTCAGAATATAAGTTATGGTAGGAAAACAGGCAGGCTCTTGAAGCACATAATTTACAGACTTATCCATTAGGCCTATGATCCTCTCAGTGCTTATCATTGCAAAATATGGCCTTTCCAGAGGGATGAGATGGAGAATGATCTGTCAAATTGCTGCCAAGAAAGTCAACAATCTTCAGTGGAACAGCTCCTATATCAGCCAGCTCTGGAGCAAATCAAACTCCCTACCATGGTCATCAATAGCAGGAAACTTCCCCAGAAACTCCAGAGTTTCACAGGTGCAGTAGGCAAGACAAGTCTGCAAAACAAGTCACCTGGCAGAAGATGAGAGCCGCAGATATATAATGGACCTGCTCTGGTGTGACTTGAGAGGTTGCACTGTTCACAGAATACTTGTCATCAAAGGATCCCTTTCCTCTAAAAGGATGTAACTTTTTTAAACAAGAACCACTGAAAACAAGCAAGCATAAGGGATAATGTTTAAGGAAAGTAGGAATATTTTATTTATTTTGTGCTCTTTGTTAAGTGTTTGCAAGAAAAGTAGTGACAGTTCTGAGCTCTGGGAATTCTGTTTGGTTTCCTTTAATGTACATTAACACATCTATCTAAATATACAGGCACTTACCACTATTCCTGTTAATCAGGGCAATTCATTAAACATAGCCCTTCAGCTTTATCTCCTGGTACTTGTCAGTTTTCAAGAAAAAGCTTTTGGCTGTTTAAGAGACCACTTAAAATGAGAAACAATTTCAATCACTGTAACAGGGTAACTGTCTTTACTGTTTGAGCTACTCAAATGAAGAATCCTTTCCAACTCACTGGAGTACTATTTTTCCATAGCAAAGTATTATTCTCTTTTCTAATATAATTTTTTGGACATAAACTAGAGATTCTTGATTATTCACTCTCAGAAATTCAGATGTCAAACTATACATCTTACAAAGCATCAGAAAAAAATTCACAGAACACTTGATCCAAATGCAAAGGAGAGGAGTCTGTCAGTGATACCAGGTTTCACTTGCTCTTGCACAGCAAGTGAAGCAACAGGCTTTATCTGACAATGACAAATCTAAACCAGAACAAAAAACTTGCAGTGGACATGCTCACTGTTTTTTTAACACAAAGGAAAAAGATCATAACGAGAAAGGTAATTTCTGTATTACCTGACTGCTATGAATCAGTCAAATTATTCAATTAGCTGTGTTTCTATTACAGGATTACATTTGGCTGTATACAATCTGCTTCAATAGAAAACTAAATGGGGGGATTCTCATAGCATGATTTCCTCCTGAGGTAAAGGAAAATAAACCATGTTTTCTGCCTTTAATACTAGAGATAAGGTAAGCAAACAAAATTCTGGTGTACAAAAAACCCTACCATGTTTTCCGATACTTGATTCTCCTTCATAAAACTCCCATAAAAAGCAGACTAATTCTCAGTCCTACTCAAGGTCAGCTTGTTATATATTAGGCAAAAGGAAGTCTTAATAACCTGCCCTCCAGTTCCAGCATCCTGAAAAATACTTCAGTAAAATTATAGTTCCAGCTTTCCAGCTACACTGACTAGCACAGATGGATGGAAGAAGTCACAGAAGGAATCCTTCCCAAAGGCGTCACTCCACGTGTAATTGCCAAGGAGGTACATCCTTTCAGACTCTATAATGTTGAATAGGTAGAATTAAAACTTGTGTATATTCAAATTGGGATAGGCAGGTTTAGCCTACAAAGTACATAAATTAGCCTTTTGGGTTTTATAATCTAGAAGAGTTAAGGAAGACTCAGATTACCTAATCCCAAATCTTTCCAGCTGGCATCTCTAGTTTCTGTTTGCTGTAGCTCTCATACTTAGCCTAAAACAACAAGGTGCTTCACCCAGTGCAGTGCCTTTCCCACCCATTTCTCTGTAATGCAGTATCTTTAGAGCACCACATCCAATCAATTCCAGAATCATACTTAATGTTCTGGGTATTTATATTAATTCTGGTGAAAACTGGCAATACCTGTTTTCCCCTGGTTGAGCACAAGGAAAAAAAAAAATCAAGCCCACAGAGTATCTGTGCGGAAGATAAATCTGCTGTTAGCACGTATTGTAATATGGAGTTCTGGCTGGATAAACAGCCTCCACATGTCAGTAACTGCAGTAGCTCTCATCACAGTATTGGTTTGAGAGTTTTATGCCTTCACTGTTATCATTGTGCAACCAGTACTCTGCTTCAGAAGTAAGAGATTATCTCCAGAAAGGTGTGCCAAAAATATTACATACTGATCCTGTGAAGTCAATTTGATAGAGATTATACAAACATCTTGAAACCCAAACACCTTTCTTCTGCCCTAGAAACAACAGCAGTATGTGAGCAACATTCAAAGTATTATTAAAAGTGTTGTAAAGTCGTTGTGAATAAAAAGTCATCTAATTAAGACAGAAGCTCATGCTAAACTTGAAAAGTCTTTGCATCAGAGCTGCTTTAACAAGGGGAATTTCACCACAACTACAATCTTCCAACCACTTTCAATTATTATTATAGGATATACCAACTGTGAAACATAAGGCACTTGTGGCTGCTATTTAGTGCTTTGGCCATAACTAGCTTGTCAATACTAACTAGCTGCAGTTTCATGTTAGAAACAAATACAAACATGGAAACGATATCCCAAAATAACACTTATAAATCAGAGGGTCATCAGCTGAACTACAGCTCTTTGTAGAGACTGTGTAGCAGGCTGAAGTACACACATAGAGATTTATAACACACATATATCACACAAAAAATTCTTAATCAGAAATGAATGCACTGTTGCCTACAGACTGAAACCTAATCCTGGTTCAAATACTCCATGTGACAGCCCTTTCACCGTGCTCAAAATGTGAGCTGCTTAGCTTTTTCATTTACTCGTTTACTCACTGATACATGGCTAATGTATAAAGAAACAAACATGACTGAGTACATTTCATAACATGCCATGCTCAATTATTCAAAATAACCTAAGACAGAGGTGCCCGTAGCAAAATACCCAATGACTGGCAGGTGTCTCCACCGTGAAAATTTCACTTCCATATAATTAGATCATTTTTCTTGTTGAAGCATCTTGTTGGATGATGATTTTCTCCCCTCATCAGGTAAGAGAAGGGATAAGGAGAGAGGGGCAAGGAAGGAGCTTTATCAAGATTTTCAGTTTTCAAATTAAACTCTTCTTACTTACTCCTCTTTCTATTATAATCTATATGCATATGGTACTACTAGCTGAGTTTGAATACGAGGCATATTAGGGATCAAACGCTTTCATAGCCCAAGGGCACCAAAAGTAGTAATGTAATAAATAAGACAATTCATCAGTTTTCTACATCTTGGCTGACTAGCATGGTGCTTGCAATGCAGCCTTTCCATATCTCTAGTTCAGTCCATTCCTTATCCTTTCAGCCAGGGCAGGTAACACTGTGATAAGTGAGAAATTCTCTCACTTCTTAGTCTAGACAGAGTTCAGTTTAGATGTCTGTAAGGCATATTCATCATTGCTAATCCCTTCTTCTTGACGGGCAGATCTCAGAAGAATTCAAACAAATTAATTTCTCCCGGTCTACCAAGATGCCACTTATCTCTCCTCACTAGACACATTAAGTTCCCTGTTCAAAAAGATTACTACACTACCTGCACAGAATGGGAAATTGGAGAGAAATACTTTTTCAGCAGGGCTAGATGAAGGCACAGACCCATGCCTCAAACCTCAGATCTTTACACCAGAACCTCTGGGTGATCTAGGGAACTTCAGACCTGTCCAACCTAACTTTCCTCCCCTAACACACAAAGGAACAAATTATAAAACAATCTATTTGAAACACCTAGAAAATAAGTTATTCTGCTTGTTGCTTACCATTGGAGCAAGACTGGCCAGGCTGCTCCATGGCTGAGGCTGCTGCTCCCAGCTCACTAGCATTTCCATTTTCCTTTTGTAACCTATCCTTTTGAGATTAAAGAAGTGAGCAAAACATAAGGCAAGGAATATTTGTGTTGTGAAAGGGAGACAGGTTAATGCGGCATATGGGAAAAATCAAAGTGTAGAAGTGAAGGAGAGGCAGAGCAACTGAATGATGGCAGTTATGCCTCCACACTTGAAATGTAAGAGTGGGAAGTTTTCCATTATACAAACCGTTGAAGGAAATAGTGGTTTCTAAATGCATCCAGCACAGTCCTTGAATATGTGTATTGAAGCAGGGGAAATTAGAGTGTGGGAACCCTTTGGCAATTTTTTGCAGTTCTCCAGAGAATATCAGATGGCCCCGTGCTCCTTCTGGATTGCAGACCCAAACACAGAGAAACCAATCCATTCAGGAAGGAGGCAGTGGACTCCCAAGCAACTCATGCTGTTTCTGAGGATACTCAGAGTCTCATCATTTCAAGAAAAATGATGCTATGACATGAGAGACCCTTCATATGAGGTTGTTCTTGCCATGGCTCTAGTTCTCAGTGTTTAACCAAGCATTATTAACAATGTGTGGGCAGCCTATTGTGCTCAGCCAAACCCTCACTAAATTCCTCGGGAACAAATAGGTGCTCAACACTTTCAAACCCATCACTTATTGCTGTATAATTATGCATTAAATAATCTATCTTGTTTTCAGCATATAATCTCAAAGTGATGTATGGTTTAAGAATTCCCACATGTTTATGTTTAAAAGTAATGTTTAAAACATCAAGAAATTAAAGGTTTTCTGTGAATTAATGTTTGTATTTTGCTTTGCTCTTTTCTCAAAGCTCACTTTTCTTTCATCAGTAACAGACTGTAAAATTATTTCTATCCATACTGAAATACATTGTATACATAAAACAAGTGTTATCAGACCAACAATGAGCAAGTAACTCACTGTAAAATGAAGGTACGTTATGATTTTGGAAAAAAAAGTCTATCAAATGCATTTTTTTTTAATTTACTGAAAACAAGGGCTTTTTTTTGTACTATGAAATTAATTACGAGACTCAAAGATTTACTATATGGAACTGAAGGGCTCTCTTTAGTCTATACTGGTCAACAAGACATTGCTATTCAGGTTTAGTACATAATTTTAAAAAAAAAAATAAATCAACCAACCAAAGTTCATCTACTACCATGTAAGCCCTTATCCCTCCTTGAACAACAATAAAAAGTGGATGTAATTCTACATTAGCCACTTCATCTTTTGATATCAAATAGCGTTATCTGGGAAAAACAGTCAAGTATGCTCTAGGTTTGTTTGTTTTATTAAACTATTGTACAAATATTAAACCAAACAGATGTGGTAAAAAATTTTGACAGCCCTTGAAATTTACTTCCTCTGGAAAATAACTTAATTTTCATTATGCATCTTCAATACAAAAAAAAATAATAATCTTGACAGGTATTCAACATTTCATTTTAAACACTAACTGGATGAAAAAAAATCTCTAGGGTGGAGTGTGTTCAGGTTATAAATCAGCAATGCTTATTTTAACTCCTCACAAAGTGTTGTTGAGATAATTACTGCTGACAGCTTTATTCAAGGTTCATTTCACTTTTTCTACTATTTTTCCCCTGTTAGAAGTTCAGCAGGGCCCATGGGAAGATCCACCCCTCACACCTGTTAGGGTTCTTCATGTTACTGAGGCCAGTTTGGACATGTCACTTCAAATTAGCATTGTGCCAGCGCGCTGTGACAATTACTTATCGCAGGTTTAACTTGAAAAAAAGTTTCTAATCCAGCCACAAGAACAGTGTCAGAGTACGTAATTTAAACCTGTCAACACAGGTTGTAGGAAATTCATTCCAAGGAGTTCAGTCATGTTCCCATGGTAGATCTTTGAACTATAAGGAAGATTAAAGACCACAAAGGAATGCAATAGGGTTAAAACACAGAACCTAAAAGTTCAAGACTACCAAATCGAAGAAAGTATCTTAAATATTAATAAAACTAGAAAATGTTAGCTTTATTATTAATTATTCTCGATTATTAATTGATAAATTCTTCAGATTAGGATTAAGAGGTTGCTTTGCTTAATTCTCTGAAATTCTTCTGCAGTTTATCCCAAAAGGTACATATTAAACATATGTATCTTATTCCTTCTGATGCAGCATAAAGGCACAACCCTGGGAGATTTTTACACAGCATGCTGAAGGCAGCAGCATGGTAAAGATGCTCTGGAATCAACTTGCAGATAAACAGCACAGAGGTGGAAGAAGGGAGGCTGGAGAAGAGTCCATGGCCCAGCATAGAGTTTGCTTGTCTTTGAGACAGCATATGAGGGATGCTGGAGTGACAGCAACAACCATGATAAAGCACGCTTCACAAAACACTACTGAAAGTTTCTGTACGAGCTTGAGCAAAAGTTGTGCCTGGTTCTCTGGGAACGCCCAGCTCTGGTACGCTGGGTGAACACACATGCCAATTTTTGTTACGGTTGCTGTTAACCACCAGCCCGTATTACTGTGAATCTATCATTCTCACTTGCTAGCTGAATGAAAGAGAAAATTATCCCTGGTTTTGATTATTTCTCATTTAATTAAGCCTAGTGAAGCAAGTTAGGATTAAAGCAGAAAGACAGATACTGTAGTACTTAATATTGCTTCAAACCACAAATATATTTAAAGGAAACGAAACGAAAATATTATTTCCTTGTACAACAGATTCTTCTATGAAAGAGATATACTTGAGAAACTGGAATAAATACCCATGATCACTTACAGAGCTCATTCTTCTTAGACAAAAACTGTAAATATTAAAAAGGATGAAAAATCTGCCAAGCCATTTGCAGCTATTTGAAACACAGGGTAACAGAATTAAATAAATGCTGAAAGACCTGGAACACAGTTAAGTATAGACCATGAGGCTAATTGTGGATCTTGAGTTAATTACTTTCCACTGATACGTTTTCTCAATGGTCTTTTACATCAGTTTTTTCTTTCCTCAGTCTGAACCCCAAGGCAATTCAGCATACTAGCCTCCAAACTCTGGGTGATTCATTGTGTACTTCTGCCTTAGGATTTTTAGTTCATGCAGAGAAAGCCAGGCTTTCACATCAAGTTGATGTTAATGTGCACTGACAAAGCAACAGTAAAGGAGCTTCATGTTTGTCACAACGTGCACTCTTTAATTTAGTAATTGCTTTATACTGATATGCAAATAATGACACATTTCCCAAATTTCCAGTTTCTCGGCAATGCTTTCACTAATTACTCAGTGCTTAAAACTTATGCATGTAAATTGGTTAAGTGAGTTTATTAATAAAGTACACCTGTGTGAATTTATCTATAAAACACACATGCCTGGGAACAGGTCATAACTCACTGTACATTCCTGAATGTCTCAGGAACCGAAATATTCTCTCACCAAAACAAGATCTCTCATGACTAAGAGTGTTATTCATAGATAAACCGGGATTGCCAACCTTTCCCAAGCTAGAGAGAGACTGCCTTTGGGTGACAAAGTCAAAGCATTCATCCATTTCATGTTGCCAAATGAGAGGAGGATCAAGGTAAACAAAAGAAAAGGTCTATAAAAAAAAGGACAAGAATCCCTCTACAACCTGGAAACGTGGGAAAGCACCAGCATCTGCTCATCCATCAGCTCTTAGTGGACAGTCACATGCTCTGCAGTCTGGTTATGCTATTTTATGATATTGCTTACTTTTGATACTCTAATGGCAGCTGTGAAAAATTCAGCTGCCCTTAACAGGGATTCAGACTCATGGATTCAACTGCAAGAACACTACAGAGAATTAACCTGTCTTTCTATATTTCCTTTCCTCTAAATTCTTCACAGTGTAAGGGCTGAAAAGCAATCAAGGTACTAACAATGTCCTGTTTCCTTTGCCGGTTTCTGTGTTAAAACACAGTGTCTGTTAGATTTCTGACATTTCCTTTAAGTAACTATGTAACTGCTGTCGAAGAGAGTATAATAATACTGTTTGTTCCAAGTCTGATCACAAGTCACCTATTTTTTGCTAATTAGAAGAGCTACAAAACCATTAAACAGATTTTTAAGGTAAGAAACAATTGTAAGTGAAATAAGCAACAGTGTAAACCAACAACCAATTTGATTCATCCAGATCACGTATTGCCCGCAGATACTCAAGAGATGTATCTTGGGAACCGCTTTGCATTCACAAAGAGTATCAGCCAAATACTTGGCATGTTTCTGGTCTATGGTGGGATGCCATTTACTTCAAAACATTGTACAATGCTTTGGATGGCAAACAGAAGAGTGCCTGAATATGCTTCCAGAACTACATAATTCCTTGGCAGAGTTCAAGCAGTTGTGCTAGCAACACTGCTTCCAACAAATGGTTCAAACACAGATTTTTTTTATGCTGTGTCTTCTGCCTAGATAGCACTTTCCGAGCAACTGAGGTTTTTGTAATGTTAGCCTTTTGAAAACAGTGTTACTGACTTCTAAAAGTGAGCTTCTGAAAAGGATGATTGTTTCTTATTTTCCATTTCCCTTACCTGGAATACATGGAAAGGCCTTTAACTCTTTAAATCAGTAGAACTAAAAGCACTGAGTACATAACCTCCTCAATCAAAGGAAAAAGGTTCAAAGCTAGAAATAATGAACGGTATTAACACAAAACAATACTGTAGTATTCTGAAATGGTAAGTTGCTGGGTTGAGGTGGTTGCAGCTAAAAACGCATTATTTCGTTCATCTAGTATATACTGCCTATTGAATGTGCTTGGTTGATGTATGACAGTTCCAAGTGTGACAAACAAAAAATAAAGAACATAAATAACTAAAAGAAAGTAAGCATTTATAAAGGGTCTTTCTACTCAGAGACCTCCAAGAACTAGACAAGCATGGAACACTCCCAGCACTTTAAGACTGGATTTTGAGAGCCACCTAACAAAAATAAGGTGGCCAGTTTCTATTGAAATCCAGCTGAGGCCATGTAGCTACTTTTCTTTGACTTTTACAGAAGTTTGGCATTAAATCTCAGGCCTCCTCTTAGAAATGAAAAGGATTGAGTTGCTTAAGTAAAGTGGTTTATTAAATGTCATAAGTAAAGTCTGCAGAGCTACGAATCTGTCTCAGCTCTACGTTTTGACCACTGGGCAGTAACTACATTTAGAAAAGTAATTCAATCCAGTGATTACTATTGAAAACATGAGCTCTTGTTTTGGTAGAGAAAGTTGCCTGTCTAAAAGAGTTTTATCAACTAATTATTTTTTGGTTACATGCTTTATCAACAGCTTATTGGATTTTTAACCCAAAACTCCCAACAGAGGACCAGATTAGCTTCACTCTAAGCATTTAAGAAGTTATCTATGGACTGATTTAACATTTTTTAAATACCACTTTTTTTAAAGGAGGCATTCAAGACTGTTGTATCAGGCTCTGCACACAACTAGAAGAAACCCCAAGTGAATTTCTACCAATAGAAAACATTCTCACTCACATATAAAACAACAAAAGTGATTCTGTAATTTTACATAGCTTTCTTCTGCTACTACAAGGCAAGCCCACTTACCATACACTTACTTAAAGCGAAACTCTGCTTACAGAGTCCCAAACACCTTCAATGTCTTGCAATGGATTTTCATACATCTTCTAACGAAGCTCTGCTCTGCTTATATAGTAGAGTTTCATTACAAAGAAACAAGCACCACTGTGATAATCCTCCAGGAATAATGCATTTACCACTTATCAAACAGGTGTCTGCTGTATTCCAAGGAGATTATCACTTTCTATTCTGCTCTCCAAGAGCATAGAATAAAAGAGAAGCTGCTACTATTAAATGACTGAGAAGAAAAGGAGTCTTTGATAATAGCTCTTGCTAGCTTCTCTCAGCAGGGCATGAAATAAATGTGGTCCTTCTGTAACTTCTTGTCATTGACATGAATACTTTAGTTTCTGCAAGGTGAGTTAGAGCACCTAAATGAAGACCACTCCTGTTACTGAATCTGAATTACCTCTCTCTTTCTTCATTGAGTACTCCAAGAACCTCAGCACCTACTGCCTATGCCAAATCATACCCTCTGTGAGTAGTCCTGAAAGAGGAACTCTGCCTGCAGGGTTGCTCCACCAAACACATCACCATTCAGAGATGTTTCTGTGACAATACAGTGTTTGATGAAAGTACAAAGGGATCTCCAAGATGGAAGTTCCAAAAGCATAGAGAATTAAAACTTTTTAACAGGATACAGTTGTAGGTTAAACTCTGGCTGAACATAATTTTATCAGCAAAGGCAATTTTTTAGCATATTTTCAAACCAGCTTGTTGAGTGGGAGTTACCTCAGGAGTAGATCTCTAAAAACAAGAGCAAAAGCACTCTCCTATGAAATCTGGGATACAGCTTAATATACACAAGGTGCTATTACTACATGGCAAAATATGCAATTGGTTTGGAGGAAAGCCCAGCTGAGCATCAAGTGAACCAACATCACAGAGGACTGAAGAGGTCAAACAGCCCACATACCTGCAGGAGACAAGAGGCTACTTCAGAGTGAGCTGGTAACAGTGACTAATGCTACTGACTGTCCCTAGCTAGGTGCTTCAGAGAAATTAAGACACTGTTGGTCCTGCGAAAACTTTCCATTGAAGTTTACCTCTACTTTGGCATAAACTCACAGGAAGAAGAGTGATTCCTGCTGCTGCCTCCATTGGGACACAAAAATCTCCAATGCAGTTCTTGTGTAGGTAGATGGAGAGGTGGAATGGTAATACATATGTACCATACACTCCACCAGTACATTGTCTCATGGTGTACTTCAGAGATTTGGACTGCCTTATCTATCCTACTGATACTTCTCTCTGTACATATGGTCATTTCTATTACATTTTGATCAGCAGGTTCTGTCCATGTAAAGACAGAAACTGGAAGCAATATTGAAGCTGTAAATTTTAAACTCTACTTCCTTAAATAAGTTTTATGAACATGTAATTTTTAACAAAAATAACTATCTTGTCTATGAGTTACAAAGCAGGAACAGCAAAAAACACTGTCTCAATAGAGCAAGCAGATTTGTCAGTCTCTTGCAAAAGAAGCAAGCAACAAAAGATGACAATTATGCCTAGAGCACCACTGGTTTAAAATTATGCTTTAAAATTTAAATTTAAATAAATTTAAAATTACAATCAAACTTATTATTGAACAAATGAATTACTAACAGTAATCTCAAAATTTGCTACCAGCCTGTCCCACAAAACTAAGGTTGATTACCATAAGTTATGCTGAAATGGGGTTAAATTCCCCTGGTAGAAGCTGATGCAATTTTAGTTGATGGTGCTTGTCTTACACCAGCAATTAATTTGGCTTTTTGAGTCCTTACTGTAAAAGACCATAATGCACTTGGCAAACTTACTGAAATTGATATTTTTGAAATAAAACGTGACAGTTATTTAGCAACGCAACTATCCTTTATGGTTTATGAGAGAACCGGCACTTGAAACTGGTAGT